>NW_027555847.1:52226122-52826122 GCF_003287225.1 Phascolarctos cinereus
TGAGCTCTCCTGCTGGAGCAGATGGCACTAACCCAAGCTTCTTGTATTGGGAGCCTAGGTCTTAGTCACTGGCTTTGTGTGCTAGGGCCTCTTATATTGGCAATTGTAGGCTGTGGGGTTCTGGCAGCTTACCTGGTGTTGGGCTGGAATCAACAAGGCTGGAACTTTCAGGCAAGTCTAGGTTGCCTGCTTTTCCTTTCCTTTAGCTTTCTTCAGCTCCTTTTAGATGGGTGCTGCAGGGTGTTTATCTGCCTTGGGCCACTTGTAGTGCTGCCTCCCTTAGATCTGCTGAGGCACTGGGAGGCTCCTTTGCTGTAGAACACTGAGGCACCTGGTGGTTTTCTGAGCTGATTTCCCCAGGTTCCCCCACCCTCACTGAGGCACTCGGAGGTCCAGGTGTTGGTGTTTGCTGCTCTACCACCTGGGCTTCAGGATCGCCTCCTGGTTGGCAGTTGGAGGCTGCAGGGTTCTGACAGCTTACCTGGTGTTGGGCTGGAATCAGCAAGGCTGGAACTTTAGTAGGACTCTGGGTTGCTTTCTTCAGCTCCTTTCAGATAAATGCTGCAGGGTGCTTATCTTCCTGGTACCCTTTGTAGTGCTGCTTCCCTTATTTTTGCTGAGGCAGTGGGAGACCTGTTTGCTGTAGAATGCCAAGTCATGATAGAAAATCTACTCCTGGTGTGCTAAAGTGAGGCTGGGCTACTGCTCTGCTGCTCCCCATCTTTCTTCTGGTTCAGAGGTTCCAGGAATTTTTCTGGGATGATATTTTCTGGGTTTTCAGAGGTTGATAGGGGAGGGTGAGAGTGACTACCTTTTTACTCTGCCATCTTGGCTCCTGGAAGCAGAACTCCCTAGTTTTCTTAATCAACTATTTTGTGCTTGCTTTTGGTATATTCATTTCTTTATTTTCTAGATGCATGCTCAATTTATTAATTTTCCCTTTTACTCTTTTGTTATTGGAAACAAAAATTCAGGTATACAAATTTGTCTTTGCAAAGCATGTGCCTAGCACATAATAGATACTTAATAAATGTTTTTTGGTGATTAAATAACTGGAGAGCTATTCCAATGCTCATGATCAGACCACACAAGCACAAAGTGATGATGCTACCTAAATTAAGTTATAGATTTAATGCTTCTCCAATCTGACTAGCAAAGAGATATTTTATGTGGCTAGATAAAATAATAACAAAATTCAATTGTAAGAACAAAATATCTAGTATCATGAAAGAAATAATAGGGGTAGGAGTGGGGAAAGGAAGAATGAAGGAAGAATAGCACTTCCTCTTTCCTAAAATTATGTTAATCCAGTAATCATCCAAATTATTTGGCACTGTTTAAAAAACTGAAAGATAAATCAATTTAACAGACTAGATAAGGAAGAAGCAGAAAACATATATAATTTAATAAACTGGCACTTGATCAGCCTGAGAACAATTGCTTGGGGGAAGAGTACCATATTTGACAAGAATTGATAGAAAAACTGGAAGATAGTTTGACATAAATGTGTTTTGGATCAGCATTTTACACCATAAAGGTTGTATGATATGGATATTAATGGTCATACCACAAGAAAATTAGAAAAGACCTAGATCAGATATCTTTTACAGTTGTGACTAGAGAAAGAATTCTTAACCCAAGGAAGAATAGAGATGATCAAAGAGACAAAACATATTATTTCAATTACATGAGAATTACATGGTTAATTTCATGGTCAAAGGATATGAACAAACATTTCTCAAAAGAAGTGTAGACTGTTAACAACCATATGAAAGACTGCTCCAATTCACTAGAAAGTACAAATCAAAGCATCTCTGAGGCTCGTTGCTTAGTCATTTTCAGTCATGTCTGACTCTCCATGACCCCATTTGGGGTTTTCCTGGCAAAGATTCTGGAGTGGTTTTCTATTTCCTTCTCCATCTCATTTGTACAGATGAGGAAACTGAGGCAAACAGGATTAAGTGACTTGCCTAGGATCATACAGCTAATAAGTATCTGAGGCCAGATTTTTTTAAACTCAGGAAGGTGATTCTTCCTGAGTCCAGGCCCAAGACTTGTAACCACTGCACCACCTAACTTACAATCCTCAGATTGACAAAAGATAGGAACAGTGCTGAAAGAGTAGGGGGAAAACTGGCAAAGTAATAAGCTAATGGTGAAGCTCTGAATTGGTCTAACCATCCTGGAAAGCAATTTGGAATTAGGCTAATAGGGTTAATCAAATGCCCACACTTTCTATCCCACTACTCAATATATATCCCCAAGAAGCGAAATGATAAAAAGAAAGGTCTTGTGTACCCCAAAATATTTATAAGGACACTTTTTGTAGTAGCAAAGAACTAGAAATAAAGTAGATAATTATTGATTGGAGAATGGCTGAACAAATTATGGCACACAGTTACTGATACATAGTAGGTACTATACAAATGTTTATTGACTGAATACAAGAATATAATGGAATATTATTATGCTATTAGAAACAACAAATATGAATACAGAGAAACATGGGAAAGCTTATATGAACAGAAGATGAAAAGCAAAGTAAGCAGAAAGAGGAAAATAATAATTACGATGCCCACAAAACAAAATCAACAGAAAGAACACTAGCAAAACGATTGGGACGGAATGCTGTGAATGGTGATGATCAAGCTTTACCCCCAAAGAAGAAAGATAACAATGTACCTCCCTCCTTTCTTTGAAGAGGTGGAAGACTGTGGGTGAGAAACACTGCATATAACACTGGGCTTGGCCAATGTATTGGTTAATTTTGCAAAACTATTTTTCCTTCTTTTTTATTCTTTGTTATAAGCAGTGGCTTCCAGGAAGAGGGGCAGAGATGAGAAATGTACTAGAAAACGCAAGTAAGGAAAAACAAAATATATTGATAAAAATTTAAAATCACAAACAAACACTGTTTGGCTTGACCTGGATTAGCCCTGGTGACAGTAAAATTGAGTCAGAACCAGACAATCTGTAGAGGTGCTTAATAAAATCCTGTTTGGATTGGATTGGATTGGATTGGATTGGATTGGATTGGATTGGATTGAACCTGGTGTCTGTGAAGTTGAATAAAAAGCAAAGCAGATGAGCACTTTCACCACCATGAGCTCTACTACTTCATGTTTTCTCTTCAAGGTTTGTATTGCTCTCTGGATTATATATGGAACCTGTTTGTCCCATTTATCTGCAATTGTCTCTATGCTGACTTTGTGCTCTCTCTCCATCTACTCACTATCTAAAACATACACACAGACCTGGGAGCCTTGAAAGAGTTCTTGCCCCTTAAATGAACCTCAGATATGTCATCCTGTTCTCTGCTTTGTACCCTCTTCACTTTCACCTATGTCCCCACCACCATTAGGCACCAAAACTTTGAAATATTTTCTGCCTGTTTCAGTCTTCGACTTCCCTAACTCTTCTTCTGACCCATACCTCTGGGTTCAATGCCCCTCCATACACACACACACACACACACACACACACACACACACACACACACACACATACACACAGTGCCACAGACAGACCACAGAGCCATCAATCAAAGGCACCAAGCAAATGTGGATTTCTTTTTTAGGATTAAAAAATATTTTTTTCTATTTAAAAAAATATGCTCAGTTTTTCTGTATAAGTAATTTGGAGATTAAAGTCAATTTCCCTTGATTATTGGCATATATTATTTCTGGCATGTTATAATTATCATTGATGATAAAAATTACCTAAAGGACTTTAACCGAACTAGTGAGTCATTTATCGTAGCAAGGAGACAAAAACAGTCTAGAAACCACCTCAAACCACAAATGCTAGATCTCCTCGATAAAGCAAGAAGCATGTCAGCCAAGGATAACAACATAATATAAACTTGTTGGTGTAATCTTATGCAGCAGGGTGTAGTGGTGCATGCCTGTAATCCTTGCCAAGCTCTTGCTTCTGTCTTCTGCACTTCTTTCCAAAAAAAATCTAAATTGGTTCATGAGTCCCCAGTGCACCCACATCGGTCTCTTCAATCAACTCCAATTTTTCTTTAGCACTGGAATCCTTTCACTTTGAGCCTTCAGAATTCCATTCATGAAAGTTTCCAAACCCTCTTGGACTGACTTCCCCTGTAGAATTTTGGTGCATAGGATCCTACTCATCCTTCTTCGGAATTCTTTGAAATCTGCTTTCCCAAAATCTAAGGTGCATGTCAGGATGGCTTTCCTCTCCTCCATCACAAACCCTAGGAGGAAGTGGGCACTTCCACTCAGGTTCCCTTCATTTCCACCACAGAAACCAATTTTCCCTCAAAGTGAGAATAAAATTAAAATGCTATTAGTTGCTCTTTCAGCAGAGAGAAAGCTGTACTACAGGTCTGGGTCACTGAAGTCTCTCACCACTACTATATTATGTTTCTATATCAGGACTGCCAGTTACTTCCCAAACTCCTTAGCTATTTTCTCTTTCTGTCTGGTTGATCCTTAGTATATTACCATTAACCCTTTCACATTGAGACTTTCCCCATCAAGGTTTCAGTATATCATTGGTTGGTGTAAGAAATTAAATGGGAATTTTTGGGGAGTTTTGCAGCAGCCATAGATGACAAAGGCCAACAGATAACACAGAGCCTATGACCAAATATTCAACCCAAATTTTACAATAAGGTAGGGTAAACACCCCATAAAGGAAAAACAAAAAATTCAGGTTTCTTTTCTGATACAAAGGGAGGACCAAAAATTTTACATGGGTTTTCCAGATCCTGGGGGCACTGCACCCCTAATCCTAGCAATGTGGAAGGGATAACTGTATAATGACAGTATTACTTCTTTTTCTCTCTCCATTGACATTGTCATAGATGCTTTCCACCATACTGCTCCCTCTCTGATTCCTGGATTTCCTCAAATGACTATAATTTTTGAATATACAGTGCTATCCCACCCCCAGCTTCCTTTTACTTATCTTGCTTGTTTTGGGGGTGTGGAGCCAATGGGGGGTAAGTGACTTACCCAGGGGTCACACAGCTAGTAAGTCTGAAGTCAGATTTGAACTCAGGTCCTCCCGAGTTCTATGCTCTATGCACTCAGTCCCGTAGCTGCCCCTATCTTGCTTCTTTTGACAAGAGTATACCCAACCAGAGCCACATGCCAGTCATCAGTTTCATGCCATCAAGTCTCAGTAGTACCTGACATCATATTTGCCTCTTTGTTTTAGGATTATCCTTATGTTATGTTCTTCTTGCTTATTGCCTAAACTGTGGGCATTTGTGTCTAGATATTTGACATTATGAGTTTTACTACTGGCTTCTTTGTTGAATTTTATTTCCTCTGAACTTATAGGTGTCTTATCTGCTATGCTTCCTTCCTTGTAACTATTCTCTAGAGTGTCTAACTTGGTGGATATATAGATGTGTTATACATAAATACACATCTCTTTGTGCATATATACACACATGCATATGTGTATGTATTTATGCTTTTATGTATACGTATATATGTGTCACATATAACATTATATGTGTGTGTGTGTGCACATACACAGTGTTCTATTAAACCACACTAAAGAAGGCCTCCAAAAACTCCTCAGGTTATACTACACACTGGACCACCTAGTCTGACTGTGAATAAAGGCAGCTATAGAAGGGATAAAACAATTCCACGCTTTACCCTCTTACTCTCTCCTGTCCCAGGAATTTTTCTTAATCTCTGGGCATCAGTAAAGTCCTCTGTAAAGTAAGAAGATTGGACCAGATGATCTCTAAACTCCCTTCCAGCTCTAAGCCCATAACCCCATGAGGCTCTTCCTCAGTTTGTCCCTTCCAGCCCTGAGGGCCAGTTTTTCCACCTTGGCCCCCAAGATCTCAAAGTGATCTGCTTAATCTTGATTATTCTCCCCACCCCACTCCCAGAAGGTATAGAGTCACTGTCCAAAATTAAGTCCATTACAGACTTTAAAGGTGAGAAGTCATGCTATTCTCATATTGTAGAGATGGGAGGAAGGGACTGGGTGAAGGTGGGAATGAAAGGAGGGGGAGCTCAGAAGAGTTTACCTCAGAAAATGGAAGCCACAGTAGCATGGTGTGATATTAACCCCAGTCCTAACTCTAAAACTAATTTACAGATCTCCAGAGGCAGCTTAACAAATTGGTGCACTGCCCAAGGCTGGGCTTCAGCCTCAGATAAGTACTAGCTGTGTGACCCTGGGCAAGTCACTTAACCTCTGCTTCAGTTTCCTTGCAAGTAAAATAAGGATAATGCTAGCACTTACCTCCCAGAGTTGTTGTGAGGTTAAAATAAAACATATTTGCAAAGCATTTAACACAGTGCTGGGAACATAAAAGGTACTCAATAAATACTTATTTCCTTTCCTTCCTTGGGTAGTTTGATTAGAGAGACTCCAATAAATTACCTCCCCCATTAAAATATGACTCCCACCCACACCTAAATTTCCACCATTAGAAATTTATCCTTTAGGTTCATTCTCAACCCCCACCCCCAACTCTTATTTAAAAAGCAAAGCCCATTGGGAGAAGGGAAATACATTAAGACCCCAACACCTGTCATGGATTCATAGAACGTTAGTACTGGAAAAGAATTTAGAGGTCTAGTCCAAATTCTTCATTTTAGAGACAAGATTTGGGACCCAGAAAGGTGACATGATTTAGCCAGACCACTCACAAGCTAATTGCTGAGCTGGGCTTAAGTATGAATGAATTTAGTAGCTCCTTCTTGTTCTGAGAGGAAAGCCTAAGGCAGCTAGAGAGCTCTGGGAGACTGGTTCTAAAAGTAGGGAAAAGGGTAAATAAAAGAGCACATTTTACTGGGGGTGGGTAGGGGAGAGGGAAGGAGATGGCAGGAAAACCTGACTTGCCCCTGCCCACCCAATGTTTTTGTTCTTTCCTCTTTACTCTGTCCAATGTAAATATTGAATCTATGTTTCTATCCTAGGTTTGGAATAAATATTTGCAGAAAGAACTGATGAATGAATGGTCATTGTGTTCTCTGCATAATTCTCAGTTCTTTGTTTTCCCCCTAATATTGTTACATTGTACACTGTGCAAAAGCAAACATTTAATCTTAACCCTTTCTGTATTTGTTCACTATTTATCAATCAATTGTCTCAAGGAAGAGATTTCCAATTTAGGCTCTTTCAGTGAAATCCTTGGATTCTGCAGAAATATTTTGCAGGAGGGTGTTGAGTATTTTTAGGAAATTGCTGAGTTTTCTAACACTTTAAAGTTTGTTTAAGGATAGGCAAACATGAGAAAGATTCATGTGTTTTTTGTCATCTTGGGAACCACCTTCCACCAGTCACAGTCCCTTATGACTTAGTATGGAAGTACTAGGAAGTTAAAAGTTAAGCAACTTTGTCACAAGCTAGTCAGTGTCATACTGAGATCTAAATCTAGGACTTTCTGACTTCAAATGCAGCATTCTAGTCATTATGCCAGGCTGCTTCCTGTGTAAGGACGTTCTTTTCAATCCAGTTGCCTCTGCTTCTAGGGACGTGGTGTTTTGGAAACATCCTAGGAGTGCAAATTAGTATCTTCGAGTTTCTAGCCCCAATTCTGCTGCTAACTAGTATGTATAGCTTTGGGCAAGTTACTTCTACTGTCTAGAATCACCCTCCTACTCTATAAATGACTCGGTGAGACTTGATGATATAAAAGGTCCTTTCCAGTTCTAATAGTAATACTTTTACTTATTCAATACCATATCAATCAAACTACCAAAGGATTATTTTATAGAGCTAAAAAATAACAATGATGCTGAAATTCACTGAGAGGAACAAAACATAAAAAATCTCAAAGGAAATAATGGGGGGAGGGGAGTACGAAAGGGTGCCTAGCAGTGCCAGGGCTCAAACTCTACTACAGAGCAGTGATCATCAAAATAATTTAGTACTGGTTAAGAAATAGGTCGATCAGTGGAACAGCATAAGCACACAGCATACAGAAACAAACGAGCCATTAGTCTGGTATTTGATAAACTCGTAGAGCCCAGTTACAGGGGTAAAAACTCACTATTTGACAAAAATTGCTGGGAAAGTTGGAATGCAGTAAAAAGCAAGTATACGCCAACATCCCATGACATATACCAAGATAAGCTCCAAATGGGTACATGACTTAGATGTAAAAGATGACATTGCAAATTAGAACAGGAAGAGAATTCTGGGAGCATAGCGGGATACTTCAGAAAACTTCCAGCTCTCCAAATTTCCTCCACAGAAAAGACACAACATGGCCTCAGAGGAAATAGTGAGCAGCCGAAGTAAACAAAAGTCAAGGTAAAGCAGTTTTTCTCCAAAGACAACCTAAGAAGACCCCAGGAAAGACCTAACCTCCAGGGGCAGAGGTTAGGCCTGAGTGAAGTGCAAACAGCCCCAGGTCAACTCTGCAGAATCAACAAACAGCAAGTCCGGTGGGCCACTAGGGTTGGGAGACAGCCTCAGCCTTAGAAGCTTTCATAGTGTAGGGGTCTGAGGGTTGAGAAGACTGAAGGCCCTTCCAGGCTCAAGAGAGGCCAAGCACAGCTGTGCTGACCAGACACGTCCTGGGCCAGGCTGCCACTGCGGGAGGGAAAGAACTAGCACCCACCTGGTGAGGACAATAGCCAAGGGGCGGGGCCCCTGCAGGCTGTGGCCGCTTGCAGGAGAGCAGAGTCCCCGGTTTCAGTTCCAGGGCAGAGAGGACAGCTGTATTTTGCAGCCATCAGAGGGACTGAGGGGAGTAAGATCACTTGTGGGGCAGCGTGACCACAGCTCTACCTATGGCTTAGGAATGGAGAGGACAGCCCAAGGTTGAGCCCTGGAACAGGCCTCAGAAAACAACAATAAGAAGGCCCTGAGGCTTGGGGCGTTATTCCCCATACCTCGGGACTAGAACTTGATCCTACTAATAGCTGCTAAAAATAAAATAAAACAAAAAGAAAAGAAGTGAGTAAGCAAAGAAGAAAGAACCCGACCATAGACAGCTACTTCTTGTTGATGTTTGTCCTTTGTTCTCGAAGAAGACCATGACATCAGGAAGCTGATACCATGGCTTGCAAGTGAATTGGATTTCAGTGAGGGAGGGCTGTGCAAAGTCATCAACTCACTTTCTCCTCTGGAGCCACCTGGGTCCAGTGGCAAGATATAGGTCAGGACGACTGGAGATGGCCTCCAAATAGCTACTGTGGGGATAGAAAAGATCTGGGTTCATATTCAGAGGAAGATAATGGAGGAAAAAAGCCACTCCTTTTTCAATGTCAAATAGTCCCAAGCACAAAAAGATCTTTTAGAAGAACTTAAAAAGGACTTTAAAAATGAAATAAGAGAGATCAAGGAAAAATTAGAAAAAAAAGTAAGAGCAATCCAAGAAAATCTAGGAAATTATGAAAAGGAAGTCAACCAACTTGAAATAGAGAACCAAAAATTTAAGAAGATAAGTCCTTGAAAACTAGAATTGGGCAAAGGGAAGCTAATGAGATTCTAAGACATCAAGAAATCATAAAACAAAATCAAAAGAATGAAAAAATGGAACAGAATGTGAAACATCTCATCAGAAAAACAACTGATCTGGAGAACAGATTGAGGAGAAATAATATAAGAATAGCTGATAAAAAATAGATGCAATAAAAAAAGAATCTTAATACAATATTACAAGAAATTATGAAGGGAAATTGCCCTGAAGTTCTAGAAGAAGAAGGCAAAGAGAATTAGAAAAAAATTCACTGATCACTACCTGAAAGAGATTCCAGGAGGAAAACTTATAGGAATATCATACCCAAGTTTCAGAGATCCCAGGTTAAGGAAAAAAATATTGCAAGCAACAAGAAAAAGAACAATTTAAATATTGTAGAGCTACAATAAGGATTACACAAGACCTAGCAGCCACTATGTTGAAGGACCATAGGTCTTGGAATACTATATTTCATAGAGCAAAAGAGTTGGGGTTACAGCCAAGGGTAACTTACCCGGCAAAGTTAAGTATAATCCTGAATGGGAAAAAAATGGAAATTTAACAAACTAAAAGACTTCCAGGTATTTGTGACAAAAATAGCAGAACTTAAGGGAAAATTCAACATATAATATCCAGGAGAAATATAAAGTAAACATTAAGGACCAATTACTAGGGACTCAGTAAGTTCAAATCATTTACTTCTTATATATGAAAATATTATCAGTTCTTCTGTGACTGTCATTTTTATTTGGGTAGTTTGAAAGAAAGGCTTGGGCTGAGCTGAATATGATGGAGTGATTCTAAAAAAAAGTGTAAGGAGAGATAAAAAGAAACAATTATCTCATACAAATGAGGCAAAAAAGGAAAAACTGCTATAGAAGAAGCTAGTAGGGAAGAGGGAAGGTAGTGCTGAAATCTTACTCTCATCTAGAATAGGTTAAAGAGGGAATGACATATATCTAGAAGGGTGTAAAAGTCTTCTAAAATCAGAAAGAAGTAAGAGGGCAAGGGGATAGGGTGGAGGGAGAGGATAAGGGAGGGATTCTTGGAGGGGTGAGTAGGTTAAGGAATATGAGAGGAAGGTAGCAGGTAGAAGTAAAAATGGAAGAGTGAAGAGAGATAGGAATAGGGTGAGAAGGATAGTGAGGAAAAGATAGGAAGGAGGAAAATATATAACAAGTAATTATTATATTTTAGGCAATTGGGGTTAAGTGACTTGCCCAGAGTCACATAGCTAGTACGAGTCAAGTGTTTGGTCTGAGGCTAGATTTGAATTCAGGTCCTCCTGACTTCAGAGCCGATGCTCTATCCACTGCACCACCTAGCTGCCCCATGGCAAATGATTATAGCTTAGAATGTGAATAGAATGAATTTACCCAGAAATGGAAACTGATAGCAGATTAAAAATTTGAATGCAACAATGTGTTGCTTTCAGGAAATACTATAAAAATGAGAGAGACACACAAACATAAAATAAAGGTCAGGAGTAGAATTTATTATATGAAAAAAAAACAGGGATAGTCATCATGATTTCAGACAAAATTAAAGCTAAAATAGATTTAATCAAAGATAAAAATAGGAAAACTACACTTGTATCAGCCATATTATTCAGTATTGTTTTAGACCATTTAAAATAACTAGACAGTATAAAATACCTGCAAGTATCCAAAACAGATACAGAAACCATATGTATATAAATATAAAACACTTTTTATACAAATAAAAGTTAGATCTAAATAATTGAGGTAATATTTATTGTTCGTGGGTAGGTAAAGCCAATATGATTTTTTAAAAGAGACAATTTTACGTAACTAATCTATTTAAGCAATGCCATCCCAATTAAATTACTAAAAAACTATCTTACTCAGAAAAAATAATCACAAAGCTCATTTGGAAGAACAAATGGTCAGGAACTTCAAAGAAACCAGGTGAAAAAAAGATATAAAGGAAGCAGATTCAGTAGTATCAGACCTTAAATCATATTATAAGTTTAGAGTATTGTTGAAGTACAAAGCAGATAATTTTGATTGTTTTAAATTAAAATTTTCTTGCACAAAAGCATATGCAGCCAAGAATAGAAGGAATACAGAAAATTGGGGGGAAACTTTCATAGACAATCTCTGATAGAATGTGATTGTGTTGGAATGTTGCTGTGGTGTAGGAAATGATGAGCTGGTTGATTTAGAAAAACATGGAAAGACTTGGACTTCTGAAAGAAGATGTTATCCACCTTCAGAAAAAAAGGTGACAAGTGGAAATAAGCTACGGTCTTACATATATGTGTATAAGTGTATATGTGTATGTTTATATATCCATCTATTTATGTATGTGTGTAGCTTGCTTTAAGGGGTGAGGGTGGGAAGGAGGGGGAAAAAAAGTAAAAAGTGCACAGCAGAGAACAAAAGAAAACCTACAAGGAAGCAAAGAAAAGCTGGACAGCTTTGAAAATAATATGTAGTATTTATTAAATAGGTTTTCTTGAAATGGAAATTTATTGCTTTATAATGAATCCTCTCATGTTCTGCTGTGTACATGGTAATGGTTTTTTTTTCTTTTCTTATTTTGTACTTAAGTTTAAAATAAATTTTTAAAAATTAAAATAAAAAACCAATCAAATTAGAGGAGTAGGAAGAAGTTACCTTTCATATCTATGAATAGAGGAAAAGTTCATGACAGAGAGAGAGAGAGAGAGAAGAGAGAACACAGAAAATAAAGTAAGCAATTTGGGCTATATAATTTTTTTTATTTTCACACACAAAACCAACGCAGATAAAATTAGAGGACACACAGGCAATTGAGAAAAAAGACTTATGTAGTAAGTTTCTCTGATAAAGGTCTCATTTCTAAGATATGTAGGAAACTGAATCAAATTTATGAGAATTAAAGCCATTCTCCAATTGGTCAAAGGATATGACCAGGAAGTTTTTCGTAGAAGAAAACCAAGTTATCAATAGCCATATGAAAAAAAAATGCTCTATATCACTAATAATTAGAAAAATATGAATTAAAGTTCCTCTGATATTCCATCTTATACCTATCACATTGGCAAAGTTGACAAAAATGGAAAATGACAAATGTTGGAGGGGCTGTGGGAAAACAGGTACATTAATGCATTGTTGGTGAAGCTATGGACTGGTCCAGCCATCCTTGAAAGTAATCTGTAACTATGCTCCAAAAGTTACTAAACTGAATATAATGTTTGACTCAGGGATACCACCACTAAGTCTATACCCCCAAACAGAAAACAGAAGGAGGAAAAGGGCCCATATATACAAAAATATTTATAGAAGCTTTTTTGTGGTGGCGAACAACTGGAAACTTTTTGTTCAGGCATGGATAGATTAAATGACCCTTGAGATCCTTTTCAACTCTAAGAGTCTGTGATCTGTGATGTGGATATGGGAAGAAATGGACCTCAAGACAGGAAACAAGATCAAAAACTATCTGTGTCTTATGATCCCCTTCTTCTCTAAAGCTGAATTGTATTCACCAGTGTCTTAGTATACACATCATCTTTAGCACTAAATTAGTGTGAAAATTAAAACAAAAGGTTTTGCTGTGAGGAGGTATAAATAAATAGGTAGCAAGACAGAAAGAGAAAACTGGGGAGTTGGGGGGAAAAACCGTAGTGAAACAGCTCCAGATCTGTAAATTTCTCTAACACAAGAGAAGTACTCCTCGTCATAGCTCTGTTCACCAATTTCTCCCCATCACTGCCACTCCAGGACTTTTCCTTTCCCCACTCCCTTCTCTGATGCTGCCTTCTTCCTTCTGTGCTGTGTCCAGCACAGAATTCAGGGAGGAGGAGTCCCTGACCCCATTGCCAGGGCTATATCCAGAAAAAAAAAATGAGACTTTTTCAGGTGAGAAATTTTTTTTAAATCATAGTTTAAGAAGGGGAATTAGGCCCTGAATAACTGACTTTCTTCAGCTAAGATATAAGCACAAACTATGTAGAGCTAATGTACTTTACCCCCTCCCTTTTAATCTCTCAGGATTGGAAATTTTTTTGCTTATGACTATTTCCTCCCCAGGATTACCCTCTCTAACTGCCCTTTACCCACCATGTATTTCTACACCAAATGGTTTATACGGGTGGGTGCATATATTCAACCCTCTTTTGTCCTTTTCAGCTAAGAATGAGATTCATCTGATGACTGCTACCATCAATCCTTCATCCATAGCTGTATACTGTTCTTATACACCCTGTTATAAGAAATAGCAAGTTACCCCCGTCTCCTTCTTTTATCTTCCCTTTCCGTTTTTCAAATGCTTAAAACAAAACCAAACCAACCCCCAGGATTTTTCTTATTTATTCTTATTTTCTTATTTAACTTCCTTATCTTTTGAAGATATTAAATTTCTAAAGAGACATTTGTTTACTCTCACCCATTAGAATGTTAGCACTACATCATCATACAGTTCCTTCCAATTGTTTTATTTATGTTTTTTTTCTTTTGGAGGTAATGGGGGTTAAGTGACTTGCCCAGGGTCACACAGCTAGCTAGTAAGTGTCTGAGGCTGAATTTGAACTCAGGTCCTCCTGACTCCATGGCCAGTGCTCTATCTGCTGTGCCACCTAACTGCCCTCTTCCAATTGTTCAAATAAATTTGCTCCTTTAAGTTTCTCTGGAATTTTTGGTCCATATTTCAAAGCTACTCAACCCTAGTCTTTTCACCAGAAAAGCTTGAACATACTCTATTTTATTAACAATCCAACAGTCCTGAGTTTTGCAAGGTAAGTTCTTGGTTGTAAGCCTTTATCTTGTACCTTTTGAAATACTGTATTCCAAGTTGTCCTCTCATTTTTAGTAGATGCTGCCAGGCCATGTGCAATCCTGACTAATTCTTTTGTACTTGAACTGCTTCTCTCTGAATGCTTGCAGTATTTTTTTTTCTTAATACGGGAGCTCTGGTGCCCTTTCCAGTCTCATCTCGTATTACTCCCCTCCGTGCACTGTGTTGCAGCAGAACTGGACAACTCTCTGTCTCCCCAACATGCTCGACATCTCTCCATGCCTTTGCCCACACTGTTACCTATGTCCAGGATATACTTTCTCTACTTTCTGAGGTCCTACCCATCCTTTAAAGTCCAATTAAAATCCTACCTTACCCAGGAAGCTTTCTGTAATTAATCCTGATTGGTAATCTCCCCCAAATTTATATAGCACTTTTTTGTGTAATTCTCCAATATATTTATCATGCTATATTGGGTATTATAACTCTCATGCAAAGCCTTCCTCAGTCCCACTTCATTACTGGGGCTCATTGCCTCTTCAGATTACCTTGAACTGTACTTATCTGTGCCCCTGTTGAACACACTCAAAGAGACAGAAAGTTCTTGAGGGAAGTGATCTTTTCATTTTTGTCTTCATATAGTCAAAGCATCCTTTGCATATAGGAATTGGCATTTAATAAATGTTGTCTGAATTTAACTAACTCCCTTTTGGTATCTAATTACCCCTAAGAAGGAAAAGGACTGTGTTTTATTTAAATTTTATATCTCCTCCAAAACCTTACAATTCTTTGCGTGCAGTAGGTATTTAGTAAAATTTGGTTGAATGAACAAACCTAGAAGTTTAGAGCTGGACCTTAGATATCATCTGGTCTAAGCTCCTCATTTTATAGAGAAGGAAACTAAGGTCCAGAGAATGGACATGATTTGCCTAAGGTCTTGCAGCTAAGGTGACAGGACAAGAGCATTTCGATTGGAAGTCAGAATGAGTTTTTTTTCATAGAAACAGTGTTACAAATTCTCTGTTTCTACTGGCTTCCTGCAGGCTTCAACTACATAAACAGGCTTTTGTGGGCTGGCCTGGGAGCTGAATCTCTATCTTTATGGAAAAATATATCCAAATATGTTCTAAAAAATTGACTTAAAAACTTTTGGAAGACGACCTCATAAAATGAGGGACATTCTATATAAACTTAAGTGCTTAATATATGCTAAGTGGTGGAGAGTCGGGGAAGAAGTCAGTTGGGTAAGGTTTCCTGGAGAAGATTGGTTCCCCCCAAAAAATGTCCTAGCCAAAGCCAGATACTTGCAAGCCTGAGAAGAAGAGACCACAGTTATCCTAGGAAATAGGAATGAGAAGATCAAATAAGGGAGCAGAAAAAATAAGCAAATTTAATAAGTTTTTCTTGTGTAGACAACAAGACAGGAGCTCACAATTCAACAAAATCAGTTTGCCAAGCATTTATGAAGCACCTCTTGCATGCAAGGCACTGGAGAGACAAGAGCAAAACCTGAACTAATCCCTGCCCTCAAGGAGCTTACTTTCTACTAGGAGGATATGATATCTCTGTACACAGATAAGTATACACAGATAAGCAAATATGATGGATATACAAAGTAATTTCGCTGGGGAGGGTTCAGTAGAAAAGCAGTAGCTGAACTGTGCTTTGAAGGAAGCTAAGGATTCTATAAATCAGAGGTGAGAAAAGCAGTGCATTCCAGACATGGGGGATCCCTACCCCATGCAAAGGTAAAGAGATGGAAGATGGAATGTTGTATACGGAGACCAATTCACAAACCAATTTGACTGTTAGTGAGAGTGTATGGAGGGGAGTAATGTGAAATAAAACAGGAAAGGTAGGTTCCATAGCTAGATTTGGAAGGTTTTAAATGCCTCTTAAATAGACTTAGCTTCTACCCCAAGAGAACGCCCACTTGAATTGAGATGGGAAGTGCATACAGGGGAAAAACTTTAAATCCCTTAAAAGTACAAATAAATATTAATTTGGCATATATGAACATTAGTGCTGAGGAGATCTGAATAAGTCTTATTTTTCATTTCTATACTTCGTTATTTGCCAAATCTGTCATATCACTGGTGTGGGTACTCTCTCCTGTGGAGCAGACAGCAGCTCAACCATACCTCTTCATCCTATTCAGGTCTGGCCCATATTGTTATCCATAGAACTCTCCACTGGGGGATACACTCATTGGGGTAGGGGCTGCCTCTTGATCTTTTGATGGTATGTAGAGACCAGTTGAGTATACAGGCTGGTTATCAGCTATATCACTAAAAGACCAGCCCACTTCCTAACCTTCCTTTAAAATCCAATTAAAATTCTCCCTTCTCCCAGAAGTTTTCTGTAACTAACCCTAGTTAATAATTCTCCACCCATCCACCCACCTATTCATAACCTCATATAGAACTTTTTTTTGTAATTCTCTAATACATTTATTGTGCAATATTGTATATTGTAACACTCATGCTGTAATTCTTCCTTTTTACCCCATTTAGTTTTGAGGGCTCGCTTTCCTTCTCATATGTTCTCTGATCATACAATTCTTTACTAATATCTTGCATGCTGCTTCTCCTGCACAATTCTTCACAGTTAACACGCTGCAACCTTCTCTCATCCATCATGCGTCTTTCTCTGGCACTTTGGTTAAGCCACAACTTCAATTCTTCGGGGACTGTGGTATTCCATGCATAGTTGTTTTTTTAAATTTAAATGAAGTTCAGTGATTCAATTAAACCAAATATTTATTAAGTTCCTATTGCATCCAAAACACTGTGTTCAGCACTGGGTATAAAAATATAAACCTGACATGGTCCCTGCCTTCCAGGAGCTGACAATCCAGGAGGAGGGTGGTGGAGAAATATGGCAAGCAAACAGATAAATCTGAAACAAGAAAGGGTATAATAAGCTCAAAGGAGAGATTCAGATAAAGAAATCTAGGACACTTTAGGATACAGCAACACTTTCAAATGAATGAATCAGAGAAGGCTCCATGGAGAAGGTGGCACCTGAGCTGAAACTTGGAGAAGGAGGATGTTGACAGTGGATACAGTGGAGAAAGCACTAGCTAGGGAGTCAAAGACCTGGTTCAAATGCCACCTCTGATGCTTACCACCTGTAAGATGCTGAATAAGTCACAAGTTCCCAGGGTCCTGGTTTCTTTATCTGTAAAATGAAGGGGTTGGGAGGCAGCGAGGTGGTGCGGTGGATAAAGCACCGGCCCTGGATTCAGGAGGACCTGAGTTCAAATCCAGCTTCAGACACATAACACTTACTAGCTGTGTGATCCTGGGCAAGTCACCTAACCCCATTGCCTAGCCAAAAAGAAGAAGAAAATGAAGGGGTTAGACCAGGCCTTTGATGTCTCTTGCAGCTCAAGGTTTATGATGCTCTGATCCCAGGACAGAAAAGCAATAAGGAAGTGCATTCCAGGGATGGGGGTGCTGTGTCAGTAGAGGGAATGTACAAGATAGGAAACTGCTACTGGTCTAATGTGATTAGAATATAGGGTAAAGGGAAGTATGGTGAAATAAGACAGGAAAAAAAAGGTTGGAGCAGGATTGCAAAGGGCCTTTATCCTAGGTTAGGACTTCCTAGTCTTTTTTTTTTTCTGGCATGGACCCCCTACTATGGACTTCTCCTAATAATTATGTTTATAAATGCACAAAAAGAGCAAACATAGGATTACAAAGCAGTCCAATTATATTGAAATACTTATCCAAATATTTTTCAAACAAAATTTACAGACCCCAAGTTAAGAATCCCTATTCTAGATGGTGGGGTTTGCATTTTATCATGGAGACAAAAGGGAACCACAGAAGGCTTTTAGGTAGTAGGATATCATGATGGCATTTGTACATTAGGAAGATTCTTTTGATACCTGACTGAAGGATGAAATAAAGAAAGGAGAGACTAATGGCCTGCTAGAGGCCATTAAATTAGTGCGGGTCATAAGGGCCTGAACCCTGTGAGTGGAAAATATGGGTTTTGTGTAGGTAGGAGACAACTGGGTAGATGTGGGGTGTGAGGAAGAGGGAGCTATCAAAGGTGACTTCAAGGTTTCAGGCTTGAGTATCTGTGAGGATTGTGGTGACCTCAAGAGGAATCACAAAGTTGGAAGGAGAGGCAGACTTTTAACGAGGTAGATGAGTTTGGCTTTTTCCGTGTAACATCAGTGGTAGCAGCAGTTCATTTAGGTGGAAGTGCCTGCTTATCATGAAGATTGGAGTTGATGAATTAGGGCTTGGGGGACCTCAAATTAGGGCTGGAGGTATGGATTTGGGGCACATCTGCATAGATTATGAAAAACCTTTGAGAGTGAATAAGGTTAGCAAAGAATGAATTATAGAGATAAAAGGGCTTTCCTAACTTGGCCTTTCGATACACACATCTTTAGGGTGTGGGTGGAGGATTGTGGTTTGTCCTTCGGTCTGGAAGAGAACCTTGACATTAGGAAGATGATGCCACGACTTACTTGCAAGTTAATGAACTGGTAAAGGAGAAGTTTGAATTGGTAGTGTTGGTAAAGATAATGAATTAGATAACTGGAGAAGAAGCAAACAGGTAGAAGAACCAAGAGAAAATGTCGTCCTGAAAAGATACTTAGTGGGAGATACTAACAATGATAGAGATGTTCTGGGATGATCATTCGCACACAGTATGTGCACAGATGGGATTCTCAGGCAGTGACTGGACTAGATAACCTCAGAAGCCCCTTCCAGTTGTAAGATTTTGTGTGTTGACAGAGTGCTGGGTCTAGAGTCAGGAAGACCCAAGTTCAAAACATAGCCTTGACAGAAAGTCCAGGAGGTAAGATGATTTGATTTTGTAGTGGCCCCACTGCATTTCTTGCAGCAACATAAGAACCTCATAACAGTCCTGTGAGCTGGGCAGTTAAGTCATAGCTATTTCTCCACTGGTAAATGAGGACACAGAGGCATAGGGAAATTAAATCACTCACCTAATGTGACCAAACAAATTTGTGGGGAACTTGGGGCTTGAAACCAGGTCACTGGACTTCAGTGTGCTCTTTTTAAACACATCTCACTGCCTTCTGAACTCATAATAGAATTAGGGTTTTACTGAGCTAAGTAAAAAAAAGACTTTTTGGAGTAGGTGAGGTAATAGAGGTACTGACATTCCTGGAAAGACAGCTGTCTCTGGACCCTTGGGTCCTTTCTTTCTGTCTCTCCCTCTGTATACGTGTATGCATGTATGTATGCATGTATGTTTGTGTATGCATGCACATACACAAGGGTCTTTGATTTCTTTGCATTATATAAGCTCATTACAGTATTGTTAGGTCAAAGACTGCAAAGTTTAGTGACTTTCACCATACAGCTCCAAATTGCTTTTCAGAACCTCTGAACAACCCACACAACAGCATCAGTGCATTAACGTACTTGCATCTCATTTTCCCCATCTCTTAAGTGATGGAAGTCAGGTTGGACTAAATGGCTCTGAGATCCCTTTTAGAACTTTCTCTTTCTCTCTCTCTTCCCAGCCCCCTTTCCCCTTTTCTCTCCCTGGCCCCTCCCACCCCAGTTTGCACATCTCCCATTATACTCGTTACACAGTGAGTTCCTTGAGAGCAGAGACTGTCTTTTGGGCCTGTTTGGCATCTCCTGCACTTAGCGCAGTGCCTGGCAAAGAGGTAGTGCTTAATAAATGCTTGTTGATGGCTAATGTATGTTTTGCATGACTTTACCTTTCAGTGGGTGGGGAAGGGGCCGGAAGGAGGGAGAGAATTGGGAACCCAAATTTTAAACTGCATGTTAAAAATAATTAAATAAATGAAAATTAAAAAAAAGAAAAGAAAAAGAAAAAGCTGTTGACTGTGTGGCTGACTCCCAGCCCTGATGTTTGCGCTTCCGTGACCCGAGCTGCTACCCTGAGGGCACAGCTTCGCCACGTGGCAATGCCAGCCGTGGCTCGCTTTAAGTGTGGGGACGCCTTCTCCCTCTTCCGCTCCAAAGCAGCGTCGATGGTCTCGACCAATTTCCTTCAGCCCACCAAACACGTGGAGATGGGCCTGCCCGCTCCCCTTAATTTTCTACACGTGGTTTCTTCCACGGCGAGAGGCGGGGACAGGGACGGGGCGGAGGTAGGGGGCGGGCCATCATCGGGGCGGGGCGCGCGTTCGGGACGCCGATTGGTCGGGGCCGGAGTAAACATCCGGTGTGGGCGTCGGCGGAAGTGTAAGCTGTTCCCGGCCGTGGCGGCGGCGGTGGCTGTGGCTGGGGCTGCGGTGGGGGGGATCGAAGGCGGGGCTCGGTCGGTTCCGGTCTGGGTCCGGAGCGCGGGCTGGCCTTGCGCGGGACTGGGCTGGGCCGGGCGGGCTGGCGGGCGGGCAGGTGGCCCGGCGGCATGGGCTGGTGCGCGGCGCGCTGAGGTGGACACGAGCCTGGGGCATGGCCGGCGCTCGGGCCGCCGCCTCCTCGTCGCCCTCGTCCGGCTCCTCCTCGGCTTCCTCGTCGTCGTCGTCCTCGTCGTCGCCGCCGCAGGAGCCGGGGCTGGCCGAGCTGCTGGAGGAATTCTCCCGGACCCAGTACCGGGCCAAGGACGGCGGCAGCGGCGCGGGCAACGCCAAGGTACAGGGAGGGGGCCCGGAGCCCCCTGCCCGGGGCTCTCTTCCTCTTCCTCTTTCTGGCCTCGGAAGGGAGCAGCAGGTCTTTTGCTTCCCCGCAATTCCCACTGTTGTTCTTCCCCAGCTTCTCTGTGGGCTCGAGGTCCGCCCCATTAGACTGTCAGCTCCTCGAGGGCAGGGACTGGTTTTTCCTGAAAGAGCCTCGGACACAGTAGGCGCTTAATAAGTGCTTGTTGACTCGGTGCCTGCGAGTTTCCCCCTTTTGGTTCTTAAAGACTCCTTTCTCCCCCTCTACGCCACCCCATGTCGGCTTATGACCCCAGTAACTCTAGGGGATACTCAGAAGGACCCCTAACTCGTTTGCCTGCTGTCTCCCCCATCAGAAGCTCTGCATAAATGCTAGCTGTTCGTATTATCAGTAAAATGTAGGGGTATCCTGTCTGTGTCTTGTCTGTGCAGGATTGTTTTGCCTGTTGGCTCTCTCATTAGACTGTCAGCTTCTTTAGGGGAGGTACTATCATTTGCCTTTCTTTATATTCCCCCAGAGCTTAGCTTAGTGCCAGGGCCCCCCAGACACTTAATAATCAGTTGAGGGCCCCTAACTGTTTGTAAAATGAAGGGGTTAGACAAGAAAGGGTCGATGTCTTCTTTAACCTTAGTGCTTTCCCTCTGAAACGACCCCTAATTTATCCTGTCTACATCTTGTTCATGCTTTTTTTGGGGGGGGTCATGTCTCCCCCATTAGACTGAACTCCTCGTGGGCAGACACTGTCTTTTGCCTTTCTTTGTATCCTTAGCACAATGCCTGGCGTATAGTCATGCTTTAATAAATGCCTGTTGCTTGTCGGACTGCACGTGATAGTCAGGTGTACCAGTAGGGATTTCAGTGACTGCTTCTGGGTATTAGATGGGCAAGCTCCGGCTTGGGTCAGGTAAGCAGTCTGTTTTCGGTACCTGCCCAGACATGCTGTTAAAACCTTTTGGGGTTTCAGATTATTCATTAAAGGGCTCCTTCAGTTAGTACAGAGTATTCTGTATCCCTCTGTATCTCAAAATGTCCAAAGTGAGTTTGATTTTTCTGTTAACTCTGGACTTCTGTCTCCATATTTAGTTTGTGGGGGGTCAGTTTTATTTACACAGAGTATTTGAGAGTTTTATCTGCTTCCACAAAGCACAGCGGTGGAAATACCTTTAATGTTTGCTGTGGACCCTACTATTAATGACAGTACTCTAAAGGTGATAACACTTTGTTCAGAATCGTAGTACCAGTACCTCCCTTTCATTTTTACTACTCAGAAAGGTTGTGACTTACCCTCCTAATTAAGATTTCCTGAGGTCACATCTACTACTTCCATTATTACTGTTTTGACACCTGTTAGAATCAGAATTGGTTATTTGTTTCCATGCAGTCTTTCACAGATAACATATAATTCTTCTCGGCAAGCCTCTCCCTAGCTAGTAGACAAAACAACTTCAAGTGATGATTTCCTTCCTATCCATAAGCAATAGGTTAAGAACTGTGTGCTTACACTGCTGCCTCTAGGGATCTCTTTGACTAGATATTTGTCACTGCCCAGTAGCCTGTCTGAAAAATCTAGGGCCAGTGAGTCTTATGGATTAGGATAGATATGATAACCCATAGCTGTATTCTTGGCAAGGACCAGAAAGGGACTCAGGGTGGAATAATGTACACAAGCAAATGTGTATTTCAGGTAAGTTAACCTATTAATATTCTGCAGTGACAAATTCTCCTAAGTAGCTTCAGCTGTGTGCCCAGGAAAACAGTACGGTATGCTTAGTTAAGTTTTAATCTCTTTTCAGGTTGAACGAATTGAGAAGAGATGTCTAGAGTTGTTTGGCAGAGATTATTGTTACAGTGTGATCCAGAATGTGAACGGAGAGATCTGTGGTCACTATCCTCGGTACATTGTGTACTTGGAGTATGAGAGCTCTGAGAAGGAGAAAGACACGTAAGTGGTTACTGACGATAGATATGGAAGACACTTTCTGAGATTCAGCTTTGAGGCTGGAGCTGCATTTAGGCAACTATTATTATAGGGTAGCACCTTCTCTGGAAGTACTTCCGCTGCATTGTTTTCTTGTTGACAGGAAGCCTTAGGAGTAGGAGTTATATAGTACCAAAGATTTTTTAAAAATTATTATAGTGTTATCCCTGTTCCACTATAGGGGCTTAAGCTGATTAAAGAGGAAAAAAAACCTCCACCAATAATATGACTGAAAAACAGACTCTAAGACTTCATGAAGTCATCACCCTTGATGTGGAAACCCAGTCATCAGTTCCCCATTTGGGGACAGATAGATATATAGAAGGAATCTTTTATGTAATTAGAGTCTAAAGAGTCTTGATAAAGGTGCCCATGGTTCTTTGGGGGCCAAAACAGGATTTATACAGTCACTAGGAGTGTTCAGGCAAAGGAAGAATTATTGACAAGGCAATATGGGCTGTGTCTCACACATACTGACAGTCGAAGTACCTGCTCTTTTCTCATAGTATTGGACTTCGTTGTAGTTATGTTATGTCTGGTGGGCGGGACCTTTCCTTTTCCCCTGTGGGGGCTATAAATTTTAAATTCCAGTCTCCTTACCTAAAGTTGAAAGGAGAGCCTTTCCTATATTTTAGTTGAAGGGTAATAGCAACATTAGTAACATTCTCTTCTTAAGCCCAGCCTTAGCCAGTTTGGGGGGAAAGGTCGCTTCTTTTGGAGGCCCACAGTTACTAGATCATTTCCAAGAAAGGAGCAGGTTAGACATTTGACCCAATTCAGTTTTCCAACTAAGGCTTAGCTTTGCCTTTTGTTGCACTAATCCAACATAAAGGATGAGATTGTTGCTGTCCATATCACTGGAAGTAGTGGTAGGGTTTCTGTGTTAAAGCCTTCATACAAGAAAAGCTTGTAGAGTTAGTTTTTACAAGACTATGTAATAAGGTGCTTGAGGTGGCAGTGAGAGTGGGTGTCGCCCTTGAAGGGGAAATCAGGGGGAAAAGATTGTGCATGTAAAAGCAAAGTAGAATAATCTTTGTTTCTCAGGCAAGTCTGGCTTTAATCTTGTTAGCTGGAGTTTCTTCAGACTAAGCTAAATAAGGCTCTGACTTGATCAATTTTAGAAACAGTCTAAGAAGAAGGACTGAACTATTGCCTGCAACAGGAAGACAAGTGGCTAACCTCAAACAGGGCAGACAGAGTTGAGGGAAGAAGACCAATCACCCATCTACTCAGAGTAGAAGCTTAGACAACATTTGATCCAGCATGAGGAAAATTCAGCCCCGTATTCTGATTTCCCTGTGTCTTGGGGAAGAAAACCCCAATAAATGGGAATCTTCTGGAGAGAAGGGTTGTAAGAGTTCGAAAACTACATGGTGATAGAGCCTATATAAGTTTTTAGACCTTTATTTTTGTTGACAATGTTGTGTGAAAGAGAAAAGGTTCTGGCTGACTCCTTTACTTAAAAAAAAAAAAAGTAAGCTTGATTATATCCCCTCACTTTGAGTAAAGGAAGCAGTCCTGACTGAGGAAATTGCATGGTGACTTGGTACCTCCTTTTTTTTTTTTTTAAGTAGTTCACAGACATTAGAAAGAACAAGAGCTTGCCATTAAGTCTTGGATCCTGGGTGGTCTGAACTTTTTTGGGCAGAAGTTGAAACCTGTTGGAAACAAGTGGGGAGGAAAAAGTAATAAAACTTTTATAACTTTCCCTGAACCCTTAACGTCTATAAGTGATTAAAAACACCACAATTGTATCCCTCCCCATTTCTCTATCCCACCTAATCTGTTTTAGAATATAAGTTTTTGCAACTAGAAATTGTGTTCTTCATCATATTCTCAGTCCCTGGAACATAAATGCTTGTCTGGTTGTTCTGTATAGAAGAAAAGGGGAAGGGATTCAGCTTCTTTTTTTAAATTTTTTTTGATGGGGTAAGAGAGGAGACCAAAGTATTGCTTCCCCTAGGCTACCTCCTGTTACTGGAAGTGAGTAATGGGTGTCAGTATGGTATATTTACTGGCTTGTGACTTTGGTCAAAGATGTGTGAAAGCAAGCCTTTGTTTTGGGAAGTGGCATTTGAGAGTATGTTCTGCTTTCATTCAGTGCTGAAACTAGTTCCTAGGTATGTTGAGGGGCGCCGTTACTAAATTTAGCATCTTGGCCATCAGGCCGAAGGCTGCAAATGAAGAGCACATCTTCCTGGTGACTTGACTGTCCCATCCCTTCCTTCTGTCCCTCTGCTGAGTCCCATTCTTTTTCTTTCTGATTTGAGCCAGTCTGTTGTCTGCCATTGGGCAGATGATAAAATGTTATCATCAGAAAGGGTCTTAGAATGTTGTAAGAGGCAGGTCCTCTCTTTCCACACATCTCTCTTTATTCACTAGGGCACTTGAAAGTTCAAAATGCAGCCAGATGACTGCTTCTAAGTCAGCCATATCTTTACCTCCAGCCTTGTGGCCTAAGCATGGACAGAGTACTAATTGCCCACTTTCTGTTAAGCAGGTTTGAAAGCACTGTGCAGGTGAGCAGATTGCAGGACCTCGTCAATCGAAGCAAGATGGCCCGATGCCGAGGGCGCTTTGTTGCCCAGTCATCCTCTACAAGGGCAAGGTAAAGTTGTCCCTGGGAGCACCTAGAGAGTGTGACCAGGCCCCTGTGGTGGTGGTGCAGGCCACCTTGGGCTTCATCTTCCAGGGTAATGACATGTATACATTATTCAGATGTTTAGGGATTAATGTTAGGCTAATTAGGGATAGGTTAATTGCTAAGTTAGGTAGCCCTGATTATTGGGGGGGAGGGGGAAGGAACAAGCACTTATTTAAGTGCCTCCTAAGTGCCCAAGACAGTGCTAATTGCTTTACAAATAAATATGATCTCATTTGATTATAGGAGTGCAGAAAAGGGATTGAGCCAAATGGATTGGGGTACTTAAAGAAAAACAGAAGAGAGTGCTCTATGGTGTGGTGGGGAGTAGCATGAGCAGAATCCAGAAGAGAGGAGGGATTGTGACTTGTAGAGAACAGCATGTGACCAATTTGATTTAGGGAAGAGGATACATGTTAAGCATATTGGAAGACATAGTTAGGTCTGTGTTACGCAGGACATTAAAAATGCTGGGTGAAAATTTTGGATTTGGTAGGCAATGGGGAGTCGGTTCTTGATTGGGAAAGTGACTTAATGAAACTAATTTTAGAAAAATTAATCTAGTAGTGATATGCAAGATAAATTGGAAGAGGTTAAAAGCTTAGAGACTGTCTTAGACACTGTTAGAGTGATATGAGTAGGAGCCCTTTGGTTAGGGTAGTCAGAGAGGGAAATATGAAAGATTACAGGGAGAAACAGCAGGACTCTGTGCTGTATTCGTTCTTTTTCTTTTATATTCAAAGATGACCACAAGATTACCATCTTGAGGCTAGAAGAATGGAGAAATAGGGTAATTGGAAAGGGAAGCCAAGCCAGTTTAACTGGGGGAAAATAAATTCAGCTTTGAGCACATCTAGTGTTAGGTGATGGGGGTAGGGGGAAGGCTGCTACATTTAAGTTGAGAAATCATAGAAACAGGTGCAAATAGGAACTGGAGCCCAGCATCTGAGATGTAAACTTGGCAGTCGTCTGCATAGTAGTAACAGTGAAAGCCATAAAAGTAGATACGTTTATGAAAAGAGTACATATAGAACAGAGGTTCTTCACCTGAAGTCTGTGAATTTATTTTCTTTCCCTTTTTTAATTTTTTTTTTCAATTGCATGTGAAAACAATTTTAGCATTTTTTTCAAATTTGGAGTTCCAAATTTTCTTCCTCCCCTCACCCTCCTTGAGAAGGCAAGCAATCTAACGTAGATTATACATGTGTAGTCATCCAAAACACATTTTCAATTAAATCAGGCTGTGAAAGAAAATGCAGACCAAAAAAAAAATAAAGAAAAGGTGTCTTCAATCTGTATTCAGACTCCGCCAGTTCTTTCTCTGGAGATGGACAGCACCTTTCCTCATAAGTCCTTCAGAATTGTCCTGGGTCATTGTTTTGCTGAGAATAGCTAAGTTATTCACAGTAGATCATCATATAATATTGCTGTTACTGTGTATAATGTTCTCCTGATTCTGCTTATTTCACTTTGCATCAGTTCATGTAAGTCTTTTTCAGGTTTTTCTGAGAGAATTCTGCTCGTCATTTCTTAATAGCACAATAGTATTCCGTCATAATACTATGCAACTTATTCTGCTAATCCCCAATTGATGGACATCTCCTTGATTTCCAATTCTTTGCCACCTTTAAAAGAGCTGCTATATTTTTGTACATATAGGTCCTTTTCCTTTTCGTTTGTTTGGTTTTTTTTTTAAATCTCTTTGGGATACAGACCTAGTAGTGGTATTGCTTGATCAAGAGTGTGCGTGTTTTTGTAGCCCTTTGAGCATAGTTCCAAATTGCTCTCCAGAATGGTTGAATCGGCAAACAACTTCACCAACAATGCATTAGTATTTTAATTTCCCCACGTGTCCTCCAACATTTGTCATTTTCCTTTTCTGTCATATTAGCCAATCTCATAGGTGTCTGGTGGTAGCTCAGAGTTGTTTTAATTTGCATTTCTCTCTTCACTGGTGATTTAGAGCATTTTTTTCATATGACTATAGATATCTTTGATTACTTTGTCTGAAAACTGCCCATTTGCATCCTTTGACCATTTATGTGAATTTGTTTTTTAAATATTTTGCTAACTGTATTTCAGTAATGGTTTTTGATGTGTTTCATGCATTTGAAAATCTTAGTTTGAGAAGGGGTACTGAATCAGACTTAAGCTTGAGTTCCAGCAGACTGCCAGAGTGGGGGAGTCCATGACACAAAGGTTAAGAACTCCTGATATAGAAGGCGGAAAACGTTTTGGGGGAACTATCTGAACATAATGGAGCAGGATGAGAGAGAATTAGCAAAGAAGTTGTTTCACTTCCAGGCTGAACATTATACCCTGTTGTTTCTCAGGCACTCCTTCTACTAAGTAACTTCAGTGTATTGAATTTTAAACTGAAACCGTTGATTAAAATAAGGAACTAATTCATATTACAGACCTGTAAATTTTAAGCTTAAGGAATTTCATTCCGAAGGGCATATGTTAGGAAGTAGTGTCCATTGGTACCAAAGAGTAATGGTGCAGGTCAGCACTGGGCACTCTCCCCCTCTCCCCACCCGCTTTTGTTAGAATGGTAAAATGCTCTGGAATTTGCAGACCTTTGACCATATAGGAAATGCTTATGCACATTAAGGTTGGTGAGGTGTTTGAAAGACAGGGTTTTTTGTTTTGCTTTTGTTAAGGAGTAAGTCTCAATGTCATGCTATAAGAAGTTGAAAGATAAGGAAAGGAGAACAGCTTAATTTGGCATGTAGTTGATCATTCCTAAACTTAGATCTTGTGAGAATCCAAGTTGTCAGTCAATAAACATAAAGCACCTCTTTGTGCCAGGTACTATACTAAGTGCTAGAGATCTAAAAAGAGGCAAAAGACAGACCCTGCCCTCAAGGAGCTCATAATCTAATGATGGAAACAACATGTTAACAATTGTGCACATACTATATATAAAGATAAATGAGAAATAATTAAGAGAAGGCTCTAGACTTAAGAGAGTTTAGGAAAGGCTTCCTATAGGAGATAGAATTTTAGTTAGGACTTGAAGCCAAGGAAGCCAGTAGGCAGAAATGAGGGAGAGTATTCCAGAAATGGGAGACAGCCAGAGAAAATGCCCAGAATGGAGAGATGGAGTGTCTTGTTCATGCACCAACCTGGAGCCCAGTGTTGCTGGATTGAAGAATACATGGAAGGGAGTAAAGTATCAAGCCTGGCAAAGTAGAAGTGATAGTTACGAAAGACAGTAATTGCCAAGCTGAATTTTGTTTGATCCTGGAAGCCATAGGGAGTCATTGAAGTTTATTGAATTAGGGTAGTGACATAGTCAGAGCTGGTCTTTATGAGAATCACTTTGGTGGCTGAATGGAGGGTAGATAGGAGAGACGATGCAGGTAAACCCACGAGCAGGCTATTGCAGTAGTCGGACAAATTGTGGCAGGGTAAGGGAGTTTGTATATAGGTAGGAAAAGGGTTATTACAAAGGTTGGTTTGGGTTTTGAAGGTAAAAAGGGAAAGCCTGTTCTACCAGACGTGCTCTGGAGCTTTCCTAACTCACACACCCACAGACGGTATGTAAGTGACTTGTTTGCATCCATTTGTCTCAGTGATAAAACTGAAACTAAAATCCTTGTTTTATTCTACCACGGTCATCCTAGACAGTTTCTGCTAGTGTGTGCTGCCGCCTTGTGTAAACTGGTTGAAGTACACCCTGCTCTTGTCTGATTCACTGGAGGGGAGGAGAGCCAAGCAGCTGAGAACTTTAAAAAAAAAATGCATTTCATACTTTGCTAGGGTTTTGCTCAACAAGTTAGTTGCCCTTCATGAGTTCAAGGTACTTCAGCCAGATGATCTGTGTTCTTGGATACCAAAAGAACTGGACAATGTGATTGCTGAACCGCTGTTAGCAGTCCCTGAAAGGTAATGGAGAATGAAAGGTGTCACACACAATTAGAGAAGGTTAAATGTCAGATTTTTAGGGGAAAAAAAAGGAAGGGAATGGAATCTAGAAATCTTGGGCTGTTGATTTTTATTTAGTTTCCTGGGAAAATTCTAGAAGTTATAAAAATAATTTTTTAATGTTGTCTTCATATCCATATGCGTCCTTCACCTCCCCATGGGAACATTCCTTATAACAAAGAACAAAAGAAGGAAAATAAGGTAGTTCAGCAAAGCCAACATATCAGCCTAGTTTGATGACAGTATATGCAGTTGTCCCACACCTCTGAAAAAAAGAGAGGCAGTTTTTTTTCAGCTTTTCTCAGCAATCAAGCTTGATCGTTATAATTACATGTGGCATTCAGTTTTTTAAGTTTCCATTTGCATTATAATAGTGTAGTTTTCCTAATTCTGCTTACTTTACTCTGTGTCAGGCTTTCCACATTTTATTCATATTCTTCGTTTCTTACGGCACAGTAAACTTTTTTGGGGGGGAGGAGCTTCTTAGGATTTTAATGTTCTCTCTTTTAAAAAAAATAGTATTTTCCTTCAATTACATGTCAAGACAATTTTTTAGCATTCATTTTAACAAGATTTTGAATTCCAAATTTTTCTCCCTCCCCTCTTCTGAAAATGGTAGGCAATTTCATATAGGTTATGCATGTGCTATCATGTAAAACATATTTCCATGTTAGAGTTGTAAGAGAAGAAACAGATCAAAAGAAAAAAAACCATGGAAAAAAAATAAAGTAAGTGAAACAAATATGCTTCATTCTGTGTCCAGAGTCCATCAGTTCTTTATCTGGATGTGGGTATCATTTTCCTTCTGAGTCCTTTGTACTTCTCATTGCTGAGAAGAACTGAGTCATTCATAGTTGATCATCATACGGTGTTGCTGATACTGTGTACGGTGTTTTCCTGGTTCTGCTCATTTCACTTTGCATTAGTTTGTACAAGTCTTCCTAGGTTTTTCTGAAGTCTGCCTGCTCATCATTTCTTATGACACAATAGTATTCCGTTACATTCATATACCACAGCTTGTTCAGCCATTCCCCGATTGATGGGCATCCCCTCAATTTCCAATATTTTGCCACCATGAAAAGGGCTGCTATAAGTGTTTTTGCACATGTAGGTTCTTTTCTCTTTTCTATGACCTCTTTGGGATACAGACCTAGTACTGATATTGCTGGATCAAAGGATATGCATAGTCTGGTTGCCTTTTGGGCAGATTCCAGATTGCTCTGCAGAATGGTTGGACTGGTTCACAACTCCACAACAGTGCATTAGGGTTCCAGTTTTCCCACATCCTTTCAACATTCATCATTTTCCTTTTTTGCCATATTAGCCAATCTGATAAGTGATTTAGAGCACTTCATGTGCCTTTGGATAGCTTTGATTTCTTTGTCCCAAAACTGCTTGTTCATATCCTTTGACCATTCGTCGGTTGGGAAATGAATGGCTTGTATGTATTCTTATAGATATGATTCATTTCTCTATATAGTTGAGAAATGAGGCCTTTATCAGAAACACTTATATAAAGATTGTTTCCCAGCTTTCTGCTTTCCTTCTAATCTTGGTTGCATTTGTTTTGTTTGTACAAAAGGTTTTATTTTAATATGATCAAAATTATCTGACATTTCATAATGCGTCACTTAACATTTTTTTTCTTCATTTCTTTAGGAATTTGGATGCTAGGGGGCAGGTAGGTGGCACAGTGGATGGAGCACTGGCCTTGGAGTCAGGGGGACCTGAGTTCAAATCCAGCCTCAGACACTTGACACGTACTAGCTGCTTGACCATGGGCGAGTCATTTAACTCCATTGCCTAGCCCAAAAAAAAAGGATGCTATACCACTTGGTGCATATATGTTTAGTATTGATGTTTATTTATTTACTTATCTATTTATTTGCTTTTTGGTGAGGCAGTCAGGGTTAAGTGACTTGCCCAGGGTCAGGTAGCTAGTATGTGTCAAGTGTCTGAGGCTGGATTTGAACTCAAGTCCTCCAAGACCGGTGCTCTATCCACTGCACCGCCTCACTTCCCCTAGTGTTGATATTGCTTCAATGTCTATGATACCTTTTAGCAAGATGTAATTTCCTTCTTTATCTCTTTTTTGCTTTTCCTTATCTCTTTTAATTAGGCATGGTTTTACTTTTACTTTGTCTGAGACCAGGATTGTTACCCTTGCTTTTTTTTTCACTTCAGCTGAAGCATAATAGATTCTGCTCCAGCCCCTTACTTTTACTCTGTGTGTCTCTCTACTTCAGGTGTGTTTCTTGTAAACAACATACTGTAGGATTCTGGTTTTTGATCCTCTCTGCTGTCCTTTTTATGGGAGAGTTAGTTTGTCTTATTCAAATTCACAATTATGATTAGTGTATTTTTCTCTCCATTTTGTTTTTCCTCCTGTTTGTCCTCTCTCTCCTTTCATTCCTCACCAGTGTTTTGCTTCTGTCTACCACCTCCCCCCATCTTCCCTCCCTTCTGTCAGTTCTTCTCCTCCCCCCCCCCTTTTACTTAATTTCCTCCTGTCCTACTTTCTCTTGTTGGGTAAGGTGGATTTCTTTATTCAACTGATTGTGCATATTATTCTCTCTTTAAGCCAGTACTGATGAGAGTAGGGTTCAAGTAATATAATTACTATAATGTAAATGTAAATTATAATGTAAATACTGTAATAGGTCTTTCGCACCTCTTCATGTGAAATAATTTACCCCATTCTACCACTCCTTTCCTTCTGCACCCAGTGTACTCCACTTTCTCATACCTTATTTTTTTTATGTCATTTCCTCAAATTCACGTTATGCCCATACCTTCTGTCTATGTATATTCCTTCTAGCTATACTATTAGTGATATACTTTTCAGGAATTACAAGTATCTTCCCATGTAGGGAAGTAAACTGTTTAGCTCTGTTTAATCCCTTATGTTTTCTTTTCCCTGTTTATGTTTCTCTTGGGTCTTGATACTGGAGATCAAATTTTTGGTTTAATTCTGATCTTCTTATGAGAGCTTGAAATCCTTCTATTTCATTGAATGACCACCTTTTCCGTTGAAGTATTATGCTTAATTTTGTTGGGTAGGTAATTCTTGGTTGTAATCCTAGGGCCTTTCCCTTCTGGAATATTATGTTCCATGATCTCCAGTCTTTTAATGTTATAGCTGCTAAGCCCTGTGTAATCCTGATTGTGGCTCCCTGCTATTTAAATTATTTCTTTCTGGCCACTTGCAGTATTTTTCACTTGACCTGATAGTTCTGAAATTTGGCTATCATGTTCCTTGGAGCTTTTATTTGGGATCTTTTTTCTGATGTGATTGGTGGATTCTTTCAATGCATGTTTTGCCCTCTGGTTTCAGGATATCAGGGCAGTTTTCCTTGTTAATTTCCTGAAAGATGCTGTCCAGATCCTCTTTTTGATTATAGCTTTCAGGTAGTCTCATGATTCTGATATTGTCTCTCCTGGATCTAATTTCCAGGTCGTTTGTTTTTCCCATGAGGTATTTTACATTTTCTTGAATTTTTTCATTCTTTTGAATTTGTTTGACTGATTCTTGAGTCTCATAGAGTCATTAGCTTCCACTTGCCCAATTCTAACTTTCATTGAGTTGTTTTCCTCAATTAGATTTTGTACTTTCTTTTCTACTTGGCCAATTGTACTTTTTAAAAAAAATTAGTATTTTATTTTCCCCCCAGTTACATGTAAAAACAATGTTAACATTCATTTTTAAAACTTTGAGTTCCAGACTCTCTCCCTTCTTCCCTCCCCACCCCCACCATTGGGAAGATAAGCAATATTATATAGGTTATACATATGTAATCATGCAAAACATATTTCCGTTTTAGTCATGTTGTGAAAGAAAACAGACCAAAAAAACTCAAGAAAAATAAAGAAGGTAAAAAAAAAAGTACACTTCAGTCTGTCTTCAGACACAGTTCTTTGTCTGGGAAAGGATAGCATTTTTCATCATAAGTCCTTCAGAGTTGTCTTGGATCATTGTATTCCTGGGAATAGTTGTCATTCACAGCTGATCATCTTACAATATTGTTACTTTGTAACCCCATACATTTCACTTTTCATCAGCCCATGCAAGTCTTTTTAGGTTTTTCCAAGAGCATCCTGATCATCATTTCTTATAGCACAGTAGTATTCCATCACTATCATATAGCACAACTTCTTCAGCCATTCCCCAACTGATGGGCATCTTCCCAATTTCCAATTCCCTACCCCCACAAAAAAGCTGCTAGAAATATTTCCATGCATATTGGTCCTTTTTCCCTTTTGTTTTTTATCTCTTTTGGTTTATAGACCTAGTGGTGGCACTGCTAGGTCAAAGGGTATGCGTGATTTTGTAGCCCTTTGGGCATAGTTCCAATTGCTCTACAGAATAGAATTGGAGTATATCTATAATAGCTCCTGTTTTTTATAAATTTGACTCAGTTCTCTATATATTTGAGAAATGAGACCTTTATTAGAGAAACTTGCTCCAAATTTTTTTTTCATAGTTAAGATTGCTAAGTGTATTTCTCTCCATCCATCTCTCCCCTCTTCATTCTAATTCTTTCTCTCTCCTTTCAACCTGTCCCTCCTCAAAAGTGTTTTGCTTCTGACTATCACCTCCCCCAATCTGTCCCATCTATCACCACCACCCCACTTCTCCTACCCCTTCCCCTCCTACTTTCCTATAGGGTAAGATCGATTTCTGTACCCAGTTGAGTGTATATGTTATTCCCCTTTTGAGCCAAATCTAATGAGAGTAAGGTTCACTCACCTTTCCCTCACCTCCCCCATCTTTTCTTCCACTGTAAAAGCTTTTTCTTGCCTCTTTTATGTGAGAGAATTTACACCATTCTATCCCTGCCTTTCCCTTTCTCCCACTGCATTCCTCTCTTACCCCTTAATTTTATTTTTTTATACATCAGACCTTCATATTCAGTTAATACCTGTGCCCCCTTTTACATAGTCCTTCTAGCTTCTGTAATAATGACAAGTTTTTTAATAAGTTACAAGTATCATCTTCCCATGTAGGAATGTAAACAGTTTGACCTTATGATTTCCCTTTCCTGTTTAACCTTTTTATGCTTCTCTTGAGTCTTGTATTTGAAAGTCATATTTTCTATTCAGTCCTGGTCTTTTCACCAAGAATGCTTAAAAATCCTCTTTTATTGAATGTCCATTTTTCCCCCTGAAAGATTATACTTTGCTGGGAGGATGATTCTTTGTTGTAATCCTAACTCCTTTGCCCTCCAAAATATCATATTCCAAGCTTTCTGATCCTTTAATATAGAAGCTGCTAAATCTTGTGTTATCTTGACTATGGTTCCACAATGTTCGAATTGTTTCTTTCTGGCTGCTTGCAGTATTCTGTCCTTGACCTGGGAGCTCTGGAATTTGACTATAATATTCCTGGGAGTTTTCATTTTGGGATGTCTTTCAGGAGATGATCAGTGGATTCTTTCAATTTCTATTTTGCCCTGTGGTCCTAGAATATCAGGGCAGTTTTCCTTGATAATTTCTTGAAAGATGATGTCTAGATTCTTTTTTTGATCATGCCTTTCACGTAGTCCAATTTTATTTTTTTAGGAGAAGCAGATAACAAATTGTATTACAGCTCACAAGGGGAAGGAGAGAAAACATGCTAATAAGGAACAGTCTTGGTTTGTGGTCACAATTACCTTTGGCTGAGAATAGTACATGGTAGGGGCAGCTAGATGGCGCAGTGGATAGAGCACTGGCCCTGGAGTCAGGAGGACTTGAGTTTAAATGTGACCTCAGACACGTAACACTTACTAGCTGTGTGACCCTGGGCAAGTCACTTAACCCCATTGCCTAACCAAAAAAAGAGAGAGAGAGAGAAAGAGAGAGAGAGAATAGTACATGGTAGGGGGACTTCATGCAGCAGTTTTCACATTCCGTTCAAGAACAAGAACCCCTCAGGATTCAGACATACGGCATTTTAGACAAAAAACCATCTGGCACCAATAGGAGACTGTGCTGTCATCCATAGTCAGGAGGAAAGTTAGGACTAATGAAATGATGTAGTTTTCTAAAGTACCTAATAAGGAGTGAGGAATGAGGGGCAGAGAGCAGGGAAATGAAATCTAACTACCATTCACCAAGAAACAAGGGGAAGTGGGGCATGGTAATCTCTGGATCTCTTAGTCTTAGCATGCATCCTGAGGGACTGGGGCTTTACTAGTCAGACTGGTTCATACAAGATGAGGGCTAATGCATTGATCTGGTTGAATAATCCGCACATTACTCTCTAGGAAAACAAGAAGAAAGTAATGCTACTGACAAAAAGGCTGAACTAAGAGGAGGTGGGTAGGGCAGCTAGGTGGCACAGTGGATAGAGCACCAGCCCTGAAGTCAGAAGGACCTCAGTTCAAATCTGGCCTCATACCAGACACTTGAAACTTACTAGCTGTGTGATCCTGGGCAAGTCATTTAACCCCAATTGCTGTTAGAAAAAAAAAAAGAGAGAGAGAGGTGGATAGCTAGTTCTTTGAGTCAGGGAGAATTTAGCAGTTGTGCTAGAGCACCCTTTGATGTTAGCTGGAGTATATCATAAGAGGGAATGAACATTTAAGTATATCCCCAAGATTTCTCTAAATAGAAGCAGAGGTATGCTGGAGCCAACTGGAACTGGCTTTGGAGAGCACCTAGGTAAAATTTCAGTGTCAGCATTTACATTTTGGAAATTGCAGTTGCTACAGGTCTGGTTTAGATTTATTTGTTTTGTTGATTGCCTAGACTTAAGAAAGCATTAATAACATGAATTAAACTTAAAAGTGAGTGCATATGCTTTTTCCTAGAGAGTCCAGTTGTTAAATATTTACCAGCACACCCCTGTAATGCTCTATAAACATTGCCTAAGGTCAGGTGTCCTAGTGATTAAAATAAACTAATAATATCTAGTATTTATGTGCACTTTTAAGGTTAGTCCAGTTGTTTTTAAATTTGTCTCTCATGGATCTATTTTCCAGGTCAGTTGTTTCTCCAGTGAAATAATTCACATTGTCTTCTATTTTCTCATTCTTTTGGTTTTGTTTTATTGTTTCTTGATTTCTCATAAAGCCATTAGCTTCCATTTGCTCAATTCTAATTTTTAAGGAATTATTTTCTTCAGTGAACTTTGGTGCCTCCTTTTCCACTTGGCCAAATTCTACTTTTTAAGGAGTTTTTCTTCAGTGAATTTTTGTGCCTCCTTTTCAGTTTGTCCAATTCTACTTTTCAAGGCATTGTTCTCCTCCTTGGCTTTTTGTACCTCTTTTATTATATCAGCCTATTCTGTTTTTTTAAGGTGTTATTTTCTTCAGTATTTTTTTTGCCTCTTTTACGAAGCTGTGACTCTTTTTTCATGATTTTCTTGCATCACTCTCATTTCTCTTCCCAGTTTTTCTTCTCTCTTGATTTTCAAAATCCTTTTTGAGCTCTTCCATGGCTCTGAGACCAATTCATATTTTTCTTGGAGGCTTTGAATGTTAGAGATTTGACTTTGTTCTCTTCTTCTGAGTGGGTAGTTTCATCTTCCTTGTCACCATGGTAACTTTCTGTGGTCAGAATTTTTTTGTTGTTTGCTGATTTTTTAATCTGTTTCTTTACTTTTAACTAATGGGGCTCTGCTTCCAGGGTAGAGGGCACACTGTCCCAAGCTTTAGGAGTTTTGTGTAGCTATTTTCAGATCTACTTTTATTTCTTTCAAGGTGGTATGATCTAAGGAGAGGTGTGTTTGCTAGTCTTTTGGCCGGTCCTCTGGTCTTTGTAAGTGATCACAAGCACTTTTCTGCCCTGAAACTGTGACGAAGGTCCCTACTCCACTGCAGCCTACAAGCTCTGCTGTCCTAGTGCCCCTCTGTGCTCTGGGCTTGCCACCCAGAACTGCGAACCTTAACTGAGTATGGGCAAAGCAACAGAGTCCTGTGCCCAGTACCAGCAAAGAGACCTCCTTCTGATCAGTTGTTCAACACCTTTACTATCTATGGGCTGAGAGCTCCGGAAGCAGCTACTGCCTCGGCTGATTGAATGGCTCCTAAGGCCTGCTTCTGGTTACTAGGGTCCAGTCTGCACTGGCCTGTGCTGGCTTGTGCTCCACCTCACCCTGGCTCGACAGAGCTTTCGTGCTGACATTCTAAGTTTTCTTTGTCTGGAAAATTATTTCAACCTGTCCTTTTGTGGGTTTCTAACATTTCAGGAATTGTTTCATGGCATTATTTAAAGGTTTTCAGAGGGGTTTGAGGGTGAGCTCAGGTGAGTCATTGCCTTTTTTCTGCCATCTTGGCTCCACCTCCCACCAGTTGTACTTTTTAAGGAGTTGGTTTTTTTGTTGGATTTTTGTATCATTTTCCATTTGGCCAATTCTACTTTTTAAGCAGTTATTTTCTTTTTCCAAGCTGTTGACTCTCTTTTCATAATTGTCTTGCATCACTCATTTTTTTTCCTCCACTTCGCTTATATTTTTTTTAAGCTCCTTTTTGAGCTCTTCCATGAGTTCTCTCTAGGCTTGAGGCCACTTCCCATTTTCCTTTGGGGTTTTGCCTGTAGGTGTTCTGACATTGCCGTCCTCTTCTGAGTTTGTGTCTTGGTCTTCCCCGTCACCATAAAAACTTTCTGTGGTCAGATTCTTTTTTTGTTGTTGTTTTTTGCTCGTCATTTTTTTCTTTCTTTTAAATTTGGTCTCTGCAGCCAGGATGGAGAGGGCACTGTCTCTGGCTTCTTGTGCCAGGGTCTTATAGGCCCTGGCTGTTTACCTGGTGTTGCACTGATGTTGCCCTGAGTCCCATGGGGGACCCTCATGTATGGTGCTGTGCTGAGGGAGTGAGGTGGGAGGTGTCTGTTGAAAGCCATAAGGGTCTGACAGCTTTTACCTAGTGCTGAGCCAGGGTCCTAGTGCTGGTGTCCGGGGTGTGCTGAGGCTGGTGGGGTATTTCTTAGTTTCTCCCGAGATACAGCTCAAGCACATGGTGGTTCTGGGAGCTGGAGTCTGCCCAGTCCCCTAGCTATGCTGAGGCACATAGGGGGTCCTGGTGTTGTCATTTTTCTGCTCCACTGCACTAGAGCTCAGGATCTACCACTGGTTTGCTGAGGTGGGGCTTTCTGCTGGCTTCCTGTCTTGGCCTGTGTTCCTCTTTTATCTAAATGAGACAGACCTTTTCTGTCGATCTTCCAAGTTTCTTGGGCTCAAAGATTGTTTAACTCTGTCTTTTTGCTGGTTCTACATTCCAGGATTTGTTTTGGGTTTGTTATGGATTGTTTTGGATTTGTTATGGTTGTTTGAAAGTGAATATGGGAGAATTACAGCAATTTACTGCTTATTCCACCTTCTAGGTAAAACTTCTAAAAATTAGAGCTGCCCCAAAATGAAATGAGCTCCAGCTGGAGGTAGTGAGTTGCCTTTCATTAGAGTAGGGCTGGATGATCACTTTTGAGGGGAAAAGTATGTGTTGACTAGATAAACAAGAATGTACATGTTGAATAAAATCAGGTCATTAAAGTCAACAATTACAGCAACAAATCCATACACATAAGAAAAAAATCTGCAGAAACCAAGACACTGTAGGTTGTCACAAAGTTTATTAACACAATTCCAGTCATTTGTTTTATGGGCTTTTTCTTGTGCTCTTACATATGTCCCTGTACTTGTTTGTGGGACTTAAACTTTATATTTTAAAGAAAAAGAAATATGTTTGGATTCTTAGGTAGTATTTGTAGGTGTTCTCTAACCTGGATTATATAGCTTTGTTGGTCAGTTTTTGAAGAGTCTTTCTTGATTGACTTTGGATTTGGGAAGTGTCAGTCTACACACCCTTCCTAATTACTTTACCCTTGTGCTTTTAGGATGAACCTTTAACCCTGAAAATGCTATTTCTCTTCTAGCATATTTGCAGATCAGCAACCCTGGCTGGATGGGGGGAGCTGTATGGGCGCACCGGGTACAACTATATCTTCTCAGGTGAGTGCTCAACAGAAATCTCTCTGAATGAGAAGAATATGGATTCTAAAAATTCCCCTCTTAGCCTGTCTGTCCTCCTCCAGCGGGAGAGGAATGCGATAAAAGAGGGAGGGGAAAAACCAGGCATCCACATCAGGAATGGAGTCGATAGACTACAGGCATGTAGGAAATATCATAGGAATTGTCTTAAACTGACAGGGATATTGCCCTGTAAAGAGCTGGGTAAATAATATTTATCTTGGTGTGGAGCCTCAATTTCTATGTAGACTGTACCACTGCTGTGGGGAAGAACAGTGACAGAACATCCATATCTTTGTCAATGGTACCCTGACTCTGACAGAATGATTTCTCTGACAGGAGGCTCAGATGATGCCTGGGCAGATTCAGAGGACATTACAGAGGATGACTGTACACTTCGGTAAGTATTGAATTGGAGTTGGGAAAGGTTGAGGGAGGGATTAATTCACTCTCTGTATTGTTTTTCAAGGCCAAGTGCCCGTATGCAGGGCATTGAGCTAGGCACTATGGGAAGTGGGCTCAGGGTCTACACTGGGCTGACACATGGTTCCTACCCTTGAAGACCTTGTTATTTAGTAGGGAAGATGGGTATGAGATTAGTATTTGAGTTACAGTGTGGTGAGTGCATAAAATGTTTTGGAGTTCAGAATTAGGAAAAGACTCATTTCTAAGTAAGAACACAAAATTCAGGTGAAACTTTTCTTTATTTCCTACCTCTGACTGCTCATCTAGAATAAATGACAATTCTTAAAGTTAGTTTCGCTGCTTGTCACCCACAAATTCTCTTGCCCTCAAACTTTGGCTTTTATAGTCCTTATTGGGAAAAATCCTACCTGATAGAATAGTATAGAAAGCTGACTTTTATTTCCTTTTATTTCTTTGCCCTACTTAGAGGTATGAGGGAAGGGGAGAGAGGGGAGAAGAAATTGACTAGGTGATCTTCTAAATGTTAAGAAAAACCTTTTCTCTAGGCAGAATTTTAATAGTTACTTAAAAGGCTATCACAAGGCATAAAAACTTCTTAGAGGGAAGTTAGGGGTATTCTGGGGGTGTTATTCTGGTAAAAGAAGGCATTGTGAACATGCTGAGCACTTGAATGATCCTCTGGAGTCTGGATGATGCCTGCTGCTGTAGGAGGGAACACGCCATACAAAGGCTGTAGACTTCTCCTACACTTCTGCCCTGGGGATGGGCAAACCTTCTTTCCTGGACTCTGAGAAGTCTAACTAACAGCACCATCCACCTTCCGGAGCACTTCCACATTGTCTTGTTTGAGCTCTTTGGTTCTGTGACCTTGGCCAGGTAACTCCTCTAGGCCTCATTTTCTTCATCTGCAAAATAAGGAAATGGAACTCGGCTGACCTAAGATCCCTTCTACCTTCCAGTGCTGGTTCTGTAAGTAGGTAGTAGAGTCATGGACTGTTGGAGCTGAAAGAGAATAAAGACATAACCTAGTCCTGCCCTCTCATTTTATGAAATGGGCAAGTGGAGGAGAAGTAAATTATTTAGGCCTCAGAAATGGTGGTGCTGAGACTGGAATGTCTCTTCTGTCTTATGGTTCAGTGTTTCCACTATTCCATATTGTCTTTCTCAGAGCCTTTCTAATAGGTGCTCTTTCCTAGTTCCTATCAAATTCCCAGTGGAGTTGTATTTCCATGCACTTAATGGCCTCCCCACAAGGTTACAGAGCCTCAGTTGTACTTGGGAGTGGCAGACATTTGGGATCATCAGGTCCAAGCCTGGCCCTGATGTCTACCACACTCTATAAGTGAGCAGCATTTGGATAAGAGGAAAGAGAAGGAACAGTGGACATTGTGAAAAGAACATTTAGTCGTGGCTGCTTCATCTTTCCCGACTGGCCCAGCTTCGTGGTGAATTAAAGGGATGATAACAATAAGCATTAGGAGCACAAATTGCTTGGAGGCTTTAGACAGCCTGAGGATCAGACAAATGGGATCTTTGTCTTGTTCTACAGAAGTATTAGGCAACATGAAGGGATCTGCTATTTCACAAGCAGGCTCCTGATATGCATTTCATTTGGTCTCTAAGTCATGTAGATTGAAAACTGACTTACAGGCTATAAACAAAAGTGGAAGATAATCTTCTAATAGAAATGAAAGTGTCATCCCCCAGTTTCGCTCATGTCAGCTTGCTGAGACTCTCTTGACTTGTCAGAAATAGCTTACTTTCCTATTTCCATGCTGCACAATTGCTGTTCTTTGAAATGCATCCTTTTCAAAAGCCTCCCTTCCATCTCAGCACTCCCTAGAACCAATTGGTTACTTTGCTTTCAGTCTTTGGGTGAGTAGAAACTGTCCCTCTTTCCTTGTGAAACATGTCACCTTGGTTTCCTTTGTTTCAGAAGTGCTGACAATCAACTTTTTGATAAGGTTAGAGGACATGACATCAGATTGCTTCGGTATTTATCGGTTAGATACATCTGCGACCTGATGGTGGAGAACAAGAAGGTTAAGTTTGGCCTAAAGTGAGTATGGTGTGTGAGTAGTGACTTCATGGGGCTGAAAAGGACTACTTGAGACCATCTCCTATCCCCTCAATTTTAAATCCTAAATCATCTCAGATGAAATCTTATCTTTATGAGATTTAAAGAGAAAGAGTGGTTTTATTCAGAAGTGATACATGTCAGAGGTCAGTATGGTAGTTAGCAACAAGTAACGTGTTAACTGTGGTATGGCCTTCTGTTCATCCTTTCTGCCTATGTAGTTTCTATTAAAAATATTACTGGTTGTTATCTTTCCCCTTTTCCTATTCTCTGGTTGTCTTTACCTTGATTTTGGTCATCTATAGTGTAACAGAGTGGTGGGGAGAAGGAGGTCAGGTTTCACACATGCAACTCCAACTGTGCAAACTGTTCTATGAAATAGAAATATTAAATATTAAAGCCATGAGATTCAAGTGGTGTGATGGTCCCACCTCCCCTTGTATTCTGTCACCTGTTGCTGTGGTATTAAAAAGAAGTTACTGTGGTCCTTTTGGTTGTGCGAGCATAAATTGGAGGGAGCAAAGCAGAAATTGAATCTTATTCCTGTTGTCTTCCCATCTTAGTGTAACTTCTTCTGAGAAGGTGGACAAGGCCCAGCGATATGCCGACTTCACACTTCTCTCCATCCCCTATCCAGGTAGAGTTCCTTTGAGACCGCATGAATGATGGGCTCTGGTAGGCTAATGACGAGGAGTTTTCCATTGGGTGTGAATGAAATTGGAAAGCTCCCCTTTCTGGGTGGTAGCTGGCCTTCTGGGTGGGCGTGATAGTCTGTATCAGGCCATTTCTGGTCAGAGGTGACTTATCCTCATGGACGCTTAAGTGTGTCAGTGTTCTGGGATGAGAAGAAGCGGGCTGTGGCAATAGCTAGTTGATATTTAAGCTTTTTGGTTATGTATGTCTTCTTAAGCTGAGAATGATGGAAAGAAGGAACCGGAAAGGGAACAGAATTCATTCACAAGTGATCTTCTACTGGGCATAACCATCTTTTAAGCGAATGTTTTTGGTAGTCAGCCCCTTTAATCTGGACTGTCCAAGGAGATTGGCATACATAAGAGCAGCTTGGGCACTGTAAAAGTCACAGGACAGCACGAAAGTGAAATCCAGATAGCATGGTAAGGGAAGTAAGATATTATCACAGATATTGTCAGTATTGTGAGCACTTTGGGGCTGTTCAGTCCTTGAGAGAATATGTAAATCCATCCTCAGTAATTTACGCTCCACATAGTAAAACAATGTTAGCCATGGACAGATGATGCTGTGGGGTACCCATAGTATAACTCTAGGATTGAGGGACTAGTAATGTAACAAATGCTCCGTGTCTCAACATCGTTTTCTAACAGAATGTTTGTTGGGGAGATGGAGGGAGTAGTGTGTCAATATTAGGGTCAGTGTGTGCTGGAATCCTCAGCTCATTGTTCCATGAAATCTTAACTCCAAATTCCTGCACACACATTTTCCATCCTCTTGGCCTGTGTTGTTTGTAGTTGAGATAAACTAAGCCCTGTCGCATAGGATTTCAATACCCCTCATTTTATGAGAGAGGAAACTGAAGGCTCAGGAAAGTTAAGTAATGTGTCCAGGGTTATACATGTAAGTGGCACACTTGGGGTTTGTCCCCAAGTCTTCTCCAGTTACAAATCTAGCAAGCAAGAGGCGTTACTTCTAGGGAAGAGGAAGTGTTTAAGCAATCAGGACAAGCTTAAGTTATTATTACCAAGGTGAAGCTGTTGCTGAGGGAATTAGTTAGAAAGGTCCCTAGGCCAAATGGTAGAGAAGGAATAATAACCAAACCACTTCCAGATGCCAGTATTCACCAAATACCACCTCAAACCAAAGGTCCTTCAAAGTCTGAAGATTGATGGTGACTAACCCTCACATTTTCCCAATTTTCTTTCTATATTAACAGCAGGGTACATAATCTATGTATACTTAAATGGAAATCTCATCTCAGGCAATTTTCAAGAGAAGTTTGCTTTTTTGAAAGTGTGGTTCTTTATCTTTCATAAAACTTTCTGATGCCAGAAGAATAAGGTAGAGATAGTTTGACTACTGATCACTTGTAACAGGTGTGCCCTTTCCCAAACAGAGTGATGAGCCAAGCAAGTAGCTCCAGAGCATTACTAGGGCCTTAACTGCATGATTGAAATTGTGTTCATAACTTTAGAAGGGAGGTAGCTGACCTTAGTCAAAGAGGTTTGTGATTGTAAACTGTTTTCCATGGTCTAGTTCATTTCCTCCAGATATGGGGAGGTGGGGAGAGGGTGAGGGAGAGGTGAGGAAGAGACACTACATTCAATCAGCTGAGAAGCATATCTGGGCTTTTGTCCATCATCCCCCCCCACATTGTGTTGTGATTTCACGCATTTCCTCTGGATAACTTGCCCTTTTGTCTCTTGGTGGCTTTGAAAGACTGCTTGGTAATAAATGTGCATTGCCCTGTGTCCTAAATCTGTCTCATTTCTATTGATCTCTACTAGAGCTATTTTAGAAGTGTGACTCTGATCTGAGTTGAGCCTGGGTCCTCCTCTTTGTTCGTGATTTGAGCTTCTAGAATTTGGGAAAATGGTGCATTTCATAAGAGCTCTCAAGGCATAATTGATGTCTCCTATGAATTTGGGCTTAATGCCTCAGACTGATTTCCCAGTGAGGTTCCCCAAGAATAGCCTGAAGTGTAGCTGAAGATTGCTTTCTGAAATCTCAACCAGAAGCAATCAGAAGCAAGGCACAAGGGATTAAATGGGGAGGTTGGTGTATAACCAAAACTGAACAGTAAGTGAATTATATCAGTGTCCTGATGAAGGTGTTTCCCAGGCCCATCTTCTTCAGGCTCCGTTTTCAGAAGGGATCCTCCCCAGAGTAGTCCTGAATATGAACTTGGCTTCTCAGGTTACTAGAGAGGCTTTGTTCAGGGCACAGCAGCATCATTGCCTTCTGAGGTCTTTATCTGGCATGGATATGTAATGGTATCCTCAGAAAAGCAATGTGATGTGGTGCAAAGAATAAGGTGCTGGATTTGGGCTCAGAGAACTGGGTTAAAGTTTCAGCTGTATGACACTGGGTGAGTCTCTTATGTGAGCTTTAGGTTCTTCATCTGTAAAATGGAAGTGATATTTTTTACTGCCTACTCTCACAGGGTATTTGAGGGCCAAATGAGTTAATGTATGTATTTTCTGACTCTAAAATGCTTTTTCATGTAGTCTATTACTAAGATTATTTGAGGAACTAAAAGTAGAGTATAACTATCTAGTTCGAAAGTGTTCTCTCTGCACTGGGTGTTAGTGAGGTTTCCCCTAGATTCAGCACAACATATGTCATACACTCCTCTTTATATCAACTACCAAGTAAAGACCTGGGAAGCAGTGGTTTCTTATTTCCCTACAGTCATGTAGTGTGTAGTCCTTGGGTGTCCAAGCATCCAACCTCTCCAGGATCCCTTGGAGCAAAACATCAGTAGCTTGTCTCTTCCTTCTCTACACGCTGTTCTGATCCAGAGAACTACTCTGAAGGCCACCTTAGATGTGCTGCTACTACCTGGACACTTTGTAAAGTGTTCAGGGGGGGAATCCTTCCAAAGAGTAATACCTTACTTTCCTGGTATTTGCCTGTTGGCAAAAGAGGCTTAGACTAAACTAAAGGAAAAAGGGAGAAGGGAAGAATAGTCCATGTTCTTGAAGTTAGAATCTTGCCTTTTAGTCCACATAAATCCTAGAAGAATGCAGCTCTCCAAAGGGCATCTTTCTTATTCTCTGTTCCTCTTTCAGGCTGTGAGTTTTTCAAGGAGTATAAGGATCGGGATTACACAGCTGAAGGGCTTGTTTTTAACTGGAAACAGGTACAGGAAATAATTTGTAACTAATTTGGGATTTGTGTGGAGGAGGGTTTAGTGGAGGCCAAGAACAGCCAAGGGAATTCATTTAGGAGGAAAAATCTGCCCTCTCTCTTCTCCCCCCCACCCCATTCCCTCTACTTCTTGTCTATTTCTTTCCATAACTCATTCAGTCTTTTCCCTTTTCTGCCTTCTCATCCTTGATCCCTACCTCCTATGTTATTATTGGAGGATACTTGGCTCCAACATCCATGCCCATTCTCAAGCGGATGTGAGCATTTCAATAACAGAAAAAGAAGGAATTACCCTCAACAGCCAACATTATGTTTAGGGGTAGGGTTTCACATTCACTGAGAAAGGAGTTCAGGAGCTTATACTGTAGGTTGGGGGTTTAGTGGGAGCTGATTTTGCCTGTAGCAAATTGCATGCTAGCGTGAAAATGGTCCATCATTAATAATTAACCAACTCTACTTTTTAAGCTATCACTGGATCTCAAGTATCCATCCTATGTAATACTGGGATAAGAGAAGATATGGGGCAGTTCTCGTACCAGCTGAAGATGGTTCCTGTAAATGACCACTCCATCCTTTCATGTACATTCCTGTGCTTCTTACAAGTGTCTCTCTATTCTCAGGATTATGTTGATGCACCATTAAGTATCCCTGTCACTCTGACTCGCTCTTTGAACATTGACTGGAGTGAGTACCAGGTAAGGGAAGGATTGGGGGGATACAGGAAACGGATGAGAGTAACTCGTGAACACTTCTGGTAATCTGAACCAAATTGGTCCCTCACAGGGGAGGAGGAGGGAGAGACAGATGGTGCAAAATGGGTTTGTACCTAACCTGCTTAGGATTCTGTTCCTCATTTGCCTTCAGTACTTATAAAAGTTTCTTGAGTGGATTTTCCACCCCCGCACCTCCATTTCCACCATTTATACTTCTCACTGGACTCTGACACTTGTTCCACTTTTGTGTTCTGGTTGTTCGCATGTCTTCCCTACTAGATTGTCTGGCTCACTACGGGGAAGGACCAAGGCTTGTTCGTCTTTGTGCGTCTGGCATTTACAAGCTAAGTGTTGGATGAATGAATAGAGCTGGCCTTCCTGATCCTCTGCTCAAGGACCATCCCTGGTGGCATGATACCTCTAGGATAAAACACAAACTCCTCTGCTGGTCTAAAGCCCTTCACAGTCATGTTCCAGGCTTATTTCTCTTTTTGGCTAGGCAGTGGGGTTAAGTGACTTGCCCAGGGCCACACAGCTAACAGCTAGTAAGTGTCAAGTGTCTGAGGCCGGATTTAAACTCAGGTCCGCCTGATTCCAGGGCCACTGCTCTCTCCACTAGCTGCTCCCATGTTCCAGGCTTATTTCATGTTCTTCTGCTTCACACGTGCTATGGGCCAACCGTCTGGTAGACTTGCTGCCTCGATTCCACATGCCATTTCCTGACTCATACCTTGAATAGACTTCTTCCTTTCACATTTTACTTACTAATCCCGAACTCTTCAACATTCATCTAAAATGCTGTAGCTTTTCCTAACTTGCTCAAGTTATGTATATGCTTGTATCTTTATCGTACCCACTCAGTAAACGTAAGCTGGAGGGCCAGGACTAGGTCTTATTTTTGTCTTGATATCTCTATCCCTTATACATAGTAAGAGCTTAATAAATGATTGCTGGCTTGGATTTAAAACCCCTCCTTCCCCCCTCCCTCCAAAAAAAAAAACCAAAAAGCAAGGGGTAGAGGATTAATGTACTTTGTGGCCAGGAATAATGAAAAACTGCCTGAAATAATTAGATTATGTGGGCTTTGAAATTATTCCTGCTCCATTACCTCTTATTGAGGACACCAGAAAGCTTACCATATGCATGGTTATGGCATACAGCCCATGTTGGCCTGACTTTGATCAAGATTAAAACACCGAGCAACATTATTAGCCTTACCCTTGCAACCAGCAGTCATCAGTGTTACTTTTTTTCCTCCGGCCTTATATCTGCTATATTCTTATGAGGCAGGCAAGAAGTAGTTAGTGATACAAAAAGTGTTTCATATAAAGCTTATTTTCTCCTGTGTTATGGAAAAGGATGAAGGCAAGTGTACATGAGCGTTGCTGGCCAGCTGCTTTGTTCCCCTCTTAGAAGGGCAACAGTGGTTGCCAAGTAAAAACAGGGATTGGTTGGAGTAGGGGTTGAGGTCCAAAGTTGAGAATTGTCTGTAGACAAAGCTCCACAGTAGTGCATGGATACCTTTCCAAATCTCCTTTCTGGACTCCATCTTAAATTATTCTTCCCAATCAGAACCCTTTCCCTCAGTGATCTATGTATAAATCAGATGTAGTGGTTAGGTACTAAGGTGTGCATGACTATTAACTGTTTCTGGAATAAGTCACATGTTTAAAAGAGTGATATTAAATAACATGAATGTCTAATACACTAGTGCCTTCCCTCCAAAATTATTTCCAGTTTATCATGTGTATCTCTTGTTTGTGTGTCATTGTTTGCATGTTGTATACCCCCATTAGGCATGAGTTTTTTGAGAGCAAGGACAGATTTCTGCCTTTCTTTGTATCCCCACTTAGCACAGTGTCTGGAACATAGTAGGCACTTAAATGCTTGTTGATTTGACATTAGTAAGTGGTTGGGGAAGGCTGTCTTATCTCTCAAATCCTAATATGTATTTGAGAGACATTGGGAAGGTCAGTATTAAGGCCTTTCTTGGCCCTTCAATCTTCAGTCTTTTTAACATAAACCTAAATTTTCTAGTCTGTCTTATTTTGTTCCCATTGGTATGCCAGAAGGCAGGGTGTAGGAAAGGACCAGTTGAACCTGAATCCTAACTACTTTCTTGCAAGGTAGCATGCCAGGTGTAGAGATCTGTGTGGTTAAATCTCTAGTCAGAAACTGAATAGCCATATGACCTTCATCAAGTCACTCAGGCTCAGTTTCTTGACTTGTAAAATGACTATATAGTACCTACTTCACAAGGTTTTTATGAGGATTAAATGAGAACATGCATAAAGTGCTTTTTTGTCAACCATAATATTCTATCTACATTTATTATCAGTGTAACCTTAGGAAGGTCACATACTATCTCTGGGTCTCTGCTTCCTCCTCTGTAAAATGAGGATTAAACAGAATGATCTTTAGCTTTCTTATGACCCCAAAACAGATACCTTCTTCCTACAGAACTGTCTTATCTGCAGCACTGACTCACGCATGCCATATGGGCTCACTTCTCTTCCAAGGGTCCCTGGGCAGAAGAACTAATTCTAGCTACAAGTAAATGCTGTTTCCTCTAGATATTTGTCCACTCGAGTCAGTAGGTTCTTCCCTAGCGTGGTCAGCACTTTACTGCTGCAGTGAACGTCAATAGAAGGGGACCTTTTCAGGGGAGATATCATTTTAAGGAAAAGCATATCCGTTTGTCCTTTTCTGGCTATCAGAGTGAATGGTGACATCAACCAGTTGCTTTCTTCTCCATCCTCCTAGTGACCTTGTGCAGCCCAGATGCAGAGAAGCAATAGAGTTTCATTCTGTGGGGGCTGTTTCTTTTCCTGCACAGGCATTGTGTGAAGATTCTTAAGAATATATATTCTGGGGGCAGCTAGATGATGCGGTGGATAGAGCACCGGCCCTGGATTCAGGACGACCTGAGTTCAAATCCGGCCTCAGACACATAACGCTTACTAGCTCTGTGACCCTGGGCAAGTCACTTAACCCCATTGCCTAGCCAAAAAAACCCAAAAAACAGAATATATATTCTGGCTAGGTTGTCCTTTTAGTTCATTCAACATCAGGACTCGTACCCTGGTCAGAAATAGGTAAATTTCAATGTCCAATTTTAGATTACCTCATCCTTACTCTAGGAACAGTAATAACAGTAGCATTTGGATAGCACTTAGGTGCTAACTGTTATCTCAGTTGAGCTCTTCTACCACTACATCTATGACCTACGAATAAGCTTCTGTCTCTAAGGTTCTCTCTTCCAGTGTGGCAGTTTGTTGGTTGGTGTTGAATCCTAGCCCATGTCTCCTATGGACTTAACTTACTGAGCTCTGTTACTCCTAGAAGTGGTGTTTTTTTGTCCTACCCTGTAATCGTACAGTGCTTTCAGATGTTCTCAGTGATGTCAGAAGCCTCAAATTTTACTCCAGTCTTTGTTTAGCCCTGAGCCTCAGCTTCTCACAGTTTCCCATCTTTCTTGACCGACCTTCAGCATTGGTGAAACCATATCTTCTTCCCCCCACCCCAGTTCTCGCAGTTCACAGAGGTGTGTCTGACATGTTCAGCTGGAGCAGTTGTGAGACCCCTGTGTGTTACTGTGGATAATGACTTTATTAGCTCAGAGCTGCAGTGTCTGTCTCTGGAGCTGCTGAAAGTGGGTCAGACCTCTCCAGGGGCCGGGGAGAGTCAGGTAGATGAGCCTGCTTTAAATTCCTGGGAAAGCCATTCCGATTACAGGTGGTGCATTCATTCCTGCTCCCCTTGGGAGGCTCTCCTCTTCCTGGTATTCACCTCCCTACCCATGCACCTGCCTAGCTCTGATGAGCAGTTGTCAGGACCTTGCTTCTGGTTTGGAAAAGGACTAGTAAAACTGGATCAGAACCCCTTGAGGAATTGAGGATTCTGAGCAGTCGGTGTCTGAGAGGTTGGGGTACCTCAGTGATTCTCCTTGGTTCCACATCTGCTAATAGAAGTTAGGGGTTGTCTAGGCCTTTACCTCTCATTCTTCCCCCTGCCCATTACCTTTTTTCTGGTTAAAAGGGGATACTGCAGTCTGTTCCTCCTATTTGAGTAGCCCCATTAAAGGATTTAGGGCCTTGAGAGAATTAGGGTCAGTGATTTCTTCTTTTTCTTGGTTTTGGATTGTTTTTAAGCTAAGAACATTTTGGATTGTAGCTATAATTTATGGTAATAAGCACAATGAGTAGATCTGATCAGGAACAAGATCATTTATACGTTTGTCCATTTGGTTGAAATGTGAGAATCTCCTTTCCCAAATCCCTGCCGTTTCTAACCACAAGCCTCGTGTCTCCTTTCTTCCTCCTCAGAGCTGGGACCTGGTGCAACAAACTCAGAACTACCTGAAACTGCTGCTTTGTATAGTCAACAGTGAGGGTAAGGGCCAGCCGCCAGGGTGCCGCCCGCGTGGTCCAGTGCCCTTTCTTTGTCCTCATACACACAACTCACTCACCCAGCTGTCAGGGCAAGGCGCACACACAGCTTGTACTCTGACGCTGGTGAATGCTTCCCCAAGGCGTCCTGTAAGCAAGCGAATGGCCGTAGGCATTCTCCACTGCCTTATTTAATGCCCTTGAAAACTCTGGTACACAGAGTTTCCTTTAAACTCATAACAAAGTATCTATCAATGTGCTAAGGTAACTGATCAATCATCCTTAGGTCTTTACTTTTCTCCTTGTAATGAGTTAAGTTCGCCTCCCATCCCCACCAACATCCTCTCACCATTTGGCTAGGAAAGACAGTTTGGAAGGGGGCGGAAATTTAAAGCAAGACTCTTGGTGATATATGATGCCTAGTTTTAAAATTGGTTTTATTTTTACATCAGTCCTTTCCAGATATTAACCTCAGATACCACCATCACCACCCCCAGCCCCCAAGTGAGTTGTCCCTTGTAACAAAACAAAAAAACCTTAACAAAACTAAAGCAACGCACATCAGCTACATCCAATAGATAGAACATTCCATAAATGTAGTCCTCTGTTTGCCCAACAAAGGAAGGGTGTTGCATTTCCTCATCTCTTTTCCTGGGGCCAAGATTCCTGCCTATTGTTTCATGTAATTAGTTCCATAGATGGTTAGAATTGGTTTGGATTTAGCCTTTGTCATATTAGTATTGCTGGGGGAGTATCATTCCCTGAGTTATTGTAGTGCAGTCTTTAAAACTTCTTTTAAGGGGTGGGATTCTAGGGATTACTGACATTCCCACCTACTGGTCAAGGTTCCATTTTTGTTACTGCTTGTTCTTTGGTTCTCTTTTGGGCCTAATTCCCCTTGCCTCTTGATCAGATGACAGCGGGCTGTTGGTGCACTGTATTTCAGGCTGGGATCGGACACCTCTCTTCATCTCTCTCCTGCGCCTTTCCTTGTGGGCAGTAAGTATAGACTAGGAAGCCACAAAGAATAAAGTACTACCTAGCGTTCAGTGCCTCGGGAGGGTTCAGATGATTGATTTTTTTCCCCCCACAGTCCCTTTTTTTCCCCCCAGGAAAGGTAGATATTTGGTGGGATAGAGAACTCCCTGTTTAAGCCGTTACAAAAGATCGTGTTCCTCTGTTTCCGGGGACATTGATCTCTATTCACTTATGCTCTAGACCTCTGGGTTGGTTCACTGGGACCTTGTGATTTCTGTTCTAGTGAAAGTGGGTGACCTTCATCTGCTGTCCAGGTCATAGCTGCGTACACCCTCATGGGAAGGCTATTTTCTAATATCTACACTCTGTTCCCAGGATGGGCTGATCCATGCAACCCTGAAGCCTGCTGAGATCCTCTATCTGACTGTGGCCTATGACTGGTTTCTCTTTGGGTAGGTCCCAAATGAGCATATGGGAGGATGTGGGGCCTACTTCCGGTTGTCACTATGTATTTAGAGGTCATGATTGTCTGACCCTGGGAATGGAGGAAGCCTCTGTCCCCTTGGAATAGGGGGCTGAGACGTACCCAGCCCTCATCATAGGGTAGCACCTAGAATGCCTCACGTTTCCCCTTGGCTTATTAGTTTGGGCCCCTTTGTGAGTGGCCTCATTTCCCTTTCTTTCTCTAGACACATGTTGGTAGATCGACTCAGCAAAGGAGAGGAGGTGAGTGTCACTCTTTTGTGTATCCATTGAATGGGGCAGCGTTAGCCTTGAGTGGCTTCTTGCCAAGGAGGAATGGGATCCGCTGATTCTCTCTCCCTGCCTGCCCCCTGCTCTCTTTGGTAGAGAGGTTTCTGGCCTGGCCTATGCCAGCAGAACGGGGATTTGTTATGAGGGGCTTCCATCCCAGATGAGTTTTCCTTTTTCTTCTATTCCTTTAACTTTTATAGGGATCTTCTTAACTTATTCTGTGGCTGTGTGTGTGATCTCATTCCCTCAAACCCAGCTGTTGATTCCTTACTTCCTGTCTCCCATCATTCCTTGCCTCATATATGTCCTCTTAGAAGCTTTCCCTTCTTGTGCCCAGTTCACTTGTCTTATTACCACTATTCCTGCTTCCTAATTTTGTAACATCAAATAACGATTCTTGGTGTGTTCCTTGAGCAGCAGCCACAGTGGTAGGATTAGGACATCTCACCAAAGTCGCATGGCCTTACCACAATTACTTCTGGAGCTGGGGACCTTGCCTGTTCTCTGATTACTTCCCAGTTTGGACTCTATTTCCTCTTCCTCCTGAAATGTTAATCAGTAGCAACAATATCAAGCCAGTCAATATCACATCACCCTCCCCTGACGACAACCTTAGTTCCTTTTTAGTACTTGAGATATGTGTGTGGGTGTGATATTTTCCAAACCATTCTATTTTTTCCTCCTTTGCTCTTTGTCCTTTCCTTTTTTTTTTTCTGTTGTCTTTCTAATTCCCTTCTCCTTAAGCCCTTTTGAGGCTTTCTGCTCTCATTCTGCCTTTCATGTTACCTTTTCCACTCTTCCATACTTGCATACATCTCTTGACTGGTAAAGGACTCTTATGCCTTTTGATTCACAGGCCTCTGCCACTGGCCAAAGTCTGGGACTTCATTAAAAGGATTCAGTTGTTTTGTTTTAAATGTTTTATTCTGGTCCCCTTCCATTTTCATTACACCTGGGAATACAGGGTCACTCCACGTTATACTCATTCTCACTTTGCCCAGAAGAACTTAGTATGAAATGGCATACACACAGTTCAGCTGTGTGTACAAATAATTTCCATACCTTCCACCCTAAGCACTATCTCAGGGAAGGGCCTCTTCTGGTGGGCATCAAACCCTTCTGGTGTCAGTTGGCCCCGCAAGAGAAGCCTGGGAAGTTAAGGTAGGAGAAGAAAGGAAGAGGCTGAGCAGAGGGGAAGAAGGGTTCTTTAATTCAAATGGTGGGAGGGAAGAATCTGGAACTACTTCTATGAACAGTTTAGTTGAACAGATATTAACTGAATAACTTCTAGTCGTAGACCACTTTTCAGCGTTGGGGAGAACCACAAAAAGTTTAGGTAAGGTGCCTGCCCTTGTGGTTAGTAGGGGAATGGGATATAGAAGAGGAGACATGGTGGAGCTAGGAAGAGCTGACTTCACTTATTACCTCTGATGTCTATGATCTGTGTGATCTATGCATTTGATTACGTGACCCTCTAAACCTAAGTCTCCTCATCTGTAAAAGGGTTAAGGTTAATCCTACCTCTCAGGATTGCTGTGAAGCTCAATAAGAATCTATAAAAAGCACTTAGCAAACCTTTAAGCACGATTTAAAAGTCAGTTATTGTGTAGATATTGCATAGGTAACCAATACCAAATGATGGGATTGGGTATAAAACACAGTGCTATGGCAGGGGGAGGGGAGGAGAGCAGGGAAAGCTTTCAAGGAGGTGGCATTTGAGTTGGCCATTTCTGTACCCTCCCAGCCTCACAGCCAGGCCTGCTGTGCTTGTTGACAGTTTAGGCTAACTCTCTGACAACTTTCATATGACCCTGGCTCTAGGCATTCATTCATTCATCTTAGATGCTGTGACCTACATATGTCCTTTATTTATCTCTGCAACAGAGTCTCGGTTTGGGGATTTGGAGGGACCTGGTGGAACTATGCTGTGACCCTAGGCCCGATTCTCCTTCTACCATGTTGGGGGGTGGGAGGGGGAGGGCTGCAAACCAGCAATGGGTCAACCTGATTATTTCCTCCTTCCCACCATCACCACAAAAACCCCTCTGTTCTCTTGCTCCTTGTCAGCATTCCTCCCACCGTGTTCATTAATCCCCACATTATCTCCTTCCTCAGCTGTTCTTCCCTGGTAACCTCCTTTCCTGAGATTAAAAAAAAAAGCTTCTAATCCTCCTCCCCTTCTCAACAGCATAGAAATCATGTGGCCCTTTTTGGTGGCAGGAAATGTGAAATCTGGGGAGTTGACAGGTGGAGCTTGAGAAAGACTGGTCTAACCTCTTGGTCTATTGGGAGAGGAAAATAAGCTGCCTTTCTCCCTCCTGCTGCCACCTCTTCTTTCCATTCCTGCTCTCTGGTCCCTAGGTCCCTTTTCCTGACTTTTTTTTCTATGAATTCTGTAGACCGTGTACCTTCTTAGTAAATCTGTCCAGAGACAGGCTTAGATCACTCTGTGTCAGTCCTAGAGGACTGATGTTCTCCCTCCATACTTGAGTCTAGCTGGTTTCAGAGGCAGGGGTGGGGATGAGGGCAGGGAAGGGGAGGCCTCCTGTGCATAAGAAGAGGCCCAGCTCTCTTCAGAGCCTAATGTTCTCACTCCATGGACTGATTTTGTGTTTCCTTCAGATTTTCTTCTTCTGCTTCAGTTTTTTGAAGCACATCACCTCTGAGGAGTTCTCTGCTCTGAAGTCACAGAGGTAAGGAGCTTGCTACACACTCTATCCTTGCCTTCAAGGTTGTGGCCGATTGCACTTCTGTGGGCAAGGGGAAGGAGTCCAGTGGCCTGGCCCATTTCTTCCTTAATTTATTGCAAATTCAGTAGACCAAGAAATGGATAGACTCCAAAAGTATACTCCAAAAGTACCCACCAAAAGGTCTCCTGGATTCTCTGGTTATCAGAAGGATCTCTGGAGTAAGCAGAGCTCAGGCAATGTTTTGAGAATCCCTTAAGGGAATTTTTGGTGTTGAAGAGACAGGAGTTGGTCCTTAGACCCACTGTCTTTGTGGTTCCCATTGCACTGTTACCATGAAGAAACATAAGCCATATTTTCATTAGGCTCTTGAAGTTCTTACCTGTGAATTAGTTTTAATAATGTGATAACTGTATTTAAACATAATTGATGTATTTTATAGTCCTATTATGTTTTTTATCAAAACATAATTTGGAGAAGGGGGCCATAGGCTTCCCCACACTGTCAAAGAAGTCATGCATAAGGTTAAGAACCCCACTAGTTAAATTGAAATAGTTATCAAAATATCAAAACACAAGTTCATAGATCCCAGGTTAAGAACTACTGCTTGAAGACCTATAGGACCTGTCATATCATTCTCTCCCTATTGTCCCCCATTAGAGATTTCAGTTCACAGTAAACAACAGAATTGCCTGGCTGGCTTCATGTTCAAGAACTACAATCCTATATTTCTTGTTAGAAATTATTATGTTACTCAGAATACTATCCTCACATGAGCTTTATTCAGAAAAACCTCATTAGCCACAAAGAGTCAAAAGAACTTTTACATGATTATGGCCACATTAAATTCTGACCATACATAAGTACATACCATCGTTCTACTTTATAACTGAGGAAAAAATGGGCTTCCAGCTTGGGAATCTGGGACGTGGCAAAGGGTAATCATCATGATGGCTTTCACGTAGTGGTTACTGAGCACCTTTAAATACCTTATCTCACTTGATTAAGGAATCTTGGCCTTTCAGTTGATGGCTGCTACAGAACTCACACCTAGGTAGGGTGAGGTATGTTAGCTCACCTCCACTAAGTCCAGTCTCCCAGGAACTATATTTAGATGCTCTGTCTGGCTCTGGAATCCAAACATCTTGGAGTTAGAAGGTATGCTTTCTATACCCGAAATCCAAGGAGTTCAATAAGCATTATTACTAGCCTTCCTTGTACTGGCTCAGAATACAAATACAGAAAATGAAAATGATCTTTGCTTTCAAAGCATTTGCATTCTGATGGGGGAGACAGGTTTATAGTTAGCATTTATGTAATGCTTTAAGGTATATGTAGAACAAATATGCAAAAAACATATACAAGGTAGTTAGGGAGGGAAGGCACTAGCAGTTGAGGAAAGACATGGGGAAATGCTTCATGTGATGCTTGAACTTCATCTTAAAGAGAGGTATTTTCTAAAATAATTGAATGAAAAAGTGTATTCCAGGCATGGGGGACAACACCACAAAGATAGAGACAGGAGCTGAATATTGTGTGTGAGGAATAGAAAAGGTAGCTATAGCAAGATTTGACATTTGATGTGGGGGGAGGGAGAATTAAGGGGTCGAGGATAAAGCCAAGGTTGTAAGCTTGGGATGGTGCCGTTGATGGCACTGCACAGTTCAGAACAGGGGTGAATTTGAGGATGAGAAAAGGCATGAGTTAAGTTTTAGACACGACAGACGAGTTGGAAGTCTCTTGAGACATCTGATTTGGAATGTTCAGGAGACATTAATGGTGCAGAATTGCAGCCTCGGCTGCAGCCCAGTTACCATGGCATACAGTACAAGTCAATGTTAGACTTAGAGGATGCCCAAGAGTTGCCTGGTTATGAAGAAAGGTTGGCCAAAGAACTGAGCAGTGAGCCTGATAGCTTGAAGAAATTGTCATCAGATCAGCCATTCTTACTTCATTGGGCACTTGGCATTTTTGCAGTTTTCAGGATCTGCTCGAGTTCTGAACTAACTGGGAAAAGAGCAACTAGGCTTTGGCCTTAAAACTTGCTGATTCTTCCATCTGTGCTGTAGATCAGTGTCTCTTTTTCTCTCCAGAAGGAAGAGCCTTCCAGCCAGGGACACAGGCTTCACTGTAGACGACATTTGTACCATGAGTGAGTTGTGGGGCCCCTGTCCTGTCAGTATTTGCAGACTGAAGCCTCAATGCCTGGCAGCAGCAGCAGCAGGGGTGGAAATGGTCCAGGGTCCCTGGTACCTGGCACCGTTAGCTTTGGCTTTTCAAAAATGACTTCTTTTTTTCTCCCTTGGCCTCTTCCAGAAAGGAGGGATCGGGGTAGCACAACCAGCCTAAGTAGCGACTTCTCCCTTGTCACTGAGAGCTCCCCAGGAGCGACTGGGAGCTTCCCCTATGAACCTGTGGACCCCAGCTCAACAGCAGCGCAGACGCAGGCAGCTTGGTAAGGTGCCAGCCTGGAGCTAGCCCCAAGTGTGGCAGTAGCCATAACTAGCACAGCTGGGGACTCAGCTGGAGCACCGAGAATAAAGGGGACCACCTGTGGGTAATATACAAAATGAAGCTTTATTCCCTGAGTGACTTGCTGCCCCCTCTAAAGCTAGCCATCTGCCGAGGGCCACCACGGTGGTCAAGTGCATGGCGCACAAGGGATAAGGAGTCTTTTTGTATGATGCTATCGACTCCTGTGAGCCTGCTGTCCCTGCTGGGAGTCGGTAGATAGACAAATACCTCCCCTCCAGGGAAAAGAGGAAGTAAAGAGATGGCAAGCAGTTTGTACTAAAAGGCTTGATTCCTTGTTGCCTTCCATCAGAAAATGAGGAAAAGCAAAAGGTTGGTTGAAAGGACAGGTTTTGGGTGGGTCAAGAAGAGCAAGCAAATGGAATAGTACTGCAGGAGAAGAGGGAAGGAAATGGTAACTAGGGTTTGGAGGAGATGGAAGACATTTGGTCAGCGTTTCCTCTGATTCAGTAGTCATTTCCCTATGTGTGTATGGGCGAAAGGCAGTCCGTGTTCTAGTGTGGCTCTTCCTTGATGTTCAGGGCTAGCTTTGACCCCCTAAACCCAGTAGTTGACATGAATTTTGTATTCTCTGAGGCACAAGTCATGCTGAATGTGCAAACCTCTCCCAGGTTGTTTTCTTTTGGGAACTAAATTTTGAGAATTTGAAACTAGAGAGGTAGATTTGGAAGAGCGTCTCCAGGTGACTGCTTCTTGCTCTGCAGGAGGAAGAGTCATACATCTTCTCCCCAGACTGTGCCCTGGAACCGTCCCCAGCAATCAGAAGACAGACAGCCTTCCTATCAAGGGATTGTGGAAACCAGGTTTTCCAGTTCCTCGTCCTCTAACCATTCTGACAACTTTTTCCGAACAGGAAGCAGTCCCCTGGAAGTCCCCAAAACCAGGTGAGGCGTTTGAAGGCAGCAGAGTAGCTGTTGCTGGTGGAGCCATCTGTATGCTGCCTCTTTGGTCCCAAATCTAGGAAGTGCCAGGAGCATGCAGCGCCCTTCCCCTCTTAACGTTAGCTATTAATCTCATTCTGCTGTGGCTTTTGAGAAGAGTATATTTTATCAACCCAACGAAGTCCCATTGGTGTGAAAAGCAAATAAACAACTGGAAGGCAGTCATGACCAGATAAGTTCATAGGTGTTAATCCTCAGAAAAAGGCATTGGTGTAGGTGTCTGTCTCCTTCCCTCAGGGACAGAGATCTGATAATGTGCTGGTCATGGCTTGAGGCCTAAGAACCTAAAAAACAAATCTCCTGTGATGAAATAGTGTCTTCAAGGTCAGTAGACCTAGTTTCAGCTCTGCCTTGGGCAAGTTCCTTTTCTCAGGGCCTCCACCTTCTTAATTTTAAAAGGAAGGGATATGGAACTAAAGAATTTCTGTTCTCTCCTCATAGAGGGAAGGTAAATCCAAGACCAGAGCCAGTCAAAGAACTGCATAGTGTAGATGTGGCCAGCTGGTGAAGGAGCACAGGGAGTGACGGGAAAACAATGGGTTAAGGAGCTTGTTAGTTGGAGACTTAAAAGGACAACTAGAAAAACTGGAATAGGCATGAGAATGAGACTTCAGGGTTTCACAAGGAAATGTTTGTATGGTTAGAACTTGATTTAGTCTTGAAGAGGTTGAAGAGCATTTAACTCTTGCCAGCTTCTCATCCTGCTTGTCATTCTGAATTCCTTCTTTCCCTTTATGCTTTTCCCTAACATGATCAATTTGAGGAGTCACTGTGGCATTCCTGTACCCTTTGCTGCCCTTACTTTAAAAGTAGGTACATTCCCCTTCCTGGCTTTTCTTTTGGACCCTACGTGGGTAGAGTGGACAAATTGTCAAATACATAACCCCTGAGTTCGGATTTCAGAAAATTAGTGTGATTAGTGCCTCCAGATTGGACCCTACAGAGGGATCTTGTATACTTACAGCTAAGAATTAATTTTTAACACAGGACACTAATGTGGATTAGAGAACTGGATAATCTTGGTTGTCTTATGTTCAGCTTCTCCCGTCTAGCCTCCCTCCCTGTGGAAGGCTTAGGATTGGGATGGCTGGAGAGCAGGGAATTAGGACTGATCTAGGATGAAAAGAGAACCAAGCTCAGGCCGACAAAGTTGCCACTGCCCCTTCCACCTTCTGGCTTCGCAGCTTGTCCTGGCTCGGGCGCCCAGCACGATCTGCACTGTCTGGGAGCACTTTCCCTGAGTCCTTCGGAGACTGCGAGTGTGTTGTCTCTGATTTTCATAGGAATGCCACACAGTGGAGCCAGATCTTTTAGGGGCTCTGTTGACCAAGCTGACAGTGGGAATGGGGCTTGTAAGACTGAGTTTAATAAAATTTTGTTCATTTAAATCATGATAATATTATGTCAGGGGAAAATAAAATCAGATCTTGATTTGGTTGGCATGGTTCCTGAAAACAGCTCCTGATCAGTAAACATTTATTTTTCCCTAATGTCTTAATTAAAAAAAAAAAATCAGAGAGACCTTTAGTGAATCCATTCATAAAAGTAAAGAATCCTTTTGTAGCGTAATAATACTATATATAGTTTTATATATATTGCATGATATATATGTACATACATGTGTGTATACATATATGGGGGGAGATAGTAAATCAGATTTCACTATCCCTGGTTTTCTTAAAATGGAGCCCACTTTTATCATCAAAATAAAATTCATTTAGCTACTGGAAGAGAAGAATTCTGTTGCCGATTATCTTGTTAGCAATAGTCACCGTGGCAGCCTCATTTGGAACCCACGTTCAGGGATGTGATTGAATCTATAATCAGGGCCCTGGTGGTTGGAATGAACTGTAGTTGCTGATTCTTCAGCTCTCTCTTGAGGGGCGGGATCTGTGTACTCGGTCTGCTGCATGTTTTATGTTGTGCTTGTTAGTCTCATCTGTCCGGCTCTTCTCAGTGACCAGCATGGTGTCTCCTGTGACATCACAGACCCCACCCAGAAACCAGGCTGCCATCTCCAGGCTGGGGTCCGAAGGTTGCCAGCCTGGGGTTGCAGGTACTCCTAGGGATCTGAATCTTGTGTCTTTTTTCCAGTGCCCCTTGGCTACTGGCCTTCCTGGCAGTATCTTTTACCTTCTACAAACATTAGATTGTCTTGCTGTCCTGATTACTAGACTAGATGAGACAGTCAAAAATGTCGCTTGATTATGGAAGGCCTGGAGACTTTGCTGGCTGTAAAAACCTCCTGGAGAATACCAAAGAATCTTTCAAGCCCTGTCTTTAGTTTGATGCCCATGTTACTCTGGTCCTGGGGAATTGCTCTTGCGCCTCTGACACATTTGTATGCACAGAGTTGGGAGGGATCCCAGCAGTCTTGTTGTCCAGCTAGAACAAGAGTTCTATGACAACACACCTAACAAGGGTCCTCCAGGCTGTGCTTGTAGGCCGTTAGGCCTGCAAGAGCCACCACCTTCCGACCTGGCACATCCCGCTTGAGGGTTGCCCGAACTGTCAGACGGTCTTTCCTTCTGTCAGGCCTAAGTTTGCCTCCTTTCAGCTTCCACCCTTTGCTTCTAGTTGTGCTCAGATAGAGTGAGTCTGAATGTGGAAGTACCTGAAGAGATCTAGTGTGCCACCTTGTCCCCCAGTCTTGTTCAGGCTAAATCATCATCCTGGGTCATCTTAGCCGATCCTCATTTGGCACAGACTAAATTCTTAGGCTCACAGTATAACTTGGATAATAATTATTGTAATAGTTAACATTTATGCAACTCTTACTATGTGCCAAGCACTCTGCTAAGTGTTTTGAAATTATTTCATTTGATCCCCACAACAGCCCTGGGAGGTAGGTGCTATTATTATCATCCCAGTTTTACAGATGAGGAAACTGAGGCAAACAAATTAAGTGACTTGCCATAAGGCAGCTAATTAGTGTCTGAGGCCATATTTGAACTCGAGTCTTCCTGACTCCAGGTGCTGTATCCTGCCCCTAGAGAGGGACAGCTGCAAAGAGGAAGATACCCATATGACCTTGAGTAAGTCACAACCTCTTTGGCCTTTAGTTTTACTGGTCTGAGAATTTGAATTAGAAACTCTATAGGGTCCTTTCTACTCGACACCTGTGATCCAACTTCTACAGAAGGATGATTTTTTTTTTTAATAAATCTTCTCACCTGCCTGATGAATGCATGCCAGTAAGGGAGAGTTCAAATGCCATTCTGTTCAACACCTTTGAACTGAATTTAGCAAGTTTCTTCTCTAACTCTGTCACCGGAAGCCTTTAAGCAGAGGCTACGTGACCACTGGACATGAAGGCCAGCTGGGAGACTCTTACAAAAAAGTGGGGGAGGGGGAAGTTTGGTTGGATTACTTCTAATCTAAGGTGCCTCCTCCCTACTCTACATAAGACCCAAGTTCCTGAAGGAACTCTGCCACTATGTCAGGGTCTTTTGGAGACTCCTGTTTCCTCCTCTGTAAAATGGGAGAGACAGAAGGAATGAGCACTGGACCAGATCTGATTGCTTTTTTTTTTTCCAGCTCTGATACTTTATGATTTTATTATTTTGCAAGCATAATCTTGTCAGGATCAATATATTAGTGTTGAGGGCCTTGTCACAAATACTTGCCTGCCTGTAGGTGCAATATTGTAACCAACCAAACAGTTGGGAGGTATATATTTTTAAAATAGACCTTTATCTATATGTTAAAAACCAGCTCTCTATATGCCATCAAAGGTGTGAAACCTCACACTTGAAGGACATGAACCCTCAAAACAATCTTTACTTGCCCTTTTGTTTGCAGCTCTGATAAAAGGTTGCTAGGAGGGAAAGTTTAGGCTTTCATTAAAATGAAGTTATTTGGACTTCATTCACTATGTAGGTTTTTCATTACTCTGGCTAATCAACAGGTGGTCACACTCACAGGTAGGAAGCACCTCCCCAGGCTCTACTGCCAAGAAGGAAAAGGAGCCAAGGAAGATTTTTTTTCCCCTGGAGAAGTTTCTTTTCCTGTTGTTCTAATAACATAAAGCCTTTTTGTGCAAATAACAAAGGGTTTCCAAAACCCAGAGCTCAAGATCCATCCCAAAGATGTTCACAACTTCTGGACTAGAACATTGTGACCTTGTTTAAACGGCTCCACTTGGACTTCTGATGATCTGAAGTTCCATGATCCTTCTTGCCAGTAGCTAGAACAGTTCTTTTCATCCTCTCATGGGTGAAGTCTTCTTTTAATCTTCAGGCTCAGCTACTGTAACCCAGTGTGACATCGTAGATTGCCTCTGTTTTGGTAGGGAAGCCCTATGTCTTGGTTTTTTTTGTTGTGTTTGTTTTTTGCTTTTTGCTGGGCAATTGGGGTTAAGTGACTCGCCCAGGGTCACAGAGCTAGTACATGTGTGTTGTGTGTCTGAGACCAGATTTGAACTCGGGTCCTCCTGACTTCAAGGCCAGAGATCTATCCACTGCACCACCTAGCTGCCCAGGAAGCCCTATATCTTGGAGCTCCTGCCAAGCAAACTGAAACTTTTTTTGGGGGGGGGGGTGATCCTCCATAAGGGCATGGCTAGAAGAACTCATTTGAAATTCTCATTAGCAGTATTACCTGGAAATCAGAAGTTTTTCTGTTAATCAACTTAAAAAAAAAAAAGGAAAATGTGGCCTCCTGAGGTCACATCACCCTCTTGCTCATGTCCCAGTGCAGTCTCATTCCCACGGATGTTTTCATTATATCCTGCTCTTCTTTTCTTTCTGTTTTACCTGCTGTATTGCTAATGATTACTTCAGTGCCAGGGAACAGAAGATAAGCTGTTGATGGGCAGGTGACGCTGGTCACTGTGACATTAGGTCTAAGCTAGATTGAGTTCACCATTCTCCTCACAGCCCCTGTGATTCATGTAGAATTTGCAATGTCTTAGAATAAATTTTGACTCACAAACATTGAAGTACGGTGCATAGTAGTTAACACTGGACATGATACAAAGGTAACATGTTTAGCTCTTCAGGAAGCTAATTCTACATATGCTAATTTTTTTTTTTTTGGCTAGGCAGTGGGGTTAAGTGACTTGCCCAGGGTCACACTGGTAGTAAATATCAAGTCTCTGAGGCCGTATTTGAACTCAGGTCCTCCTGACTCCAAGGCCAGTGCTCTATCCGCTGCGCCAACTAGCTGCCCTATATATGCTAATTTTGATGTGTTAGTTTCAGACTTTTTCACTAGCAGTTAGGGATGGCTGAAATTCCTAAGTATTCCAGCCTCCAAATTTACCTAATTTGACTTTGCTTTTGTCATTTTGTTATTTTTAGCAGCTAGTTCTTCCCTCAAGAAGATTGAGGCTAATAAACCAACTTTGTTTCCAAATCTTCCGTAGTGGTGAAGGAGGAATGCTTGTAGCAGAAAGCCCTTAAACAAAGACCCTGGCCCTTCATTTAGTGGTGCTGAAACCCACCCACCCTGGCCAGAAAGGAGAAACTCCACCCATGCAGCCACATGGTTCTCAAGAAAGGTACTGGCCTACAAAATTTTGGCCAAAGCTTCTTGTCAAACCTCTGGCATCTGCCAAATTTTTCAAGACCAAAGACTTAAGTGTTTTTGTGACTCCGTAGAGAGTCACCAGGAGTAGCCAGATGAGCACAATTCTAATTGGAGAATCTTAGGAAATTGGTAGTCGCAGAGCAGTCCAGCCACAGGGATGAGAAGATCTGCTAATTCTTCACCAGCTTAATGGAAGTTTTACTTGACCTCTCTTACCTTTAGGTGTTGATCAGACAGTGCTCACTAGTTCCTCACTTGGCATAGATGTCTATCTGCCAAATGGCCCAAATTGGGTACTTTGCCGGTCAAGTGGATTTTTCTTTTTTTCCTTTTTTATTTATTTATTTATTGGTAATTACCTTACCTTAACTTCATTGCCAATGTCTAAAATGAGGTACTTCTACCTCGTCAAAGATGACTGAACTGGTCTGGCATAGGTTGCCTGCCATATTGAGCTAACAGAACATAGCATCTCCTAGCTTTAATCTTAACAGCCATCTCCTCTAACCACTGTGCAGATCATTTCTAGATTTGAGCAAAAGTAGAGTATTCCAGAGAGAGAGAGAGAATGTAACACCAGATTTAAGGGAATACATCCATTTCTCATCCTGGCTTCAGAATTGCTTTATGTTGGGTGGGTTCTGTGTTGCTGGCCTCTCAGGATTAGAATGGTCGCAAGGAAAAACACTGAGACTGTCTATGTGACGTTTATTCAGCAATCATGGGCCAAGGGCAAATGCAGCTCTGCCAAGCTTGTTCTGCCCTTGTTTCAGAGGCCCAGAAATCCTTCCCACGGTCCTTGTTCTCTTAGCATACAGTGGCCAAGCCACAGTGACAGTAATGAGAATAAAGGGAAGGACATCAAAGAAACGCCTCCTCTAGGAACTACCCTGGGGAGTCTGGGCCCAGATGGCACAGACATTGTTTGAATTCTGTCCCTGCAGACCAGCTTCACCTGCCTGCATGGGGTTTCACAGAGGGGGTAGACAGTAAAAAGGGCTGCCCTAGTGGTTTCAAAGAGGGGTAAACTGAGCTGGGGAGGGGCTGCTTGTTTATCCATAACAATCTTCCTCTAGCTGCCCAAAATAAAGCTGTATCCCTGACTTTTATTATGAATATCCTTGCAAATGGGCCAACCTAGATGCTAAGGTTATTGTTTCTAAATATAAACTAGCTTTTGGAAGGACTGGTAAGTTGCATGTGCAGACAAACAATAGTCAAGTCTTAGGAAGAACATCAGGTTGTGTTTTCTGCCTTTCTTCTTTGCTTTCTTGGATGCCCAGAGGCAGGCATCCTTCTCTCAGTAGCATTTTCTGTGGGCCCTAAGTCTCTGGATCACTCTCCCATGCTCTTTACCATATGGCTTCACACCTTATGTCCTAGGATGGTGAAAACCATTTCTCAGGTGAAAAAGACTTCAGCTTGCTTCCTTCTGATGCTGTTGAAAGACCTCTGGGATCACAGGACGCTAAAGCTCCCTCCTTGGTCCTGCCTGAATCTGTGATGTGGCATGCTGCCAGATCAGCCAAGAGTTTCTCTTTGCCAGTGCCGTCTTTTCCAGTCACCCAGTCAGGATGCCAGCCACTTCTTGTATCTGTGTAGCCACTGATTTGGGCCTTGGTGTCTTTGGTTTCATGGGTGATCTGACTTTGTTATGTTGTTCTACCAGGCTTCTGTATGTCAGAATCCCTTGCATGAGGCCTTTCTTTATTTAAGCCCTTCCTGTAGGATCAGCCTTCTCAGCTACTACCCATCTGGCTTCTTTTCTCTTTTATGGAGATATTGGACTTCTCTGACCTTTCCAGAGCCTTGATGCCCAGAACTGATTTAACCTCCCCCTTGTTCTGTCTGACTTTGGTCACCCTGATGGGACTTGGAAGAAGCAGGCATGTGACTGATTGGCACTGATTGTACCATCTCCTCTCTCTCTCTCTCTTCTCTCTCTCTCTCTCTCTCTCTCTCTCTCACTCACTCACTCTCTCTCACTCTCTCTCACTCTCTCTCACTCTCTCTCACTCTCTCTCACTCTCTCTCTCTCTCACTCTCTCTCACTCTCTCTCACTTTCTCTCACTTTCTCTCACTCTCTCCTCTCTCTCTCTCTCTCTCTCTCTCGTTTCTCTGCCCCAGATCAGAGGACCACTCCTTGCCCGGATCCTCCATCTCTACAGACTATGGCAGCTGGCAGCTGGTAACGGGCTGTGGCAGTATTCAGGAGCGGGCAGTCCTGACCACAGACTCCTCTCTCCCTTTCAGCTTCTCGGATGAGCTCCCTAGCAGTTGTCTGTAAGTGCATTGAGAAGGCAGGATGCTACCCCACCTGTGCTGCAGCTAGCATTTGTAGACAGTGTGTAGAAAGGACTGATTTGTCTGGGGATTCAGAGATTACCTGAATCTTACCTGCTTCTGAGCCAAGTGTGTTCTGTTCCTGACTCCTCTTCGGTACCTGCCTGGAAAGTGTTTTCGTGTAATGTTAAATTCCCCCTCCCAGCTTCTGAAGCCTATCAGCAGCCTTCTCAGTGGGGGTGTTCCCCAAGAGGGCATTTCTGTAGGCTACAACTATAGAGAGTTCTATTTCTGTCCAAGCCTTTGCATGATAGCATCTTTTGAAGGAAAGGAATGTGGGAGAGTGAAGGCAAGCATGTGGCTTAGGCCAGACATGAGAGGAAGCTAATTTGGAGCTTGGGCTAGATGTTTTTTTTTCTTAACTTGCAATTAGATTAATTTTGCCTCCGAATCCATCTTTGCAGAAGACAGTCCAAGAAACACACTGGTTCTGTCATCTAGAACGCGAGTCACCTCGTTCAAAGGGTCTAGTGTTTCACAACTCCTCATAGTTCCTGGATTTCAGAAGCCTAGGTAGGATGGAAGACTGCCCAGCAGCAGCAGAAATAACCTCGTCTTCCTGGTATGCCTCCTCATTAACTGGGAGCATAGCTAGTGGCTCTTGTCATTGGCCCTTCAGCTCACACTGAAAACCCCTCTGACACTAAGGCTGTTGCTTTTGATCTGGAGCTTTTCCTTAAGGCTGTGGAGCTATTATAAACCTGTCCTCATGCCTCTGAGGGCTCAGGAGGACTCTTCTAGAAGAGATTGTCTTGCTATTTGGGGAAGCTGGAAAGGGAATATCTCTTGGCCTTCTAGGCCCTTCCCACCTCCAGTTTGGCCACTCACCCATCCAGTCACATCCCTTTGCCCTTCAAAGGAATAGTCAACTGCTTAACCATAGTGTCCTGTGTAAGGTTAAATTCCTCCATGGGGAAGGCTTGGCCATGACCTTGGAAAGAACGTTCTTGCCAGTGTATCAGTCTAAGGAGGAATCAGAGAGCCTCTACCTGGCCGCCTTGTAGCCATCACTGTCTCATCCCTCCTCCACCTTCCCCCAAACATGAGCATTCTTGTTTCCTTCTTTTTCTCCCCCTACATCTCTCAGGGGGAGAGGAGCACCTCCCCTAGTGTGTGGAGCAGGGGCTGCTCAGATGCTGCTGAATAGAAATGTCAGCAGAGAAAGAATTCCTCACTACCAGAACATAGGACTAGTAAAATTCTGGTCACTTAGAGTTTGCCCCTTGCCCTAGTTTGGTAGCTCATACTGGATGTCTTTTAGAAAGGGTTGAGTCAGATTGTTTTGAGAAGCAAAAGGAAGTAGATGTTTGGGCTGTCCTACAGCTGCATGGACATAGAATCTCCCTGGAAGGAGAGTCAGCACTTGGAAACTACAAAAGGAGGAACGTGACAAATAGCTTCTTTGCATTTCATCTATACCTTTAATAGGTGAGTTCTTTTCTAAGTCCTTTGAAGCTTTTTCCCTTTCCGTAGTAGAAACTTGCAGCTCTTGAACAGAGAAGAGCCACCTACAAGTCAGCAGCCTTAAAAGGAGGGAAATCTTTGGAATAACAGAAGGCACCTGTGTAACTCTGATGAGATCTGGGGCTCTGGTCTTTTTTAAAAAAAAAATTAACGATCTGCTGAAGAGGTGGGTTTTTTTTTGGTTTCTTTTTCGGTGAGGCAATTGGGGTTAAGTGACTCACCCAGAGTCACACAGCTAGTGAGTGTTATGTGTCTGAGGGTGGATTTGAACTCTGGTCCTCCTGACTCCGGAGCCGGTACTCTATCCACTGCGCCACCTACCTGCCCCTTGCTTAAGCTTTTTAAAAGGATTGTCTTGTTTACTCAGCTAGGATAGAGCTGTTTCTGATATTTCCTGAGAAAGTTATATAAAATTTTCTTTGCCCCATTCAGTTTCTAAATGGAAGAGAATGGTTAGTAGTACTGAGCCTCCCAGCTTTCCTCCCTTGTTTGCCTTCAGTAAATTGTCAATAGACAGCTTGTTTTCGCCATCTTCAGGCTCTGTTTCTGATTGGAGAGCCAATTTTGGTTTAAATGGAATGGGACATCTCATGATAGTGTTCAATGCCCATGAGATTTCTGTAATGACTCCTACCTGGTCTGTTTTACCCTGCCTTTAGGAGGCTCTCATGCCAGCTTCATCATTGACCTGCTGTGTATACTTGGGCAAAAACAATTTGGTGGAAGAATAGTCATTCCATCCTTGCCATGCAGGAAGAGGATAAAAATAATATACGTGTGTGCACCTTTTGAATTGCCATGTAATTTGGAGTAACCATTTTCTACCTTTTCAGTACTGTGCTAAGTATCTTGCAGTTAATGTGCCGTAAGTGAAACTTTATGGTCATTAGAAAGGCAGTTCAATAGGCAAGTTTTGATTCAAAAATAGCCATCCACTGGAGGGGAAAAGTGCCTTTTAGATTGTCTTAATTTATCCAAGTTCTCTTCTTTAAGTGTAACTGTAAGTGCTGAGCAGTAGAGACTTTTTTTTCTTCTCTTGTAACCTGGGCCTCTTCTTTTTCCCTCCCTCACGTTAGTGCCCATCTCAAACCTCTTTTCCTTATGGTTCAGGGGTCCCTGAAGGGAACGTTGGCATTGGAAACATGATCTGCCTGCCATCTTAGAGGATGGGCACTCTCCTAGCTGGAGAGTTCCATTTATATCTAAGCTAGGACATATCATGTGATTGCTGATAGTCTTTTCTCTTGGGTATTCTGTTTGCCAGGGAATAGTGGGTTGTTCCTAATTCCCTTATTTCTTCTTAGAAGGGACTTGAAAAGCTTGGTATTATTGTGATGAAATTTTCATGTCCCCAGTGAGATGGTGCCCGAGGATGGAGTTTGCATATCACAAGCTGACATAAAATGAAATTTCCATGCAAAGCTCGCTCTTTGCAGAAGTCTGAATTCTGGATGCGTGTTTTACCCTCTTGAATTGGGAATGTGGTGACGAAGGAAGAGCTGGCTGCTTTCATTAACAGCAAGGAAGCTGTATTCCTTCCTCTGAGGGCGGTGTAGGAAGGAGACTTAGGGGCCTGACTTGAGGCTGTCACAAGAGAGCCTAGACACAGAGAAAGGTGGCAGAAGGTGTTTTTTTTAAGCTGCCATCCATCTCTCTTGCTTGACCTTTGTACCGGCAGACTTGTGACCCATCCTTAATCTGTCAGCCACGTAACGGCAGTGGCCTTATGAAAAGGCAGCCTCTGGATTTCTGCTGCCTTATCTCTTATCCCAATCCTTGGTAGCTGAAGATGGTCTGTTTTTCCTCATCCAAGGCAGGAGAGTGTTTAAGAGGCAGGTCTGATCTTAAGCAATTTGGTCTCTGCCTTCCTTAGGCAGGAGAAGAGTGTGCAGTGTGTGAACCTTAAATCTGAGAGGTGGAAAATAGACAGTCCTAGGCAAGCAGGGATATAAACTCTGTTCCTGCTCTGCCTCTTCCTCTTCCTCGTCTTCCCCCATCACCCTGTCCCCAAAAGTAATGGCTTCCTCTGGCCATGAAATTACTATAGTTTGAGGATATAAGGCCCACTGTCTGAGCTAGAAATGACTTGTGGACAGAATTGGAAAACCAGTTTTGTGGAGAAAGGTCAAGATGCTAAAAGTGCAGTGTTGAATTGCCCCTTTCTAGAGGAGAGGGCTTGAAAAACTGTCAGGGGCAGCCCTCGGGGTCTGCAAGTGAGATCCTCATACAGTAAACTGCTCAGTGAGTACTGAGTAAGAGCCGACTCAGTCTCTGCTGTGGTGAAGAGAAGAGGCAACAGCCCCAAATGACTCAAAACAAGAGGTTGTCCCAAGGGCCTTTGGACCTAGGTTTGGGGAAAACCCTGGTTTCTCCCATCGGTTGAGGTCCTGCTGATGAATGATATTTGTATTGTTTGTTGACCATGAGGTAAGTAGTCGTCTTTCCCTGAACAAATAGCATCCCCTAAAGAAGAAACGATTGAGGCCCAGGGTCATTCCAGTGCAAGGCTGAAAAAGGATTGTGACCTAGGCCATTTGTCCCTAGTTTTTGTTGGTGCAGATCTGGGATGACAGTGAGAGACTTTGTAGCAAAGCCTTTTTTTCCTTCTCCCTCAAGATATGGAAAAGAAGCCACCTAAAGTAGCTCATGTCCCACTTCTGCTGAAAGGTAGGGTAGTTGGGGGTGGCACCAAAGTAGGTGGATATAAATGCTTGGGCAGGGGGCACTGGTAGACAGGAAGAAACGTTTTTCCTGCTCACATGGATTCCTCAGTGTGACTGGTCCAGTATAATTCCCAGCTCTTCCTCCCCTCCAGGTTTACTGCACCCACTGAACGAGAATCCAGGCTGGAAGAAGTCCGTTCAGCCTTCCTGGCTACCTACAGCAGCACAGTGGGACTCAAGTCAGTAACCCCCAGCCCCTCAGGGGCCATTGGGGGCCTCCTGGAGCAGTTTGCACGAGGAGTAGGACTCAGAGTATCCAGCAGCACTCTGTGAACCATTGTATGCTTGTACAGTCTCATGTTCCACCTCCTCCCCCTCCCCAGCTGAGCCACTGGAGGAATCAAAGCCATGAGAGCCCTGGAGTGGTGGGATTCCCCCCAGATCCTCTCTTAGGGAGTCTCTTGCCACCACCTGGCAGCCCACAGGAATGTGCTCAAGCTGTGGGCTATCTTTGCAAAACTGTAAACTTCTGACTGTGACCATTACCATCTGTTCCCTTTTTTGGTCTTCTTTAGCCCTGTCCGCAAAGCCTACGTGCCCCTACCCCGCAACACACCTCCAGTTCTGTCCACTCTCAGCCTGACTGATCCCTTCCCCACTGGAAGCTGCAGTGCTCCGAGAAGCCCTGCAAAGGCAGCGTTTCTTGGAGGAGTCCCTTGGTTTTTATTGCTGGGGGGGGGGAAGGGGAGGGGAGAGGTCATCTGCACTGAGAAGAAAATGATTGTGACACAAATAAAAATGTTGGAACCAAGGGTTTTCCCCTCACCTTATTCTTGTTCATGCTCCTGTTTGGCAGTAGCCCCTCCTCATCCTTCCACTACCATACTAGATTAACCACTAGCTCGCGTGGAGATCCCCAGCTGCCTCAGCCTTAGCATTGAGTTTAGTTTGAATATAGCACTTGGACTTGGCAAGAGGAGAGCTCTTCTTCCTGTTGAGGTGCAGCAGGAGAAGTCATTGGCTGCCATTTGGGCAAGTGACTTCCCATCTCTGGGCCCCATATCCTCCCAGGTGAATCAGAAACGCTGAACTAGATTGCTGAGATTCCTTCCAGCTTTCACAGCCTGTCCTTCCCAACTACAGCATATGTGTTGGGTGGACAGGCCTGGACCTTCTGAGGTTCCAGGATCACGATGCCAACTCCTTAAAATCAGGGGAGATGGAACACCGCCTAAGTTTGCTACTGCCTGCTTTTGGGAAGTGGGAGGAGGAGCAGCTAGGTTACAGCTAGGAAGGAAGGAAGGAAGCCTGGCCTGGGACTCGAGGGACTTGTGAAGTATCTGCTGCTAATTAGAAGTGTGGCTTTTGGCAAGTCCACTTAACCTGTGCCAGTTTCCTCAGCTGTAAGGAGGTTGGGAGAAACTGTTTAAGGTCCCTTCTAGCTCTGACAGTCTAGGGATTCCCCAGAGACGCAAAGGTCACCAAGGAAAGCTCAAGACTTGCTGCTGTCCAATGAGCGTCTGTACCATTCAGCACCAGAGACAGCGTTTGGGACGGCTCTGCTCTGCAGCTGGGGAAGGAGGAAGAGGTGGGGCAAAATATCAAAATGTCTCTTGGACCCTAACAAACCCCCCCAAAAAAAGAGGAAGCCGGCCAAGTCACTGACCTTCGCAAGGACTTGGACTGCTGGATGGGGCGAGGGCTGTGTTAGAAAATTGATTAAAGTTCTGGCCCCCAGGGAGAGCAGCCTGCTCCTGCTTCCTGGGGAAGAGGGTGTTACCAGCGCTCTTCTGGGCGCCCCTACGTGCGTCCTCGGCTGGGGGCGGGGGGAGCTGTACTCCAACGGGGCTCAGGGCTGCCTGCCGCGGGACCGGGCGGGGCCTGTACTGCCATCTGGAGACCGCAGTGGCTTCCACAGGCACAGTCTGGGCGCGGGAGCGGGCGCAGCAGCAGCGCGGGGGGTGAGCGCATGCCGGGGCTGGCTGGAGTGAGCGCTGGGGTGGCCGCCTCCGCGCTGCCCCTGCACATGGCTCTGGCCCAGGGGACCTTCTAGGCCCGCAGCGGGGGTCACCCAGAGCCCACGGGAGCTGTCCACCTCCTTCCCCCAGCTCCAAGCCATGTCGTTTACTGGAGCCTCAGACCGCAGCGTCCCGGCCACCAAGATCGAGATCACCGTGTCTTGCCGGTGAGCTGGGGGCCCAAACGCCTGTCGTGGGTGGGCGGGCAGGTGGGGCAGGGTGGCTGTGAGGTTCCATGGTGGGGGGTGACGATGAACTGAGTCCCCTTCCGAGCCGCAACTGGGAGGGAGAACGGAGCTGGTTGGGGCGGAGAGAATAGAGAAGCCCAAGACAAGGGTAGGGACTGAGACCGAGAAGAAAAAGCCAGGGGAAGGGGCTAGGTGGAGAAAAGTAAGGGGATTAGGTTGTAGGCAGAAAGGGGAGCAGAGGGAGGAGTGGCTGGGAGGAAAGATGGGGGTGGACGAGGCTTGAAGGGAAAAGAAAGGAGTAGAGGATGGAAGGGAGAGGAGCAAAGAGGTAAAGATGGGAAGGAACTGAGGTCGCCAGTCAAAGGCTGGGGGAGACAAACAGGTAGGATTAGGGAAGAGGAAGAGTAGATATAGGTAGGGGAAGGAGCAGAAAGGTAAGGGCTGAGCGGGAAGCAAAAGGGAGGGGGGCGGGAGAGAAATCCTAGCTATGGAGGGGTGGAGAGAAAGTGGCGGGGAGAGGAACAAGAAAGGGAGTGGGGATCATGAAGCAGCTGGCCGAGTTCCCAGTACCTCTGGCGTTGCCTCTGCCTCCCCCGGATCTCGGGTTCAGGCTCCTGCCCGCCCCCCCTCCCCGCCGCCCCAGCCCCTGGGGAATCTCAGGAATAGGGTCTCAAAGTGAATACGGAGCCTCTGGGTGGGAACTAAAGTGGGAGGCCCTGAGGTATGTATTTGGGGCGAGGGCACGGATTGGGGGTGGTGGAAGGAACCAAGAAAGGACTGGAGAAGAGAAAGTTGTAGACCCCGTCTCTGATCCCTGCTGTACAGAACCGTCTTTCCCAAACCCCCAAGGTAGGCTCCAAGACAGCTGGGGTATGGGTAAGAGGGGCTCCGAGGAACAGGAGCTCTGTCCAGAGGGCTGAGAAAAGGGCGGTGAAGGTGCCCAGAAACCCCAGTCTGGGATCCCGCCCCTCCCTAGGACCCTTTGCGTGGTCAAGCCTCTCCATCCCATTACCACCACTACCATCGCCTCTGGGAAGTCCCGCGGGAGGGAGAGAGCAGCTGACCCGCAATTGGTCTGTGTCGGTCTTTCTCCTGTTGGTCTGTTCTTTTGTCTGTCTGTCTGTCTGCATGTCCATATACCGCTTTCTCCAGGAATCTGCTGGATCTCGACACCTTTTCCAAGTCCGACCCCAGTAGGCAGCTGGCCGAGATTGGAAGCAAAGGGGCAGGAGGAGGCGGAGCCAGAATGGGGAGGGGGCGTGGGAGGAGGAGCCGAATTAGGGCGGGGCAGGATCAGGATGGAGGGAAATGGGGTAATGGGAGAGGTCAAAAGGGGATGAGGACCATATGTGGAGGGGCCCTTATCCTAATAGCGCTCTGCCCACCGGGGTGGGGGCGGTACGAGGATCCCGGGAAGCTGGAGGGATCGATAGAACTAACAGCCTATCTCCGCAGTGGTGGTGCTGTTCACTCAAACTAGAGCCAGCCAGGAGTGGCGGGAGGTGAGTGTGTGGGTGTGAGGGCTTGAGGGTGTATGTGACGGAACTTCTCTCCACTCCTTGACTCTGAGGGAGGGGCCCCGATACAATTGATAGATCGAGGCTTAACCCTTGGTTCCCCCTCACACACACGCACCCCTAGTTCGGACGGACCGAAGTAATCGACAACACGCTGAACCCGGACTTCCTACGCAAATTTGTGCTGGATTACTTCTTCGAAGAAAAACAGAACCTACGCTTCGACGTGTGAGTATCCACACCTAGAGCCGGCCCTCTTCCCCGCCTCCAGACTGCTACCCCAGACTACCTCTCTCATCTGTCCAGCCAAATCAGCCCATCTCCCCCTCGTTTTCTCCCCAGGTACAATGTGGATTCCAAAACCAACATCTCCAAACCGGTGAGTAAAGCCCGAGACTCCACCTCCGAGCTCTGGTCCCCATCCCAGCTCTTCTCTCCCCACCCCGGCCTTGTCACCCCTCAGGCTGGAGGACTTGAGGTTCTACACCGTGAGACTCCTCAAGCTTCCCACCTCTACCCTGGCCCATCGCTGGTTCTCTCTTCTTTCCTCTGGGCTGGACAGGGCACCGCGCACCACCCAGACACTGGGTAGCTCTGTGGGCCCCTGTTCACTATCCTTGTTCACTTTCGGTGTTTCCTTTTTCCTCTGCCGCTGCCGGGACCCTGCAGAAGGTGAGGATTAACAGAACCTCGGGTCCCGGAGGGAATGGGAGACAGATGTTGTCCTGGGATCCCCCTTTCCAACCTGCTGCTCCTATATCTCACCCTTGACCAAGGTCTTCGGAGCAATAACCGGCCTTGGGACTCCTGGAGCTTTGTCATTCCTTGCTCACATACCTGTAACAGGTCTACTCCTTGGGCAAGGTGCTCTCTTGGCCTTCTTTTCCACATTTGTAAAATGTGGGGTTTTGGCAACTCCATGAGAGCTGCCCAAATTAATTTGCCTACGGGGTACACATGTGGGCCCCCATTATATTACTGGAATCCCCAAATGTTCCTCCCTGAAGTGTGGTACTATGAAGTTGTGTCCCAGAGATGTGGGGGCAAAACCCAGGTAATTAAGCCTACTTCCACACTGGTGAATTGCTGTACCTATTAGGGACAATAGCTAGGTGGTGCAGTGGATAGAGCACCGGCCCTGAAGTCAGGAGTTCAAATCCAGCCTCAGACCAAACACTTGACACTAGCTGTGTGAACCTGGGCAAGTCATTTAACCCCAATTGCCTAAAAAACAAAACAATATTTCATGTTCAAGGCAGCTTGGTGTTTCCCAAGTTTAAGTACTGACACATACTAGTTTTGTTAAGGGGGCAAGTCACTTAACTTGTCCCTGCTCCAGGAAACTATCTAAGCCTATAAAGTTACAAAGAATGTGCCATTAGAGGGAAAACATCACCAGCAGTGCATTTTCCTCACAGGGCACCAGGGTTCCACAAAATAGTCTGGAAAATACTGAGCTCAATTATTTCCAAGGTCCCATCCAGCTCTAACCTGGTGATTTCAAGATTTTCTAAAAGGTCCCAGCTGTTGGGACTGACCCAACGTGCCGTGGTTGGACACCAGCAGTCAGGGCACCTGCCTCCTGCCAACCCCTGCTTTTTCCTTCAGGGGTTCATCATTTACTTCCTCTCCCAGAAGGGCCCTGGTCCTCCATCCATTTCCCTTTCTCCTCCTCCTGCCCTTTCAGGCCCTGAGGATCACAGGCACACTTCACTTTGCCCTTGACTCTATGTCCCTTCTACAGGATTTCTTGGGACAGGCATTCCTAGCACTGGGAGAAGTGATTGGAGGGCAGGGCAGCCGTGTGGAACGAGCACTCATGTAAGCACAGCCCCATGGAGTGGGGAAGGTAAAATCTTCAGGCTCCAGGAGCCCTCTGCCCAGGTCCTCTGGTGTTATTACATCTCTGTTGTGGACCACTGAGGAGGGAAGTTTGTGAGAAGGGACAGTCCAGATTCCACCAAAGAAAATCTAAACACCTCCCCCCAGCCTTTCATTCCAGTCTCTCTATACCCTGCTGTCAACCAACCTTTCCAGATTCCTCCCTTACAGAAACTCTGCTCCAGCCTCTGTTCTGCTTGACCCCTGAACTCATGACAAGCATTTCCATTCTCTCACTTTTGTACATGCTATCATCTCCAGTCTGGAATAAGCTCTAGCCTTCTTCATAAATTCCTACCCATTCCTTGAAGACCAACTCAAGCCCTACCTATCCCATGAAGCCTGTTCACGTTACTGAAGCCCTCAATGATCTCTCCTTTCCTTGAACTGTCCTAGCCCTCCTACTGCCCAAGGTGACCCCATCCCATCTCCAACGGACCATTAAAACACACAAAAGCTCTTCGACCTTAGCCCTTTACTACTTGAGTGATCTCAGGCAAGTCACTTTAGTGTGGCTGTATCTTCTGCTGTAAAATATGAGATTTAGACTAGATAATGAGCCGTAAGGTTCCCTCCAGCAATAAATTTAGATTCTATGATCCAGGGAGACTTAAAGGAACCACGACATGACCCAACAATTTTAAGGGCTGTCATATGGAGAAAAGACTATTCTTATTCTGACCAGAGAACAGAACTACCAGTGAGTAGAAATTACAGGGAGGCTGGGTTTGGCTCAGTCTAGTAAAGACTTTCTCAACAATTGGAACTGTCCAATTGAATGGGAAGTTAGTGGGTTGTTCGTTATTGGCAGTATTTAAGCAATGTGGAGTAGGACTTGTCATGTGGTAAAGGGAACTGGGCTAAGAATGGGGCTCCTTCCAGCTCAGAGAAACAGACAGCACAATAGGAAGGAGCTCCTGAGGAGGGACGTGAATCAATTCAAAAGAGTTGGCCCATTTGATCATCTCCCAGAATGGTACCGTCTCCCTTCCTCAGGGCCTTCCCTCTACTCCTCATATACATCCCTCCACTGACTACTCTGATCAATGCCTCATTTCTGTGTCTAGGGGCGTCCCTGGGAAAAAGTGTGGAACCATTCTACTGACTGCAGAGGAGCTCAGTAATTGTCGGGTCAGTAGTTCATCCTTCTGCTTCCCTTCTTTTGTTTGCCTTCCCTCCTGTGGCCCTTCTTAGCTCTCTGTTATCTCAGGTTCCCTCCCATCCCTTTAAAGGACGCAAAATAGCAGGTGTCTGGGGGCAAATCGTGCTCCCCTTCCCCCAGCTCTGTCTCCCATTCCCAGGATATTGCCACAATGCAGCTCTGTGCCAACAAGCTGGACAAGAAGGATTTCTTTGGGAAGTCTGATCCTTTCCTCGTCTTCTACCGGAGCAATGAGGATGGCACGTGAGTTGCCCACCATTGCCACAAGATAGAATCAAAGATGGAAGCCCCAAATCCCCCTTTCAGCCAAGTGCAAAGGGCATCAGGATCACTGTCCACTCATCATCTGAGCCCCAGCCGGTATCATTGCTCACATCCCAGGAGCCCTGGGCCTCCCTTGTGTCCAGCTCCACTTTTGGGGTGTCATTTTCCACACAGATTCACCATCTGCCACAAGACTGAGGTAGTGAAGAACACACTGAATCCCGTGTGGCAACCCTTCACCATCCCCGTGCGGGCGCTATGCAATGGAGACTATGACAGGTCGGAACACTGCCCATAGCTTATCCAGGAGAGATGGAGGGAAATGAGGCAAGGGTCAGGGTGGGGAGGAGCCGGGTGGTGGGCTGCTTCAGTCCAGTGTGGAGGCACCAGACTCAAAGGGAAGTGGGTTCCAGGCCTCAAGTGGTGAAAGGAAGGGGATTTTGCCCAAGAGGAACCTCCTGGATCACACTAATTCTTCTGTGTTTTAGGACTGTGAAGATAGATGTATACGATTGGGACCGGGATGGAAGGTGAAGTTACCCTATGCTCCTTCTTCCCAAATGCCATTCTCCCTGCTTTTTCACATATAAGCAAAACTTCAAACTTTCATGGTAGTTTATGGTTTATGAGAGTTTCTCATCTATTATCTTATTTGATGCTCACCACAGCCCAGTGAGATTATCATCATTGCTACTGGACAGATTAGAAAACTGACACCCAAGAAAGTTACCTGACCACCACATTTCCTAACTCCTAGGCCAATATTTTTTCCACCATACCATGCTGCCTTTTCATTTGCCTTCTCATTAACTGAAATTCTTTTCTCCTGGGAGACTTGTTCTTGAAACCCTGAGGATAGGGAGTCATGGAAAGGCCTGGATCCTGTCCCTTTTTTTTTTTTTGCGAGGCAGTCAGGGTTAAGTGACTTGCCCAGAGTCACACAGCTAGTGAGTGTTATGTGTCTGAGGCTGGATTTGAACTCAGGTCCTCCTGACTCCAGGACTGGTGCTCTATCCACTACACCATCTAGTTGCCCTGATCCTGTCTTTTTTGAGCCCTGGCAGATTTCGCCTCCCCATTCAAACCTGGTTCATCTCTTGTTGCAGCCATGACTTCATTGGGGAATTCACCACCAGTTACAGGGAGCTGACAAAGGCCCAAAGCCAGTTCACAGTGTATGAGGTGAGACGTTCCCACCTCAAGCTAGGGACAACTCCAAGTCTGGTAATAGTTCTGTTCTGTGACATCCCCTTCCCCAACACATGCAACTTGATCTTCTCCTCTACCCTTGTCTCATGCCTCCCTCTCCATCTCCTGCACTGCTTCTGTCCCCCTTCAACCACTGACTTCCCTGCCCCATTACTGATTCCCCAGAGCCAGTCTGACTTGTGGCATGTGCCACATTGAAATCCAATTTCTATTCCCCTACCCCCAATCGCAGGTTCTCAACCCTAGGAAGAAATGTAAGAAAAAGAAATATGTCAATTCAGGGACGGTGAGTGCGATCTGGAGCCCTGCCCCACGGTCATCCCTTTTCTCTTCCTCTTCCTGCAACACCCCCTTCTCCTCCTTCATACCATCCCCAGGCCTTTCCTTCTTCTTCCCAGGTGACACTGCTCTCCTTCACTGTGGATTCAGAATTCACTTTTGTTGATTATATCAAGGGCGGGTGAGTCACAGCTCAGGGGATAGCTGCATGATATTGCCCCCAAGAGAGAGTCTTGGGGTTTTTCTCCCATAAGGATGGATCCAACCACCCTCTTATGGTGCCTGGGCTCCCTTGGGACTCAGGCCAAACCAACAGACTCCTAAAATATGTAGCATGTGCATAATGTGGGGGGGTGGGGGAGTGGCAAAGTCTGAAAAGGAAGCCAATCTGGACTCACAGCTTCCTCTTTCCCCCATCCTCCCAACAGGACACAGCTCAACTTCACTGTGGCCATAGATTTCACAGCCTCCAATGGTGAGTACTGGGATGAAAAGGGGAATTTTGGGGGCACTAGCAGGGCTCATCTTCCACCCAACCTGTTGGAAGGGCCTGACCCTACTGACCACTGAGCAGTCTTAAAAAAATATCTCAAAGGAAGATTCATTCCATCCCTTCCATCTCCGTCCCCCCCAACCCCCTCCACCACTACCACCAGAGAGGCCCAATGGGAGGGACTTAGCAGGATCCTCTCCATCCCTTCATCTCCCTCCCCCCCCACCACCTGAGAAGCCCAATGGGAGGGACTCAGCAGGGGGCCAGACCGAATGACTGCAGGGCTGGGGATGCTGTGTCCTGACAGGGAACCCACTGCAGCCCACATCTCTGCACTACATGAGCCCCTACCAGCTCAGTGCTTATGCCATGGCCCTCAAAGCCGTGGGAGAGATCATCCAGGACTACGACAGCGACAAGCTCTTCCCTGCTTATGGCTTTGGAGCCAAGGTGCCCCCCCGAGGGACGCATCTCCCACCAGTTCCCTCTGGTATGGGCTAGGAGGGCCTGAGCAAGGGCCCTCTGGCCCCCTGGCCTCTTCCCCCAGGTGACGACTAGGATTGCATGCTGCCTCCCTTTGCCATAGGATGATAGATTAGAGTTGGAAGGGACATTGGAAGCCCCTGAATCTGACCCCCTCGTTTTACTGATGAGGAAACTTGAGAACGAGAGAGGCTAAGTGAATCTGTCCAAGACTGCTTTTCCTTCCCTTTCCCCCAAGGCCCAGCCAGGTGCCTAAGCCTCAGGGCTCTAGCTGCCACAGCCTTTCTGGACCCCAGAGAGCCAAGGTCCTGCCCTGCCCCCCATTCTACCTCTCCTAGCAATCAGCCAGAATAACCCTCTTGAGCTAAGCCTCCCCTGGCATTTCCACTGGCAGAACAACAACTCTGAAGACCCAAACTGCGAGGGCATTGAGGGTGTCCTGGAGAGTTACTTTCAGAGCCTTCGGACTGTCCAGCTCTATGGCCCCACCTACTTTGCCCCAGTCATTAACCAGGTGGCCCGGTAGGCAAGGGGAGGGCTGGGGGTGGGAGGGCAGGAAGGAGCCATGGGTGGGCAAAGAAGTAGCTGGGGATCGTGGTGGGCAGTGGAAAGAGAATTCTCTGCAGCCCCTGCAGCGTTCTTAGCACTTAGGGGTGGGAGAAGGGTCATGGAGATGACTGGGGATCTCAGAGGTCTCCTCTGAGGGCAGCTTTCTGTGGCGGTGACCCCGTGCTCTGCTCTTCCTCAGGGCTGCGGCAAAGGTCTCCGACGGCTCCCAGTACTACGTGTTGCTCATTATCACAGATGGCGTGATCTCAGACATGACGCAGACCAAGGAGGCCATTGTCAGTGTGAGTTGGGGAAAAGAAAGCATGACTGGGCAAGGTGTGGGGTCTCCCTTCAGTTTTCTCCTTCTAATGGCCTACCTCCCTCCATTCCCTGTAGGCCTCCTCATTGCCCATGTCCATCATCATTGTTGGGGTGGGGCCAGCCATGTTTGAAGGTGAGTATGGGGGGTGGGGGGGCAAGGTGGACTAGGTGGGGGAGTGAGAGCATCAAGGCAACATGCTCTACAGGCATGAAGGGAGGCCATGGAGATCTAGAGCTAGCCTGTGCAGCCATCCGGTGGCTCTCCCAAAATGAAAAGGGGTAGAGGCTCGGGCTGCTCTCTAACTTGTAAGGAGTCTGGGCCTCCACTCTGTTAGACCCTAGCTAAGGCTGGGGATGATGGGGAGAAGCCACCCCAAGCCCCAGTAGGAAAAGAGGTATCTTTTGTCTAGCAATGGAAGAACTCGATGGAGATGATGTCCGCGTGTCCTCTCGTGGGCGCTATGCAGAGAGGGACATTGTACAGGTAGTCCCAGGCAGTAGCATCATGATGCATGTGTATTTGTGCAGAGAGGAGGGGCTTAGCAAGAGCTGAGAGTGGAGGAAAGGCCTCAGTTTCATAGCTGAGCTCTGAGCCCACCTCCTTTCCTCTCTCTCTCTCTCCTCCATCCCCCACCCTGCTCATCCCTTCTCCTGCTCTTCCTATTTGACTCTTCACTGTCTCCTCTGCCAAGCCTGCACTTCCCCTTGCCTCCTAATGATTTCACCCTATCGTATTTCTTCCTGTCTGCCTAACATGCCCACTTCCTTTCCTTATCACCATTCCTGCCTTCTCCTACCTTCCATTTCTAGTTTGTCCCATTCCGAGACTACATTGACCGCTCTGGGAACCAGGTGCTAAGCATGGCGAGACTAGCAAAAGATGTGCTGGCTGAGATCCCGGAACAGCTGCTGTCATATATGCGCACCCATGATATCCAGCCTCGGCCTGCCCCCAACGCCAACCCCAGTCCCACCTCCTTGCAGCCCTGAGGGGCTGGCCTACCTGCCCTACTGCTTCCTGTATAGTCACTTAGAAGGCTGGATTGAGCTGGGCTGGGCCCAGCTCCAGATCCCAGAGCTAAGAGTGAAAGGGACAGCCTCATATCAAGCTGCCCTCAGAAAAACCTGCCTCCAGATGGTGGGTAGGGTTGACTGAGAAAGGCATGCCACACCCTCCCCCCAACCCTAACCCATGCCAAGCAAGAAGGGTCCTGTGCCCTGAGCTGAGTCCAGCTACCACCAAATCCTTATGTCAATAATAAAGCTGAGCTTTACCCTCATACCCGTCTCCTAAGCTTCGTGGGCAGAGGGGAGGGTCCGACCAGGAAGGCTGAACCTGGAGGCACTGGGATTGGGCACTGCAGCAGCAGATATTGACTGAATTATAAGATGGAAATCTGGGAAGAACAGACCAAGTTTCCTTGGGAATTGGGAGCTAAGGAATGATAAAGGTTAGAATCAAATAGATCTCATTTTGAATTTTTTTTGGGAAAAAAAGACCCCAGGTTCCCATGGGGGAAGAATTGTCAGTTACTTTTCTATACCTGGCATGTGAAACAGGACATTTCCTCTTCTAGCAAACTGCAAATGGCTCAAGTCTGGTCCCCATTAGCTCTGGGAAACCCAGGCAAAGAAATCACTTCTGCCCCTCTATCTTCTCCATCTTCTCCTTAAAAGGCTTAGCTATCCAAAGAGAGGAATCTACATCTAGTAGGTCCTAAGAAATGAATTGGTCTGGCCCCTATGTATGTGTGGTTGGGGGTGGGGGCAGGCCAGGGAGAAGGAAGGTTAGAAATGGGAGTGGAAGGGGAGGGCTGGGACTGGCTCTAACAACAACCCAAACAGAACCAGCAATCAGGATGGAGCAAGTCGAGTAAAGAGGGCCATCCCAAGAGCACCGGTCACTTGGAACTCTGAACCCATCCCTGCCTCCTCTCCCATTACACACATACACACACATTTCATCCAGGTAAAATGAAGTTCAAATGAACTTTCTGGGCAGCCTAGGTGGGAAGAACACATATGCAGCCTATGGGCTGATTGCACCCATGCAGACCCCCGGGCTCTCACACTCCAGATGGTTCATTTTCTGCAAAGTTCAATCAACCCTTTGACATCAAGAACCTCCAAGTAGAGCCTTGCAAAGGAGCCTTCCTCCATCCCTAAAGCAGCACCTGCATAAATTCCAGAGGGTCTGGGGGACAGCACTTCTCCATCCCAGGTTCCCAAGTACAGCAGGGGTAGAAGGTAATAACTCCAATCACAAATCCTAAGGGATGCCCCCCCACACACACACACACTCGGACTCCTTCCCTAGCCTCCCTCCCTATTCATTAATGCTGTACTATAAGGTGATGGGGATACAATACCACCAAGAAGCTCCCATTCTTCTGGGGGCATACATACATACAGATACATAAACATAACACATAATATAAGGAGGAAAAAAAAAAACCATGATCCTAAGAAGAGAGTGCATTCCAGAACATGAGGGAAAGCTTCCACCAAGTCACAGGGACAAAGGAATTCTGGATGCAGAATGCATAAAGAGATGTATTGTGAACAGTCTGCAAGGTCAGGATGGAGCCATATTGTGAAGGCCTAAATGCTGAACAAAAGAGTTTAGAGTTTTTCCTCTTAGTCATAGGGAGCCAAAGAAGATTCTTTAGCAGGAAAGGGACAGGTCAGACCTATGCTTTAGGAAAATGACTGGTAGAAGTATGGAGAGTAGATTGGAGGAAGGAAGAGTTGGAAATAGGAAGACCAACATGGAGGTGATTCGAGTAGCTCAGGCAGGAAGTAAGAAAGGCCTGAACAAAAGCGATGAGAAAATGACATCAAAAAAAGGGTAAAAGGGGGTGGGGGCAACTGACTGGACATGGAGGGAGGAGAGAATGAAATGTAGAGGCTCCCAACAAATAAGGAAGCATGGAAGACGGAAAGGGTCAAGAGGGAAGATTAAACTCCATTTTGAACATACTGAGGGATCTTCCAGAAGCATAATGATGATAACAATAATAATAATAACTAGCTTTCACATGGCCCTTCAAGCACCTCACACATCTATCTCATTTAATAGTCACAACAACCCCGTAGAGTAGGTGCTGTTTTTATCCCCATTTTACAGATGAGGAAACTGAGGCAGACTAAGGGTAAGTGACTTGACCAGAATCATACAAGCTAGTAAGTGGCTACGGCAGAATCTGAACTCTTTCTTTCAGAATCTCAATCTAAAGCTTTATCCACTAAGCCACCTAGTAGGTCTGCCCAAGTCAGTCCTCTATTCAGCAAAATTCAGCAACTTCCTTTTACCCTCCCTCCCCCCCAGGATCAAATATCAAGTCCTCGGTCGGGCCTTTAAAGCCCTTCATAAGCTGGTCCCCTCCTACCTTTGCAGTCTTCTTCCATCTGACTCCCCTCCACTGATGCTCCAGGTCCCTGGGCTTCCCGCCTCTGGGCCTTGGGACTGCCTGGAACGCCCTCCCTCCTCCCCTCTGCCTCGGACTTTCCATGGCTTCATCTGAGACAGCTCAAATTCCACCTTCTACAGGAGGCTTCCCAGGTCCCCAGCAACTGGCTCCTTGCTCCTTCAGATTACCTTCCCTATCTAGTCTGCATACATGGTTATTTATGGATTGTCTCCCCACTTAGACTGTAAGCTCCTTGAAGGAAGGAACTGTTTTTGCCCTTTTTTGTACCCCAAGGGGCTTAGTACAGATTTGTTTTTGTTTTGTTTTGTTTTTAGGCAATTGAGGTTAAGTGACTTGCCCAGGGTCACACAGCTAGCAAGTGTCAAGTGTTTGGTTCGAGGTCGGATTTGAACTCAGGTCCTCCTGGCTTCAGGGCCCGTGTTCTATCCGTTGCGCCACCTAGCTGCCCCGTTAGTACAGCATTTGGCACACTATAAGTAGCTTAATAAGTACCTATTAACAGTAACAATAATAGCTTGCATTTCTGTAGCACTTTAAGGTTTCAAAGCACTTTATAAACATCTCATTTTATCTTCAAAACCACCCTGGGAGGTAGGTGGTTGACGCTCTTATTATCCCCATTTTACAGATAAGGAAACTGAGGCAGAGTGACTTGCCCAAGGTCACACAGCTAGTAAATGTCTCAGGCCATACTTGAATTCAGATTTTCCTGACATCAAGTCCAGTGCTCTACTCCCTGAGTAAGCTTAGTCCAGTGTGGACTGAGTAGTAGATGCCTACCACACATCCAGATGGAGCTGTCCAGCAGGAAGCTGAAGAAACCCCATTGCTTCAGCTTTCTGACTCCAGTAAAAAAAAAATGTTTTTTGTCCCTAATGTTGTAAATTCAAACAGTCAAATTCAGAGACCTCCATTCCTATGAGTCTGGCTTCCTGGTAATAGACTTCTTCAGCTGTAGCAATAAAAAAAAAAAAAGACTTTCTATTAAGTCCTGAGAGGTGGGGACTGCAATCTTCCCACTGCCTTAAGTCTTGAATCTCTCTCTGAAGCAGTGAAGTAAGTGTTGTCCTTGAGACTGTATCACCTACTTCAGCTACTGTAATCTGTCTCCATGACTCACATATCTCCTTCCCTCCAGTCACAACAGAGGCTGCCATTGTGGGAGCCTTTTCCAACATTCCACTCAACCAGACAGTATACATGGGCCATTGTCCTGTCTCATGACCTGTGTTGTGTACCCGGCAGCACTGAGGTCCCATCTTTCAGGAACCACCCAATTCTAGCACCCCAAATCCAACTTCTCCCATCCTATCTGCCCTTCCTTGATCAAATGCAATCTGTTTGGCGGATCTAGCCCAGACAATCTAGTTCCTCTTGCCCTGTTCCTAAGGCGCGCTCTCTCTCTCTCTCTCTCTCCCTCAAACCTTTCCAACCCCTGGTTTTTAACTGGTTTTCTACACTAATTCCCATTCCATTCAAAGTCCTAGCTCCAGGTCTCCTGCCCTACCTCAGTCTTTGTTCCCTTCTTCTCCCTCTCTCAGCCAGTCAACAAGCCTTTATTAATCACCTACTATTGCCAGGAACTGTGTTGTGTTGGGGAGACATAGAAAGTCAAAGTGTCTGCCCTGATGGAACTCAGTCTAACAGAGGAGAAATAACATTTAAACAACTACATACAAAAACAAGATATAGATGGGATAAACTGGAGTGAATTTGTGTTTCTCTTTCAGGTTTGCAAAGCACTTTAAGATGTGAGCCTGACCATGAAACAACCCTGTGAAATGATTACATACAAAGCACTCCGTCTTGTGCCTCTACTCTCCCTTGTTACACCTGAGTTAAGCTACTGTGGCATTATAGCCTTTTATCACTCACATGCCTTCACGTCCCCAGCTCGTTCCAGATTTTCCCTGCACTCCAACAGTTAGGCACTTTCCCCCCCCGTGGGACACAGTGAGTAGGGACTTGTAGTCCCAAGACCTGGATTCAAGTTCTCCTAGCAGAGTGACAAGTCGCTCCTCTAGGCCTCAGTTTCTTCCTCCGTAAAAGGAAGGTGTTGGACTCTAATGACCCTTCCAGTTCTATATCTGAGTCTACACTGTTATGACCCTGGACAAGTCACATTACCTTCTTGTGTCCTTGCCTGTTTCTGTAAAAACTCAATGGCTTTGAAGGCCACGTGCAGCTCTAGATCCGAGGACCCATGGCCCTCATCTGCATAGTTCAGAATGACTCCAGTCAAGCACCTGGCATGAACGGGCACTCCCAAGGAGAAAAAGACTTAGGACGGACAGAGGCGGCCAAAAAGGGATTCAAACCCAGGTCAGTGCCTCAGCCTCGAGCTCCGAGGTCAGCACGCTGTCCCTACTCCACGCGGGCGGGGGGTGGTAGGGGTGGTGGCAGCGAGCGGCCTCCAAGTGGGTCCAGGTTCGGTCCCGCCCCCTAGCCCAAGCCCCGCCCCTCTCCTCTGCGCTCCCTCCGGGCTCCCGGCCCCGCCTGGCCCGGGGGGAGGGCGCCAGCGTTCGGCCCTACCTCGGCCCAGCGGTGAGGGCGGGCAGGCAGGCGGGCTGGGACGGAGGGAGGGAGGTTCTGCGGACTCGCGCTCCCCATTCGCATCGGCAGATTCGCTACAAACGGCCCGAGGTGTCCACCCCACCCTCTCCCCCATCCCCGCGGAGCGACCCCATCTCCGCCCCCGTCCTACCCCCGCGTCGACGCTGGGAGCGGGTGGCGGCGGCGGCTCCATTGGGCTCTGGCCTGGCCCCACGTGGGGAGGACAGGAGGCGTCGGAGGAGTCGTGTCGAAAGTGCGACTCGGCGCGGCCGCGGCCTCGCGTTTACCCTGCACTGCTGCTGCCGCCGCTGCCCCCGCCACTACTACCATCGCCGCCACCGCCGCGGCCGCCCCGAGTCGCTCCCGCCGCCTCCGCCACCGCCGCTCCCCCCCAGCCTCCTCCTCCGATCCCTCCTCCATTGCTGTCCCTCCTCTTCTCCCCCCTCCCCCTTCTCCGCTCGCTCCCTCCCCCTCCCAGGAGCCTCTATTGTTCCGCCGGCGGCGGCGCGGCCCGACCCCAGCCCGGCCCGCCCGGGAGGCAGCGAGCGGCCTCAGAACGAGCGGGGCCAGGGCGGCCGGGCAGCCGGCCGGGCTCGGCGGAGGCTGCTGCGCGCCCCCGGAGGCCTGCCCCGTCCCGCCGCCTCCCCCGGCCCGAGGGCCCCGCCCGGACGCCGGCTATGAGCCCGCACTGGCGGCGGCCGGTGAGTACGCGCCCGTCCGAGGGGGGACTCCGGAAGGGGGGGCGGCGGGGTCCGGGGCACTGCTCGCGGGCGGTTTCTACGCCAACCGCCTGGCCCTTTAAGATAGCTCCCCCCTCCCTCCTGGCCCCGTTGTCCGGAACCCTACCCCCGCCCGGTCGGGTTGTCTGGGACCCCCGTCCCTTCCGCCGGGTCCAGTTGTCCGGGACCCCCCATCTGCCCGGTTCGGTTGTCCAGAATCCCCTAGCAGACCTTCCCCGCCCTGGGCTACGGCGCCTGGAGAGCGCCCAGGAGCGCAGTCCCGTCTCGGCCAACCGGGATGCCCCCTTGCTACAAAGTATCCTTCGGGGGCGTGAGCCCTTGGCAGCTGGGAATTGTTGTTGTTTAACTTGTTACACTTGGATAAAGGGAAAACTGCGGGCGGTTTCCTGGATGGGGGCAGGGGAGCGGGGAGCGCCCGGCTCAGCCGCCCGGAGCCCGGGGCTTTAGGGGGATTAAGCCTCAACTTGTGCCTCTCCGCTTGTTTCTTATCCCTGGAAGGGCTTCTCGAGGGGCAGCTGTCACACTCCCAGGCCCCCATTCATTCTTCAGGCTTTAAAATCTGTTGATTTGCATTTTGTTTTTTTTTTTCCCCACTAACACACTCGATCCACCATCACCACCACTGCCCCCCAATCAAGCCATAACTGGGGGCCCAGTGTGACAGCCACAGGAGCAGAGGCGGGAAAGCTACGGGGAGGAGTACAGCCTGTTGTAGAAAGGGTAAGGGTTGGGTTTGGGAAGTATTGGGTTGTTGGTGCTTGGTTTTTCTTTTCTTTTTTCTTCAAAAGAGAAAGACTTGGGAAGTTAATCTAACTTCATAGAGTTCAGTATTTGGCCTTGCTCAGTAAAGGTCAGAATGTTGTTGCCTTAGCAGGGGATTGTGAACTTCTTTTTGATGTTTTAATATATTGATAACTGTATTTTGGCATGCTTGGTTTCCTTTGTTATCCTATGTAATTTTGTTTTATACACTCAAAAACATCATCCTGAGAAGGGGTCCATAGGCTTCACCAGACTGCCAAATGGAGCCCATGACATAAAAACGGTTAGAAGCTCTGCCTTAGAAGCTGTTCCCTCACAGAGCCTCCAAAGATCTTCTGGCTCAGGATTGACTGAGAGCAATAGCCTTGTTTCTGAAATTCTTCACAAACGTAAGAGTTTGAAGTAACTTTTGCCCAAAGAGTCTGACTTGTATGACTTCTCTGATCCTCCATCAGCACAGCCTAGGGAAAGGATCTTGGTACAGCCGACAGTGGGGAGGAGTCTGGACCATCTTCTTCTGGCCCAGGTTGCCAACAGTTAGTGCTTCTTACTGCTTCTTGTCCCTGAGGACCCAGCACAGAGGTGTCTCTGAGGGCTGGAGGACTCAGTTGTTTTAAGTGGCAACAACCTCCATAGAGATAGAGAGTTTAAAGAGCTCAAATGAAAAACACAAACTACTTAGTTCCCCTTAAGTCAAAACCCAGGATCTCTTGGCTGTAAAGTTCTCTGTTCTCAGTCCATTCGCCATCACTGAAGTCTCTACTCAAAAGTTCCTTAGTGACTGGAGACCAGTGGCTGATCAGAGATCCATGTCAGAGCAGGGAATGAGGTCAGTGGGTACCAATTCAATAAACATTTATTAAATGCCTACTATATGCCAGGAACTATGCTAAGTACCACGCTGAGGTTTAGCAGGGCCTAAGTACCCACTGGGAATTCAACTTGTGAGTGGTCATTCTATCCCTGCTACCTATTCAGCAGCTCTGAGCCAGTCTTTTCCGGGACCTCAGTTTCCCCATCTGAAAAACAGACAAGCTGATATTGATTTGTGTCTCAGGGAATATGTCAATTACTTAATCCAGTATCTGATGGCATACTATTATTGATAGGGATTGGCAAGCCCAAGGGTTCATAGTTGAGGAGAACCCAAGCTGCAAAGCTGGTTGGAGCCTGTTTCTCCTAATTCCCCTTAAGAGCCAAGAGGACCCAGGGAATTATGTCAGGTGTTACTGTGACATCTAGTGGGGCTCAAGTAAAGAGTGGCCTGCCTTGTGAGGAAATGCTCAGGGTGGGCTTAGGGGGAGGATACATAGATTAACATAGGTAGGGATCACCTACATGATGTATAGCATAATTAGATTTTTAGCATTGAGCTCTCATCCAGTAGTCTTTCTTGAGCCTTGATACCTGGTGCCCTGAAAGAAGGAGTTAAAGATACTACCGATGTGGGAAGTCCAGGGGTCAGGACTCAGTCAGCCAAACATTTATACTAAAGCATTGTGCTAGGTGCTAGGGATACAGATACAAAAGTGAGACGGTCCCAGCCCTCCAGGGACTTCCATTCTAATGAGGAAACATGGTGGTGGCCCAGGAAGGGTCTGAGTGTAGTCATGAGAGACTATGAAAGGAGCCATAGGGCAGTAGATTCTCACAGCCCTTTCAGTATCAGTGAGGGAATTAATTTAACTGTTATTCATAAGACAAGGTAGAAGGGGGAAGAGGGAAGGCAGATGGTAAGACTCCCCCCAGTGACTACCCCTGGTATTCTGGTGATGACTCAGCAGGATGAACAGCATGGTTTGAACCAGCTAGGTATACTGAGTTCAGTGAGTTTTCTAGAGATTACCCCAATCAAGAGAGCCCAGCTCTGTGGTGGAAGCCTAAAGCAGAGGGAGTGGGTTTCCTCCAGCTGGGAGGAGAGGGCAGTGGTTTCTGAGGGTCTGGGTGGGAGGCTCCCTGTCCTTGGTAGGGAGAAGCGGGGCACCTAGTAGGGTGCACACAGCAGGTGCTGGCCAAGAAGGCCCTGGTGCTCTAAGGATGGCTGAACGAGGCAGTGCCCTTGTCTCCTTCCTTCCTTCCATCTGCTTGTATCGGGAGCTTCTTGGAGCCTTCTTGCTTGGCTTCTTTCCTCCTGTAGCGTGGCTGTGATTGTCAGGCCTCCCACTCAGCTTCTCACAGCTGTCTGTCTGCATTCCAGATGTGACAGAATGGGGGTGGATTTTGATGTGAAGACTTTCTGCCACAACCTACGGGCCACAAAGCCCCCCTACGAGTGTCCCATAGAGACCTGCCGCAAGATCTATAAAAGTTACAGCGGCATTGAGTACCACCTGTACCACTATGACCACGATAGCCCACCTCCACCTCAGCAGACTCCCCTTCGAAAGCACAAGAAAAAGGGGCGCCAGTCCCGCTCTGCCAACAAGCAGTCACCCAACCCTTCTGAAGTGTCGCAGTCCCCCAGCCGCGAGGTGATGACCTATGCCCAGGCCCAGCGCATGGTCGAGGTGGACCTGCATGGCCGAGTCCACCGAATCAGCATCTTTGACAACCTGGACGTTGTGTCTGAGGACGAGGAGGCCCCGGAGGAGAACCCCGAGAATGGCAGCAACAAGGAGAACACTGAGACCCCGGCCACTACTCCCAAGGCTGGCAAGCACAAGAACAAAGACAAGCGCAAGGACTCCAACCACCACCACCACCACCACCACAATGCCTCAGCCAATGCCACCCCCAAGCTGCCAGAGGTGGTGTACCGGGAGCTGGAGCAGGACACCCCCGATGCCCCACCTCGCCCAACCTCCTACTACCGGTAAGGCCAGTCCTGCCCTTCCTCCTTCTTCCAGCATGCCACTGCCCCCAACCTGAAGACCAGCTACATGGGAGCAGGGGCTAGAAGGGCTGAGAGCCCAGGCAGGGCCCATGTCTGCTTTGTCCTCGTCCTCATCCTTCCCCCAGTACCTTGTGGGGATGCTGCAAGTCATCTGAGTACCTCACATTTCTCTAGCGCCCCATAACTTAAAAGGTGCTCTCCTCACAACCACCCTGTCAGGTAGGTGATACAAATAGCATCATCCCTGTTTGTACTCAGGACTGAGGCTTCTCTCTGATCTCATGGAGGGGGGAGGGGGATTCCCTCTACTGATGCCCCACTTGACCCTCTTTGAATTTGTGAATGGAGGGACTACAGCACTTGCCACAGGGCAGCCAACCTGGTCAGGAGCCTTGCCAAACTGAGCTGGGTTGTCTGGACGGTCTGTCACCCAGTCAGTCCATAAGGCTTTGGGTTTGGTGGGACCTGCCAAGGCTTGTGCCTTCCTGGTGTGGTTTTCAAGAGCCCAGAATCACCTTTGTGCTTGGATGAAGCATCAGGGGAGAACTGTAGTTCAGGGTCCCCTTTCTCTAAACAAGACACAGAGAGATGATTTGCTTGTTTGGGGCCACACAGTTAGGGTGTGGGAGAGCTGGAATGTCAGATGGATGGATGGATGGATGGGTGGTTTAAGGAACATGGGCAGATAAGGGGGAGTAGATTAGCCTGGCCCCCTGGCCTGTCCTGCGTCCTGCATCTAGGTAATTCTGCCCCAGCTCATGGTGTTCTAAACCTTACTCCCTGTTGGGTTTTTAAGCCAAGTTTTTGTTCTTTTTGCTCATCCTGGCTTCTTCCCTTTGTATTCCTGCCATCTCTCCCTTTCCCGCTCACCTCCTTTGCCCCTTGTGGACCTCCTTCTGCCTGGTTAATTGCAATATCTCCCCACTGTGACTGGGGCACAGCCCAAAAGCCACAGGACCTGATCTTGTTGGGCTTCCTTGCCTCTGGGATACTTGAGCTGCACTGTAGAAAGCTGGGGCCCAAGGCCAGAGAGGGGAGCGTTTGCTCAGACCTTAACTCTACAATCATTCCCAGAGCTTTCAGGAAGGGAGACTGCAAGCACTGAGGGAAAAGAAAGTAGAGGAGGAAATGAGACCCCGTGGGTCAGACCTTTGCTTCTTTCCCACTCTAAATATTTCCTTGCCCTCCTACAACAACATTGGTTCACAGAATCATCGCTTTCAAGCTGGAAGAGGCCTCCCAAGTCATCTAGGCAAACCACCTCATTTTACAAGTTAGGGAAACTGAGATCCAGGGAGTTAAGCAACTTGCCCAAGGTCACACAGCTAGTGAGCATCAGAGGTGAAATTCTCACTGTGACTTGCAGTTTTGTCTGCTGTATCAGGCTACTTCCCTGTGTGGTTGCTTCCCATTGGGCTGTGCTAGGTTCATATGATCACAGAGTACGGAAAGGTTGATTCTGGGGTTCATGTGAGAAGTCTGGGAGACCCTTTGAGACCTGCAGCTTCCCCAGAGCCCTTGGTAGGGCCTGCTGAATCAGGGCAGTCTCCGAGGACTTTCTTTTTTTATTTCCCTGGAGTTACATGATTATTCAAGGCAGAGACAGGTTGCCAAGTCACCTGCTATATAATACCAAACAACAGCCCAGGGTCCTATCGAGTCAGTGTGAGCCTCCTACCCACAGTGACAGGGACCAGGCAGCAGCACGTCTTCTTTCCTTTCATCCTGCCTTCTAACTCCCCACTCCTTGTGTAGTTCCTTTGTGAAATCTCTTCCCCTTGGGTTGGCTTTCTTCTGCTCAGATGTAACCTTGAGCAGGGATTGTGTATTTATATTTGTAACTCCTCCAATGCCTCACACAGTGGATTACACGTAGTAAGTGTTTGAGGTTTGTCGAATGTTTTTTCTTGCAACATGACTAGGTGTCCCTAATGTTTATATTCTTTGATGTTCATTTTAACAAGATCCCACCTAGATAAAAACCTTAAGAGAAAGTAGAACCCACACAGAGTGATTTTTCCTGAGTCTCCAAATCCCTAGTCCTAAATAGTCCTAAATATCCTCATCTAGCTGCTTGTCCCTCCCTTTGTGTGCTTGGCAGAGGCTCTGAGGGAGCCACTATGTTCCCTACAGGTACATTGAGAAATCAGCAGAGGAGCTGGATGAGGAGGTAGAGTATGACATGGATGAGGAGGACTATATCTGGCTGGACATCATGAACGAGCGACGGAAGACAGAGGGAGTGAGCCCCATCCCCCAGGAAATCTTTGAGTACCTGATGGACCGCTTAGAGAAGGAGTCCTATTTCGAGAGCCACCACAAGGGGGACCCCAACGCCCTGGTGGACGAGGACGCCGTGTGCTGCATCTGTAATGACGGTGAGTGTCAGAACAGCAATGTGATTCTCTTCTGCGATATGTGCAACCTGGCTGTTCACCAAGAATGTTATGGCGTCCCCTACATCCCTGAAGGCCAGTGGCTTTGCCGCCGCTGCCTACAATCCCCATCCAGGGCAGTGGACTGTGCCCTTTGCCCGAATAAGGGCGGGGCCTTCAAGCAGACGGACGATGGCCGGTGGGCTCACGTAGTGTGTGCCCTGTGGATCCCTGAGGTCTGCTTTGCCAACACGGTGTTTCTGGAGCCCATTGACAGCATTGAGCACATCCCACCTGCCCGATGGAAACTCACATGCTACATCTGCAAGCAGAGGGGTTCAGGGGCCTGCATTCAGTGCCACAAGGCCAACTGCTATACAGCCTTCCATGTGACCTGCGCCCAGCAAGCCGGCCTCTATATGAAGATGGAGCCGGTCCGGGAAACAGGTGCCAATGGCACCTCCTTCAGTGTGCGTAAAACCGCCTACTGTGATATCCACACACCTCCGGGCTCTGTGCGCCGTCTGCCTGCCCTGTCACATAGTGAGGGAGAAGAAGAAGAGGAGGAAGAGGAAGAAGAGGGAAAAGGTTGGAGTTCAGAGAAGGTAAAGAAAGCAAAGGCCAAGTCAAGGATAAAGATGAAGAAGGCTCGGAAGATCTTGGCAGAAAAACGGGCGGCAGCACCAGTGGTATCAGTCCCCTGCATCCCACCACACAGGTAGGCAGGGCCCCAGATGATTAAGAATGGGGACCCTCTGATTTCCCCTTTGGCAAAGAAGTTCATAGGTCATTAAGATTTGGAAGGGACCTTATGTGTCATCTAGTAAATCCTTCTGTTGCCCTGGGGTTACCTAGTTAATTACCAACAGAGCCAGGACTAGGATGCAGTGTCCATTCTTTTACATCAGGAGTTGGCAGAGCCACAGTGGAGAGCAGAGACGGTGAACTTTTTCTGTCCCACAAGAAAAAAATCATGGGTCCATACCCTAATTTAAAAGTGACTTGATTTAGGAGAATAAAGCTTTACTCCATAAATAAGTTTAAAGTAGCCATCGTTTTCATATTTTGGCCAGTTAAAATAGGGAGGTGAGTAGGAAGAAAAGAAGTAAAAGAAACTTTAACAAATGGGAAAAAGGCTGTAGGGGGATGAAATAGGGAAAGCAATAAAAAGACCTGTTAGTGAGTTTCTGGAGTGTAAACTGTTCACCCCAAATTGTTTACTGGACCTGTAACAACTTCTTTATACCCTTTGAAATGCTAATTAGTCCATTAACTGTTGCTTACAGCTCTTTATCCTTATACCCTTCAAGGTTACCCTGAATGGTATAGTCCACTGGGGGAAATTGCTGTGGGCATAGAGACCACACACAGCACCATTGTCATGGGCTAAGGGCCACCTGAGGGCCCAGAGGTTCCTTCCCTGCTGGATGTTGGGGGCTTGGAGCCTTGCCTGCTCAAGGTTTCATCTGTCTGGGGATGCTGAAACTGCTTCACAAGTTAAGCAGAGTCTCCGTGGTGTTTACGGCTGGATGAGAGGTTTCGAAAGATCCTTTGCTGTTCTGCTTCAATGAGATGGGGCAGGAGTACAGTCTGTGTATCCTGTGGAGGACACAATCCCACCTCTGTACCCTCTGGATGTTGAAGGGATGGGATGTGGAAGGGTCTTATCACTGAAACCACATGGCCTCCTCAGAGGCTCTTCCTGGCCCAGGAGCCTGTAAGAATGCTCGCCTGAGGCCCACTAGCTGAGTTAAGAAGAGACTAGCTGAGGGCCAAGGCTCTGGAGAGAGTAGGTGCCAGCTGGCCTGTACAAATTACTGCAGGTGCTCCCCCCTCCTCCCTCTGTCCTTCCCATCTTCTCAGGCTCAGCAAGATTACTAATCGCTTAACCATTCAGAGGAAGAGCCAGTTTATGCAAAGGCTACACAGCTACTGGACACTAAAGCGCCAGTCCAGGAATGGGGTCCCTCTGCTTCGCCGCCTGCAGACCCACCTGCAGTCCCAGAGGAATTGTGATCCAGTGGGGCCACCACGGCCCGCTCCCCCAGGAGGACTGGGAACTGGGGTAAGCTGTCCTTTTTGTTAGGAGTGGAGCATGGCATGGTGGAAGGTGGGGAAAGGAGTTGGGATTCGGACCACTGGTGTTCTTGTGCCCACCTCTTATCTGGGATATGGAGGGTGGCAACCACTTGGATAGTGGCCAAGGTCCAAGGGGTGAGAACAGATCCTGGGTCCAAGATGGCTGCTCCCACCTTTTCCCCCGGCCCTCTTCCATTTCCAGCTTTGTTTTCCTTGTTTCTTTCTCAGAGAGACTCTGAGGACAAGAATTGGGCCCTGAAAGAACAACTGAAGTCATGGCAACGGCTGCGCCATGACCTGGAGCGTGCCCGGCTGTTGGTAGAACTGATTCGGAAACGTGAGAAGCTCAAGAGAGAGACGGTAATTCCTATTCTGTCCCTGGGCAGGAAGCCTACCTGCCATCATAGAGGACACATGCTTCTGTGGCCCCAGGCATGGAACCTGACGAGGCCCGGAGGGGTCAGTCTGCATGGAGAGAGCCAGTGACAGAGAAGCCAGGGCTCTGAATTTCGACCATGCTGGGCCTTCTTTTTGATGTGTATTTTCATTGAGGCCAAGACTTATATATAGTAAGCTAGGGACAGTATATGGCACGATAGAATTAAGTGCTTAATTGTGAACTTTGATTTCCTGGAGGAAAACTGATTTCCCTGTAAATATACTTATTAGTTCACAAGAACTTGCCATATGCCAGGCACATAGGGATACAAATGAAATAGCCCCTACTCTTAAAAAGCTTAAATTCCCCAGTTGAGTTAAGAATTAGGACCAGGATGAGGATTAGTATACTTCTTCCTCTCTTTGTAGCTAGCTCCAAGGAGCCAATTGGAAGAGAAGGAAAATCTGAAGACCACATCTCAAACTTTGCCTGTCTCTGAAACCCTTTTCCTGGAAGGGCATTAACTGGGACTAATGTGGATCTATCTGAGCACCCCTTGTCTCATGTTTCAGATCAAGGTCCAACAGGTGGCCTTAGAGATGCAACTGACCCCTTTCCTCATCCTCCTCCGCAAGACCTTAGAGCAGCTCCAAGAGAAGGACACGGGCAACATATTCAGCGAGCCGGTCCCTCTGTCTGAGGTAACAGAAATCTACGAAGTAAGAACCCCTTCCCCCTGTCCCCCAGCCCTCCCCTATCCCCATCCCAGTTCTTACATGCTAAATTGGATCCCTGATGTCAGTTCAAGGGCATTCACTTGGAGTGGGTGGGCCCCTGGTTGTGGAGTCTGCCCTGCCGCCAGAGTAGCAGCCCTCACGTGCACCACACATTGTTAGCAAAGCAAACATCCATCCTTCCAGGCAGTCTGCCCTCCTTGGGAACCAGGTCTTTGTCAAATGGGGAGATCCTTCTCACAGCTAGAGCTCGTTGATGTTAGTTGTGGGTTGGTTTTTTGTTGTTGTTTTTTTGGCCCCGAAGGCTGTAATAGTCATTCTGCAGAAGTGACACACTTAGAGGATGGTACTGAACAACAAAAAAAGGATATTTTTTTTTGGTGGGGGAAGGGGTTGGTTCTAAACTCAGGAAGTAGCACTTTGGAAGTGCTGACTGTTAGAGAGCTCTGAAGTGCTAGGCCCCAGTGACACCATCATCTCCTGACTGTTGACATGTTTTCTATAATAGAATAGCAGTCCCATAATACTAAGCATAAAGGAAATCTTCTGAGCCTTCTCCCTGTCTCTTAACTTTCTGAATCCTTACAACATGTTTGTAAAGTTGATCCATTTTATAGGTCGGAGAACCCTAAGGCCCAGACAGGTTCATTGGCTCAGGGTCACCTACTGAGTTAGTTGCCCAGCTGGAAGTAGAATCCAGATCCCCTAATCCCCAGTCCAGTGCCTGCTCTACTATGCCTCACACATGTTCTTAACACCCTGAATTTCTAGATTTCCCTTTATGGTATCTTTGCAGGGGACTCAACCCTATGGTTTGGAGCAGGGCCCTGGGTGGGTAGGGGTGGGGAGGTCAGTGGGCGATCTCTCCATGTAGCCAGGGCCTGCTTTGTCCCTTCCTGGCAGGTACCCGACTACCTCGAGCACATCAAGAAGCCCATGGACTTCTCTACAATGAAGCAGAACCTGGAGGCCTATCGATACCTGAACTTTGATGACTTTGAGGAGGATTTCCACCTCATAGTCAGCAACTGCCTCAAGTACAATGCCAAGGACACCATCTTTTACCGGGCAGCAGTGCGGCTTCGGGAGCAAGGGGGTACTGTGCTCCGGCAGGCCCGGCGGCAGGCTGACAAGATGGGCATTGACTTTGAGACGGGCATGCATTTCCCCCACAGCCTGGCTGGGGATGAGGCCCTGCTCCACGCAGAGGATGGTGGGTTATGTGCTGTGCCTCCTAAACACATGCCAGTTCCCTTGATAGGCATGACTCCCCCAAACCCTTACCTTTCTGATCCCAAGATCTTAGGTTGGCATGGTTCATGTCACCAGGGAGTGGCCTTCCCTGGCTTGGTGACAGGGACACCTAGGTGGGATTCGGGGAGGACTTGGTTTCATCACGTCCTTGGGGTCACGGGGCTTTCAAGGGCTCTTCCTGGCCCTGATCTTCACGTCCCTGTCCAACCTCCCTCTCCCACGCCCCACCAGAGGAAGAGCGGTTTCTGCTGTCCGAGAACCAGAAACACTTGCCACCAGAGGAGCAGCTGAAGCTCTTGTTGGAGCAGCTGGATGAGGTTAACGCCAGCAAACAAAGTGTCAATCGCTCCCGCCGCGCCAAGATGATCAAGAAGGAAATGACAGCATTACGCAGGAAATTGGCACACCAGAGGGAGGCTGGTCGAGAGGGGCCAGATCGGCACAGCTCCACAGGGCGGGGTGCCCTCCAGGCCCACACCCCTTGTGACAAGGATGGACAGACGGACAGTGCCGCTGAGGAAAGCAGCAGCCAAGAGACAGGCAAAGGTCTGTGCATCTGTGGGGGCTGAGCAAGGGACCCCTACAGGGAGGACGTGGAGGCTTGGTTCCTCCTGGCGGCTGTGGCCACACATTTCCATCCCTGATTCCAGGGTTTCTCAACTACCCAACTAGCTGTAGCTGCCAGAGGAAAAGGGGTCCCCAAGTCACCACTTACTGGGCAGTAAGCAAGCCTAAGTCCTTTGACTCCCCTATATTCCAAAGTTACTCCCTTTGCCCTTGCTTAGAATCCCAGTCTGAGACACTGTTAGAATATAAATCTGGCCCTCTGTAACCCTTACCAACATCCTATCCCTTCTGTCTCTGCTCTAGGTCTGGGCCCCAACTTGTCCTCAACCCCTGCCCATGAGGTGGGCAGAAGGACCTCCGTCTTATTCTCAAAGAAGAACCCGAAAACAGCTGGCCCCCCCAAGCGGCCAGGACGGCCGCCAAAGAATCGGGAGAGCCAGCTGGCCCCAGGTCATGGAAGCAGCCCCGTGGGGCCTCCCCAGCTCCCAATCATGGGCTCTCAGAGACAGCGGAAGCGAGGGAGGAGTCCTCGGCCTAGCTCGAGCTCTGATAGTGACAGTGATAAGTCCACCGAAGACCCTCCCATGGGTGAGCCAACCTTTTTCCATTATCCCTTGTGGAAGTAAATAAAGCCACAGCTCTTCCTGTGCACCTCACAGTAGCTGCCTCATTTGAGTCATCTCTTTGTACAGTGAGGAGCACAGGATCATAAATTTAGAGCTGGAAGGGATCTAAGAGGCCACTGAGTCCACCACACTTCTTTACATTTGAGGAAACTGAGTCATAGGTTAAGTGATCTGCTCAAGGTCACACAGCTTATAGCCTCTTATAGGTGTCTAAGATGGGATTTGAACCCAGGTCTTCCTGTTCACTATACCAGGCCCCAGAGAAATTAAATAAATTGCCTGGAATCACATAGCTTAACACTTGGTAGTTCCAGGACTAATCCCCAGTTCTCCTTCTGCTCATCATGAGCAGCAGCAGCTATAGGCATTACAGGTGCAGGTCATGCAAGACCCCTGGAATCATTCTCAGAAGCTTTTTGTTGAGGACTGGAAGAGTTTTCCAGTCCGAAATAGAGATAGGAATAAATCCTGACGTTCCTCCTGCCCAGACAGACCAGCCTTCTCCTTATCTCTAACCCAGATTTACCAGCAAATGGCTTCAGCGGTGGGAGCCAGCCTGTGAAGAAGAGCTTTCTTGTATATCGGAATGACTGCAGTCTCCCTCGGAGCAGCTCTGACTCGGATTCCAGCAGCAGCAGCAGCAGCAGTGCCGCTTCCGACCGAACCAGGTACTTGGCTCCTCTGTCTGAACCCACATTCCAAGGTGGCCTAGGGAGAAGTCCTCGAGGGACCTTAGCTTTGGGATAAGCAGCATTCTCAGTGTGACTGGTGAAGGGGCTGGGCCGACTCCCTGCCACCCTCAGCAGTAAAGGCAAAGGACTGGATCTCGTCCTTCCCTGAAGTTGTCAGTCCCTCCTTTCCTTCACTATCACCCTATATGGTTTCTGCTTCCTTGAAGGCTAACTTGAGCTTCTGACTATTCCTTACAGCACAACCCCCTCGAAACAAGGCCGAGGCAAGCCTTCCTTCTCCCGGGGGACCTTCCCAGAGGACAGCAGTGAGGATACATCTGGCACTGAGAATGAGTCCTACTCTGTGGGCACGGGGCGTGGTGTGGGGCATAGCAGTAAGTACCCATGTAGGGAGTCAGGGGAACCCGGTTTTGAAGCTGTCTCCTCTCTACAACCCTTTATTCAACCTTCTCTTCCATTTTCTGTGTAGTGGTGAGGAAGAGTCTGGGCCGGGGACCTGGCTGGCTATCTGAGGATGAGGATTCCCCGCTGGATGCCCTGGACCTGGTGTGGGCAAAGTGCCGAGGGTACCCCTCGTACCCAGCTCTGGTAGGATCCTGCTTCTCCTACCTTGCCCCATGCCTTCTGCCCTCACCCCACACCAGCCCCAGCTACAAGGCCAGGAAAGTGATCCAGAATACAAAGAGTTTCCGAAGCCCCACTGGAGCCACAGAGAGCCCAGGGAGCGTGAGGGTTTCTTTGCAGGCAGACAGATGGACAGGTGCAGCTCAGGGACCTGTCTCCCCAGCTTTGATGTGGTATACATTTCCACCCTTGTGTATCACATAGGTGCTCTGAACAGTCTCATTCAGTCTCCCAGGCATTGTGGCTACCCAATGCAGTTATGGCCCAGGGGTCATAAGGTCTCTGGGGCCTTGTAGCCCCTCAGTTATCAACAGTGATCAGTTTCTCTTTGGCCACAAAACAATGGTTAGATTGGCCAGAGTGTTAGGCAGGAGGTTCTGGGGGGAGGGAGAGGACTGAACCAAGCTGTGCCCCCAATCCGTCAGATCATCGACCCAAAGATGCCTCGGGAGGGCATGTTCCACCACGGGGTACCCATTCCCGTGCCCCCGCTGGAGGTGTTGAAACTTGGGGAGCAGATGACCCAGGAAGCTCGTGAGCATCTCTACCTCGTCCTCTTCTTTGACAACAAGAGAACCTGGTAAGAGGAAAGGGGAGGAAGTGATGGGTTAGGGAGGGGAATTAACAAATCTATAAGGATAGTTCTCCTTGTTGCACAAAAGTAGGGTCCAGTAGCAGACAGCCTGTCAAACTGTCTGGTAGAGAACAGTGAGTAGAAGGCTGAGGTTGATTTGAGCAGAGCGGCTCCAGCCAGAAATCAGGAGTCCTTCCATTTGTACCATGGAGAAGACTTGGTCACTGTAATGAAACACAGGAGATAATAATATAATATGTATTTGCTGACTGACATCCTGGTACATGCCAGATAGGATTAGAAAGATGGAAGGGAACTTTAGTCCATCTAGCCTTCCTGAATTCATTTTACAGATGAGCAAACTGAGGCACATACAAGTAATAAATGGCAGAGCTGGGAGTTGGACCCAGGCCCTGTGGTTCCAGAGTCAGGGCTCTCCCCACTGGATTATGCTTTTTCTCCCAAGATGCCAGTTGTCATGTCTGACAAAGCTTACGCTTTCTAAGGCATGGTTGTGGACTTCACAGATTTTTACACCAGGAAGGGACCTCAGAAGTCATCTCATTCAACCCCGTCATTTTACAGACTGGGAAGCCACGATGTTGGCTTGTCTAGAGGTCACACACAGTTCAGTGATGGAAGTGGAATTTAGACCCAGATCTCTTTAACTTCTAGGACTTTTTGCACTGTATCACCTTGATGCTCCCTACCACCACTGGAGACAAGATGGGGGAAGACCTAGGGAGAGAACCCTGGGGTCCCAGATCCCCACTTTATCACATCCACATTTGCATTTTAGTCCTTTCTGTACAGGATTGGGGCAGAGTCATCTTGAAAACAAGAGATTTTTTAGTGGGTAGACATGTGGAAAAGGTTCCTGGTGCTCAGTGTTTTGGCCTCTCACTTTGTCACTTTCCACAGGCAGTGGCTCCCCAGGACCAAGCTAGTTCCTCTGGGAGTGAACCAGGACCTAGACAAGGAAAAGATGCTGGAGGGCCGCAAGTCTAACATCCGGAAGTCAGTGCAGATTGCCTATCACCGGGCCCTGCAGCACCGAAGCAAGGTGCAGGGCGAGCAGAGCAGTGAGACGAGTGATAGCGACTGAAGCTGCCTGGCGTAGCTGCCTTCCCTCCCTGGTTCTAGAGTGGCACCCATCAGCCTCTGCACTGACTCATTCCTGGTCTTGGGGCCAGTCTCAGGGGAAGCTGGGCGAGGGTGGTCCCGCTCAAGTGCAGCTGGACTGTACAGGACACTCTAGGGGTCCCAAGCAGCCTCCGGCCAAGGGAATATCCTCAAGCCAAAAAGGAGCCCCCAGAGCATTCACCGAGTGGGAGGGAGCGGCCCTTGGCTGGACCCTGACAGGAGGCCCGGCACTCCCGGTGTCACCCACCCCCACCTCACTCTGTGGTGTCTGGGGCTCCTTTGGCCCCTGGAGGTCTTGAGGCCACTGCAGCCCCGGTGCGGGCCGGCCTGGCTCTGCAGCAGGAAGCTCGCCCACGTCTGTCTGTCCCACCCTGAAAGGGGGGCTTGGGGTGTGTGTGTGTGTGCCTGATGACCCGTTCTGCTACTGTACATACTGTAAATTAGCGGAGAATTTAAATTATTCTCATTTGTAACTGCGTTTCCGGGTCGCACCAGAATCCTTTGGCACTAAAAAGCCTGGGGCTTGTCCCCAAACCCCGTGCCCGCCTCCCCCACGGGTCCCTGCCCTTCAAATTGGTTTGTATTTATTTCGGAGGAAGAAAATATATTGATTCTTAGAAAATAAACGGTCTATTTGTAATCCCGCTTCCTGCCAAGGGGGGGGTTTAATGCGGTGCCGAGATGCTGTTGGCGGGCCTGGCAGCGGGCGGGAAGAGGGGGGAGGAGCTCCGACTAGAATCCACCGCCCGCGAGACGGTGGCCTCGCCCCTAGCCCTTCACTGAAGCCCTCTCGCCGTGCCTGCTGTGGAGAGGCTGATAGGACGCTATTTCCGCTAGTGGAGAGTCTCGGATTACAGAAGTATCGCGTGAGTGGAACGCCTCGCGCGTTTTTTGCAGCGACTTCCGGCTTTGCGCAGCTAATCGCAACTCCAGGGTGAAAAGCAAGACTGAGGAGTGAAGTGGCCCTGGGGGCGGGGATGGTGCGCCGCTATGATAGGAGAGGACGTCAGCCAATCCTGAGCTGGGAAAGTAAATGCTCCCCGCAGAGCAATGGGCGGGGCTTTGGGTGGGTGAAATCCGGAATGGGCGGGGTTTGGCTCGTGAAATCCAGAGTGGGTGGAACGTCAGGGAGAGGCGGGGCTTGGTGGGCGGAGCGTGGGGAAGAGGCGGTCTTTAAAGAGCGGAGCTTCGGGTTTCAGGCGCTACACGGCGCGGCTCCCCGCCTGGCTCCGGGGGGCATGAGGCATCGCACCCTCGCCTCGGCCCCCGGCCTGTGGGCCTCCATCCCCTGTCCACGCTCCGAGCTGGACCTGGGCCTGGTCCTGTCTTCAGGCCAGTCCTTCAGGTGAGCCCACTTCGCAGCCCCGGAGTCCTGGGAGAGGGGAGGTGTCGGGAACGGGACCTTCCTCACCGGGCGGGCTCTGTCCCTCTCCCCGGGCTCAGGTGGAGAGAGCAGAGCCCGGGGCACTGGACGGGGGTCCTGGACGGCCGGCTGTGGACCCTGACCCAGGCGGACGACCGGCTGCACTACACCGTGTACGGAGACTCGGCCGGGCCCGAGGCCCCGCAGACCCTGCGCCGTTTCTTCCAGCTCCACGTCCGCCTGGCCGACCTGTACCGGCACTGGGCCTCCGCGGACCCCCACTTCCGAGAAGTGGCCCCGAGATTCCCGGGTAAGCGGGGGCCGGGGCGCCCGGAGAGCGACGCCCGAGGACGGCTCGGCCCGGGTGACGCCCCGCCCTCCATACCCCCGCAGGGGTCCGGCTGCTCAGACAAGACCCCGTGGAGTGTCTCTTCTCCTTCATCTGCTCCTCCAACAATCACATCTCGAGGATCACCGGCATGGTGCAACGGCTGTGCCAGCACCTGGGGCCGCAGCTGGGCCGGCTGGACGGCGTCCCCTATCACGACTTCCCCAGCTTGCAGGCATTGGCTAGTGAGCCATCCCCTTGACTCCCCATACTTGGATCCAGGCTTCCCGGCATGAGCCCCTCCCTCACCAATTCTGCTGCTGCAGACCCCTAAGCTGAGCTGCTCGCTGCCCACCTCAGAGCCTTGTGTGAGGGATTTGCGCCCGACCTGGCACCCATCAGGCACACGTCCAGGCAGCCCTTCTTACACCTCCGATCCTAACTCTTCTCTTCAAAGCCTGGTGCGGTGGGAAGAGCACCTAGGGGTGGGGAACCTGTGGCCTTCTAGGTCCTTGAGTGCAGCCTTTTGACTAAATTTTATGGAACAAAGCCTTTTAATGAGGGGATTTGTTCTGTGAAGTTTGGGTTCAGTCAAAGGGCCGCACTGGAGGACCTAAAGGACCACATGTGGCCTCCAGGCCCCAGGTTCCCCACCCCTGATCCTAGTCCAAAACTTGGGTTAAATCTTGGCTCTGCCCCTTACTTTACTGTCTGCCTGACTTCAGTCTTTCTACTTTTCTATTACTTGTTCCCTCACTTATAAGAGGAAGGAGCTGAGCTAAATGATCTCTAAATCTGTGATGCTTTGATCTTCCCCAAGCCTTCCCAGACCCACCCACCTCCACTGTTATCCCATCACTTTACACTTTTAACATGTCTTTCTGTAGGCTTTATGTCTTTCCATACCTGTGTTCCCTGTGAGGCTGTAAATTCCTAGTCACAGTTGGGGTAGAGGGGAAGGGTGATGTGATGCATGTTTCCTACTTGGGCACCCATTGACAAGCCCAGGATGGGGAGTGTTCAGATCATCATGTTGCCCACCTTTCCCTGCAGAAGCTGAGGTGGAACCTCAACTTCGGCAGCTGGGTTTTGGGTACCGTGCCCGCTTTGTGAGCGAGAGTGCCCGTGCCATCCTGAATGAACGAGGGGGATCCAACTGGCTGCAGCAGCTACGTTCAGCATCCTATGAGGAAGCCCAACAGAACCTCTGCTCACTGCCTGGGGTTGGGGTAAAGGTAAGCCTGGAAAGATGAATACTTGTCACCTCCCTGGTAACACACACACACGGAGTCATGATAGGGATTGCTGGAATAGGGAACAGCTCAGGAAAATGGAACTTGTAGGTGAAAGATTTGGGGTGAGGTGTAATGAGGAGCAGACTGGATCCTGAACTGCTGTGTTAAAGGTGGCCGACTGTGTGTGTCTAATGGCCCTGGACAAGCCCCAAGCCGTGCCTGTGGATGTCCACGTCTGGCACATCGCCCGCCGGGATTACAGCTGGCAGCCCACTTCCAAGGGTCAGAAGAGCCTGAGCCAGAAAGCTAGTAAAGAGCTGGGTGAGCAGAGTCCCGGGGCTAGGTGGAGAGGGAGGCAGAGGGGGCCAGGGAGGGGAGTCACCAACAGAAAACGGACAGATTCAGCAGCATTCCTTCTTCTTCAGGAGACTTCTTCCGGAGCCTGTGGGGTCCGTATGCTGGTTGGACTCAAGCGGTTAGTGTTTTATTCCTCTGAGGTCCCCCAGCCTTTACTCCATTAAACCACACACACACGTACACAACCTCATTGCATTGTTCCTCCACCCCCACCAGCTCTGAGCCCATTTGGCTCTCTCTCCCTTCCGAGGGAAGACCCTCTACCCCAGTTCCTTTCCCCAGGTGCTGTTCTGCGCAGACCTGCGACAGATCCCCAAACCACAGATTCTCCAGGCAAAGGCAAAGTCTCAGAAGCGCAAAAGGGGGGCCTCTGAGGAGAGCCGGGGCCCAGTGTCAGGACAAGAGGACACTGGAGACCCAGGGTGACAGGAAACTGCCCCACTCTTCAATAGCATCAAAGACCCTAGTCCCTCAGCAAGGATCGATCCCCTTCCTCCCCTTTCCCCAACCCTACCAAGCCTTGGGTTTAGGGGTTCCATGGCTCCAGGATTCCCTGACTTCCAGCATCTACCTCAAGGGTACTTTATGTCCCCATAACAGATGGTCAGTTGTGCACGATTGAGGAAAGGTAAGAATTTGGAGGTGCCTGCCAAGCTAAAGGGATGAAATAATCCAATGCTTTTAACCTCTTCCCTTTAATATAAAAGAATGAACAATAAAATAGAAATATTTGTTTGGAAAATGGTTGGATACCTTGACCAGAGCATGGGGAGAAATGAGAAGCACTGAGAGGAAGAAGGCCAAGTGATTTCCCCCTCCAGCCCCTTTCACATCTCTTCTCAGGGCCCTGGCTCCTGCTACACCTTCCCTGCCCAGCTCCCTGCCTTCCCAAAGGTCAGGGTGACCAGGGTGAGCACTAGGAAGGGGGTCAGGAAAAGGACCCAAAGCCAGGGCAGAGGGGCTACAGAAGAGGCCAGTTGCTCCCTCCAGGAGAGGCCTGGCCTGAAGTGGGCTCAGGAAGAGCCATGGGAGGGAGAAGAGGAGGAGGCTTCCCTGGAGGCAGGGTGGGAGGGGAGAGCAGAGGCTATCTTACCCCTTCCGAAACAATGAGCAACTCCAAGCCCTACTGCCCTGCAGCAGCCTTTGGGGCAGGCCGGCTTCTCTTTGGCAGGTTCCACCCTAGCCCCTTGCCCAGGAGCTCAGCCACCACCACTACTGCCTTGAAGATGAGCCCTGCCCCTCCAGTTGCCCAGCCCCCAGCAGCTGTGGTGAAGGCTGCTCAGAGCTGGGGTGGGCGAGTGGCTGACAGCTCCAGGGAAGACTCTGCACAGCAGTCCCTGCAGCAGCCAACATGGGGACCTGGCAAGGGAAGAGCATGGACCTCAGAGAGAGCGTCAGTAATGCAAGGCGCCTCTGGGACAGTCGGCCTCCCTTCCCCACCCTGTTGCCTCACCCCCGCCTGTGCCAGGGGCCAGCAGCTCCCCATGGCTGGTGGTTTGGCCAGGTCTGGGTCCATCCTGACTGGTGCCTAGCTGAAGCCGCCTCATGTGCCGCACCACTGCTGTGGCATTGAAGGCTTGCTGAAAGGGGATAAGCCATGGAGGAAGTTAGGGGACTGACCCCAAAGGTCCACCAGCTTGGCCTGAGTACCCAGGGAGGAATGAAGGAAGAATATGGGGAGTGTTAGGTAAGACTATAGACCTAAAGGTGGCAGTCTAGTCTGGGGAGGCCCAGAGAGGTGGTCACAACAGTCAGACCCCAGAGCCCCCGGCTCTAGAGCTGGCCCTGTTTCCACTGTGCCATGTTGTTTCCCCAGTGTGGGTCAGGAGGCTGGAGGGAATGGGAATGGGGAGGGCTGACTCAGGGACTTGGGAAGGAAGCTGAGGCTTGGGTTGCAGCATAAGGCTAGGCCTTGGCAGGTACGTTAGGGAGAAGAGAGGCTGTGGCTCGAGGACAGGCAGAGGATGAGGCTGATGTGACAATGAAGGAAAGTGGGGCAGAGGGAACGGCCACAGCTGGGGGTGAAGAGAGAGGCCAAGGTCAAGGATTTGGGCAAGGGGCCACAGCCGCAGTCTCACCTTCCATTTGCTCTTGGCAAAGTTCTTCTTGATCTGCTCACTGACAGACTGGTGGATGTTTTTGTCCAACGCGGTGTCCCCTGCAATCCTAAGAGGAGAAGGGGTGGGAAGCCGGTAAGGGAGGCTGTAGAGATTTGGGGGCAGAGCCTGGAGAGAGGGGCTGGGGCCTTCCTCACCATGGGTGTTGCAGGGCTTGCTCACAGGTGAACCTCTTCTCAGGATCTTCTTCCATCAAATGTCGAATAAAGTCCTTGGCTTGGATACCGAGGCAGGACAGAGACAGAGAACACAATTCAATATAAAGGGCACTGATGGAATGCCTGCTATGGGCAGAGAAGAGATCATAAGGGTCAGTGAGTTCTGATCATGACCACAAGCCCAGTCTGGGCTCCTCTCAGCACGCTCCCCTGCCCATCCACCAGTTCAGTCAATAAACCTGACTGGATTTGGGGCAAAATCATAAGGGGGAAATTGTCATTGGAACTTCCTCTTGCCCATTCAAATGAGCACCTCCTCTCAAAACCTGCTCTTCTGAAAGGATTAAAGACACTTCTGACCAGAAAGAAAGATGCCCAAGAATAGTTTGATGCACTGTCCTCTTTTAGTGACATTTGAATTTTAACAAAGGGCAAAGACTGGAACTTAACATTTCACACATCATCAGAGCAGCAGGAAAGGGTGTATGTTTTTCTGTGTCTGTGGATTTTAAATTTGGAGGTGGGGGTGAAGCAACCAGGGATATTTATACTAGAGAAGACTGAGGAGGGGAGGAGAATTGTAAGGGTCTTCAAGAATTTGAAGGATTGTTAATCAGTGGAACAATTAGATTTGCTCTGCATTGGCCCAGAGAGGGCAGAACCAGGTGGGAAAATGCAAGAAGAAAATTTAGGCCTAATGTCAGTAAAAGCTTTCTAACAATTAGCCCTATCTCTGCATGAAATGCCTTGAGGAGTTGTAGGTGCCATCTCCTTGGAGATAGTCAAAGTAAAGGCTGGGTGACTGACTATATGTCAGGTAGTTCTAGAGGGAAATTCCTTCATGTGCAGTTTAGACTAGATGGTTACTGATGGTCCCTTCCAATTCTTTAATGATGTGATTGCCGGGAGAAGGGTTTACAAAGCCTCTTCACGACTCTAGGTAAAGGCTAACCCACAGCCTCGGGGAGTCTTCAATTTCTTGTGGACAGTGGCAGCAAGGCATGGCCGAAAGGCAGTCCCACCAAAGCGCTGGCAACAAGTCTGACCCTAGAGGCAGGCGCTTGCTCTGGGGATGGCCGTGCAGTGGAGAAGAGGAAGCAGCAGGACAGGAGGCAGGCGTGAAGCGACGGGAAGGACAAAGTGAGGAACAGCATCAGTACCCGAGTCGGAGATGTCGTCCCAGTAAGGAGAGTCAAACTCATACTCGGCCCTCAGGATCTGTTCAAAGAGTCTGGCGTCGTTCTCGTCGTAGAAAGGAGGGTAACCGCAGAGTCTGACGGGGGAGAAAGGAAGAATCCCTGACATGCCTCTGCACTTTCCCCTTCTCTTTTTCCCATTCAACCCTTTCAACTGTGAAGCAGGGCAGACAACATTTCATCCTCATTTTATAGATTATGAAATGGGCCTAGAGAGACCAAGTGACTTGTCCAGCGATTCATCAACAGAGCTAGAATTAGAGCAAGCTTTCTAAACTCCAAATCTAATGTTCCAAGCCTCAGAGTAGAAGAGGAGGAAGGGAGAAAGGAACAACTTTCCCTGTGGCCCACCACATTGGAGCTCCAGCTATGCTCCCTCCCCTCTCCCCACCCTGTACCTGGGCCTCTCACTCACAGGATGTAGGCAATAACACCAATGGACCAGCAATCCACAGCTTTGCTATAAGGTTTCTGGGCCAAGACTTCAGGGGCTGCAAAGGTGGAAGAGATGGCAGTCTTGCTAGGGGAGCATGCCTACAAGAGCTGCAGCCATCCCCCCAGACTTTGGACACAGGACTCTCGCAGCTCCCCGGAATTGCCTTTCATATCGCACCCCCCAAGGCTGTTGGCTCCCTTTCTCCACCTTTAGATTTGGCTTCATTCCTACCTACATATCCTGGTGTGCCACACGCTGTGGAAAGCACGCTGCCTGAGCCTTCCATCTTGGACAGCCCAAAGTCCGAGATCATGATCTTGGAATCTTCCTCTAGGCTGTAGTAAAGCAAGTTCTCTGGCTTTGGGAGGAGAACAATAGTAACCTACATGTATATGGCTTTATCGTTGACACCATGCTTTTGCCTATATTATCTCACAGAATCTGATTTGGAAAGGACTTCAGATGCCATGTTAATGAGACCTCTAAAAAACATTCATACTCCACTTAAAGACTCCTAGCGATGGGGTGCTTACTATCATCTGAAGCAGCCCCCCATTTTAGAGTCAGCCCATCACTGTAGCCTACTGAGATCTTTTTGCATCTTGAATCTGTCCTCCATATTAACTCTCCTTCCTAGCTGATGTCATTTGCAAACTTGATAAGTATGCCGTTTATATCTTTATGTAAGTCACTGATAAAATGATATCATTCCATCTTCACAATAGCCCTGTAAGGTCGGGCAGGCACATACTGTCCCCACTTTACAAATAAGGAAACAGGCCCTCAAAGGTCACACGATGAGTCAATGGCAGAGCCAGGACCCGACTCTCAGTTCAATACCTTTCTCACTACCTTATCCCTTCCCCCAACCTTTCCAGCTCTGATCCTCATCCCTTCCCCTGGTCCATTTCCCTGTCACCCCCTTCCTTCAAACTCCCTCATAGTCTTTCTTTTTAAATTAATTACATTTTAATTTATTAATTTTAAATCAAGTAGTTTTTTCTTTTTAAATTAATGTTTTATTGATCACTTTTGTGTTTACATCAAAGTTATTTCCAGATATACCCCCACTACCCTCCACCCACACACCTACTAAGTAAGCCTTACCTCTTAACAAAGAAAAATAAATTAAGCAAAACCAATGAACACAGCAATCATATCTGACATCAAAGGAAACATACACACCTCCTACCACCACCATCACCATCACCTCTCTAATGGAAGGAGGTGGGGTGAGAATTTTCCCAACTCTTCTCCAAGGCCATGATTGGTCAAAATTGTACATCATTCAAGCTCCCTCATTTTTTCTCATTCTATTCCTCATTGCACCCCCCAAAAAAAGACACAAAAAAACTCTCACCTTGAGATCTCTATGTACAATGCCCATGTCATGGAGGTACTTGACAGCATCAAGCACCTGGCAGATTAGTCGGCTGGCATCCCGTTCCGTGTAGAAGCCCTTCTCCACAATTCGGTCAAAGAGCTCACCCCCAGACACCCTGAAACGAAAGAAGCAGACGAGACAATGCCTTCACCAGCTTCGCGTGACACTCCCCTCCCCTGTGTGTAACATATCCGCAAGGCCCGCCTCTGCATCCCCCTCTGAACCTCCTAGAATGCTAATGGGAGGAGGGCACCATCAGAAAGTTAGAGGGAAAGGGCAGAGGCTGGATAAGAACAATGCCAAAGATGTTCAAGTCTGATCTGAGGCAGGATTAAGGCCAAAGAAAAGATGGTGCAGGAATGGGATCATGGAAACAGCAGTCTGGGGCAGCAATGAAGATGGGGGTGTCCAGAAGCTGAGAAGGAAGGGGAAGATGTCCTGGTCAGCAGCAATGCCAGAAAGGAAGGTGGGAATGTCTGAGACAAGAGTGGGGTCCAGTGGGACAGCTAGATGGTGCAGTGGATGGAGCACTGGCCCTGGAGTCAGGAGGACCTGAGTTCAAATCTGGCCTCAGACACATAACACTTACTAGCTGTGTGACCCTGGGCAAGTCACTTAACCCCATTGCCTAGCCAAAAAAAAAAAAGTGGGGTTGGGAGATGGAGTCACTAGAGCAGGAAGAGGCTGAGGAGGAAGTAGGGGGAGGGTCGGGGGAAGGCTGGGTCCTCACAGCTGCATGATGAGATAGAGGTGCCCGCCACACTCATAGATGTCATCCAAGGCCACAATGTTGGGATGTTTGATCCTAGAAGAAGAAATGGAGGTGGAGATTCAGAGCTGAGGAAAAGCCCAGAGGCCTCTCTCCACCCCCGCACCCAAACTTAAGTGGGAGGCAGTAGACAGTGCTCTTTGGAGCTAAGGACATGCCACTCCAGGAAACAGGAACAGGGCAATGCTACCCACTACCAATTACATGGACGTGATTGAGGACTTGTGACTGGTGACATGAGTGTTGCACCTGCCAACTGAGGTCACAACCCTGGTTGACTTGGGAGCAAGCTTTGAGAGTTGCTGGGACCAAAAAATAAAAACATCACCAGACTGACCAGACAACAGACATACATAAAAACATATATGCAAATGGTATGTCACTGGGCTTGCATTCAAAGCCTCTCCAACTTGGTGGGATCTGCCAGTTTATACTATATATGCCGCCATGAAGAGACAGGGAGGTCACTAGTGGAGAATACTTAGTACCAGTATTTAAGATCACTTTGGGTAATTAAAATTTGTGATTTCATTGGAATTATTTAGGAAGAGTTAGGCATCCCCTTCTAGACAAGAATACAAGCCTGTATTAAGCACCTACTATGTGCCAGGCATTGTGCTAAGCACTTACAAAAATGATCTCGTGATCCTCACAGTAACCCTGAGAGGTGGGTACTATTACTATCCTAACTTTACAGCTGAGGAAACAGAGGCAGACAGAGTGCCTTACCCAGAGTCACACAGCTAGGAGGTATCTGAGGCAGGGTATGAACCTAGATCTTCTGGATTCCAGGCCAAGCCCTCCTATCCACTGTGCCCCCTAGCTGCCTCTACTAATGCAGATGGCAATTGTCCTGCAATTCACAAGTTTGGAGAGCTGCCCAGGGCAATAAGAAATTGTGCCTTCGCTCAAGATGATATAACCAGTATGTGTCAGAGATGGGACTTGAACCCAGGTTTTCCTGATGCTCTATCTACTACACCACAATGCCTAGGATCCTCAGGACTATCTCTCACATTATTTAATAGGCCAGTAATAATAGGTAGCACTAGGCAAACATTAGAGGTTTCTGGAGCTCATTCCCCTCCCCCAGCACTGTCCAGAATTGGGTATTCAGCCAGCCCTGGCCAGGTGATTGACTCAAGGGACACCAGGACTGCTAGTCAATTTACCTGACTGTGTTGTAACATCAGGTCAGGGAGACCAGACTCATCTGGGCAACAGCAGAGGAAATAGTCCCAGCACCGGCCTCAGCACCATCAGAGAGCATGAAGCCCAGACGGGATCAGGGCAGAAGCCAAGGTGAGGGGCCTGCCTTATGGTCTGATGTGTGATGAGCAGGACACCCAGAGAATAAATCTGGGAACTACTAGGAAATGCAGGGCCCCGGCATAAGTCCTGAAACCATAGGCCAGAAACTCAATGATGAGAAAGCTAAGCCAGGAGTCGTGCCACCTAGGGTTCTCAGGCAGCAGCACTGTGCAGCAGACAGAGTCAGGATAATCAATCCAAAGAAACCCAAATAAAATCCTTCTCACATTTACTAGCTTTATAATGCTGAGCCAAGTCTCAAACTCACTGAGCCTCATTTTCCTCATCTGTAAAATGGGGATAATAGCAACCACCTCACAGAGAAGCTTCACTATGATAACAGATGGATGGCACTTTGCAAACTTGGAAGCCCTACATAAACCCCAGTTACTATTATTAAATCTGTTACTGGCAGAAACTATTAACTGCTTGATTGACAACTAGGTCCTCAGGTCAGACGCCAGCAGTACTGACATCCCTCAGGACCAGAATGATCAAGTCAATGATAATAAATGCAAAGGCAGTGGTGGGTTTGGGCAAAGTTTGTCCTGGACAGAACAAATATGGAGTGGCTGGACTCAGGCAGAGCCAACCCAAGGATGGAAAAAGGCACAGGGGGAGGGCTGGAGGCGAGTCACCATAGGAGACAGCCCAGCTCCCACCCACTTATGAAGCACGGCAATCTCATTCTCAATGCTGCTCTCCTTGCCCTCCAAGGCTTTCTTGGCGATGCATTTGATGGCCACGAGTTTCTGGGTGGTCTTCTCTTCAGCTAGTATCACCTCAGAGAATGCTCCCCTGTCAGGGCAAAGAGGGGTGAATGGTGAGGTAGGGTAGGTAGAGAGGAAATGAGGAATACTTCCAAAAAATCTGGGCCTTGGCATGGCCTGGGTCCCAAGCACATAGGTGAACGGGAGGCTCACAACAACTACCTCTTTATCAACAACCCACCAAGTCATGGGACCTGAAGGCCATGAGGCCCCCCATACCTGCCCACCCCCAGGAGCTCCCTAGCATGGTGTCCAAGAGGAAAAGGGAAGCCTCAGCAAGGGGAGACAGAAGGAGGGGCAGCCCATCCTAAAGCCGTACATTTAACCTTCCCTGGCTGGGGCTGGACAGTTTCCTGAGGTCCTTCTGAGTAATAAGTCTTAGCACACTGGAGCTACAATCAAGAGGCTTGGGTTCTAATCCTGGAGCTTGGCCAACTTGCTGAGCTTCTCCGGGCCTCATTTTTCTGTTACATAAAATCGGGGTAATGATGTATACAGGCTCTACCTACCAGGGCTGTTTAAAGGACAGAAAACACAGGCAGGGGGCAGCTAGGTGGCACAGTGGATAGAGCACTGGCCCTGAAGTCAGAAGGACCTGAATTCAAATCTGCCTCAGACCAAACACTTGACACTTACTTAACTGTGTGACCCTGGGCAAGTCACTTAACCCCAATTGCCTTAAAACAAAACAAAACAAAGAAAAGACAGGCAGGAACTTTGAAATGCATTTTGGGAATGTTAGGGATTATAATCATTATCTGCCTTCTTGCCTACTCCTTCCCAAAATTTGAAGGTCCCCAATCCTTTCTTCCCTTGAATGTGTTCTCTGTACCCTCCTGCTGGAGAAACCCTATCAGCAAAGACTCGGAGAAAATCATTCAAACTAAGAGGTAAAGGACTTATGACATCTTTAACGTGTGACCCCTCTGAGGGGAAAATGCATTATAACAGGGGACAAGAGGACCAAAGAATGAATGTCTATCAATGCAACGAGAATGTAGGATGGATGAGGAATTGAGGGGCTGTGGGGAAGATCTTGGCTGCCCTGAAATCACATCTGAGGCTGACCTTGTAGATGGAGTAGAAAGGGGAAGATGTTGCAGCTTCCTCATCCTTGCAAGAAGCTTGTCTCGCCCCCCTCCAACCAAACCCCACTATTCTTTTTTTTTTAGGCAATTGTGGTTAAGTGACTTGCCCAGGGTCACACAGCTAGTAAGTGCCAAGTGTTGGGTCTGAGGTCGGACTTGAACTCAGGTCCTCCTGACTTCAGGGCCAGTGCCCTATCCACTGCGCCACCTACCTGCCACCTACCTGCCCCCCTCCCATTATTCTTGCCTGGCTTGCACAGAGTAACAACCGAAGGGCAAGGTAATGGAATAAGGTAGGGGGCTAAGAGCTCAGGAAGCTCTGTCAGTAAAAATCAGTCCTTGCACACAATAGAATCATTTTGGGGAAAGAGACTGGAGACCATCTGAGACTTGGGAACCACAGCTGAGTTAAGCAGAGATAAGACCTTAGGTTTCTTTTCTCTTACCAGCCCAAATTAGACATCACCTATGGTTCTCATGCCTCAGGGACAGGCCGATCCACTCATCTGTCAGGAGCCAAAGACCATTTGCTAGCCTAGCCAGACAGGACTGGGCCCATTTTCCATTTCCCATCCCTCAGTACAAGACTGAAGCTGTCATAAGGCAGGCTCAATGTACTTTGAGCACCGACTCTTCCCACTATCCCCATAGGGGAAGCCAGAAGGCAGTCACCCCTACCCTCAATCTTCCCACTCCTCCCCCACTTTCTCTTTCCTTCCATTCTCAGGCTCAGATATCAAGACCTGTTGCAAGAAGAACTTCTGAAAGCTTCTCTCTCCCACTCATTTCTCCATTCCAACCAAGTCTAGCTTTAAAGGTCTTCCCAGAACTTAGCACAGAAAGGGCCTGGAGTGGGGAGGAGAGACTGGATTTGAAGGGGGAAGGGTCTAGGTTGGCCCTTGGAGGAGGGATGGGAATGGAGGGAACCCCTGACCTGTAAGTCTAGGTATTTTCTGTGGTCCTCTCTAATACCTCTCATAAAGAACCTTAATCTGGATTCTTCATTTTCCTCTCTTTCCTCTCTCAAGCCCCACCCCCTACACCAGCTGGGCAGGACAAGGAGTGAGGTCTCCTGCTGGTCTGCAGATGTGTCCATGGGCAGTTCCATGGGCGGAAGTTAGCAGGAAACAGCTGAGGGGCTGGTCCAGAGGAAAAAAAAACCCATCCACTTCCTGACAATCCAACGTTGATGCCCGAGGCCCAGCTTGGGGGAGGTAAGCCCCCTTCTCTCTTCCCCTAGGCTTCTGATACATCTCTTCCAGGCCTACCTAGGGATCATTTGAGATTGCATCCCAGCCCCTCTCTGTCTCCCTGGCTGCTCTTAGGCCTGCTTATCTTTGAGAGAAGGGAAAGGGGAAACAGGAGACATCACTTACGTGCCCAGGACATCCCGGAATTCATAAATGTCCCGAATGTCATCTGTATGCTTCTTCCAGCTGGGTCCATCCACTTCCCGAGGCATTGCCCACTGCCCACTGGCTGCAGCCAGGGCTCCTGGGGGGTGGGACAGCTTGGGCTCAGCAGGAGCATGGCCTCTCCAGGACCCCACTTCTGCTTTCTCTTTCCCAATTCTAAACCAACCTCCTTCCCAATCCTTTCACCTCTTCATCCCTTGAATAACAGGGATTCATTTCTTCCTGTAAAAAACAGGTGCCCAGATCAGAGCTCCTAATGTCACTCACACACAGACACAGACACAGACACAGGCACAGACACACACACAACACACACACACACACACACACACACACAAACACACACCGCTCCATAATCCATAATGTGATGATGGAAACACTCCAAAGGGGCCTGAGAAATAAGTGAAATTCCCCTGGGGTGGGAGGGTCCTTGATCACAACAGTGATCCCCTGGGGGTATGTCCAGGGTATCCCCTCCTCCCCCTCTCTTAGAAAACAGGTTCCCTGCTCTCTCTCTGCCTCCAGCAATATTCTCAGCCACATTTTTAAATAGCTCCATTTGCTCTGTTGCCATGACAACAGCAGCCACCTCTGGAACAGCTGGTACTCCCTCATCCTCCCACCTCTCTTCTGACCGTCATCCCCCACTCCTGCCTCACCCATGGCAGATGCCTGGACCTCTGGGCCTTGTCCCCAACCCCTGCTCTTAGATTCTGGCCTAGAAGAGCCCCCAGCCCTCCTTGATCTCCACCCCCACCCCCTCCCTGATACACAGCTTCCAGATCAAACTGGCATGAGATTTGAGGCTCCAGGGTCCTCTTGCACCAGCCAGGCTAGGCTCCTGCACTTAATCCTTGATCCAGTGCCCTGCCCTCCCTTCCCCAGCAAGGGGCAGACAATCTCTATCTCCATCAGCTTCCATCCAACCAACTCAAATTCATCCTGAGCCCCCCAATGCCCATGCCAAATCTAGAAGTTCTCCTAAGAAAGACCCAGAGAGGATGGAAAATGAGCAGTAATTCCAGTTCTCAGACCTTGCGTTACATAAGAGTTTAATTCAACGTTTCCCCAGGAGGTTCAAGAGTTAGTCTCAGTTCTGCACCCTAAGCCAGAAGGGGACTGACCTGAGGAGAAAATATAAGATGGAAGGGTGATACCCCATGATAATCTGAGCTAGAGGGACGCAGCAACAAGAGCTCTGCACCTCAGCTTTCTCACCTGTAAAGGGAAGGGGTTGGACTAAATGATTGCTAGGGTGCCTTTTCTCTTTTCCATTCTCTGAATCTATGGGAATCAGGAGACCTGTCTTCTAGCACCGGCTTCACCACTAATGAGCTGTATGTTCTTGGGTCCATGACTTTCCCTCACTAGACCTCAGTTTCCTCATTAAGAAAAGGAAGATGGGCTGCATGATCTGTAAAGTCAAAGACCAGAACTTACAAATGTCCCAGAATGAACACTGTGATTCTAAAGGGGATGGACACCCAGGGATCCAGATGTGTAAAGGGCGTCACTTCCCTGACTCTGGTCCCATGCTCAGCCCCTCTGGCCACAGCCTGATTCCCTCAGGGATGAGGCAGGCTCCATAGTGCAGACCAGGTCAGAACCTAAGTTTGAGTGGCACTATCAGGCTCACCATTGCCCAGGGAAGCCCCCATGTTCAAGTATCAGGAGCCATAGGACAGGAACAAAAGCGAGGTCCTTCCTGAAGGCAAAGCATTATCCATGCCTCCATCACAACCTCCCACTGCTACCCCTCTGTATGGCCAACTTTTCAATAGACTCCTTAAAGCCCAGAACACCTCTAAGCCAAAGAGAGGCCAGCCCCAATAGAAGTTCTGGCAGTAAAGAAGTCCCTTTCCTTTGCCATGCGTAGTCCTCCTCCCCACCCCAGGCTCCAGAGCCAGAAAGGGGAAGATGAAATTTATTTGTCTCTATGAAAACCCCTAGTACACAGAGATCCTCCACCACAGGACAGAGCCACAAATCTAGGCACATGCCCTAACCCATCAACACCTGCATGAGCAGATACACCCCCAAATCTAGCTATGCCGTTATACTCACACACACACACACACACACACACACACACACACACACACACACACACACCCCTTCAAAACAAGAGAGGTACATCCCTTTACTCTAACACCCACATACTCTTCCACTGGGACACACCCTAATACTCCTATGAAAGGCAGGGAGGGGTTGCACTATATGATAGATAGCTCCTCTCATCCATCTGGACACCCTATGATCCTTCTGTAACCAACCTAAACACACACACGTTCAATAATCATATACCTTTCCTTGCAAACATACCATTAATATATACAATCTGACACACTGAAGCTTATCCATCCCTTAGGTCTTACACACAGTACAAACACAGAGCGACATATGTTTGTGCAAAATGCTGACTCTTGTCTAGGGAAGGGGAGCAGCTGCCCCAGGCCCAGAGATCAGCACACCCATCCAAGGAAGGACCAGCTACCTCCCATGGCCTTACCAGAGAGCAGACTGACCCTGTGGGTTTGAATCCAGGGGAAGAAGTGTGCCGAGGCTGGCTCACTTAACGCCTACGTCACCCCTGCCCCATTTCAGTTTCTTTATCATTCACTAAAACATATCCCAGCCACTCTTTCATCAGAGATTCAGACTAGGTCTCTGGGGATCTCCTGGGAAAGGCTGAGGAACTACAATGCTCCCACCTTCAGCCTAGAGACACACCCTACCTGCCCCCCCCACCTCTGCTGGGACAAAGACCCGGACCTTTGTTTGGAAGGGAAGGCTTAGGGACAAGGCCGATAGCTGACAAGGGGCAAAGTTCCACACAGGTGGCCCTAGATAGAACAGGTGTATGTGCTTGGGAGCCCCTGAAGTCGGGGTGGAGAGAGGGACAGCTGTGGAGGAAGGAGGGTGTCACCTGCAAGGAGACTTCCCCGATCCCTCAGTCAAGGGCTTAGAGCTTAATTCTCCTTTCTACTGCATAGCCCCTTCCTCAGCAACCCAGGGATTGGGCTGGGCTCAGGGGACAGGAGGCAAGATGAGGGTCGATTACCCCTAGGAGCCCCAGGGGAGGAGCCAGGTAAGGCCAGAGCGCAGGCTCCCTCAGACCTCGCCCCGGGCTGGCGGTACCCAGGCAGACTCTCTCCCGCTTACCTGAGGCTGCCCAACAATGGTGAGAGGGTGGGAGGTGGGGGGGTGGCTCCTTGGGTCGCTCGGGCCCCCACCCCCACCGCCTCCCGAGGCCGCCGCTGGCCCTGGCCCCGATCTCCGAGCCGCGCTGCTCCCGCCTGCCCTCCTTCGCGCTCACTCCACGCTCCTTGCAGCCGCCTCCTCCTCCTCCTCGTCTTCACTCCGGTCCCCTGTGCTCACAATCAACGGCAGTGGTGGCTTCTCCTCCGCCTCCGTCGGCGGGCCGGACGCTCGGCGGGTTTGCTCTGATGTCAACCGGGCGGAGGAGGAGTTTGTGCGGCCGCAGGAGGGGAGAGGAGAGGAGGGAGGAGAGAGTGAGAGAAGAGAGGAGAGGGGAGGGCAGAGGCGGGGCGCGGAGGAACCCCTACAGAGCCTTAAGCGGGGAGTGGGTACAGGAGGGATGCGCAGCGAGAGCCGAAGACCTCTAAAGATGAAAGGCGAATAGACTGGGGGCGAAAGAGAGGGGCGGCTGCCTCTCCAAATCGTGGACCGGGCAGCTCTGCTTGCAGTTGGAGCTCCTGAAGCTCAGACAAAGGGGAAGAGACTTGTCCAAGGTCGCACAGGTGGTGAGTGGCAGAATGCCTCTTCAAACTCGAACTCCGGCTCCAAATCCACTGCGCCATGCCGTCTGCTGTAGCCAGTTATCTTTTCCTGATTATTGGTGTTGCCATGTGATGGATGTTGATGCCAAGGGTTTCGTGGATTAGGCCAGGTTGGGCGGGGGAAGAAAGGCACCAAGTCTCAAGCTTTCCACAGAAAGGAGTGAAGAGAGGTGCAGCCTTTGAGGGCAAAAGACAGGGGCTCAAGGCCTGCCTCTGACACAGCCCAACTGGGTGATCAGTAGCAAGCCACTTAACCTGCCAATGACCTGGGGCCATATCCCGAACTTCTTCAGACTTTCATAGTGTCAATTGCAGAGCAGGACACAATAGCAGATGCGTATTTATTGGCACACTGGTGCGCAGATTTAGAGTTGGAAGAGACTTAGATCTATTTTTGTTCTGTCGTTTTTACAATTGTGTCCTACTCTTCATGACCCCATTTGGGGTTTTCTTGGCAAAGATACTGGGGTGGTTTGCCATTTCCTTTTCCAGCTTATTTTACAGATGAAGAAACTGAGGCAAACAGGGTTAAATGACTTGCCCTGGGTCACACAGCTAGTAAGGATCTGGGGCCAGATTTGAGCTCACGAAGATAAATCTTCCTGACTCCAGGAAAGGCACTCTATCCGCTTCAACACCCAGCTTCCCCTAACCTCTCTCCTGACCCCCAGTCAAACAGCTCTACCTCCCCATCGTACATCTCAAGCTGAATGTCCCATAGACATCTTAAACTCAGCATATCCAAAATTGAACTCATCTTTCCCCCCAAACCCTCCATTCTTTCAATCGCCCCGGCTAGCCCCCTTGGAGTCATCCTCACCTTCTCCCTCTTACTCATCCCATCTATCTAGTCCAAGGGTGGGGAACAAATCCCCTTAATAAAAGGATTTATTCTGTGAAACGTGGACTCAGTCAACAGGCCGCACTCGAGGACTTGGAAGGCCATATGTGGCCCTCTAGGTCCTCAAGTCTGAATCCAAACTTCACAGAACAAATCCCCTTAATAAAAGGATTTATTTTGTAAAACGTGGACTCAGTCAACAGGCTGCACTCGAGGACTTGGAAGGCCATATGTGGCCTCCAGGCTACCGGTTCCCCGCCCCTGATCTAGTCTGTTGCCATGTCTTGTTTCTGTCTTTGCAATATCTTTCCTATACATCCCGTTCCCCTGGTTCAGGTCCTCCTCAACTCACTTCCTGGACTATCACAAAAGCCTTGGCCTCCCTGCCTCATCTCTCCCCACTCCAAGTCCATCCTTTAAACAACCTTACAAAGTGATCTTTCTAAAACTCGGATCTGACCATACCAGTAAACTGAGAAAACTCCAATAGCTTCTTGCTACCTCCCAGGATCAAACATAAAATCCTCTGGCTTTTAAAGTCCTTCACAACCTGGCCTCTTCCAACCTTGCCAGGCTTTTCACACCTTACTCCCCTCCCCATACTCTGTGATCTAGTGACACTGGTTTCTATGCACTGGTCACACCTCTAACATAATGCCCCGACTCCCAATTTGTGCCTTTTCCCTGTCTGTCTGCTGTCCCTGGAATGATCTCCTTTCTCTTCTCTGCCCCCTGGCTTCCTTCAAGTTCCAGCTAAAATCCTGCCTTTTACCAAAGGCCTTCCTTGGTTCCTCCTCAATTCTAGTACCTTCCCCCTGAAATTACCTCTAATTTACCCTGCATATATTTTGTGTCTACATAGTTGTTTGCATGTTGTTTCCTCATTAGAATGGAAGCTTCTTGAGGGAGGGACTGTTGTTGCCTTTGTTTCCCCATCACTTAACACAGTACCTGGCACAAAGTTGGCACTTAATAAATACTAGTTGATTTGACTTGTTGACTAATTGGCTGACCAAGTGAATAAAGAAAAAGGAAGTTGGGGTTCAGTGAAGGAGTTTATAGAAGCACCAAGTAGGAATGATAAGCTATTTAGGTGAGCTGTTCTCTAGGCTTATTCCAGTCTCAAGCTATCATTAACTATCTGTGTCATATGTTTCATGAATAGTAAAAGGTTGAGTGGTCCAGGAAGATCATGGCAGGCAGGGAGAAGCTGATCCGTTTCTAAAGGACTCTGGGGTGGGGAAGGAAGAGCTGTGAAATCCTCTGATTCTTTCCCTTCCCTTCCCTTCTCTTACCTTCCCTTCCCTTCCTTTCCCTTCCCTAGTCAGCAAGTGTCCTTCAGGACTGGGTCCCTGTGAGTATGAAGCAGAGGATGGGTAGAGGTGGTTCAGGAAAGGGCTACAGGAGGGGCAGGGCATGTGGGAGAAAGGACCTGGAGTTTGTTGGAATCAGGTGAAAGAGAACAGCAGGTCACCATGTGATAGGTGTCCAAGCCAAGGGTTTCATGGATTGTAGCCACATTAGGCAGGAGTGGGTGAGGGGCACCAAACCTTCAGCTTATTTGGTTCCTCCCTGCCAAAGAACAGAGCATTCCCGAGATTATGAGAGAAACAGGCCAGAAGCCAGAGAAACAAGACTGAAGCAAGGTTATCCATTTAGTGTCTCAGGAAGAAAACTGAGGAGATAGCAGGGGTAGGGAAGGGAGGAGGTTGCTTGGAAGGACTGAAAGACTTAGCCTTTAGAAAAATTAAGTTTTCTTCCTTTGCAACCCTACCTATATCTTGTCTGCCTGCCTTTCCTAATTCTTCCTCCTCTTTGCTGGGGGAGATTTATCAAACATTTATTGAGTGCCTACTTTGTGCAATGCATCCTACTGTGGGGAGTTGGTGGGGGGGCACGTTAAGGATGGAGAATGCATGCTGGATCCTCGGAATGTGGCACCCTCCAGTGGCCAGGGTCTTATCTCACAACCTATGAAGACATAGGACCCTTTCACCCTCAATTTTTCAGGAACAGGTTCCCTATCCCTGGAAGAGCTATATGAACTGGGTGTTCCTTTCATTGGCTTGAGACCAGAGCACTACAGGTGGGTTCAAGAGGACTGGAAGTCTCAAATCCCTTGGGACCTTAAAAACACTGTAAGCCCAATCTGAACTTTTCTGGAGCAAAGTCCCAGACACTGGGAAGAACAGATAAAGAATTCTAATGAGATGGAAAAAGCTAAGACTCGTAGAGAAAAGAAAAATATAGCTTACATATGTCTTCTGTGGTTTATGATTTACAAATAGCTTTTCTCCTCATAGCAGCCCTGTGAGGTAGGTAATATAAGAATTTTACAAAGAAAAGAAAGTGATGTACAGAACTATAGGTTTTAGAGCAAGAAGAGACCTTACAAATCTTTGTTCAATTCTCTCATTTCACTGATTAGGAAACTGAGCCCCCGAAAAGGGAAATGATTTATTTGCCCAAGGTCACACAGAAAGTAGAACAGCAGAGCTTAAATTCAAATCTCTCTTTAACGTCTAATCTAGTGCTTGGTTTCTGGTTTCCACTCCTTGCCTTACACAGCTAGTAGGACTTGGATCCTGGTCTTCTGACCTTAAGTTGGGGTCCCAAATTTAGTCCTTCCACTACCTGATTACACAAGGTAAGACCTCCTCCCTATGCTTGGAGTACTGTCCTCCTCACCTCTACCTCTTGGAATTCCGAGCTTCCTTTAAGATGCCTTCTCTGATTATCAGTCGTTTCCCCACCCCATAAAACTTTTTAAATTTTGCTTTGATAGGACTGTGAACATAGTTTTTTACCAGCAAAATTTAAACTCTTTGAGGGGCAAGACCTGTTTTGCTTTTGTCTTTGTATTTCTAGCACCTAGGCAAGCATAATGCCTGACATATAATAAATGCTTTATAAATGTTGGCTGAATTGAAAACAAGCTAATAGGCCAAAAGGGCAAAAAAAAAATTGTCTTCCTGAATCAAGCCCAAAGTTCACCTACCCCCACCTTAAGAGGGGGCCCAGGAAATTTCACCCCTTCTAATTTTTCTTGTACTGCCTGGGAGTTAAGGGTGTTAGTCTGAGACAAAGTTCTCTACAGAGATATTGGTATCAGAGAAATAGCCCACCACTTAGTGTTATTCTTTCAATGATTCTATAGTTTATATGGCCTTTCTGCTAGTTTGTTTTAATCATAAAACTCCAAAGTTTGTTTTTAAAGTAAAGCTTTATTTTCCCTAAAGATTCTGAAGGGTTTATCCCACACATAGGAAGGAATGACATCATTTCAGGAATTTACTTGGGAACCTTATATGTTATTAATTTGATAAGACATCTTAAGGTCCCTTCATGTTCAAAACTTGCCCAGATTTCTCTATCTCAGTTGAAAGATCAGAGCCACCAAGTCCTACAATGTCTGAAGATGACATTTGTAACCATCATTTGCATAATGAGAAATAGGAGTTTGGATGGAGTAAAGGGGACTCAGCCCTCCCAACCAGTGAAATCCAGTTGTCATCGTGTCCTACTAAAAATTAAAACAAACTAAAAACATCCCCCACAGAAACAAATAGTTTAACTACTATTCATAAACCTTCAAGGTAGTTTATACTAGGAGAATTATTACATTAACTTTTTATGGGTTGGATGAAATTAAGTAAAGTTCCCCACCAATGACTTTTACTTAATTTGATCTAGCCCAATAAAAGTCAAGTTTTCCACCCCTGACATTTTCTGGTTTCTTCACTGGTGTCTACAAATATATCCAGTCTCTCCTCTCCTTAAAAACAACAAAACCCCCTTACTTGAACCTACTATTACTTCAAGTTAACACCTTCTATCTCCTGCCTTTGATAGTCATGGGATAGGGACTAGCCCTGTGCTTTCTCTTCCTTTCCAGCAGCTTCTCAGTCTTCTTTCCTGGACTACCATTCACTTCCCCTTAACTGCAGATGTACCTTTCTAGGGGTGGGGATTCCGTGAACACTTGAGCACCCAGAGGGCCATGTGTGGCCTTGAGGCCGAAGGTTCATCACCCCTGCTTAGGCTCTCTGAGTTGGGTACTCTTCTCTCTTGATGACCTTATCAGTTCCTATGGGTTCTAGCCAGCTAGCTTGACATGATTTAGTCATTTCAGTCATGTCTGACTCTTTGTGACCCCACTTGAAGTTTTCTTGGCAAAGATACTGGAGTGGTTTGCCATTTCCTTCTCCAGCTCATTTTATAAATAAGGAAACTGAGTCAAACAGTTTGTCTGTTGACTTGTCCAAGGTCACACAGCTAGTGTCTGAGGCCAGATTTGAACTCAGGAAGAGGAGTCTAACTCCAGGCCTTGTGCTCTATCCATTGCACCACCTAGCTGCCCCATATCTTGACATATCTATAGATAAATCTGGGAGTCATCTGCACAGAGATGAAAACTAATATAGCCCTAGTCTCTTTCCTAAGCTCCAGTGTCATGTCATTAATAGTCTACAGGCCATTTTGAATTGGAAATTCTATAGGCAAGTCAAGCTGAGCATGTCCAAACCCACCTGTCTTCCCACGTCCCCTAAAACAGGTCTGAACACTAGAATCGTCTGGAGCTCCTCACTCTCACCTCTCACATCCAATCAGTTGCCAGGGGTTGGTAATTCTACCTCCACATGTCATATCTGACCTCTTCTCACATGGTTACCACTCTAGTTTCTGCCCCATCACTTTGTTTGGACTATTGCAATAGCCTCCCAATTGGTTTTCCTGATTCACCTCTCTAGCTTCCCAAAGTTGCCAGCCACTATTCCTAAACAAGTATGACTCATCCCATCCCTCCCCTGCTTGAGAAGTTTCAGTGACTCCTTCTTCCCTCTAGGTTCCATTTCGAATTCCTCTTTTTCCCCAGAGGTGGGGAACCTTTGGCCCTTAGTAAAAGCATTTGTTCTATAAAACTTGGACTCGGTCAAAAGGCTGCACCTAAGGACCTACAAGGCCCCATGTGATCTTGTGACTGCAGGTTCCCCACTCCTGCCCTTTACAATCTGGCTGCAGCCTACTTTTGTAGACATTATACATTGCTCCTTTTCAGAGATTCTAAGCCTAAACTGGTAGACTGGCTGTCTCTCCCACACCACACACCATCTCTGGCCTCTATATCAGATGGGCAGTACTCCCCATCTGGAGTGAACTCCTTTTTCACTCTCAACTCTTAGAATTCCTAGTTCTCTTCAGCCCTCAGCTAAAGGGGCACCTCCTACATTAATCCTTTCCTGACTTCCCAAGATGCTGAATTTCCTTTGGATGTATTTGGTATCTACTTATAAAAGTCCATACTGTCCATCCCTTCTCCCCATGTAGGATGTAACCTCCTTGAGGGCAGGGGTTGTCTTGGTTTTATCTTTACACCCCCCAGTGCCCGACACATAGTAGTCATTCACCAAACATTTGTTTTGTTTGTTTTTGCTTTTTGGTGAGGCAATCGCGGCTAAGTGACTTACCCAGGGTCACACAGCAAGTAAGTGTCAAAACGGAGGCCACATTTGAACTCAGGTCCTCCTGACTCCAAGGCTGGAGCTCTATCCACTTTGTGGATAGATGTGCCAAAGATTGTGCTAAGTGCTGGGGACATACACAAAGGCAAAAGACAGTCCTCGCTCTTAAGGGGCTTATTCCAATGGAGGGCATTAGTTACATGGCTAAAGAGGTTCATAAACACAATACAGATTAACTATGATTGCATGAAATGCAGCTATATCCTAGAGGCAGCTAGGTGGTACAGAAGGTAGCTCACTGGGCCCAGAGTCGGGAAGACCCAAATTCAAATGTAGCTGGGCAAGTCACTTAGTCACTGTCTACCTCAGTTTCCTCAACTGTAAAAAGAGGATGATACACTAGCAACTAACTTCCAGGGTTGTCGTGAGGACCAAATGAGATCATTGTAAAGCATAGCACCTGGCACACAATAGGCACTTAGTAAACATTCGTTCCCTTCTTCACCCCCACCACCCACTGTGAATTCTGGGTCCAAGCCTCAAGCACTTTTCAATTTTTCAGGCTTTCTTCCACTTCACAAGCTACATCTCTCATGACAGCGTTGGACTAGATGTATCTGAGGTTCCTTCTACCTTTTAAACCTATGATCCTATAACCTCTTACCATTCCCCCCCCCACTTTTTTTGGTGAGTCAATTGGGGTTAAGTGACTTGCCCAGGGTCACACAGGTAGTAACTTATTACCATTTTTGTTGAAGTTCCAAAGTGTGCCACAGCCCCCACAATTTTTATTGCTAAAATAACTTTCTTGCTGCCCAGTGGCGTCATTGATTAGAGTGACCCACCTGGGCAGCAAGAAAGTTATTTTAACATTTTCTCGGTTTCGTTGTTTTCTCTGAACATTGCTATATCCAAAATGCATTTATAATTCTCCATGACCCCACTGAGAGATGAATTTCCTAATAAATGATTTTTGGGGATGGGGGTGAGGAAAGGATGAAGAAAGAATTTAGTGTAGGGGTTAATTATGGGTACAGAAAACCTTACGACAAAGGAAGCTGCCGGTGCTCGCCCTGAATCCTTTTAAATTGTGTATTTGCCTGGGCTCAAGCACAAGTCACTCATTCCCTTTGCCCATGGGTTCATTCCTGCCTTGTGTCTCCACAGGTCAAGACACTGACTTTTGGGAAGCCCATGATTTTCTGCTGTTAGCAAGGGTCAGCAAGGGCTGTGTGTATTAAGCCATCCTTTGTGCCCTCCGGTCCTTACAATGGGGAACTGGAAGGACCCCAAGTGTTAGGACAGTAATAACAGCTGACATTTCTACGGTGCTCTAATGTTTACAAAGCACCTTCCTAATGAGAACCCTGTGAGCCCCTTCTTACCTAGCCCTCCCCAAAGAATAAACAGGCTGTATTCCCAAAGTTAATTTGTTAGCTAGTTTGGAACTTGGAGTTTCCCCCTAGAAACAATATTATGTGTTTATATTTCCAAGGAAGTTCAGAAAAGTCTATTTAAATAGAAAAACAGCCATGCTACATGAGCTTCCCACTGTTTCTTTGAGAAAATACCTTCTAAATTCTGACTGGGAAACTGGGGAACACCCCAACCCCTCCTCGCACTACCTTGCCAACGAAGGAACAATCTTATTTCTTTCCCATGGCGTTTAGGGGACTTCCATTTTCCCCTTCTCTGACCTCCTTCTCCCCTCATCCCCCCCCCCCATCCCCTACTGTGACCCCAGAGAGGGATTTCTGGCAAAGGTAGCTCTTCAAGCACGAAGGATTCCTCCTTCTGGGAGGGCTCGACCTCTCCTGGACCATCTGCATCGGTAAGCTCTTGCTCCTGCCACCCCCCTTTGCTTGGAGGGTCCTCCCCTTCATTCTCTTCGACCAGGTTCATTTCAGTTCCACTTTTCTCCTCAGATCACCCCAGCACTTCTAGGCTACATCCACTGAGTACCTGATTATATTCTGCCCTGTATCATTCTCTAATTCTTCACAGTTAAGTCTTATCTCCCCAAGAAAATGGAGAGTTCCTTAGGGCTGAGAACCATGATTTCTGCTTCCTTTGTATCCCCCACAGCACCTAACACATTTCTAGGCACCCAGCAGATGCCTGCATCAGGAAGGCTCTGGGTCCTGATGACGGCAGGGTCTTCGTGCTGTCCTTTTATTTCCCCTTTCAGTCTCAGAGTGACAGATGACTCCCATCTCAGCCCTTCCCTCCCATTCTGCCTCCTTCTCTCCACTCCAAGAGATGACACTGGGACTTGCGTTATGTTCTTAAAAACCAGAGTAGGGTGTTTACTCTAAAGTTCACACCTCAGAAAAACAGGTCAAAAGTCCTTGGAAGAAAAGAGAGGGAAGAAGGGACAAGAGCCAGGCCCAGGGTAGAAGGGAGTCCTATCCCAAGACCCCGATCTCTCACCAGAAGCCAAGCACAGCCTGGGGCCAGCTCTGGTCCGCTGACCCCTCCTGCTCCTTGGCTGCACACTGTCTAAAACGTCCAGTGAAGAGAGGCAGCAAAGAGCCAGCAGCTCCCACCCATTCTGCCAGAGGAAGGGACCAGGGTCTTCCCATTCTTCTAAGCATTAAGGTTTGGGAGAAAGAGAAGAACAGAAAGGCAGGGCAGGAGCCGAGAGGCCCAGCCTGGCTATCCATCCAGAAGTTTAAGGATGCTCTCCCGCTCCTTCAGTGTCTTCCAGGCCTGGTCTTTTTCCTTCTTGGTGGGAGTCCTCTTCTTTTGCCGGGCAGCCATAATCTTCCGGAAGGCATCCATGACCTCATTGTCTGCCATGCGTACCCGCTGCCTCAGCTCCTGACGATTTACTTCTTCTTTGGCCAACCTAAAAAGACCACCACACTTGTTCAGTCCCAACTAGCTTGGAGAGTATCTCTGACTCTTCTGCTCCTTCAAAATCCAAACCAAACTGCATCTTCTAAAAAACCTTCCTAGTATGGACCAAATCAGTTTACTACTTTGGTCCTCACCCAACATAGCTGAGCTCTCCAGGTCCCATTCCACTCAAAAAACAAAAAAGAAGTTCTCATCAAATGCCTAATTTCAAAATACCACAAATCCAAAACACCCCAAGATTCTGGCCAGAACTTTGGGCTTCATCATGAAGCAGTCATGGAGACAGTCCAGTGAAACCTATGGATTGCTTCTCAGAACAATGTTTTTAAAAGCATAAAATACAATACAAAGGATTACCAAGGAAATCAATTATCTTTAAAGTTAGCAAACATTAAAATAAACATTAAGTTCACAGACCATAGGTTAAGAACAGCTACTTCAAAGGGACTTGAAAGCTGTACATTATATGTTCTTGTCTTCATGTTACTGTGATTTACCTTTTGTTATCTCATTTTCCTTGCTTTCTTGCTTAGACCATGAATACCCTGAGAGGAGAGAACGTCTTTTTTTTCAGTCAAGCAAATCTTTGCATGTGTACTACGTGAACGGCCCCTCTGCTAAGTGTCATAGGGGATACCAAAGGAGGATAAGACCCAGTCTCTCCTCTCAAGAAATTTCCAGCCTGGTCATTTTTCTTCTAATGGACTATTAAAGGGCACCCATTGTTTCCTAGGAGCCTGGAATTCTGACCTAGACTCTGATACTAATTAGCCACAGGACGTTAGTCAAGTCAGTCCTCTTTGGACCTCAGTTTCCTCCTATGAAAAATGAGGGGCATGAGATACATAGAGGGAAGTGAGGGGAGATCAGAAGGTAGTGTATCCCTTTTTTGTTTGTTTCTACCTGATTAATCTCATATGTTTTTTGTAAATTACACACAGCAGGAGTTCATAGTTTCTTGCTCAATTCTCTTCCCTGTTCTTCTATGTCTTGAAATGTTTGCGATTATGATCACAATAAAAAAAAGAAAAAAATGAATAGGATGTAATACTGTAAGGTGAAGTTGTGTGCTTAAGTTTTGCTAAACTTTTTTTCTTTAAAGGTCACTGTGTAGAGAAAAGGGGTATATACAGAAATGACTATGATGTAACAAGGAAAGATATCAACAAAACTTCTTTTTTTAAATGGGGGTTTGGACCAGATTATGTCTAAAATCCTTCCAGCTCTAACATTCCAGGATTTTCTTCCACAACGTTATCCCCTGATGCCCTTGCAAGTTATTATTAAGCTGGACTGACTATGAATCTGCCCTATCTGCTTAGGATTCCTAAAAGCCTCCAATGTGCAGTTAAGCACTACTCAGTGGGTACCCCAAAATACCCCAAACATTGATGATGATACAAAGTGAAAACCTGAGACACCCTTATAGTCCCCATGAACTGGTATGGCAAAAAAAATTCATCACTTGGATACCAAATCTCTGATGATGAGCCCCTCTGCATTTAACTGTGAGATACCTCCTGCTATTCAAGCCTTTCCAACTTTGTAGTATCCACCAATGGCACAGACTTCAAGAACTAAAGGTCACCTTCACCCCACAATGAAGCATCACAGAAAGAGCTCAGAGGGCCCAGTCACAGCAGCTTATATTCACTTATAGACATCCCCACCGATGTGGGTGGCACTTTAAGTCAGAGATGGTGAGTAACATGGCCACCCAAAGAGTGTCTAGCAATGCAGGTAAGTGACTACCCAATGACCTAATTCCCAATGACGCTTCTATGCTCATGCCCACCTCAGAAGATCGTGCTTCTTGGTTCGGTTGTGGGCGCTGAGTGCCTTCAATTCAGCCTGCCGCTTCCGCAGCTCAGCAAGGACCTCGTCCTCGGAGTCCTCAGCAGGCCTGTCCTCAGACTCCAGCAGGCCCTGGGCTATCAGCTCCTCCTTTATTCGTCCCTCCAGAGACTTGGTATGGGGAACACTGTGGATAGATCAGATGGCCCTGTCACCTAAACTTCACCTCTTGACATCATCCTCACCCATTAGAGGACCCAGCCCTGTGGTTGCAGAAAATATAACTGCTTCTTGATCTAAGCAGCAGCTAATGATAAGGTCCAAGGACTCTCACTTCTCACCCCTGTCTTCTTCACTGGAGGCCTCCCCACTTGAAATCAGAGACCCGTAAGAGTCAGCTGACCCTTAATAGAAGAATGAGCAGAGGCTGGGAAGGGATGGGGTGAGGATGGACAGAGATGGGGACACTACCTACCTGAATGGCTTGTTCTGATTTCTAGGGGAAGTACTGGCACCATCAGCTCCGGATTCCTTGCCAGATACATCCGGGATAGGGGAATCTTCCATAGGAGAGATGATGTTTTCCTAGAAGGCCATGAAAGCAAGACAAGTGCAGTGACTCTGATGTCAAGCTCAGCTTCCCACAGAGGTCACCTTCTCCCTACCTCCCCGTCTTTGATAGGTCATTCCTTCCACAAATCACACCATCTCTAAAAAAGCCTGCTCATCTAACTTCCTCCAGAAAGTCTTCCTAAACTAAGAACAAGTATTCTGGCCACTACAATTATGCAGCAAACACCCTCTTCTGTAGCACTTATGAATGAAAAACGTAGCCAAATGTGGCTTGAATAGATCGAGTTCTTAGGTTCCTTCTCAGCTGTCTATTCTGTATCCCTCCCCCTCCCATTAGACTATGAGTTCTCCGAGGACAGGACACCCTAACTCTTCCTCTGACATTCCCTGGCGATTTATGTCCCATGAAAAAGGGCTCTACACAATGCCACATGATCTGAGGTTATCTTAAGGACCACAGAGCTAGGAGTGGAAGGGACCTTAAAGGCCATCTAGTCCAACTCCCTAATTTTAAACATGAGGAAACTAAGACCCACAACAGTTAAGTTACTTGCCAAAGGTCACACAGGTAGTGAGAGGCAACATTTGAAACCAGGTCCTCTTATCCAAAGCTAAAGCTTCTTCTCACGTCAAACTGCCTTAATCCCATTCTGAGTCCACTGAACTAGAGCATCTTGGGCACCCCAAGACTCTGGATCCTCACCTCCACCAAAGCCTGTAAGAGTCGTTGAGTCAGGGGGCCAAAAGGACACCCATCTTCAGGCTGCTCATGCTGGGCCTCTGATTTCTTAAGCAATGCGTCCACATCTGGAAGCAGAGAGGGGTCAAAGATACAAAGGGGGCGAGTGGATTGCCACATACAGCTCAGACATTCTCCCTGGGTCTTACAGGGATGAGAGAGTGAACTGACTAGATAAGGAGAATACCTTTAGTGTCCAGTTCAGTCAGTGGTCCCATAATGCCTTTCTTCTTGTCAGCTACAGCTGCTGCCCGAGCTCCATCCTTCTGTTCTTCCAGTAAATCCTCCTGGGCCCAGCGCTGGGAATAATGCTTCCCTAGGGGTGGGATCTGCATGAAAAAAGGAAGCAACCAACCTCAATAGGGTAAGGACCAGTCAAACCAAAGAAGGTTTTTTTGTGGTTTTTCCTTCTTTATTCAATATGTTTCAGAACCAGAGCTTGAGGTGGTCTAAGCCTCTGACTAAGACACTCCCTGCCCAAAACAGGGTCCGACAAGGGGTGGTGCTCAGAGGGGTCTACCTTGTAATGCTCAGCCTCATCTTCTGGGGGCTTCAGCAGCTCTTCCAGCGTTCGTACTTCCTCACTGGTGATGTCAGCACAGTATGGCTCCACGGAAGCCCAGAACCTGGGAGCAGAGCCTGGCCCTGAGCACAGACAGTCCCCTCGCCTATTATCAGCCACTGTATTAAGTGCCTGCTAGATGGCTGGGCCCATTCTACATGCTTATCACAGAGAACAATGACAGCCCCCAGGAGATCAGAATCCCCCCTGGCGTCCCTCCCAATTCCTGATAACCCATTTCCCTTGACTTCTCCCAGCCCTGCACCTGTTAGGAGCATCATTCTTGGGAATCCTTGGCACATCAATGGGGTCATCTGTGAACTCATATTCCTGGATCTTGGGCTGGAGGTTCTTTGACTTGGGCCGGCCAGGGCCAGGACCGGGCCCATGACCTGCCTTTCCTTCCAGCTTCTGTTTTTTGGGCTTGCCATGTTTTGCAGGGGCTCCCAGTTCATGGTCCCGGCCCAGCTTCAGGAATCGCCGGTCACCTTTCTTATCCTGCCAGTCAGTCAGGATCTGAAAGACAGACAGACAGTTACTGTGAGAAAGAAGGAAGTCAAAGGTGTCGCTTTCTCCCCCCTGCCAAAAAAGCTGGAGCCTAAGGAACACAAGCCCTCAAGAAATGGGCTGGTGGTTAATTCTTGTTGTGAACTATAACTCAAATATTCACCTAGGCAGCCTTCCCAGCATGATCCCATGCTGTTAAAGCACTTCCCTCAAACTCACAGCAATTCATGCTGGTGTCATTGTGTACTTATACATTTTTTTTTTACACATGGCCTGCTTCCAAGCGTGTAACCTTCTTCTGTCTTCTCTAACTCCCCTAACATCCACAGCATGAGTATAATGACTCCTGCCTATTCCATTCCTACTTGGCCTCACTATCCAATCTGCATTCTCCCCCTTCTCCTTCTACCCTATCACTAGGCAGGGACAAATTAAAGAAAGAAGTCACCTGGGTCTCAGCCTCCAGCACCCGAAGACGTCGGCTGGCTGAGGAAAGCAGGTTCTCCAGCTCCAGCTGCAGGGTATCAAGCTCCTCAATGCCGATGCCATCATCTTCTGAGCGGGCCAGCACTGCTGTATATCGGGGACATACCTTCAGGTGGTCCACTGACTTGAAGTCATGGAACTGCAGTGGGCAGTCCTTCAGCTCACTCATGGCCTCTAAAGGGCTGGAGAGGAAAACAGTCAATTGACAAGAACTGGGAGGTGGTGTGGCACAAGAGGACCTCGATGGGAAGGTGATGGCCTGGGATAGCATTAACTTCAAATGTGAGCCGTAATTCTCCTTCCCACTTCCAAGATGTGACAGCTCTCTTTCCTCCAAAGTTGACTCTAATTCTACTCCTGCCTTTATGATCCCCAGCTATGTCTCCCGCTGGGCTCTTGTCCTTATTCTTCCTATCTCACAAATTGTTTCCTACTTCCATAACCCCTAAACTTCTCCCTCCTTCCTTTCCATGTTCTTTTTTATTCTTCTTTTTCCTTATTCAATTCAATAAGCCTTCATTAAGCACCTGCTATGTACCAGGTACTGTGCTGGGTACCAAGAATACAAAGATAAAAAGAAAATAGTCTTTGCTCTTGAGGTATTTATATGCTACTGAGGGGAAACTATATACACATAAATATACGTATATGTGTGTATATACACATATATGTATATATAGATACACACATATATATGTGCAAATAAATCCTAAAAATACAAATTAATTTGGTGGACAGGGCAATAACAGCTGGGGGAAATTGATACACACTTTTTGTAGGAATTGGCATTTAAGCTGAACCTCGAGGATCCTAGGGACCTTTGTAAAGACAGAGACAAAATGGCAAGAGTGAGTAGGCAAGGAAGGCTAGTTTGGTGGGAGGCACAGTGCCAGTCGAAGAAGAATGAACCTGAAGTCAAGAGGTAGATAAAGTTAAATGACAAAAAAGAGGAGTTGTCCTCTGTTCTAGAGGCAAAAGGGAATCACAGAAGTCCCCTTTGTATGATAAAGGGCATGTGAGTAAATACAAGAGGGCAGATTTGAGAAATGTTATGGAAACAGAACTGCCAACGCCTGGCAACTGGTTGAATATGAGATGTGAAAGAATGAGCCCCAGGCTTCGAACCTGGACTACCAGAAGGAAGGTGGGGTTTTGTACTTCTCTGCGCACACACCGTTTCCCCTCAGGAGGACGCAGCTGACTCCCAGACAACAAAGTGAGAGGCAGCATGACCTAATGAAGAGAACACTCACCAGAAATAGGGAAGTTAGGAGAAGGGACAGGTCTAAGGAGAAAATCATGTTCTGGATGCGCTGAGTTTGAGATGACTATAGGACATCCTGGAGAAGACATCTAGCAGGCAACCGGTGAGCCGAGGCTCGATCTAAGAAAGACCATGGCTGGATTTCACAGAGTCACAGATTTAGAGCTAGAAAGGATCTTAGATGACAGAATCTGATCCTTCCCTCCCCACCCTTCATTCATTTTTCAGAGAAAACTAAGACACAGAGAGGTTCAGGGAATTGTCAAGGGTCATACAACAAATGTCTAAGGAAAGATATGAACTCAGATCTACCTGACTCCAGGTACAATGAGTGCTCTATCCACTAGGCCATGCTGCCCTTCAATTTGAGACTGAGGAGTCAGCTGCATCCTACTGAGGTGAAACAACATGTACACAGCTAAGTACAAAATTCACATAAAATAAATGCAAAGTAACTTGGGGCAGGGATCAATTACAACTAGGGGAAATCAGAAAAAGCCTTTGGTAGGAGGTAAGAGAGACAACAGCTGAACTTATGGGAGATGCTGATATCACCAAAAGAAAATACGTAGAGAAGCGAACCTCAGTTACAGCCCTAGAGGACACTTAAGAGTTATATGTGAGTTATGATGCTTCTGCACTCAGGCCAAATCCTCTTGACAGCTAAGTGCAACCTAGACCACCTGAACACTGTATCTATTAAGAGGCAATCAGATACCATTCAGCCTTCCATCTTAACATCTGCCTGTCACCTTGCACCCTCAACTTCCTACTGCCTTCAGCACAGTATTCAAACCAAAAGTGCCACTGCTTCTGGAAAGGAACATGTCAATTGACTGCCCTATATACAACGACTCAACATCCTTGTGAATCCTCAGACCAAAACTCTCTTCCCTAATTATCATGTTTGTTAACCTCCCCAATTAGAATGTAAGCATCTTGAGAGCAGGGACTGTCTTATATTTGTACTCCCAACACTCTCATCCTCTCCAGGCTACATTCTGGACTTTCTCTACCATGCCCCAACCTAAAGCTTCTTTCCAGTCCAGGAACTCACACTTTGGAAGTAACCTGGGTCCCTGAAGCCTCTCTCTCTGATTAGATGGCTCCTCATAGAATTCCCATTTAAGGAAGACTGCCCAGGCCAAGCTTGTCTCATTGTACTCTGAACTTCCTCTACCAGCCCTCCACTTCATCTCCCCCTGTTAAAGTGCAAGCTCCCTGGGTATTTGTGTACCCAGCACTTAAACACAGTGCCTGGAAGTCATAACTGCTTAATAACAAAGATTTGCTTGTTGACTAGATGGTGCTCGGCACTAGTATGTCCCTACTAAGTGTTCATTCGTTTGTTTAAAGGATACCGAGGAGAGATAGGAGAACAAAGAAGGAACATAAAACCCAGTGGAAGAGAGAGGATCCAGAAGATGATTAACATTGTCAAATGCAAGCGTCAAGAAGAATGAGGACTGGAGAAAGGACAGAACACCACAAGGATCGTGCTCTTACTATGACCTTCCCACAGGTTTCCCCTCCTATCCTCCTCCTACACAGCTGCCCCTGACTCTTCTTACTGATGGTGCCACCAAGCCCTTCCCCCTACCACTATTCTCAGATTCCCCCCTCCCCGCCCCCATGGTCTCCCTTCACTCCTTGCCTCCCAACACCCCACACCCCCTTCCCTCCCCTCCACCCCCCATGTCCCCTCATTCCCTCAACCCCCATGTCCCCTCACCTCCACGCCCCCTTCCCCCCATGTCCCCTCATTCCCTCACCCCACTCCCCCTTCCCTCCCCTTCACTCCCCATGTCCCCTCACCTCCACGCCCCCTCCCCTCCCCTCTCCCCCAGGTCCCCTGACTCCCTCACTTTCACGCCCCCCTCTCCATTCCCCGTGTAGTCGTCCCCCCTAGCCCTCTCGGCGCCACGCCCCCCTCGGCCCTCCCCACTCCCCGTGTCATCCTCCGCTCCCCCAAACCGTCACCCCCTCCTCAGCGCCCCCACCCCTCCTCGCTCCTAGTGTTGTCCTCCCTTTCCCCCGCTCCCCTTGCCCCCACGTCACACCCCCTCGGGCCCAGTCCCCCGCCTCTCCTCACTCCCCGTGTCATCGCCCACTCCCCACGCCCCGGTCCCGCCTCCACCTTCACAGCCCGAGCTCTATCCGGATCCACGAGGCGCGCGCTCGGCCGGCCTCGAATGCTCGCGGGTGGGGGGCCGGGGTCCGCGAGTGCAGATAACCGCTGGCCCTGCAGGGACAGGCGGAGCCGCCCACTGCGTCCCGGAGGTGGTGCAAAGGGGCCGGGCCCACTCTCGGGCGAGGCTGGGGAGCCTCGGCGGCTCAGGCCAGGGCAGTAACAGACCGCGGGCGGGCGGGGTCAGAACCGGAAGAGGCGGAGCGATCCTGTGTCTGGTACTGTCCTAATATGGAGCCAGAACGGTGAGCTGGGCTGTACCTTCTCGCGGAGAGAGGGGGAGACACGAGGAGGATGCAGAGATGACAGGGAAGGACAGACACCGCAGAAGCTCACACAATCATTTCAGGCCTTGAAGAAGTGTTCATAGCCACGGAGAGAAGGGGTTCCGGCAAGCTGCAGCGGCAGAAGAGACCAGCTGTCGTTGCTTCGCTCCAGCCACCCCTGCCCCAGGAGCGTCAGTGGTAGCGCCCAGTCCCGGCTCCCGGAAGAGACGGCCCCCCGGAGTCAGTGCAGTCCTGCACTTCCGCTTTCCGGCCTAGCCAGACCCAGCAATGGTAAGAACCGGGGGGGCGTCCGCTGAGGGATCTCGGGGGGAAAGGGAGGGAGGCGGCCCCGCGGTGGGGAGGGAGCTGAGGCCTCCCAAGACTGAGGAGGCTCAGGGGCCGGTGGGAGAGCCGGAGCAGCTCCACTGGGGAGGAGCCCGGGAGGACTGAGGGGGCGCCGGGGGCTGGGGGAGCTGCAGGGGCAAAGGCGCCGAGGGCGAATGAGGGGCTTGACAGAAGGGCGCAGAGAGGATGAAGGAGGGTGCCAGGGGCTCGGAAGAAGGAAAGGAGGGGGGGAGGGAGAGAGGGGAGAATGAGGAGGGGGGAAGCAGAAGCTGGGGGGACGCACGGATGGATGAGTGGAGGGGCAAATGCGCGGAGGGCGGATGATGGGGGAGACCCGAAGACTGAGAGGGCTGGAGGAGGGCCAGGGAGGGGCAGCAAGAGCATAGAGTGAAGAAGGGGAAGTGGGCAGGGGTGAGGGAGAAGGAAGAGGCGAGGGCCTGCATGAAAAGGCAGGATTCAGAGATGGGGGACTGAGATTTGGATCCCAGCCCTGCACTTGGCAAAGGCTGAGTGACCTTGACCAAGTCATTTATCTCTGCCTTAATTTTCTAATTTGGCGGTTATGTCCGTGCCACCCACCTCTAGAGTGTAAATGAAAGTGCTTTGACAAGTTATGTGTAGAGGCATATGAAGTCACTTCCTGAGAAATGGGAGGATGCTACAGTGATCCAAAGACATTTTTCGGGGAGGAGTTGAGGGGTGGGGCATGAAGAGCACAGGTTACAGAGCTCAAGGTAGACCCACCGTCCAGTCTGCAAGCAGATTGCCGCCTCTCCATCTCCTCACCTTGGTGAGATAGCTGTCACTCCTGTTCAGGTCAGCCAATGGTACTGTCCGGTTCCTATTAAGATGCCTAACTGAAAAGAAAAAGTCCATGTTCCTTGGAGGGGGGGGGCACCCAGCCCTGATTCCTTATGGTTTGTTTTGTTTTCTTCTGCAGACTGCCACTCTCCGCCCCTACCTTAGTGCCGTGCGGGCCACGCTGCAGGCTGCACTGTGCCTGGAGAATTTTTCCTCCCAAGTTGTGGAGAGGCACAACAAGCCAGAGGTAGAAGTCAGGTAGGAAAGAAGTGGAGCATGAGGGGCCTTGCTTAAGGAGACTGATGGGCAGCACCATTACCAAGGTTTCAGTGAAAATTGCAGAGCTGTGTCTGCAGCACTACCATCCCACTAGGTGGGACATCCCAGAATGGTGCATATGGGTGAAGAATCCCACAGAGTAATTTCAGGAGTTTTATAGATCTCTGAATTATCACTTCCTCTTTTTTCTTACCATAAGGACTGAGGGAGGGTATAGTGAGGGACATGAGCTGACAGAAATTTTGGTGGTAAGTGCAAAAATCATTCTGGATCAATGATTAAAGGATTTGGGCTCATGTTAATTATTTGCCCCTGAATCTACTTATATAGCTGATCTCTTTCATTCCTGTTTTGAAGCATCTGTGCAGTTAGCTAGACTGTGTACACCACCTTGTGCTTTATCTTAGTTGGTGATTGTAGGGCCCTTTGTGGGGTCTTCTAAACTATGGGTCCATCCGATGACAGTGGAATCTTTGACATTGCATTTATAGGAGTAGCAAAGAACTCCTGTTACAACCTGTGACCATCAGCAGGAATGAGAAGGAAAAGGTTCTGATCGAGGGTTCTATCAACTCTGTTAGAGTCAGCATTGCAGTGAAACAGGTAAGTTTAACACTTGAGGACTGCTTAAAACTGGAGACTGGATGTTAGCAGTTTTGTATTACGCTGAGCACATAGGGCCCTGAGATCTAAGAGATTGTTGAGAAAAACTTAATGAAATGAAACAGATTGATATTTTCTGGGACCTAACTGCTTTAGGAGGGTGATCAGTGTGGAGACAAAGTAGATTCTATTATGAAATAAGTAGCAGGTTGAATCTTTTCAAGTTGTTACTTTTTGCAGGCTATAGTGGGCAGAGCCCCATTAATAGAGTCAGAGCTGCATGTGAGCCTTTCCTGCCTCCTTGTGGACTTGGGCAGGCCACAGACAAAGGTTATGTTTCTGTAAGCCTCAGTTTCCCCATGCATAAAATGAAGATAATACACTACCTACTTTGCAGGGTTCTTGTGAGGAACAAATGAAATAGTTGAACATAGTTTATAGACATAAAATAGTATGTAAATGTATATTGATTTCTAATGATAACACAAGTTCAGACATATTTTGGCAGCATGGTACAAAACTGAGCCAGTTCTCTTTTCTGGGTCTAGGCCTTTTGACTGTTTTTTGGTGGAATGAGAGAGGAGTACTAATGGCTCTTCTTCTGAGTTCAAATCTGCCCTTAGACACTTTCTAGCTACGCGACCATGGGCAAGTCACTTAACCCTGTTTGCCTCAGTTTCCTCATCTGTAAAATGAGCTGGAGAAAGAAATGTGAAACCACTCCCAATATTTTTTGCCAAGGAAATCCCAAATGGAATTACGAAGTGTCAAACGTAACTGAAATGACTGAACAACAAAAATTATATACATACTTCATCTGGAGAAAGGAAGTAGAACTAGTTCCCAGGAATGAAAAAAGGTCTTTATTGCATCACGGACCCCTTAGGTAGTCTAATGAAGCTCACGGACCCCTTCTCAGAATATTTTTTTAAAATACTGAGAATTGAAACAGAAACCAATGATATCAAAATACAGATGTGAAAAAAAAATTCACAGACTCTAGGAACTCCTATGTTCATGTAATGGTCTTGAGTTGGGGAGGACCTTCCCTAATAAGCTTAACTGTCCTCATTCTTGAAGATTATTTTCTTTCCTTTTGATTTCCAGAAACTTGGGTTAAGGAACATTGTAAGGCAACAGTCTCAGAATGGACAGCCTCTGTGTGGTAGCCCTGTGGAGACATGGTTGGGTTCGAGAGATTGAGGATCAGGCCATTATGCTCTTCATGTCCTGTTGTGCTGGCTTTGTGGAAACATGGGTTTTTTATTGGTCTCTGCAGGCTGATGAGATTGAGAAGATCCTTTGCCACAAATTCATGCGCTTCATGATGATGAGAGCAGAGAACTTCTTCATCTTGCGTAGGAAGCCTGTGGAGGTGAGCTAGAGACCTAGATCTGAAGCACTTAACCAGGGAGAGTAGCTGTAATTGATGGGTCCTGGGTTCACAACTTTGGTAGGTTAATAACCACTGGCCTGTGTAGATACGACCTTGTGACCTTCCTGACTCAAAATATGTTTCTGGTTTTTTTTATGTGCTCATTTGTCCACCTGTCTCCGTGACACATGAGAATTCCCAGTGGGATAGGAACAGTGTCTGAGACAGCATTTCATGCATTGCAAGATTGTTCCTGGATTGATGATTGTCCCTGATACCTCCATCTTGGCTAGCTCAAGGCCCGAGATCACCATCTTGAAATCTTCCTCCAGGCAGTAGTCAGTGAATTGTCTTTCTTTGGCTGGGAAGGAGAGGCATCAGAGGCTTAGGAGAAACCATTCTCTCAACTTAAGTACTGTGGGTAATACAAAAAAAAGCATAAGACAACGGTTCCACTCTTAAAGAGTGTCTAATCTAGTTGGGAAAATATAATAGTTTTCATTTATGTTTCATGCACTATCAGAGGTTCCCAAACTCATTTGGCTTACTGCCCCCTTTAAGAAAAATTACTCGGGGTCCTGGGGTGGGGTTAGGTTAACCTTTATTTTTATTCAATGCCCTCCAATTGCACCTGAGGCTGCTACTGCCACCCCCACCCCCCCAGGATTGTTCCAGCACCCCCACAGGGGGTAGTATCACCTACTTTGGGAACCCATGCACTATATCTTTCGAATTTCACAACATTTTGAGGTATTCATTTCCCTGTTTTACAGTTTAGGAAACTGAGCCTTTGAGGGATTTGCCCCAAGGCACTCAGCTGGCTAGTGAGAGGCTGATCTGAGATCTGAACCTCCTGGCATTCTCACTTTGGTCTAGCATTCTGTCTAGCCAGGGCAGCATTGCCACCAAGGAGGTTTTGCATCTTCAGATGTCTTTGTCTCTCTGGGCTTCATAGGAGCTTAGGATTTAAAGGTGGAAATCATTTATTCTTACCCCCATCATGTATACATGAGAAAACTGGGACCTTGTAAATTTCAGTGATTGGCTTAGGGTTGCGCAGCTCCTCTGACTGCACATCTAACTCTTCCCAATATACATACTGTGTTTCAGTTTCCCTGTCTGTAAAATTTGAATGGGTTAGATAACCTCGAAAGATGTTTGCATCTGTTAAAGCCCTGTGATTCTTTGGTAGATGGAGCAACAGTTGCTTCAAAAATAGGATTGAAGAAAAAAATGCTTTCTAAACTTTCTAGACAGAATAACCCTTGTAAGATCAACGCTAGAGAAAAGAGATGATTCTCTAGGATGGCCCTTATATCATAATCAGTTTGAGAATACATTCTCTCTTTCCTCCAGATCACAGCCTGTACCCAAATATCCTGTAGGTATGCATACCAGAAATGTAGAGAAGCTTTGTGCAGCCTCAGGTTCAGTCCCCTCATGGTCCCAAAAGAGTCGATATCTTGGCAGGTGAAAGATAAATATAGCTGGTGAGAAGCTAGGTTTTCCATGCTACTACCCTCCTCTGGATAGAGAAATAATGGGCCTAGGGTGATGATTGAGACATATTTTTTTTTTGGACCTGGCCAATGCAGGACTTAATTTTGCTTGACTGTGTGTTTTGTTTAGAAGGGTTTTTCTTTTTCATGCTTTCTCAGTTTGGGGGAATTAGAGGGAAAAAGGCAGACTTTCATTGATTGAAAAAAGTTTTAAAGAATTTTTTTAAAAGATGGGAATTGAAGGAGAGAATATGGATTAAGAGGGGAGGATGTGTGGTCTGCAAGGGCTCCTACTCTCCTTCCCCACCCCCAACAGCTAAACTAATTTTTTTCTGTTTCTTTTTTTGTTTCACAGGGTTATGATATCAGTTTCCTGATTACAAACTTCCACACAGAGCAAATGTACAAACACAAACTGGTGGACTTTGTGATCCACTTCATGGAGGAGATTGATAAGGAGATCAGTGAAATGAAGCTGTCGGTCAATGCTCGAGCTCGTATTGTGGCAGAGGAGTTCCTCAAGAATGTGAGGATTTTGAGGGCTTTGCTGTTTCGTTAGGGGGAAAGAAGGCTGGCGTAGAAATCAAATCACCTTTTTTAGTAGAAAGATGATGTTTAGAAAATGGCATTTCTTCCCTGAAAAATTGTTAGGGCTGGAATGAGCATCTGAGGCAGCTCTGATGCAACTGGTTGCTTTGGGCCTAGATCTGGAGGCCAGCTGTGATAGATGGAGCCTTTTTCCATCTCTTAAGACATTCCAGGAAATCTCCAGTGATCACCTGGTCCCAGCATCTCAAAATATTCATACCCAGAAAGCTCTTGTCTATATTTCACTTGTATCATCATGAGGGAAGTTAAGTAGTGTTCTGCAAAGATAGAGAGTAGGAACCATGGTTTGCATAGCTTAGAAGTCATTCCATATCTCATTTCTGACCTCTGTTTTTCAGGCTTAATGATCTTAATTTCTACAGCCAGTTTTTAATATTTTTTTTATCTACTCCTCACAAAGTTGTCTATTTCTTTTTAGTTATAGGGACCTTTAGTAAGGAAGGCCTACTCAGACTGTGTAAGAGCACTTGACTGGTGTTTGCTTCCTACATGTTTATTTGATTTTGGCTAGATAATCTCACACACACACACGAGTGCTTGAGTCCCACAGAACTTCAGTTCTTGGTGTGTTCAGTTCATAGTTAACTCTTATCCCAGATACCTAATTTAGTATTTATTGTGCATAGAAAAGCATAGACCTTGCCCAGAAGAAGTTGACTTTCCTAAAAATGACAATTACTGCCAGTTTCTCATGGGATTTGATTAAACCTCATGCTCTCTGTGCAGAAAATAGATATAATAATCACAGCTCTGGAGATGAGAAGCTCCATTCAACAAATATTTTTTGAACCATGTGCAGAGCACTGTGCAGGTACCCAGGGAGATAGAAAGATGTATAAAGTAATCCCTGCTCTCAAGGACTTTATAATCCAGTGAAATTGAGGAGATGCTGTGGTGGCTTAAGGTTGAAGTCTAGGGTGCTTTGACTTCATCCTTATGTACTTAATATAAGCATTTGTTGAGTAGCTGCTGCCCCAGGTTGAGGGTGAAACAATGCGTTCAACTTCTGTTTCAGCATTTCAAGGATACACGATTTCATCCTTGTGGGTACTTTACTGATGGCTGCACCTTAGTAATCTGCGGAGTTGTTATGGCAAAACAAAACACTAATAATAATTATGGGGCTAAAGGACTGTATAAATCTGGTTTGGGACAGGGAAAGACAGAGAAAGAATGAGAGACTGCCACTGGAGTATTCAGAAGAGTTATCATTTCATCGGTGTGGGCTCCTCTTCCACCAACAAATGGCAGCCTTGCCTTGCCTTAATGGAAGTCTTCATGCCTTGTTGTGGCCTTCAAACAATTCAGGGCCTAGTTGCTAATCCTTGGTGACAAATCTTTCTGAACTCAGCTGGGCTGGTCTTTAGATGACAGGTTGTCACCAGGCCTGTACAGTCTGTCCAGCTGGAGATAGGCCTTGCTAGAACAGATGATGTAATATTCAAGAACCCAGGAATATGTGGGCATAATGATGGTCATCAGAGATGGATGTTAGTGGTGGGGCAACCAGTGAGATACCTTTACCCCTCTTCCTCCAGACTAAGAGGCTGGTCTGTTAGGTTAGGCAGCCTGCGGCTGAGGTGAAATAAGGAAGAGCGCAGGTCTTTCATCCTTAGTCACTTAGTGTAGTGCCCAAGGTAGGCATTTATTAAGTGCTTGCTGAATAAGTAATGTGGGGGGGGGTATTAGGTAGCAGAAGGAGATAGAAAGGAAGAGAGAAGCTTTGAAGACCTTAATTAAGTGGGGGCTGTTTAGCTGAATTCTGATGAAGTTGGAGGAATCAATGCAATGCCAGCACCATTGAGCACCTAATCCCAGTTTCCTCTTTTGCTTTCTTCACAGTTCTAGAGCATCTGACTGGATCTCTGGCTGCTCCCTCCTCATCCTCTCTCCTCTCTCTGCAAAGTTGCCCTGGCGGAGCTCAAGAATCCTGGGGCAAGGGGAGGGACAGGGCTTGGGGATGAAGGGCACAGGCTGGAGAGCTTGCTATTGGAAAGAAAACAGCAGTAGACCTGCAAGGCCATACCCAGTGGGTCAGCCTGGCCATCAATATTTAGTCCCCTGGGCTGGGACAGGTTTTTTTTTAATGTCTTGAAATTTAAAACTCTGTGCTTGTAGGACACTGTAACCTTTTGTCTTTTTTTAAACCAACTTAACCACCTCCAGTTACTTTACTGGTCGCTGTGGGTCTGGGCGGGCCTGGAGCCAAAAGGTGACTGTGGCCTTTTCACCCTCCCCCATCTCCCCCCCAAAATGTGCAGGGAAGAGAGGTTTCAGGCTACAGTTCTTTTTTTCCCTTTCTCCCCAGGGCCTCAAAAAGCCATAGGGGCTGCTTCTTGGCTTTCTGAGATCTGCCTGAGGGGCTGCTGTCATAAGATAGCTTGAGGTAGGGGTAAAGCTAGGTAAGACAGTCCCTAATTGTGCCCAGGAGCCCTCAGGAGCTGGAGCCTAAGACCCAGGCAGGTTCTGGAGGGGAGGAGAGCCTCTGTTCAGACCTGCTTCTTGGGGGTCCGTTACTGTCCATGCTAGAGGTGGTGAATCCTTCCTTAGTAGTTGTCCCTGCCAATCAGTGTACCCATCCCTTTGCCTGTCCTGGATTCTTCTGCTCTTGCACTCCGTGTGACTTTTCTTAATCTGGTGACCACACCCCATTAAAATCTTTTCCTGCCCTCTGAGGGGCTGCATGATGTCTGCGCTGTGTGTGTGAACAGAGGGCAGCGATGGGGGTGAGGGGTGTGGAGCTCTGTGGTGGCTGCAGGAGCATCGGTATCCCCGGGCCCTAGCTTCCCTCATGGCTCGAGCAGGGGGTTGCTCAGCTTTGGAACATTCTCTAACCTGTGGCCACCTTGGAAGCAAACCAATCCACAGCAGTAGCTGGAGTTTCATCCCCTTCTATCCCTTTGGGTTCTAAGATTGAGAATTTTGGCCTAATGGGCCTTCCCTTCACACTTTGCTAAGGGGATAAAGGGTGCATCTGGGAGGAAACGCAGCCTAGCAGCGAGGCATCCTCTCCCTCGTGCATTTCGGAAGAAGGTTGCTACAACCAGCAGCCTCTTGGGGCGAACGTCCACTAGGAGTGAGGCGCAGGGAGGGGCGTTTGCCTTAAGAGGCAAAGCCGCCTCCGGTGTACAGCAGGAGTCCGAACCTCGTTCCACCTAGGTGACGCGCCCCCCTTTATTGTGCCCCGGGGATGGTTTCCATAACAACGCTAAACAGAGGGCGGGGTTACACGTGAGACCGAAGCTCCCCGGGCCAGAGCGGTCCGGACGAACCCTCCCCCACCTCGGCTCTCAGGTGGAGGAGCCTGCGCGTGACGGGGGGCGAGGGACTTCGCCCGTTCTATGCAGGGCCTTGGGGCTGCTGTTCTCTTGGGGGGTGGGGAGCTCGGGGCGGTGTACAAGGGGGACCCTCCATGGTATGCAGAGCAGACCCAGGGCGCATACAGGGGCGACCAGCTATGCAAAGAGCCTGTCTGGCGGAGGCCGGGCTTCAAAGCCGTAAATCCCCCGCGCCCCGGCGTCCTGGTGCCGCGGGTGGGCCTTCCCAGGCCCTGGCGCACAAACTCCTATTGGGGCCGCCCCCGGGTACCGGGGTCGGCCACTCCCCACCTCCTGGCTCTGCATTGGCCAGGAGCCGAGTCGACGTTGTGGGACCCCGGGAGCCTGAGCGCCCCAAATGCGGGGCCGCAGAGCCGGGCGGGGCCCCGAGTTGCCTCTGGGTCCGGCGCCCCAGGGCGCGGAGCCGCCGCTGCCTCTCCGCTGGGCCCCGCGGCCTCTTCTAAGGTGGGCGCTGAGACTGCGGGGGTGCAGCCGCCCCCGGGCAGCCAGGGTGAGTCCCCCGAGCTACCTTTCCTCCCAGCAGACAGCTTGGGGTCTGGGAGCATGAACCAGGGCCCTTCGGCGCCCGCGGACGGCGAGAAGAAGGCCAAGGTCATCCCTCAGCCGCGGTCTGCGAACAGTATTGTACTCCCGGGCCGCCCGCCGACCCTGGACAAACCGCGGCTAGAAGGTGAAGTCCGACGTGGGCCCCTTCACTCTATGCCTGTCTCCCCTCTCCCCTCTCCCCTCTCGCCTTGCTTCTCCCTTCTGCCCCTCCTCCCACCTGCCAAGGAAAGGGGTGGGGGTGGAAGGTGCGTGCATAGGTGGGGGGGAGGCGATCATCGGATGCAGAGAGGATGGATGGATAGGGGCAAGCAAGGGAGGCAAGGAGGGAGAAGACCAAGAGGTAAATAGAAAGGTAGGGGTGGGGGTGGGGAGAGGGACTATAGAGAAGGAGATAGGCTAGGGGCAGGGTATCAGGAGGTAGATGGATGGGGAGAGAAGACAGAGGGAACCAGTTATATGGATAAGGAGGGGGTGCAAGGAAGAGGACAGGAGATACAGAGAAACAGATGGGGAGGAATAGGGTTAGTATATGAATAGAGGGGACCAGAAGACATGACATATGGGGATGAATTGGACACTAGGAGATGGAGGAGGAGACCAGATGGTGTTATGGATTGGGCGGTAGCCGGGAATGCAAAAATTACATATAACTCAGGGCTCTACATAGATAGGAGGGGATCAAGAGGGAGATGAACCATTCGGGAATTAGAGAGAGAGGAAATAGAGGGAAGGAACAATTAATTCTATGTATGGGGACAGGGGAGTCAGAGAAGGAACCAGGAGTTGGGGGCAGGGGATGAAGAAAAAGATGGAGGGATAGGGAAAAGGAGTTGATGGAGGGGACCAGGAGAGAGATAGATCAGGACTGACTGGGGAGAAGGGAATTGGAGGGATAGAACCAGTTGTGTGATTGAGGATTAGGAAAGCAAGGGAAGATTTGGGAGGTATATGAATGGGGACTGGTTAGAGGGAAGGAGATGGAGGAGGGAACCAATTGTATAGATGAAGATAGGGTATTCAGGGAAGGGACTTAATGGTATGCATGGTTAGTGGGATGGAAGTTAAAAGATGGATGGGGCAGCTAGGTGTCAAAAGTGGAAAGAGCTCCGGCTTTGGAGTCAGAAGGACCTGAGTTCAAATATGACCTCAGACACTTGACATTTACATGGCTGTGACTGTGGGCAAGTCACTTAACCCCACTTGCCTCACCAAAAGAAAAAAAAAAGATACAGGTAGGATTAGAGGCTGAGGATGAAGGGAAGCAAACAGGAAAAATGTGTGCATGTAGTCAGAGGTTTGGGTAAGGGTTAGGAGAGGAGGTATGGGTTGTTAAGGGGAATGGGGTTAAAGAGAGACCAGGAGGTATATGGATGGAAACAAGGAATGAAGAAAAGAGACCAGGAGACATGGATAGGGAAAGGAGCACAGGATAGGGGAAGGGGACAGATGGTAGAAGATGGGAGTAGGACAGAAGACTAAAGGATGGGAGAATAGGAGATGGAAGAAATAAAAGATGGGGTAGAAAGATCAGAAGCAGGCAGTACTTTGGGAAGAAGACTGGTAATGGAAGGATGCAAGGACAGGAATAGGTAGAGTCAGAAAAGGTAAAGACCTGGATTCCTAAGGGTTAGATAGAGGATTGGACTGTACAGAACAGGGTTTAGGAGGAGAGTTTGACAGAACAGCTTCCAGGATTTGTCTGGCTATCTCACTGTAGGCCCCCAAGCTCCGATGTCTGTCTGGAAAGGGTTCCCTGGGGCCCCACTCAACATTGACCGGCTTAAGAATGCCAAGATCCTGGTGCAGAGAGCCATCAAGGTCAGAGGGGGGAAAGAAAGGGGAACAGGGAGACCTGTCAGAGTCAGGGGGAAACTGAGGTGGAATAAGGCCTCAGGGAGCACTGACATTCTGTCCACTTCCTCAGCCTCCTTCTCCCTTGCCTTCCCTCACCCTATAGCAGAAGAAAGTCTTCATGATCCAGGGCCGCTACCCCGTGATCCGAGGGATCCTGCGCCGTCGGGGCTGGGTGGAGAAGAAGATTCCCCGTTTAACAGCAGCGCCAACAATACATCCCCCTAAAGGTTTTGACAGCTTTGGATCTGGAGATAATGATATCCCTGAGGACTGTGATGAAGGTAATAATAACTGACTCCTCACATTCTTCCCCCCACCCCTGGCCCCCCACACCACCACCTCTGGGGAGTTTGGGAGGGATTCAAGCCAGTCTTGAGAAGGGTATGAGTCCAAGGCTAGAGCTGGGGTGGGAAGGGGAGATGAAAAATCTAACCAGCAACCCTACTCCCTTCTTAGCCCCTGGCTTGTTTCTGTGGGTGAAAGTTTAAAATGAATATCCAGAGTGACCTTGAAAGGAAAAGATGCCAAAGAAGAAGAGCTTGAGGGTGAGGGTTTTGTGGAAGGGACAATCCTGCTGGCTTTGTGGTGGTGATGGAATCCCAGGGGAATGATCTTCTTATAGTTAGGAGCCAGTACAGGCCACCCACTGAATGTCTGCTTGAATTCTTGTACAAAGGGTCCCATTGTAGTTTTTTTTTCTTTGATAAGAGTAGAGGCTCTGAAAGGAGGGGTTAGGTAGAACAGAGCAGAGCCTCATCTATTTGGGGTTTTTGTCCCATAGAGGATGAAGAAGATGATGATGAAAGTCAACAGCCAGATCCTGACGATACAGATGGCACTCATGACCTTATGGTAATGGGGAGAGGGCCCCCCCTTTTCCTTCAGTTTAGAGATCAGAGGGTCAACTCTCCCAGGGAATCCCTCCAGGATATTTTAAGGGATTGGTAAGAAGGTGGGCTGCTGAGGTGAGGGCCCATAGAGGGACAGGGAGATGACCTTGTTCATCTTTCCACTTTCCACCCTCTCCCTTCTGTCCTAGTCCCGAATGGTTCGAAATGAGTTGCCCTATTTCATCTGGACCACCCGGAGGGATGTGATTGACTGCCGCTTCCTCTGCAAAGAGCAAATTATAAATCATTATGCTCGGGCAGGCTCCTTCACCACTAAGGTGGGATCTGTTAGATGGAGGTGGGGAGGAGGGACACACCATGCTGCAGTGGGCAGGCCAGGCCAGACTTACTCAGTTCTCCCTCCACCCTGGGTATGTACAGGAAAGGGAAACATCCCTCTCCCTGCCACTCAGTCAGTCAGAAAGTACAGTTCTTGCACACATACCACATGCCTACTCCTGCCCTAGTCACTTATAAGGAAGTGTGAGATGTAGTCCCTACCCTTAAGGAGATGGGGAGAAAAGAAGCATAGGCACAGAAGGCAATTATCAATATAAGATAAATGATGATCTGGTACTAAATTGTGTGGTATAGACCACAGTATAGAATTGTCAGAGTTCAAAGGAGAACATTGAAGGAGTAGAAAGATCAGGAAGAAGAAGGCAAGGTTGAAACTGGCCCTTGAAGGATGGTGGTGGTCCAGGCATGGGGACTAGCAGAACCAAAGGTATGGAGGGCGAGAATTAGCAAATTTGGGGCAGAGCAGACCATCCTTCCTGTAATGGAGTGCCTGTGGGTGGGACACCCTCTTCATAACAATCTAGCCACATCCTCCAGGTGCTGCCAGTCCCCTGAGCAGTCTTTAAACATTCAGCTCACTGCGGGTCCTCCCCTTGCTTGGAAATGTGTGGAAAATATGGGTGAACCCCCTAAGTCAATTTGGCAAGCTCAGTGGAAGTTCCACCCTGTGCCCTACTCTGGCTGACTTCCTAGGTTGGTCTGTGCCTCAACCTCCGGAACCTGCCCTGGTTTGATGAGGCCAGTGCAGACTCCTTCTTCCCACGCTGCTACCGCCTGGGAGCCGAGGATGAGAAACAGGCTTTCATGGGTAGGATTATGCCCTCTTCCCCAGCTCCTGCTCCTCACTCCTTAAGGCTAGGGAATCACCTCTGTTTGAAGCTGGAGAATTCTCTGCTTTGCCTGGTCATAGTTTGGGTGACCCTTCCCCTGCCAGATTTCCTTCCATGACCCTGTCTACTAGGCCTTGTTCCTTTCCTAATCATACCTTCTCTGAGATGCTCACAATATTGAACTAGCTGAATCAACTCACATGCCTTAAGAAGGTGTAGTACAGACTAGGTTCTGTCTTAGATCCATACTAGGGTACCAGGTGTAGACTGGATTTTAGATCCATTTGAGGTGTCAGGATTAGGTTGAGTTCTAGATTTGTACTGGATAAGAAGACTATATTGGCTTCCAGGTTTAAAATGGGCTCTAAATTCACATTAGGTATTAGAACTGCACTAGGTAGGTTCAAGGTCTGCATTTAATGCTAGGTATAGGACATGAGTTGGCTTCCAGATCTACAATAGGTACCATGTCTATGTTAGGATTTTGGTCGATACTAGATGTCAGGCCTAAGTTGACTGATATTTATCTGGAGTACCAAGTCTAAGTTCCAAGTCCAACAGTTGTGCCAAGCCCAGATTAGATTCTAAAAGTAGGCGAAATTCTGGCAATATTTAGTTTGCTGTGGGAACAGAGGTTGCTCCCTTCTGTCCTTCTACCCCCCAACTCCATCTTCCATGGGCTGGTGCTAAGGAGAGTATCCCCCACCCCTCACTCCTAACCCATCCTGAGAGCAGAGGACTTCTGGCTGACAGCCGCACGCAACGTTCTCAAGCTGGTGGTGAAGTCGTGGGACCCCTACTCAGAAGAGAATGACCAGACAAAATCATCCCCAACTTTGTTGGAAAAGACCCTGCCAGGTAAGTCCCACGGGTCATCCATCCACTCATGCCTCCATCCATCGAGCTCTGAGTCAGCAGCCTCTGGGGACCCCGCCACATGCCAGGCTCTGCTAGGGCTACAGATTCAGCAGGAGACATACTTTTTGTCTTCTCTTTGGGAAGGCAGGATACCATAAGCAGAAAGTTGCAGGCGATCCAGAATCCCTTGTACCTGAGTACTGAGGAATACAAACAGTGTAGCAAATGTTTTTCTTTGGGGGCAGCACTCTCCACAAGACCCCTCCTCCCGCATCCGCAGACCTGAAATTCAAGGGGTCTTGCCGGCCAGGGACTCAGTAACAGAAACAAGTTTGAGATCAGAAGGCATAGGGAACAATTAGGTTCCAAGAAATCCTGTCTTGTACCTCAGCTTTCTCCTCCGTATGGGAGAATTTCCCTGCTTTCTTCTCCTGTTTGTGTGTATAAGGCAGAAGGTAGGCCCAAGGACCAGTCCTTCCTTCTGTGTCCTTCCTTCTCTAGAATCACCCCCAGGCTCTCCAGGGGGTAGGCAGAGTACAAAACCAGAACTCAAGCAGGTATCGTCGAAGCTGATTGAAGATGCGCTACAGGCCTGTGAGGGTTACCTCAGAAGTTTGGCCCATGAGGATATTGACAAGACCATAGAGTCTCCAGGGTACCTGACCCAGGCTGATTGGACTTTATTTCTCCAGCGCTACTACCAAGTGGTCCAGTAAGTGTGTGTTAGCACAGAAAATGGGGTGTAGGGACATGAAAAGCACAGGTGGACCCAAAGACCTTGGGTGGGGTGGTTTACCCATTCTGGGCCTGCATCAAGGATACTATTTAAAGAAGCTTTGGAAACAACACATTATATTCAAATTGGCCAATACACTGTTGCTTACAGAGAGAACTATGTGTGAGAAAGTGTAGCTACTAGAGAGGAGTGATCTTGCACAGGCAAAGTGGTGTGGGACTCCAGGGTATTTTCCTCTTTCTGCATTCATGTATTTGTTATCTTCAGGGAGAGATGGCCAGCAATACAAGTAGTTTGTGTGTCCCGGTAATTCTGTTGTTGTCCTGTTGCAGAAACCAGACAGGAATCACGCCATTAGGTGAGCTGAAAAACCTTTGTCCCAGATTCAGCCTGGAGCTGTACCTGAGTCTGCTGTACTCACTTTCCATGTCTCCAGGACACTAATACCTAATATAATGGTCCAAAAAAAGTCTCAAAAACAATATCCAAAAGCTGAAACTATGAGCAGTTGGTTGGGGCCCCATCTCTGGACAGCTGTTGAAAACGTCACTCTTGGGGCCGCTGGGGGGTACAGTGTATAGAGCACCGGCCCTAGAGTCAGGAGGACCTGAGTTCAAATCTGGCCTCAGACACATGATACTCACTAGTTGTGTGACCCCTGGCAAGTCACTTAACCCCGATTGCCTCTCAAAAAATGTCACTCTCTGTTCTACCATATGGCCTGGTGCTACCTATACATACATACATACACAATGCACGTATCACTTATATCCTTACCCCACTCATTTCTAATTTATCCTGCACATGACCACCACCAGGCTAATTATCATTAAGTCCTTTCATCATGCCTCCTAATGTTCAAGAACCTCTAGTAACTCCTAGTGGTCTGTAGGGTCAAGTCAAAACTCTTTGACTCAGCATTTAAGACCCTGTACAATCTGGCCCTACTCTCCCTCCCCAATCATATCTTCTTCTTCTCCCCTACATAAAACTCTCACTAGATGGGCCTTCTTACTGTCTTAAACTTGATGATGCAAGAGATAGTAAGTACCTATTATCTGTAAGGTGATGGGGTTACATATAAAAATGAAAGGGGACACACATTCTGCCCTTGGAGAGATTACAGTCTACTGGCTTCAGGCAGGAGAGAGAGTTACATAGGCATAGGGGTAGGGCTGAGACTGGATTTCACTGGTTTAGGAAACTGCCACTACCATTAAAGGTTGGCACCTTCTCAGTAACTTGCAGGCTAAGAGACTTGCCTAGAGCATTGAGTGGTGTAGGGACTTGCCCATCACTTTTGGAGTCCTTGGTCATGTTTATGCAGTTACTTTTGTTTGGAATGTCCTTCTTCTACCAACTGTATAAATACTGTGTATTCATCAAGGCCTATGGGGAGTCTCACCTCTCTGATGAAGCCTTCTTAGACTTCTTCTCAGGAACCATATGGAATATCTCTTTTGGATTAATCAAGTGCCATGATTGGGCAGTCAATTACATATGTGCCAGACACTGAGGAGTATGAAAAAAACATAATGATATTAACCCTTCCCTCAAAAAGCCTACCGTACAGGAGAAGAAGAGATGAGACAGATAAAGATAAAAATATAACTAGCAAGTACTCAGTAGTAAATAATGGCAAATTGAGTGCATAGGTAATAAATCCAGTGGAATCAGTACAGGGGAGAGAGAGAACTCTGTGAACTAATATGGACAGAGAAGCTTTTGTGGAAGAAATGGATCCTGAGCTGAACTTTGAAAGTATAGGGTTTGGGTGGGGAAGGATACAGGAAAGGAAGAAGAACTTTTGGGAACTGTATGATCCAAAGTGCAGAGGCAGGAAATAAGACAAAAAACCATTCTGGCAGAAGTTGATGCCATGGACAATGACTTGGTTTTGCCTCAGATTGTAGGGGGTCATGAATGCCCAAATGAGGAGTTTGAATTTATTCTGTAGGCGATAGGTTGGTGGTTGGTTGGTTGTTTTAGCAGAGGAATGACAATCAAAGTTATGCTTTAGGAAGCTTAATTCATTGGCATTGTGCAGGCTGGATTGGAGGTAAAGAACCTAGAGGCACTTGGCAATTTGGCTCTGAATTAGAATGATGGCCTTGGAGTTTTTGAATGAGTAAATAAAATGTCGAACCAATGCAAACAACTAGTAAACCATCAGTTTGTATGCTTTATTTAATCAGCAAATGAAAATTACTATGTAAGCCAACTTTTTTTCCTGAGCAACAGAAAATATACTTGTAGAGAGCCAGGTATCTTGTACAAGTGTTGTCGTTTGCTGACTTTGGGCTCCTGAAAATATCATCTCCTTTTGCTTTTCCATAGTCCAAAGACTGTGTTTCAAATAGTCTGTTTCCTTTTTAATCCTCAAATTTAAAAAGCTATTGTTATCTCTTGTTTTTATATCACCATCACTTTTGGCTATATTCCTGCCCTTCCCCTATCTAGTGAGCCATTCCCTGTCATACAGAATTAAAAAAGAACAAGGGGGAACACCAGTTCCACAAAAATAACTAAGACATCAGTGGAATCCGACAGTATATGTACTGTTCAATCAGCCAACAAGTATTTATTAAGCACCTACTCTGTGCCAGGCACTAGGCTAAGCACTGGGGATACAAAAAAAGGCAAAAGACAGTCCCTGCCCTCAAAGAGCTTACATTCTACTGGAGGAGACCATGTGCATATATAAGTTTTTACAGGGGGAAAAACTACATAAAAGACAAATATAAAGTGAAAATGTGATGGTAAAATACAAGTTAGGGAGAGTGGGCACTGGCAATTGGGGAAATCGGGAAAGGCTTAATGTAAGAGATGGTACTTCAGTTGAGTAGTGAAAGAAGTGAGGGATCTTAGGCAGAGGTAGAGAGGAAGGATCTAATGCCAGGCTTGGAGGATGGCCACTACAAAGGCGCAGAGCTAAGTGTAAAGAACAGAAAGAAGCCCAGAAAGAAGAACAGTTTGGTTAGACGATAATGTAAAGGAAGAGTATAATAGTTTGTCCACTGTTACAAAGAAAGGAGGAATTACATTTTTCCCTTCTCGGAGGCCAAGCCTGATCATTATAATTGTATAGCAGTCAGCTTCTTTTTGTTGTTGTTTTCATTTACATAGATCATAGAGCTGAGGGACCTTAGAATCTATCAATTTCAACCTCATTTTACAGATGAGGAAACTGAGGCCCAAGCTAGGTGATTTGCCCAGGGTCACACAGTTCTGAGGCAGGTTTTGAACACAGATCCTCTTTACTCCAAGTCTAGTGCCATATCCACGAAATCATGTTGCCTCTCACATTATTGTCTGTCTATATGTATGTATATATATGTGTGTGTGTGTATATATACATACATATACGTACACTTTTCCTGATACTGCTTATTTCCTTTTGTATCTGCTCACATGAGCTTCACCAGTGCTTGCTTCTCGAATTATTCATATTCATCTTTTCTTATCACACGGTAATATCCCATTCACATACTATGATTCCCTAGTTGATGGACATCTACTGTTTCCAGGTCTTTGCTACTTTAAAAAAAATGTAACTACACATATTTTAGAGTGTACAGGGCCTTTCCTCCCCTGCCTTGGCCCTCCTTGGGGTGTATCCATGGCAGTGGAGTCCCTGGGTGAAAGGGGGCAGATATCTTAGTCATTTTTTTATAGTATAATTTCAGATTGTTTTCCTAAATGGTTGAACCAGTTCACAGTTCTATCAACAGGGAATCGGTGTGTCTGTCTTTCCACAGCCCTTTCATCTTTTTTCATCTTTTCCCATATTTTTTCATCTTCGTCAATTTGCTGGCTACGAGTAAAACCTCAAATTGTCTTGATTTGCTTTTATCTTATTATTAGCGATTTGGAATGATCAAATGTATTTCAAAATGTATAAGCCTGCTTGAAGTCCTTTCATAAGTAGGCAAGGTACGGAGAGAAATTAACTTTCACGCTCAATGAATCAATAGACATATGTAAGTTGTATAGAGGAAAGAGCGCCCTGGAAGGCGAATAGGAGGTCTCTCATGAAGAAGAGGAGAGAGGAGAGAGAAAGATGGAGGAAGTGCCTAGTTCGTCACTGACTTCTGATAAACTATCATAGCTGTAGAGTTGAAAGTGACTTTAAGACTTGACATCTTCATTTTATATGAGGAAATGGAGGCTCAGAAAAGTGTAATGACTAGCTTTCCATTGCCAGGGAAGTAGCAGAAGCTTGTGACTCAGGCCGTGTGACCCAGCAGAGCCATTTTCCCCCTGAACCACCCCACCCCTTCTCAAGTTATTCTTTGTCCCAGGCAGTTGAGGGATCTCTGGAGAAATGGTGATCCCTTCTTTTAGGCGGCTTGATTAGAGTGTGCAGGCGTCGGAGCAGTCAACGAGCATTTATCGAGTGCCTGTTGTGTAACAGACACTGTGCCGGGCACCAGAGATACAAACATACAGTTGGGTGCTCCTGTATCCCGCTAGTGCGTAGGACATGTGCGAGTTATATACAAAATAAGTCCAGAAGCAGTCAAGGACCAGGACAAGATGAGAACTGAATCCCAAAAGGCTTCTTGGAGGACTCTAAGAGGCAGAGGGGAGGAAAGAGTTTACCCCAGGAGTGAGAGCTAGTCTAGGCCACGCCCTGGAGTGGAGCAGAGTGTCCTCTACAAGGCACAGAAAGTGAGTCATTTTGGCCAGAGCGTAACAAAGGGGGAAAATATGTAATTTACATGGAAGGACTTGAAGTGCCAAACAGAAGAGTCTGAGGCTTTTTATCCCTCTTCCCAGGTATATTGCGGTAGTGTCTCAGCTGTTCTCCTCCCCTCCAGTCTTTCTGACCCATCCTCCTACACATAGTGGCCCAGGTGACATTCCTGAAGTGCAGGTCTGAACATGGCACTTTCAGTGGCTCCCTATGACCTTTAGCACCAAATAAAATCTCTGGCATTTCAAGCCCTTCACAAGCTGCCTTCAACCTACCTTTCCAGGCTTATTATATGCCATTTGGTGCACACGCTCTGTGGTCCTGCCAGATGGGCTCTCTTGTTCTTCCTCATAATGGACGTTCTGTCTCCTCCTTGCGCTTTTGTGTAGGCTCTTCTTGCCCTTCTCCCACCCCAATGCCTGGAATATACTCCCTCTTCACCTCTGCCTCTTAAGACCCCCCCCCCAATTGCCTTCAGGTCAAATATCATCTCGTCTGAGAGACCTTTCCTGATTCTTCAAGCTACTAGCCCCGCCCCATTGAAATTACCTTGGATTTAACTTGTATCTCTTTTGTATCACCCTGTATGTGTACGTACTATAGAATGTGAGCTCCTTGAGCACAGAAATTATTTCACTTTTGTCATTGTATCCACAGTGCCTGGAACATTGTAGGTGCTTACTACTTACTGACGGATATAGAGAGTCACCAAAAGAGTAAAGGTCAGGAGGACCTGAGTTCAACTTCGGCCTCAGACACATAACATGCACTAGCTGACCCTGAGCAAGTCACTTAACCTCATTGCCTAGCCAAAAAAAAAGAAAAAGAATAAAGGTCAAATCTATGCTTTAGGGTTATCTGGCAGCTTTTCGGAGGATGGATGGGAGTGGGGAGAGATTGGAAGCAAGGACACTAATTAAAAGTCTATTGCACTGAGATATCCATTCATTGCTTAGCACAGTGCCTAGCGCATAGTAGATGCTTAATAAATGTTCCCTTCCTTTCCCTTGTACTGTCCCAGGTGAGAGGTGACTAGGGCTTGAATTAGGGTAGTAATCACAGGAGTAAAGAGAAGGGGATGGCTGCACAATATGTAATGGCATTGGAGTCTTCAAAACTTGGCAACTGTTTGGATTTGGGGAATGAGTGAAAGTGAAAAGTAGAGATGATTCCAAGTTTGTGAATGTGGGTGTTGGGAAAGATAGTGATACATACCCTCAAGAGAAACTGAGAAGTTTGGAGTAGGAGCAGGTGAAGGGAGAAAAGAGAATAAATCTATTTTGGACATACGGATTTTGAAATGCCTGTGGGTCATCTAAGTGAAGATGTTTAGTAGACAGCTGGCACTGTGGAACTGGAGTTCATCAGAGAGATTAGAGCTGGAAGTGTAGATCTCGGGATCATCCACATCAGGATAATGAAAGTTGGGGTAGCTGAATGAGATCACCAAGAGAGGGCACAGAGGAAGACTTGTCTGATGTAGGTGCTTTGTTGATCACTTAGCCTTAACTGTTTTGTTACGAGGAAGTGTTCATTGGGGAAGGGATTATGTATACTGGGAACTAACTATGATGTAAAAGATAATACCAAAAGGCCTGAATTTTTAAAAGGTAAATATTTATTGGAAGAAGAAAGAAAGGAAGGAAGAAAAGATATCTGGCCTGCTATAAATAAAACCTAGCTGAATAGTCCCCTAGGAAGGAACAAAGGTGGAACAAACAAGTAGTTTTCCATTGAGAGTTGCTAATAAGAATGACAGAACATTGTGGATTTTGCTTCCAGCAAATACGAGGGCCAAGGTGAATTTTTCAGGGACCTGCCAAGAATATTCTATGTTTGTGTTTCTGTCACTGCCAAGTAATAGTTATTTATGCACAAAATGTGGGTTAGTCCCTCTCCTAGAAGAGAAAAGAAAAGGGCTGGAGGAACACATCTCTAGACTCTTTAGTTAAAAGAGAGATGAGTTCTTTGAAAAGAGTAGAAGGGGTGCTTCAAGGAGAACACAAAAGAAAAAGAGAACACAAAAGAAAAATAATCTAATTTTTAATTTTTAAATTTTTTTTAAGGCAGTTGAGGTTAAGTGACTTGCCCAGGGTCACACAGCTAGTAAGTGTCAAGTATTTGGTCTGAGGCCAGATTTGAACTCGGGTCCTCCTGACTTCAGGGCCGATGCTCTATGTACTACACCACCTGGCTGCCCCCAAAAGAAAAATAATCTAAAGAGACAGTATACATAATACTAATCTGTGGGTTGCAGTTGGAGGAAGGAAGAATATGACAAAGAGAAGAAAGGGGTACAGGATCACTGAGCTTTGGAAATAAGTGAGACTTTTCTGTAGAAGGGGGGTAGCTGAACCCTCTCAGGAAGGAGAAGTCTTTCGTGCTCCAGGACATGATACTCTGGATGCCAGCTGGGCCAGAGGAGAAGAAGCATCCTGTTTTGTTCAAAAGATGCAGAGAAGGGGAGTGGTTCATGACTCCTCAATGAAGGCTCTCAAAGCAACTGTTTGTCCACCTGACATAAGTAATAGAGAGGTCTGCTGTGGATATCTAGGATGTGAAGGAGAGCTTTCATAGAATAACTAAGCCTGATGATTACTAATCTATCCTAGTGGTTTAGTGAGGACACATGATACTACCAGATGGAACCCAAGAAGCATTGCCAGATATTATGAAGTCTTGGGCAAGAAACTGAAACCTCCAGGGGGAAAGTGATGTTTTCATAACTATTGCTGATTGAAAGCACGAGCTCCGAAAGAGAAAGGCTGATCTGGGAAGTGAATGATAGATTAAGAGATTTCACATCCTAGCTAACAGCAGCAGGCCTGTCTCTTGTCAACATCAGGTTGACAACTAGCTGCCTTTAGACTAGGGCAGTGGAGAGACAGGGCATGCATGGGAACTGCCCTTCAAGACTTATTCTGCTTGGCCCCTTAGGGTAGAACTAGGAGCAATCAGTGCAAATTGTAGAGAGGTAGATTTCAAAACTATAAAATGAAAACTTCCTGACAGTTTAGAGCTGTCCAGTAGTGGGGGAAAGTGCCTTGAAATGTACTGGGTTTTCCTTCCTTGGATGCCTTCAAGCCTAGATTAACTGACCACTTGTTGGGAATGTTATAGAGAAGATTCAGGCATGGTTTAGACCATATAATAATTATAATAATATCATTATACAAAATAAAATAGCTAATATTTATATAGTCCTTAATATGTGCAAGGCACTGTGCTAAACACTTTACAGTTAATTATCCCATTTGATACTCACAGCAACCCTTTTGAGGTAGGTGTTATTTCACAGATGAGAAAACTGAGACAAACAGGGGTCATGTGACTTGCCCAGAGTCATACAGGCTCTGAAGTCCCTTCCGATTCAGCTTCTGTGTTTCTGTGAGTCAGATGGGTTGGATTCAAGTCTTAGCTGTGTGTGATCTTGGCAAAGATTTGTTGTTTCTTTGGTGTCAGTTTGTACATTTGCAACATGAGAGAGGATTTCTAAAGGTCTCCTCCAGCTTATATCATTCTGTGATGTTACAGTATATACTAATACTGATTGAGCATCTAATAAGAGTCTCCCTGGGTCAAATGAAAGAACTAAAATAAAACTGAGCAGAGGGGAGAGCTTTGGGAAGGAGGTAGGGACTTTTTTTGTGCTTTGGGGAACAAGTTCACCTTTGCACAGAAACCAGTTATTTGGTCAGTTTAGTAAGTTAAGTATTTGTCTACATCTCTAGAACATAATAATCTATAATGAGGTCTTAATTACTTGGAACAGACAATAATTGTAAAAGGAATGAGGAAAAGATGTATTAAGTATGGATTAGAGCACATGAAAAGCTGAATTGTAAATAATGAGCTGATATACATATATATATATATGTGTGTGTATATAATATATATATATATATATATATATATATACATATGCACTTTTGAATAGAGTATTAAAGTGGGGAAGAGGATGGAGAAGAAGTAAGAAATAGAGCTAGAATATCCTATTCAGACAAGAAAAGGTTTGACTTTTCCCATTAGTTTGGAGGTTTTTCTAGAGGAGACTGGAATTTTAGGAGCTCCTTTAAATGAATTGGTTGGGGGGATATATGATTTTAGGAGCTACTTGGTGGTCTCCAGGTGTGGGGGCATAGTGAGATATCTGGGAGTGAAAGGTCTTCCTAGATTCCTACAGGGGCATGCAGGCAGATGAAAGGACAAAGGGACTACTTTCTAGCTCCACTCTGAGCACCTCACCATTTCCCACAGTGAGGGGGCTGAGCTAAAGAAGGTTGACTCTCAGATCCAGCGTTGTGAAGACATCCTTCAGCAGCTCCGGGCAGTGGTGCCTCAACTTGACATGGAAGGAGACAGAAATATCTGGATCGTGAAGCCTGGAGCCAAGTCTAGAGGTCGAGGTAAGGAAAAATGAGAAGGGGGGTTGAGAGAGAGGTGGGAGGGTAGAAGGGTATTGGTCTGCAGGATTAGGTAGAGAGAGAAAGACCCCATGCCATTCTCTGAGCATAATCTCAGAGTCAGTGATACAGATGAGTAAAGAAATATCCTTGAATTCTTGATTCACATAAAGAAATAAACATCAGGATGGCAGTTGCATTTAATTTTTATAACAGCCACAGTTATAGATATGTTCCCAATTCACTCCTATCATCCCCCAGTTTCCAGTTGGTAGAACCTCAAAGAATCATATAGTCTTTTCACTGGAAGAGGTGAGCAGCCTCAGTGTAATGTATTAGAAGCTACACAAGGCTTGAAGTTAGGCCCCCAGCTCTTGGGCTTACCATACTATCTGTGTGACCTTAGGCAAATCACTTCTCTGGGTCTGTCTCTGTAAAATAAGGAAGATGGCCTAGCTGAACTGTTACTGATATAACAGTTTATCAGCTCCAGTGTTCTTAGACAAGTCACTGGTCTTCATCTTTATCCATAAATTGGGAATAATCATATTTGCATTACTTACCTCACAGGCTTATTATGAGGAAAGCATTTTGGAATTTTGTAAAGTACTTAGCAAATGTGAACTATTATGCCTCTGTTTCTACAGATCTAAATCTGTGGTGCCATCTTTGCTTATTGGGTGGTACAAAAAGGGCATGAGACAAGAGAAGGATCAGCATGCACTGAGAACAGCACTTGTGACAGTTGAGTTAGCTCAGTGTGTAAAATACATATTTGGCAAACAAGGGGTGACTAAATTTCAAATGTACCAGCAAGGGTGCATTCAGAAATACCTCATCACCTTCAAAGTGTAATCACTTGGAGTGGCAGCAATACTTAATCTGTTGTTTGAGATGATGAAGTGGTACTGGAGGTAACAGTTGCACCTCGTCACATTTAAGTGCATCCATTCAGGTGGATTTTTATCCAAGAATTAGGCTCAGCTGCCCTCCTTTTCTGAGGGAGGGGAGGCTGGGTGTGCACAACACTGCATAGTATCAAACTTGATTGATGTACAGATTGCTTTTGGAGAAATGCTTTCCTCCTGCCTCTCTTATTCTTTGTTTTTTTCTTTAAAAAGGGATAGCATTCCGAATGAAGAAGGGATAGATTGGGAAAATAAAATGGCAGAACCCCCCCCAAAAATCAATAAAAATTAGGCTCATATTTTGTTGAAGCAAAAAACTAAAAACAAAGTGCCACCTAATTGGGGACTGACTGAACAAAGTGTGGTATGAGTGTAATGGAATCTTATTGCTCTGTAAGGAATTAGAAATATGAAGAATTCAAAGAAACATGAGAGATTTGTATGAACTAATACAGGGCAAAGACAGAACCAAGAGAAACAATGTACCCAATGGATACAAAAATGTAAAACAACACTAAAATGCTCCTACACTAAGTTTAATTGCAAAGAACACACACCTCTTTTTGAGGTGCAGAACAACAGGTACAAAATGTTGCGTGTGCTATCATACACAGTCACTTTGTAGATTGGGTTTTGTTCATATTTTATTCATTTCACAGTAAAATTTAATGGGGCTAGAATATACTCTGGGAAATTAACCACAAAAATTAATTGAAAAAATATTAGGCTCATTACCTTATAGCTAGGGCAGCTGTGTGATGCAGTGGCTAGAGCGCTGGGCCTCGAGTCAGGAAGACCTGAGTTCAAAATCCAGCCTCAGATACTTACTAACCATGTGACCCTGGGCAAGTAATTTAACCCTATTTGCTTCAGTTCCTCATCTATAAAATGAGCTGGAGAAGGAAATGGCAAACCACTTCTGTATCTTTGCCCTCAAAAAAACACCAAATGAGGTCACAAAGAGTCAGACACAACGGAAATGACTGAATAACAAAAACCTGATAGCCATAGACACCTCAGAGGAGTTAGTGCCCTTTAGGCAAGGTCCTATACTACTTTCTGCTGTAGACCTCTGAGATTCCTAGGGTCTGAGTTCTGTTCCTTCCTATATCCTCTCTCATTCAGGCATTATGTGCATGGACCACCTGGGAGAGATGTTAAAGCTGGTGGACTGTGACCCCATGATTGTAAAAGATGGCAAGTGGGTGGTACAGAAGTATATTGAGCGACCCCTGCTCATCTTTGGCACCAAGTTCGACTTGAGGCAGTGGTTCCTAGTGACTGACTGGAACCCACTAACTGTCTGGTTCTACCGGGACAGTTATATCCGCTTTTCCACCCAGCCCTTTTCCCTGAGGAACCTGGACAGGTAAACTGGGTGACGGTAGAGAAGCTTAGGCCTAAGGAGATAACAATGTCCTTCTGCCTCCCCTTGACCACTTGTTTCACCTCCTAGGTTTGGCAGAAAAGGGGGGAAAGAGTAGGGTGGCTGGGCAATTTAAACTGTGAGATCAATGAAGGGACTTCTTTCCAGGGTTAGAGTAAGTGGAGAGGTGATATGACATAGCAGACAGAATTCACAACTTGTTTTCAGAGGGAACCTTGGTCCCTATTCTGACTCAAACATTTACTAGTTGTGTGACTCTAGGCAAGTCATGTAATCTCTCACCCTCAGTTTTCTCATTCATAAAATGGGGATATTACTCATACTACCTACCTCACAGGGCTGTTGTGAAGAACTCCTTTGTAAACGTTGAGTGTAAATGTGAATTATTTTTACTAAGGGCTAAGGTAGCAATGACCTGGAGTCTAATGTAGTTATCAGTTTAGAACTGCAAAATATTAGAACCATGGAGAATTTGGAGATCAACTAGTCCAATAGCTTCATTTTGCAGAAGAGGAGATTGAAGTCAAGTAATTTGCCCAAGTTTGCATGACTAAGTTTGCACTGGAAGGTCTTCCACAGGTTTCCTATCTTCATTCTAGCATTGTATCCTTTTTAGGAAATTGTCCAGGTTTTGCACCAAATCCTTGAGTTTAGGTTGGCACCAGATCCCTTTAGAGATACTCTTCCAAGATGATTGCCTCTGTAAGCAACAGTTTGCCCTGGACTGGCACCTAGAAAGCTGAACCTGAGAAGGGGTTTTGACATACTGACATTTTGGTCTAAAGCATCAAAACATTGGAATAGCCTGAGATTTACCCAGAGGTGAATTTGAGTTCTGAGGGGGAGAGATGACTCAGGGCTGGTCACTATGGCAATTCTAGGCAGAAGCAACCAGAACCTATAGAAACAGGTCAGAATTGGGCTCTGTTGTCTATCTTCTCCTCCTCCCCCACCACAGAGATGGTAGGGAAAGGGCCTTAGCTTCTCCTCCTTCTCATTTAGTTCTGTGCATCTTTGCAACAACTCAATCCAGAAGCACTTCGAGAATTCTAACACTCGTCACCCCATGCTGCCCCCGGACAACATGTGGTGCAGCCAGAAGTTCCAGGCTCACCTGCAGGAGGTAGGGGCACCTGAAGCTTGGGCAGATGTCATGGTTCCAGGCATGAAGGCTGCTGTCATCCATGTACTGCAGACTTCTCAGGACACTGTGCAATCCCGCAAAGGCAGCTTTGAGCTATATGGGGCTGACTTCATATTTGGGGAAGACTTCCATCCCTGGCTGATAGAAATCAATGCCAGTCCAACTATGGCACCTTCCACGGCTGTTACCACCCGACTATGTGCTGGGGTGCTGGCTGATACATTGCGTGTAGTCATAGACCGTCGACAAGACCGAAACTGTGACACTGGTGCTTTTGAGCTTATTTATAAGCAGGTGAGATGCTGGGGGTCTTGAGGCCATCTACCCTTCCCTTCCTTGGGTCTCCTGAGGGGAAAATATCATCTGAACTGTGGTCCCTTCTTTTAAAAGGAACCTTTCAAATCTCTGATCCCCTAGTCAACCTCTTGTGTGCAAGACATGGTCCTAGGCACAAGGGGGAGGATATGGAGTGAGGATACAGGAAAGTATGATCATTTCTGCCCTCTAATGATTAGTTGAGGAAATGAGATATGCACTCCTAAAAAAAAAAATTAAAAGGGAGTCCCTGATAGTTGTTAAAAGATGAGCAAAGATATTAACACTAGAAGGACCAGGTGTATCAACTGATGCAAAAAAAATTTTTTTAATAATTTTACTATTTATCTGTACAAGACATTTAAAATACAATTATAGGTAAATATTACTTCACTTTGAAATAAAATTTTTCATCCTATTTCTAATTTCTTTGCCTTATGGGGAAAAAAATGCATTGATATAGCTCAGTCTTTCTAGATATTAGATTCTAGTCCTTCATCAAAGGCTTTTATAGTGCAATGGAAGAAAAGATCACTTTGGGCTATATTGGGCACAAAAGTCCTCAGAGATGAAAAAACAGGTCTGAACTGGTTTTAGAGGAGGGGTATGACTTTAGGGAGCGGAGGAGGGAGGAAAACACTCTCAGTAAGGAGAATGTATGGTACTGAGGCCCTAAAAGCACAAGATGTTCAGGGACCAGTAAGTAGACCTGAAGCCTGTCTTATCTGTTTCTAAACCATTTGGCCTCCAGCAGCTGGTTGACTCCTAGGTCCCTAGGCACAACTCTCATTCCTTTGGATAGCAAATTCCAGAGAATAGGATCCCCTTCCTCTAACAAGGCTATACCTGTTTTTCTCTCCCATTTTCCATCCTGATGAGACCTAGAGTCCCACAAATTACCTTTTAATCTCCCCAGGAAAGGATTTCATTAACTAGCTGCCTCATGGCTGTTTCTGCATTGCAGGGAGAGAAGTAGAGGAGGTTTCATAGTGCTTGAACTGTCTATCCCACTAACACTTTTGCCCTCTAGGCAGCTGTGGAGGTACCCCATTATGTGGGGATCCGACTAATGGTTGAAGGCTCCCCTGTGAAGAAGCCTCTGACTGTCCGGAGCCAAAGAGCGCCATCCCGTCTCCTGGCATGTCGAAACCTTAGGGAGGCTAAGGAAACTAAAGAGGCTGTGCCTAAGGAGGCTAAAGAGTCCATACCTGAGGAGGCTAAAGAGTCCATGCCTGAGGAGGCAAAAGAGGCTGTGCTTAGGGAGGCTAAGGATTCTGTACTTGAGGAGATTGATTCCATGCCTGTTGCTCTCAAGTCATCAGGGCATTCCCACCATCATGGGAAAGCTTTAGGAGGCAGGAAGAACCTGGGACCCATTGAGAAAATGGACTCCATAAGCATGGGAAAGAAGAGAGTCAACACCAAACAATCCACAGGAACTGTCCAGGCCAGCTTCCAGAAATGGAGCATCCACAATCCCAAGATAACCCACCTGTTCAGTGCATCACCAGCACCCATTGTCAGTCAGGGAAGGCAGCTTCACCCTGTGAACAAACCTCAGCAGCTTCTGAAGAATTCTGTGTCTCTAGGTAGGGCAACATTTATGCTTAGGGCCCATAGCTGACTTCCTCTTGCTCTTTGGCCCCTCCCCATTCCCTGTGGTCTGTGACCAATGTGGCTAGAGGTTGGGGTCTCACAGCAGATGCTTGGCAGTGCGAGAAGAAATCCCATGGGTATAATGTGTGACTGTAATGTAATGAGACTGGTTTGTAAACAAAGGCAGGAGAATGTAAAAAGCATAGGACTTGGAGACCAATGACCTAGGTGTAAGTCCTGGTTCTGTGACTGACCTGCAGTCAGACCCTGGGCAGGTCTCAGATCCTCTTTGGACCTGTTTCCTGACTGGTAAAATGGGAATAGAATGCGTCTTGCCCATCTCAGAGGGTTGTGGTGAAGTTCCAATAAGATGATGCCTGTAAAGCCCTGTGTGAATTATTGACAAGCATACCAGGACATAGACCTTCGAAAGGAGTTTCCTATCTCTCACTTGGGTGAAATCACTTTGGGAGGTTACACATAATATTCTAACAAGGCAGCCATTACTTAAATTATTTTGGGAACTCTTCTTTGGAAATTGCCTTCAGAGCCAGGTTATGAGCCACGTAAGAAAACCAGTCTCTTTACTTTATAGTCACACCTCATTTTTAATCAAAAATGGATGGTATTACCTAGCTTGATCACCCACCTTCTTCACCAGACTTGGCTCCAAAAGGCTCTTGGCTGTTTCCAGAAATCAAACCCTTCCTCAAAGGATGAAGATTTAGCACCTTTGAGGATATTCAAAAGAATCTACCACAGGCCCTGAATGCAATTTCCAAAGAGGAGTTCCCACAGTGTGTTGAGTAATGGCGTCTCCTTGGAATAAGTGTATAGCCTCCTAAGTGACTACTTTGAAGGGAACAACATTCATTTGGATGCATAAGTTCTGGTATGTTTGTAGCCCCTGCCCTCCAGAGGGAGAGCAAACACTAATACACAAGATAGTATATTATTAATACCAAATGAGTAGTAACAGACAAAAGTACAGGAGTCACTCCCTCAGGTTCTTTGCAGGGAACTAGCCTGGTATATTTATAGACTTACTGGATGTTAAGTTAGAAGGGACTTTAAATTTCATGTCACCTAGTCCAAGCCCTTCATTTTACAGATGAGGAAACTAAGGCCCAGAATGAGGATGTGATTTGCCTAAGGTCACACTGTTTCTTGGGTTTAGGTCACCCTCAGGGCTCCATAGTGGGTCTCAGAAGCATGAGTGCATCTGTTACTACACTCTAGGATGGTTTGGAGGGAGAGAACTTATCAGTCCACACACAATCAGTATGTTTCCAAACAAATCCTACTAGAGGAAGTATGCATGCTTGGGGCTCTCCTATGGGGCTTCCTCTGCCTTCTCACAACTTACCATGTCTAAGCTGAGGCCTCCAGAGGACACTAGTCCATCTGTGAAAACAGAATTGGAACCAGTGCTTCTAATTCTCCTGCTTCTCCTTCCTCTTCCACAGAGCCAGAGGGATTACCCTGCTTCCTTAGTAAGCCTGTGCTGCCCAATTCCCGCGTGTTCAAACCTCGTACCTTCCTTCTCAAATTGCAGCTCCCAAAAACACCCATTCCCTGCAAGAACTTCAGTGCCACGGGCAGGGCCTTGCTTTTGTTCCCTGCTCATAAAGAGCCTGTTCCCAGTTGTAGGAAGCAGGCCAAGGTGGGCCCCAAACCCTGAGGGGCCTGGGAGGGGGCTGATTTGTGCTGAGAACTGGGAGTGTTTGGGGAGGGAGGAGGGAGGGAAAAGGGTTTCCCATGGTCTAGGCTAAGCCAGTGGGAGCTGACCCCTGCTTGGACCAAGCCCCTTGGCTCCAGCAAGGTATCCCCAGTTTAGAGCCTTGGCTGTGATCAAGCTCAAAGGAGTATAAGAGGCAAGTTATATATGTGCTTTGGTTTCACCCCAAAGCTGGATTCAAAGAAGTGGGAGGGAGGGAGGGAGACTACCCCCTACTAACTCCTCATCCTTTCCCCTGAGAAATTCCCATCAGCTTTTTCCCCATAGCCTCAGAAGGCAGTTTTAGATCACTCAGAACTCCATCCACCCAAATCACAGAAAAAGGAAATGCTTCTGGGCCCCATTTGCTCGAAGATGAAATGCAGCTTCCTGCCACCTTTAGCAACTCAAAGCCCAGGCTTGATAACTGACCATATTTTGCTGAAGGCTCTTAGAAAGAATGCCCAAGTTCATGGCTCCCACTGGCACCTGGCTTCCAACCTTCACCAGTCTGGAAGGACCAGGGGAGAACTCCAGGAATTAGAGACCATAAAATTGGGACATTCCTGGCCACACTTCACATTTCCCCCCACAAAACTTAAGTCCTGGCCAAAGAAATTTTCCTGGGCCAAAAATAAATGCAATTGAGATACATACTGCTTTTGTCAGGTTTACTGCTGGGGCAATTAGGGCAGGGGTGGGACACATTGCCAGGCTGGCCGAAAAGTAGAGGGGTGGGGGAAAAGCTAATCATAGATCGTGATAATGGAACACTTCTGTGGGAGGTATTAAGCCCAGGAAGCAGAAGGGGGGGGAACACAGTCACTGTGTAACAGAGACAGAAACAGGGGATAGGGATAGCTTGTAATGGGCAAGGAGAAATTCAAGCTGAAAATTTCCTGAGGTGGGCCCTAACTCCAGAGAATAAATGAGAAGTCACCTTCCTCTAGAAAAAGGGGGTCACCAAACTACTACTCAGTAGAAAGTCAGTTTGTCTTCACTTTGGCAGGGATCCATGTCCAGGGGAAGAATCTTCCCAACTTCCTCTTTTATGCCAAAAAGGCCAGGATAGAGGAGGGACTGGACACATGCTCCCCAGACAAGAAAGCAGGCTGTTTTCCCCAGCCCTCAGCACTTGGACCTTCCCCAAAGGCAGTAAACATCTGTCTCATTGAGCCATCTTGAATGTTGTCTGTGCTATTTCTTCCTGGGCTGCTCGGACATTTGGAGCCCTAAATTCCATAGGGTTTGTGAGAAGAAAGGGGGCAAAGGCGCTATGAGCACTCTGGGGGCCACTGAGGTTTCAGGGAGAAGGATTTGATGCAGGTGGAGATGGAGGGGTAGAAGGGCCGTCTCTTTTGCAGTTATTTGGAGGCGGTACAGGAGCAGTTCACTCAGGACCTACAGGGTAGAAAAGAAGACTAAGGACATGGATCTAACAGTTAAGAAAACCCAAACAGCTGCTCTCACTTAAAGTGAAGGCTCAGAATGGGATAATGTGAATCTGAGCTCTCTCTACCCCAAGTTCAAAGGCCTTTTTATCAACACATAATCAGAATATTAGAGCTGAAAGGCAATTTTAAAATCTAGTCCAAATCCTTCATTTTAGATGAGTCAAAGAACTTCTTTCACGTATTCAAAGTCAACTAATAAGCTAGTGTTAAAGCCAGGACTACAGCCCAGGTCTCTCACCACCCGCTCAGGTCAGCCTTCTGTTGCATCACTAGTGACAAAAGGTATTACCCTGCTACTGGGCCCTGCACAAAAATAATTCACCCAGGTGGACAGGCAAAGAAAACCCAGGTACCTGTGTCTGAGGCACTGTGGTCTCCACTGGCAACAGGAAGTTTTCGCCTAGGACACTGCCAACTCGGGCAGAGTACACGTGATCCCCAAGCACAGGACATAGCTGAAGCATCATGTGCACCAGAAGTTGGCTAGGAAATGCTAGGAACAAGAAGAACAGTCACACCAAGAACTCCCTAACTGCCTTCCTGAGCCAGGGTTTAGCCGAGGTCCTGCTTTACCTTCTTGATGACTCTTCCATCTCCCCAGTCAGACACTGAGTTGCTAGGAAGATCCCAAGTACTAGCTATCTGTGCTAAGCCCACCTCAGCTCTTGCCTCCTTGAAACAAAGTTTCAGAATCCCTGATGGGTGGCCTTGACTCCTACCTGTAAGTGGCTGGAGCTTTACCAGAGCACAGCCAGATGTGGAGTCCTGAACAAAAAAGTGGGTCAGGGTTTCCTTGACACCCTCCTTTAAGGTCTGTCGAGACGGGGCCTTCACTGGGACTACCTGTGACCAGTCCCCCAGAAAAGAAAAACTACTTAAAAAAAACCCAAAACACTTCTGTGTCCTGACAATCCCACCCCACAATGTTGTAAGAATAAAGCCACAGGGGTGCCAGATGCTTTCAGTTGATTCCTAACCCAAACCATGGCTCCTGATTAGTAAGACCAATAAAAGCTCACACTTTTCTCACAATATCTCACCAAACCTTTTAACCTTTTTTTTTTTTGGCTAGGAAATGGGGTTGACTTGCCCAGGGTCACACAGCTAGTGTCAAGTTTCTGAGGCCAGATTTGAACTCAGGTCTTCCTGACTCCAAGGCCAGTGTTCTATCCACTGTGCCACCTAGCTGCCCCCCTCACCAAACGTTCTTTACCAAATTTATGTGAATTCATCTTCTCCTTTTTCCCATGGAGCAAGAAATTAGTGTTAACACTTCACTTACCAGATCTATTCCTCTAACCTGATCCAGCTTCAGGGCAACTTGAATTTTACCTTTGGAAGTAGCTGGGATCCCAACAGTTACAGCCCTGAGGGGAAAGCAGAGAAAGGAGAGGTCACAGGGCAGCCATCCTGGGGCAGTTATCATTGAAAGGGTGACCCATGGAATCACACTAGAAGCTAGCAGCTGCCTCTCACCAATAGGTCACTGTGGGTTTCTGAGCTCTTCGAGAGTGGATGAAGAAATTCTGGAAGGTTTTTGTTATCTGGGGACAGCTGGAGAGGAGGACAAGTCCTGAGCTCTCCCTAGTGGAGTGGGAGAAAAAAAAAGGTCATATTACACTTGTCATCATTCATGTATCTACAGTACTCCAGGATTTATAATACCCTTTTCTCACAACCACCCACTGAAGTAGGTAGTATTATCATTACCAGTCTACAGTGATGAACCTGATAGCAGGATCACACAGTACATGCCAAAGCCAAGATTTGAACCCAATCCCTTGACTGAAAGTCCAGTGATCTTTCCACGACAGAACTCAAAATGGATCTCAGGGTTCATTTTACAAATGAAGAGAGTGAAGCCAGCTGTCAGCTGCCCAAGGCTACACAAATAGTTAAGTGGCAGAATGAGGATTAGAACCTAGGTTCTAAAAGTCATTGTAGGACTTTTTCCTACCATCCTAAATTAATCTCCACCCCTTGCAGGGAAGTCTACCATCCCAAATCTTGCTGGAAAGACTTAACTCTCCCGACTTACCGTTTTGAGCAAATTCAGTTCTCACCTCAGCTCAACCTGACCTGCATTATCAGTAACTTACCTTCCTGGAGCTCGGACAACATGGAGCTCCTGGCTGAGCCCTAGGTGCTGGCCTATTTCTGGAAGGACTGAGAGCAGTGTAAGTTCTTCTGGTTTTCCTGGAGACACAAGGAGAAAAGGAATGAAGCTTTCTAGATCCTAAATTCCTTAACCTACCTTCTCCCCATTTCCATTACTGCCTTAATCCTAATTCCTATTCCCTCCCAATATTCTTCTGACCCATACCACTCCCTCCCCTAGCCATACCTGTCACTGCTAGTCCCGGTGGTTTGTTCAGGGCCACCAGAGGTCCTAAAACACAAAGTCATCACATTTTCCCCTAGAAATGAAGATGGGATTGCAAAACAACCTGAACAGGTAATGATACAAGAAATGGCTAAATAAACCATTCTGTATTTATGTAATGGAATACTATAATGAAGAGGAATAAATAAGAGAAATACAAAGAAATCTGGGAAGAGAACTTCATGAAATAATGCAAAACAAAAAGCAGAACCAGTATTATGAAGTACACACTAACTAGGACCATATAAGAGAAAAATCAAGAAAATGAACGGGGAAAGAATTGTGATGAGGACTGTGAAAACCCGAAACACTACCAATAATACTTCACGTGTTGAAGATAGTTTATTTAAATGTAAAGACTTACCAAACAAGTTTAGTTGGCTGCACTGACAATGTTAAGTTTTTAATACAACATTTAAACGAAAATGAGCATGGAGCTGGCTCTAGTCCCCTTCCTGTTCCCCAAGAGGCATGGTGAAAGCACTATCCTAGAATCAGGTTTATTGATCCCCCCTCACCATTGTGGTATAGCACAGCTGTCTTCATCATCTCAGCCAACTCTTCGTGGTTTAGCTTCTCTGGCTGCAGCATCCCAGGAAAGAGTACCTTCCTCTTCCCGGACTCCTTAAGGTACATCTGGTACCTATAATGGTGGGAAAAGAAATGAACAGAAAAGGGTGTTTACTTGTAAATTTGATGTCACATACAGTTGTGAAAAGCATTGGTCTCTGAGTCAGGAGGCTTGAGTAAGTCCCAGTTCTGACACTTTGTTACCCTGGGCAAGTCATTTAACTGCTTTGGGTCTCAGTTTTCTTATCTGTAAAATGTGGAAAATAATACTCTATCTACAGTTGCTGAGGTAAACACTTTGTAAACTTTAAGTGTCAAATAAGTGTGACATATTTAAAGATCTGTAATTTTCTAGGTGTGGAAGCTCTCTCTACCAATATATGTCATAAACCTTCTGAACCTTAGTTGATGGTTTCAAGAATTATGGCCAAAAAATTCATTTCCTGTTGTTCAACCCTCAAGTATGATAAGCCTTCCCAGGCTTAGCTAGGGTGGTCTTAAAACGATGGACACAAAGCCCATCACCAGAATCATGCACAAAACCTTTTCCACTCCACAGGACATAATAAAGCTTATATTACACTAATATAATCCTTTAGAATTCATGCCATGCTGAGGCAACTGAGGAAGATGTCAGTGGAAAACACCATAGGACACAGCTATAACAGGTCTTAGCACTAGAATGGAATGTAAACATTATCTAGAGTCTAGTTGTGACCCATAGCTGTAGTTCAGCTGCTGGGGGAAGCTGCTGCTGGTGAATAGCTTGAGCTTAGGAATTCTAAGCTGCAGTGGGGGAGGCCTTCCAGCCCATATGGTGAGCATCGGAGCAGGGGGCCACCAGGCTGTAAGTGGAGTAACAGCCGTGTTGTTTGATGACTAACAATTGATAGACTTAGCCCTTCTCAGCAATGCAGGGATCTAAGATATATCCAAATGTCTCATGATAGAAAATGCTATCCATATCCAAAGAAAGAACTATGGAGTCTGAATGCAGATTGAAGCATTCTGTCCTTTTTTTTTTCTGTTTTGTTTTGTTTCCTTTTTCTTGTGGTTCCTTCTATTGGTTCTAATTCTTCCTTACAACATAACTAATGTGAAAATAAAAAATAATAATAAAAAATAAATTTTAAAAATTAAAAGGAAGGGTGAAGTGACCCAGATCAGAAAAGCAGAGCAGGTTAAACCCTCTGCATTAGAGTATTAGGCCTCCCTAGCCTCCTCCTCTCTGCTTCACTGTCCCCTCCCCTCCCCCACATCCCCTTCTCCCTTTCCCAGTCCCCTCAGTCTCATTTCATTCCTCCTTTCCCGTCTCTCACCATCCCCTGGCCTCCCTCTCCTCCCCTCTTTTACTTCTCTTTCCTACTCCCACACCTTCCCCTTCCCCCTCACTGTCCTCTCCCCCTCCCTCACTTCCCTTTCTCCCTCATCGTCTCCTCCTCCTTCCTCCCCCTCCCTCACTTCCCTTTCCTTCCCCCCTCATCGTCTCCCGCCCTCACGTGGTCCTCTCCCTCACTGCCTCCCCTACACATACACTTTGTTCCTTCAGATAGAAACAACGCCCCCCCCCCACAACTTCCATCCCGGGGATCAGTCACCAGGTCTCACTCTTTCGGGTCTGGGACTCTGCCTGACCCTTGGTCCCTGCCCCGGCCCCCCGGACAAAAACCGACACATGACGCGGCCCCACATCTTGACGTGGACGTAAAGCCGGAGCACAGTGCGCGCATGCGCCGAGGAGGAGGCTGGAGGTGGGGCGGAGAGGAGAAGGGCGACGACGGACCCCGGAGCACCGCCCTCGCCATGCGCCGATTGGAGAAAATGGCTGTCAGTTAGGGCAGGCGAGAGGCGGGCCGAGGAAGCGGGCAGGGAGGGAAGGGGGCGTGGTCTGAGAGTAGAGGGCTGGGCTGACGCGTCCTGGCCAAGCTGGTAGCATAAGCAGCTTGTTAGCATCGGCTGTTCACCAGTAAAATGAGTGGGGGGGGGCATTTAGATGAATTTTTGAGGTCTCTTCTAGCTCCAAAATGCCCTCATAACTTGGTCCAGGATAAATGCTGTGTGTCCCTTGGACTTTGTATTAGAACAGACGCACCTGAGCCTACTTTCCCAAATTCATCCATCCTTTCTTAAACCCTCCCTGAAGCTCCTAGCCCGCAGAGAACCAATTCCCACTCCCCTTCTCCCCACTTTTTTGGGGGGTTTCTTTTGTATTTTGTTTGACTGAACCCTTTCAATATCTGGCCATTTCTCTTCCACATTCTGTTCTACATTTCCTCTCCTCCTCCCTTTCTTTTTCTTCTCCCCTTCCCCCTCCTTCTTCCAAAAAAGAGAGGCATTGGCCCAAGCCATAGGAAGACTGGCAAATGACTTACAATTCTTCTCACCTTTGGTAATTTATTTCCAAGCTTCCTCCTTTTAGGCTTTTCCAATGAACTTCACTGGTCCTGAAAACTGAGGTGCCAAATAGTTTTCTCCTGCAGAGTTCTCTTTGCCCTGGGGTACAAATGGTTTCCTTGGCAAGAAGATGAGCTCAAGCATTATTGATAATCTTTCAGGAGCTGCACATTGGCTTGGAGGGACTTGATTAAACTTATTTCCCTGATGAGAAGCCACAGAGGCATCAGTGATCTGTGCCACTTATTATATGGATATATATACCATCCTTACTATTATCCATTTATCAGGTTATCTGAACCTGAATCCCCTACCAGCCAGAACTCTGGCATGGAGGGAAGTAAATGGGGAATGGGTCAGAGCAGCAGCAGAGCAGAGAAATGGATGAGATGAAAGATTGTAGTGGTTTTCAGGGTGGCTAGATAAAGAATTGCCTTTCACCAGTCAGGACAATATGGCCCCAGACTGGGGACTCCAGCCACTGAGTGGGGCAGGGTAAGGTGTCATGGCAAAAAGATGGGCCCTTCTTATTTTCCTAGTAGTTAAACCCATGGCAGTCTCTTGTAAGGTCTCAGTGAAGCTGCCAAGTCATTTCAAAACTGAAAGGAATCTCTCTTCTGACACCTGTGAGCGCTCACCTTTTGTAGCACTCATGTTGACAATGAATAATACCTCTGATAATTCTTTAGACAATTTCCTGTATTTTCATCTTGTTTCCTAAAAGAGACTGTAAATTTTTGGAGGACTAAGCTTTATTAGCACAAGGACTCAATAGATAACATTTGAAATAACACTAAAAAACTTTGTACCTAATCCCACAGTATAGAATCTAAGGTTGGAAGAGACCTAAAAGATAATCTACTCCACTCCTCCCCCCATATTACAGGTGAAATGGCCCAGAGAAGGCAAATGACTTGCCCATGGTCACCCAGGTAATAAATGGAAGAGCTATGATGAATCCACAACTTGTAAACACAAGTATCACGCTCTTTCCACAATACTAAGAGGCTTTCTGAACCTGAGTGATTCCTGTCCATGCTTTTCCACCAATTGTTCATTGAGGATTTGCCCAATGTACTGGAGGCCTTCCTCTGGTTATTTTAATATTTCATATGTGTAATACTCCCCTTTTTGCTCACTTTCCCATCCTCCACTTATACCAGCAGGTTGGGTCCCCAGAGGACAGCTGACTAGTTTTCCCTTTAGGGGTAATCTGGAAAGGTTGGAGATTCTAATACTATTTCTTTTTTTTTCTTTTTTCTTTTATTAATTTATTTTGATTTATCAACAATCATTTCCATAAGCTTTTGAGTTTTAAATTTTTCTCCCCTTCCCTCCCTCTACCCAAGAGGGTACACAATCTGATATAGGCTATACATGCACATTCCTATTAAACATATTTTCACATTAGTCATTTTTCAAATCTTTTTTTCAAATTTATTTTTATGTTTTCACATGCAACTGGGAAATAAGAAATACAGGAAATGGGGTACAGAAATCTATCCTGCTCTACAGGAAAATAGAAGGGGAATGGGATAAGAGAAGAGAGAGGGGAGAGATAGAAGAGAAGGCAGACTAGGGGAAGGGGTATTCAGAATGCATGCCATCTTGGGGTGGGGGGAGGGGTGAGAAATTTGGAACTCAAAAACTTGTGGAAGTGAATGTCGAAAACTAAAAATAAATAAATTTATATTTAAAAAGTAAATAAATAAAATTTATTTTTAGTTTTCAACATTCACTTCCACAAGATTTTGAGTTCCAAACTTTCTCCCCATCTCATCCCTCCCCCTACCCCAAGATGGCATGCATTCTGTATACCCCTTCCCCTAATCTGCCCTCTCTTCTATCTCACCCCCCCCTTCTCTTATCCCCTTCCTCTTCTATTTTCCTGTAGGGCAGGATAGATTTCTATGCCCCATTTCCTGTATTTCTTATTTCCCAGTTGCATGTGAAAACAATTTTTTTAACATGTGTTTTTAAAACTTTGGGTTCCAAATTTTCTCCTTCCCTCCCTCCCCACCCACCCTCCTTGAGAACGTAAGCAACTTGATACAGGTTATACATGTGTAGTCATGCAAAACACTTCCATAGTAGTCATGTTGTGAAAAACTAAGTATATTTCCCTTAATGCTATCCCGTCCCCCATTTATTCCATTCTATCCTTTGACCCTGTCCCTCCTCAGAAGTGTTTGCTTCTGATTACCCACTCCCCCTATCTGCCCTCCCCTCTATCATCTCCCTGCACTCTTGTCCCCTTCCCCCTCTATTTTCCTATAGGGTAAGATAGATTTCCATACCTAATTGAGTGTGTATGTTATTCCCTCCTTAAGCCAAATCCAATGAGAATAAGATTCACTTATTCCCTCTCATCTTCCCCCACTTCCCCTCCTGTGTGAAAGCCTTTTCTTGTCTGTTTTATGTGAGATAATTTACTCCATTCTACCTCTCCCTTTCTTCTTCTCCCAGTATAATCCTCTCTCACCCTTTAATTTATTCTCCAGATATCACTCTTTTATCTTCAACTCACTCTGTGCCCTCTATCTATCTATCTATCTATCTATCTATCTATCTATCTATCTATCTATCTATCTATCTACATATATATATATATATATATATATATATATATATATATATATATATATAATTTTTACCCTCCAACTACTCTAATATTGCTGAAGGTCTCATGAGTTACAAATATCTTTCCATGCAGGAATGTAAACAGTTCAACCTTAATAAGTCTCTTATGGTTTCTTTTTCCTGTTTACCTCCTCATGTTTCACTTGAATCTTGTATTTGAAAGTCAAATTTTCTATTCAGCTCTGGTCTTTTCATCAAGAATGCTTGAAAGTCCTCTATTTCACTGAATTGCCTTTTTTCCCCTGAAGGATTATACTCAGTTTTGCTGGGTAAGGGATTCTTGATTGTAATCCTATCTCCTTTGCCCTCTGGAATATTATATTCCATGCCTTCCAGTCCCTTAATGTAGAAGCTGCTAAATCTGTGTTATCCTGATTGTGTTTCCACAATACTTAAATTGTTTCTTTCTGGCTGCTTGCAATATTTTCTCCTTCACCTGGGAACTCTGGCTAGGAGTTTTCCTTTGGGGATCTCTTTCAGTAGGTGATCAGTGGATTCTTTCAATTTCTATTTTGCCCTCTGGTTCTAAAATCTCAGGGCAGTTTTCCTTGATAATTTCTTGAAAGATGATGTCTAGGCTCTTTTTTTAATCATGGCTTTCAGATAGTCCAATAATTTTTAAATTAACTCTCCTTGGATCTATTTTCCAGGTCAGTTGTTTTTCCAATGAGATATTTCACATTGTCTTCTATTTTTTCATTCTTCTGGATTTGTTTTAGTGTCTTGATTTCTCATAAAATCACTAGCTTCCAATTGCTCCCTTCTAATTTTTAAGTAAGTATTTTCTTCAGTAAGCTTTTGGACTTCCTTTTCCATTTGGCCAATTTTTCTTTTTAGGGCATTGTTCTCCTCATTGGCTTTTTAGACCTCTTTTGTCATCTGGGTAAGGCTATCTTTTTTTTTTTTTGCTTTTAGGCAATTGGGGTTAAGTGACTTGCCCAGGGTCACACAGCTAGTAAGTGTCAAGTGTTTTGTTGGAGGCGGGATTTGAACTCAGGTCCTCCTGACTTCAGGGCCGGTGCTCTATCCACTGTGCCACCTAGCTGCCCCTATGGGTTAGGCTATTTTTTAAGGTGTTATTTTCTTCACTAATTTTTTGGGTCTCCTTTAGCAAGCTGTTGACTTGTTTTTCATGATTTTCTTGCATCACTCTCAGTTTTTCCTCTACTTCTCTTACCTGCTTCTCAAAATCCTTATTGAGCTCTTCCATGGCCTGGGACCAATTCATATTTTTCTTGGAGACTTTGGATGTAGGAGCTTTGACTTTGTTGTCTTCTTCTGGTTGTATATTTTGATCTTCTTTGTCACCAAAGTAAGATTCTCTGATCTGACTCTTTTTGTGCTGCTTGCTCATGATCCTGGCCAATTACTTGAGTTATAAACTCTTTCTTAAGGTAAGGGTCTGCTTCCAGTGTGGAGAATGTACTGTCCCAAGCTTTGGGGGTTTTGTGCAGCTGTTTTCAGAGATACTTCTAGGGACCTGTAAATTTTCAGTTCTTCCAAAGTGATATGATAAGGGCGAGGTGTTTACTCCTTTCCTGGCCTGTGCTCTGATCTATGAGTGACCACAAGCACTCTTTTCTGCCTTTGAACTGTGAGGAGTATTCCTTTTTCACCACTACTACAAGCTCCACCATGCCAGCACTCCTCTTTGCCCCAGGGCCACCACCCAGAACTGTGACTCAGGTCTAAGCAGGGGCAGAGCAAGAGAATCCTGCACCAGAGAGAGATCCCTGCAATCCCCTCTGGTCAATGAGGCCAGTAGATTCCCCCCTTAGTCTGTGGGCTGGAAGCTCTGGAAGCAATTGCCTCCCCGGGGCCAAGCTCAGGGACTGGGGCTGGGACTGAGCTTCTCTCTCTCTCACAGCAGACACAGACTTTTCCCACTTACCTTCTAAGTTGTCTTTGGGGTTAGTAGGTTGAGAAGTCTGGAAACCGCCAAGCTGCCCGTGATTCAGTCCTCTGAGGCCTGCTCTAGGTTTGATGAGGCCTGTGCACCCACGCCCAAACTGCATTCCTCTCCCAGCCTGGTGTGATAGACCTTTCAGATCAACCATCCAGGTTGTCTTGGGCTGGAAATTTGTTTCACTCTGTCTTTTTGTGGGTTCTGCTTTAGAATTTCTTTAGAGCCATTTTTTTATAGGTATTTGGAGGGGTTTGGGGGAGAGCTCAAGCAAATCATTGCTTTCACTCCACCATCTTGGCTCCTAGTCATCTTGTAAGGAAGAATCTAATACTATTTCTTGCAAGCCCCTATCTAGCATGCTCCTCCCTCCATACTGATTAACCAGTATAGCTATCTTACCAATATCAGGTAACCAGTTAACATCAATTAGCTTTTACATGATATTTACTGAAACAGTATAGCAAGTGTTGCTATTTAGTCAATTAATTGTGTCTGACTCTCTGTGACCCCATTTGGGGTTTTCTTGGCAAAAATATTAAGGTGTTCTGCCATTTCCTCCTCCAGCTCATTTTGTAGATAAAGAAACTGAGGCCAACAGAGTTAAGTGACTTACCCAGGGTCACACGACTAATAAGTGTCTGTGGCTAGATTTGAACTCAGATATTCCTGACCCCAGGCCTGGCGCTCTATCTACTGTGTCACCTAGTTGCCCGGTATAGCGAGTATAAAAGTACAAAAACATCTTTGGTATACTTTTTCCCTCCATAATCACACTCCTCCTCTGCCCCCATTCCTATGATCAGGATTATTGTTTGCCCCTTTTTCTTGAAGAGGACCATGACATCAGGAAGATGATGCCATGACATGCAAGTGAATTGGATTGAAGTGAGGGAGGCTGTGCAAAGTCACAAGCTTCACTTTCTCCTCCAGAGCCATCTGGGTCCAGTGACAAGATATAGATCAGGATGAGTGGAGGTGGCCCTGGATGCAGTAGGAGACCTTGGCCTTTTTAAGCTAAGGTCTTTCTCAGGTCAATATAAATAAAAGATATAAATCAGGACGGCTAGAGATGCCCTCTGAGTTTAAGACATGGTCCTTAAGAGAGAAATCTAGCCTAAAGGAATGTAGATTTTGATTGCTAAAACCTCCCAAAGATATCTTGGGGTTTCTGGGCTGGATTTCTCTCTTAAGGAGTGCCTTAAACCCAAATCACTCTGGCTTTCATTGATTGGCCAACAATAGGTCCCAGACCAAGCCCCACTTGGTCATTGTTTGAGCCCTGATTGGCTTAGAGTGAATATAAATAGCAATTGTTTCTGTTTTGGCCAGAAACCCTGAGGGTCTTCCCCTGTCAGGTTTATTTTTTTTTAATTAGGTAAGAAAGACCATTTTCTGCCTCATTTCTTCCCTAACCTTAATCACTGAATGAGTATTGCCTCAGCCAAAATGAGACCTATTAAAGACCTTAACTTAAAAAGGCCAAGATCTCCCACTACATTCTGGGCCATCTCCAGTCATCCTGATCTATATCTTGCCATTAGATCCAGATGGCCCTAGAGGAAAAAGTGAGGCTAGTGACTTTGTACAACCCTCCCTCACTTAAATCCAATTCACTTGCATGTCATGGCATCACCTCCCTGATGTCATGATCTTCTTCAAGAATGAAGGACAAACAACAACCTCTGTGAGTAATAGTGGTAGTGGTAGTGGTGGTGGTGGTGGTGGTGGTGGTGGTGGCGGCGGTGGTGATAGTGTAATGCAGAACATTATTTTGCCATTTAGGTAGTAGGGCCCTTTAAGCCATGGAAAGCAAAAGCTGGTGCTTAATCTTGCCCCAGACCTCTTTCCTCCTAAATCTAAACAATAGTGAAATGTACTCTTGCATAGCTCAGCATAGCCCCTACCTCCAACTCACACGAATAAGAAAGCTTGCAATATAATTGCTTTAGATAATTGTGTTTATACCAGAGACCAGGACACCTGCTCTGGTTTGTGTGATCCCTGACCTGTAATGATGGGGTCCTCGGGTGCTTGTGCTTGTACTTGTGCCCCAATTTCTCCCTAGTCTCAGAAACACTGTCTCTAACAACCACTCTCCAGCCCAAGGACACTGTGCCTAGCAGTTATTCGTGCATGGGCCTCAGCATGACCCTTATCTTTCTCCCTGGTACAGCTACACAGAGCTTCGCTGCTCAGGCCCCAGCCCTCAGATCATGTTTCTGGAAGCCTCCCAATTCCTCAGTAAGTTCCTGTGTTGTGAGAAAGCTTTCCCTTGTTGCAGAGCATTCTTTCTTCAAGACAGAGGGAGAGGGGTGTCCTTGGCCAGCCCAAGGACTCTTCCTCCTGCCAGACTCCAAAGATCCATCCCCCTCCCTGTCCGGTATACTCCCTGTACTCTCCCATCCATAGCCCCCAAAGACACCTGCACCTTTGGATTACCTCATCAGTGTTTCTGGCATTTCTTTCCCATGCTCTTTTCCATATAAACCTTAACTCGACCCCTAATCAGGGCTGCTTGATTTGGATGTGCATACCCCTGACAGCTGTGCGCTAATAAATCCACATTTTAAATTATGTCTGGGTCTCGCTTGCTGATTTCTCAGTACCACAATAGTGGTAGTGGTGGTGGTAGTGGTGGTGGTGGTAGTAGTAGTAGTAGTAGTAGTAGTAGTAGTAGCTACTCCCCTGGCATCCCAACTAGAACTGGTCAATTGAGCACCACAGCTCTTTCCTTCCTTCCCTCCTTCCTTCCTCCTTCCCTCCTTCCTTCTTCCCTTCCTTCCTTCCCTCCTTCCTTCCTCCTTCCTTCCTTCCTTCCTTCCTTCCTTCCTTCCTTCCTTCCTTCCTTCCTTCCTTTCTTCCTTCCTTTCTGATCAGTAAAGAATAAATAAAAGAAACAGAGGCACTATGCATTCATGGGCACGTGGCAGGTGTGAGATAGGGACTGCTGCCCTTTCCTCACCTAGAGGTCCACAACAGTTCTTTGTCATCACTCAAAAGCTATCACAGAAGAGAATGAGAGATTGTCCACTCAAATCTTTTATATGTCCATTCAGTTCTGGCTCAGTAGCCCATTAAAAGGTTTTTTGTCATGATGCAGTAAGCCAACAGGAAATAATGAGGGCATACTTGCACATATGATCTGAGATGGTATGGGGTAGGGAGGGTCTCTTATGAATACCTGGAAGCAGACTCACCAAGCAGCTTCCTGGGTTTAAACCAAGCAGCATATATTGTATATGCTCTAAGAACTGAGCCCTTATCCATTATGTACTAAGTGTATATGTATGTGTGTGTGTATATATAATAATAATAATAACAATAAACTTTTTTAAAGCACTTTTTGTGTGCTAAGCACTATGCTAAGCTCTGGGGACACAAAAAGAGACAAAAGACAGTCCCTGCACTCAAGAAACTCACAGCCTAATGGGAAGACATAGGTATGTGGGTATACACACACACACACACACACATATACGTACACATTTATACATATATACAGATAGGCTAAATGAGGTTGAGGGTAACTGATAGCCCTCATACCCCTCAATAAGTTAGGGAATATCTATCCCAAGTATGTGAAGACTTCATCCAACAAAATGATTGGGTAAGAGCAGCTCATTCTGATGGGGTACTTGGACCCCAGCCCTAGAACCATATCTCTGGCAATAACTCTTGAGTGGGCCCCAGTGAAGTAAACTATCTCTATTACAGGAACAAGCTGACCTCTGTAGAATTTCCCTTGTATGAATAGAACTATTTTGTACCAGCAGAACTATCATGTACTGATTCCCACAGTTACTGTACGCAATCCAGAGGTCAAGCTATAGAGGTCAACTCCTGAGGCTATCTTTCTACAGAGGAGCAAACTGAAAACACACCCCTTAGAAGCCCCACCCAGGCCATGCCAGCAGTGCATGCCTGGCACCTGCCCAAGGTACAGAAACTGTATGTTCCTTTAGGAGCTGACCATTTCTTGATTGCCACACACATGTGTACACACACACACACACACACACACACACCACCCCACCTAATTAGCACACCACTTCCTGAACTTTTTCTACTATAAGCATTAGCATCACCCCCCATCAAATTGCAAGTTCCCTAAGGAGCTATGTCCACTGTATTAGTATGACAATAAACATTTTTCCACTTGACTGGAAGACTGCTTGGGTCCACAGATTTTTTCCATATGACTCTGCCCTGTGCCCCAATAGTTTTGGGTTTTCTGCACCCCTAAATTGCATCAGTTTGACTGTGAAAGCTGCTGAAGTAGGTGCTATAGAGTGCTTAGAGCTTAATCAGACATCAAAGACACCAAGGGCATCCCTGCAATCTGGACTACTGCTGTTCATCTTGACTTTTTACTTACCACTGGACTTCTACAACTCTGGAGGAGAGAGTGAGGCTGATGCCTTTGTGCAGCTCTGTCTCACTTAAATCCAATTCACAGGCAAGTCAAGACATCACCCCATGATGTCACTGGTCCTCTTCAAAAAGGAAGGACAACAACAACAACACAACAACATGTGTGAGTGCGTTTAAACAGATGGAGAAATTTAGACCGTCCATATGTTATCTTTCACTTGTGACATAGCCTCTTTTCATATATATATTTGTATGTATGTATCCTTGATAGCGTTTATTATTGCATTTCTTGTAAGCAAATTAACCCTGGTGTTATGCTGTGAATCTCATATCTGTCGTGCATCTTTCTATTAAGTGTGTCTGGTCGGAAGGGTATGTTGATTTGTCTGCAGATTGGAATGTCTAGCAAGTCAAAGGGCACTGACTCCTCAAATGCTGAGATTTTTATGCCCTAGGGGACTGGGAAGCTGCATCAACTGGCCCAGACCTAGCTCCTAGACCAATCAAGTCTCAGGGACAGCTTCTCTATCTTTTAGGGAAAAAGATAGCCCGTTCTAGTTGGTCCTTGATATTTCTTCAAAAAGCTAATGTTAACTGGCTAATTGACGTTGGGAAGATATAAATTGGTTACTCAACAGAGGGGAAGGGAGCACTCTGGATGGGGGAATCACCAGCCTCTGGCTTTATTAGATATTACTCCAATCATAGTGGTATACTCTGAATCTATATATTTTAGTTGGCTATCAATCATATGCCACCACTGCAGAATACTGGGGTTAAAATGATAGACTGGCTCCCAGGAGAAAAGAAAATTGGAGACATACTTTTTTTCCTCTCAGCAGAGACGTAGGGACAGTGGGTATGGCGTGTTGCATTTTCTGCCAGATATGACTGCTTTGTCACTTGAGTTTTGCTTTAAATTTTCCTTTGTTATAAGGAACAAATACAATGGTGAGAATATATTGGAAAACAATTGTGATATGAAAAAGGGGAGTAAAAGTATTAGCGATAAGGACTGTACTTGTGATTTTATTTGGCATAGGGAATTCCTAGGTAAGGAAATTACTTCTACTAATGCAAGTTGGCATTTTCTCCACAATATATTGTCTTAGAGAGTTGTCTAGAACACAGGGTCATGTAGCCCCTGTGAGTTGGGAGGCAAGGCTCGAATTCTGATCTTCCTGGCTTCTAGGCCAAGGCTATATCCATTACACCACAACACCTCTCTAATAATTGTTAATTGAAAGAAAAAAAGATGAGTTTTTAAAAAAATAGCCACAAAATACTTTATGTTGTATGGGAAAACTTTATGGCATTGTTTGAACCTAACCCTACGTGGCTGAGAAACCAAACTTGTTGCTCAGAAACCAGATTTGTTTAATGCTTAACTTAGGACCTAGATTTTGCTGACTAGAAACCCAGTCGAAGCCATGGATTGATGCAAGAAATGTGTGTTTTCTCCCATCATACGTCTCAAATTACCAGGAAACTGCCTTCAGGCTGGCTGATTAGCTGCTGTTTCCTTGTGCTTTTGTTTGAATTTTAATTAATGTGTAATTTATAGACTTTAAGGAAGGGCAGCTCTTTGCTCTGCTGGGTGACTTACTAAACTCTTTTCTACATGATTTCTGTTTCGGGTTTTGTTCTTAGCCCACACATGGTGTCACAGTTTTTCGTTTCTTTTTTTAACCCCAACAAATTTTTTGATTGATATTTTGGATACCACCAGCACTTTACAACATGCATACAAACAGCCAGACACAACTGTAGTCTATGGAGGACCTGGGTTTGAAAGTGCAACAGAATGATCAGAATCACAACGGAGTAGCAGAAATAATTTTCATTAAAGGGGATAATGATCACAGAATAAATAGGAAGACTCACATTTCTAGCAGCAGGAGGAAGCTGCAGCAAAGATCCTTCTAAATGCTCCAGAGAACTTCTGGAAATGCTGGCTTGATTTGGATAGAGGTTTCAATGAGTTTCATTAGGGTTGTTCCTTTTTATTCAGACTTCTGTTAGGTATTTAACCTAGTTTGTTACATGGTTCTCTAGGTAGATATTATAGATAAAGGGGTTTCCCTGACCAGGAGCAAACCATAGTCTCTACCTGAACAAGTGTTGATTGATAGCTTTACTTGCTAAGGTTCAGAGATGACCATTATGATGGAAACTGAGAGAGTCCTTGTCTTTCTGTATAAAGTCTTCCCAAAATTCCCCATCTCCCACACCCACAAAAATACACCAATCCACCTGTTGAGGTTTAGGGGTGCTGGGAACACTCAGGTCTTGCCCAAATGAATTCGACCCAAGCCTTCTTTCAGCTAAAGACAAGGTTCATTAAAGATCAGCCATATTGGCCAGACTCAACAAATCTGAATATTTGTGACGCTTGTATTGACAGTGAGCTAGATTGAATCTAAGCCATTGGCCAGATTCAATCTGAACACCTTAATGGAGGCCAAGATGGATTTTATATATGGAAAGACTGTGGGAGGGATCTAGGAGTAGCCAAGTAGTCTGAGGTGACTGTGAGTTAACAGGATGCCAGGGACCTGGACCACAAGGCCAAAGGAGAATGGAGTCTAAATAGGATTAAGGGTAGGAAGTGGCCAGGGGCAATTGGGAGGTAACAGACAATGAAGGGCTGGGTTATGTTAGAGGTAGCCAGGTTGAAAGGCCAGTTGAGAGGATTACTGGGATGATGCCTCAATCAAACTCCAGAGATTTGACCTGGGAGGGGGGAAGGAGAAAACTCAAGGAAAGTTGAGGTTTGGGGGAAGGTTTCTAGGACCTACACTCTGTCACGCCAAACAGGTAAGCAAACCTGCAGAACAGGGTGATTGTAGTTGACGTTACATGTCATTTTCGTGGTGACTCGTTTGATCCTCATAACCATTTGAAGTAGATGGATCAGGCATGATTGTCCTCATTTTACAGGTAAAGGAATTGAGGCTCAGAAAGTTGATGTGACTCTCTTTAGCATCACTGAATGAATGGTTGAATTAAGGGCTTACTATTAGCAAACACTGAGCTAAGTGCTGGGGATACAAACAGAAAAGCAAGACAGTCCCCATGGTGAGGATAGCATCTAGACCCCAAAAAGCAAAAACCTTGGACTTTCCCACATGGTCAAATCTCAGTCCTTCCCCTGAGGCCATAATTCTATCAATTGGCCTTTCATTGTGACTACTCCCAATCTCCCAATTCTCTGTTACCCAGGTCGTAGCCTAGCCCTCCATTGTCTTACCTCCCTAAAGCCCCAGGCCACTTCCCACTCTTAATCCCATCTAGAGTCCATTCTCCCTTGGCCCTGTGGTCCAGATCCCTGGAGTTCTATTACCTCATAGACTACTTGACCACTCCTAGATCCCTCCCATAGTCTTTCTGTATATAAGGTCCATCTCTCTCCATTAAGATGTTCAGATTCTTAAAATCTAGCCAATAGCTCACAAATGTTCAGACTCCTTAAGAGCCCGCCCAATATTGATGGGGTTTGGCTGAAAAAAGGCTCTTTTGGGCAGGACCCGCATGTCGTGATCTCAGGGTCCCAGCACCCCAAGCCCCTAAACCTCATCAATACGACAGATGTTCTAATAAACCTTGTCTTTATTTTGTCCACTTTAGCTAGCCAATATCCTCCCATCCTATGCATCTCAATTCTATTTTTGATTATTTACATATACTTCAGGAACATAACTGTTCACATTCATATAGCATTTTACATGCATTCTTTTTTTTGAGACTTTAACTAAGATTTATTTTCAAATATGTAATATTTTATTTTCCCCAATGACATATTAAAACAATTTTTTTACATGTAAAAAAAATTTTTGAGTTCTAAATTCTATCCCTCCTTTCCTCCCCTCACCCTTTTCTGAGCTAGTAAGCAGTCAGATATAGATTATATATGTGCAATTATGTAAAACATTTCCATATTAGTGATTTTGTACAAGAAGACTCAAATAAAAGAAAAAGAATGAAAGTGAAAAATAGCCTGCTTCAGTCTGCATTCAAACAATATTAGTTCTTTCTCTGGAGTGGATAGTATGTTTCATCATTGGTCCTTTGGGATTGTCTTGGATCATTGTATTGCTGAGAATAGCTAAGTCATTCACAATTCTTCATCGTACAATTTTGCTGTTACTGTATACAACATTCTCCTGATCCTTGCTCACTTCACATCAGTTCATGTCAGTCTTTCCAGGTTTTTCTGAAATCATCTTGCTTGACATTTCTTATAATCATTTACATTATTAATTCGTCCTTCGGGACAAATCTTGTGTGGCATCGATGAAGAGGTTGTGACTTGCCCATGGTCACAGGGCTAGTAAATGACAGAACCTGGGTTTTGATTCCAAAGTCCAGTGTCTTTTATGCTGAGGTTAGAGTTGGGAGAGCTGGTTCAGGTGTGAAAGAATTCACTTAGACCTTCTCTGTAACCATTGGGAGCTTTATTGATGCAAAAGCCTGGACTAGCCCTGGAAAGAGGACTAGCAACTTAAAGAGAGAGGGGGTCTTGTTTTTGTTATAAAGATGACACCAGGCTCAGTTTTGAAGACTGGTGTCTCAAAGACTTTTTGTTAAAGAGGTTGAAGTTCATCCTCTCTATTCTCGGGAGAAGCGGGTGCACCTCCCTGGAAATGGAGAATCGGGAGTGGTAAAAGAAGCCAGAGCAAGCTTCATAGTTAGTAATTACCTAACTCCTCCCTTCTGGATCAAGATTGGTCCTAATCCTTCTGGGTTACAATCTTCCTTATATGCCCCACCCCTAACATACATTATGTGCCTAGAATTGTTATCACTCCCCCCACCATGGAGAAGTTAGCCTGTCTGCGCTGATTTCTTATCTACTTAAGAGGAAACTTAACTCTTTCATTTCTCACAGTTTTATAAGGACACAATGAGGAAGATGGTTGCTTACAAGATAGTTTTAGAAGTTTTTTGGGGGGGTTAAAGATTAGAGACAGATCAAGGAAGGATTTTATGACATAGGATGAAGGAGGTGAAGGGAATTCTTTATGGTTTAAGGATTTAAGGACAGGATATGAGGGTACAGGTTAAAAATTTTTTTTGGTTGGGCAGTGGGGGGTTAAGTGACTTGCCCAGGGTCACACAGGACCAGCGCTTTATCCACTTCACCACCTAGCTGCCCCTTACAAAGGTTAAAAATTAAAAGACAGGGGGGCGGAGCCAAGATGGCGGAGTGAAAGCAGTGACTTGCTTGAGGTCTCCTCCAAACTCCTGCAAATACTCATAAAAATGGCTCTAAACAAATTCTGAAGCAGCAGAACCCACAAAAAGACAGAGTGAAACAAATTTCCAGCCCAAGACAACCTGGATAATTGATTAGAAAGGTGTATCACGCTGGGCTGGGAGCACAGTGCAGCTGCGTGGGTGTGCCGCCAAGAAACTGGAGCAGGCCTCAGAGGGCTGAATTGCAGGCAGCTGTGGCAGTTTCCAGACTCCTCAATCCACCAATACCAAAGACAACTTAGAAGGTCAGTGGGAAAAGTCTGTTTCTGTGGTGCTGAGAAGGAAGGGGTCTCAGCTCCATTCCCCAAGAGCATGATGGTGGGGGCAGCTGCTTCCCCAGCTTCTGGCCCACAGACTGAGGGGGAATCCAGTGGCTGATCAGAGAGGGATCGCAGGGATCTCTTGCTTTGCCTGTGTTTCGATCTGGGCCACAGTTCTGGGCGGTGGTGCTGGGGTGAGGAGGAGCACTGGCGTGGTAGAGCTTGGAGTGGCTGTGGAGAGGAACCCTTCCTCACAGTTACAGGACAGAAAGGAAGTACTTGTGTCACAGGCCAGGAAAGGAGTAAACACCTGCCCCTTATCATACCACCTTGGAAGAACTGAAAATTTACAGGGCCCTACAAGTATCTCTGAAAACAGCTGTACAAACCCCCTGAAGCTTGGGACAGTATATTCTCCGCACTGGAAGCAGATTCTTACCTTAACAAAGAGCTTAAAACTCAAGTAATTGGCCGGGATCATGAGCAAGCAGTGCAAAAAGAGTCACACTATATTATCTTACTTTGGTGAAAAAGAAGATCAAAATATACAACCAGAAGACAACAAAGTCAAAGCTCCTACATCCAAAGCCTCCAAAAATATATGAATCAGTCTCAGGCCTTGGAAGAGCTCAAAAGGGATTTTGAGAAGCAAGTAAGGGAAGTAGAGGAAAAACTTGGAAGAGAAATGAGAGTGATGCAAGAAAATCATGAAAAACAAGTCAACAGCTTGCTAAAGGAGACCCAAAAAAATACTGAAGAAAATAACACCTTAAAAAATAGCCTAACCCAAATGGCAAAAGAGGTCCAAAAAGCCAATGAGGAGAAAAATGCCCTAAAAAGAAAAATTGGCCAAATGGAAAAGGAAGTCCAAAAGATTACTGAAGAAAATACTTCCTTAAAAATTAGAATAGAGCAATTGGAAGATAGTGACTTTATGAGAAATCGCGACACAGTAGAACAAATCCAAAAGACTGAAAAATTAGAAAACAATGTGAAATATCTCATTGGAAAAACAACTGACCTGGAAAATAGATCCAGGAGAGAGAATTTAAAAATTATTGGACTATCTGAAAGCCATGAAAAAAAAGAGCCTAGACATCATCTTTCAAGAAATTATCAAGGAAAACTGCCCTGATATATTAGAACCAGAGGGCAAAATAGAAATTGAAAGAATCCACAGATCTCCTCCTGAAAGAGATCCCCAAAGGAAAACTCCTAGGAATATTATAGCCAAATTCCAGAGTTCCCAGGTCAAGGAGAAAATATTACAAGCTGCCAGAAGGAAACATTCAAGTACTGTGGAAACACAATCAGGATAACACAAGATTTAGCAGCTTCTACATTAAAGGACCGCAGGGCATGGAATATAATATTCCGGAGGGCAAAGGAGATAGGATTACAACCAAGAATCACCTACCCAGCAAAACTGAGTATAATCCTTCAGGGGAAAAATGGTCATTCAGTGAAATAGAGGACTTTCAAGCATTCTTGATGAAAAGACCAGAGCTGAATAGAAAATTTGACTTTCAAATACAGGACTCAAGTGGAACATGAAGAGGTAAACAGGAAAGAGAAATCATAAGAGACTTATTAAGATTGAACTGTTTACATTCCTGCATGGAAAGATGATATTTATAACTCATGAGACCTTTGTCAGTATTAGGGTAGTTGGAGGAAAAAAATTATAGTATGTATATGTAGATAGATAGATAGAGGGCACAGGGTGAGTTGAAGATTAAGGGGTCATATCTGGAGAATAAAATTAAGGGATGAGAGAGGATTATACTGGAGAAGAAGAAAGGGAGAGGTAGAATGGGGTAAATTATCTCACAAAAAAAACAGAAAAGAAAAGTCTCTTACAGTGGAGGGGAAACAGGGGAAGGTGAAAGGGAATGAGTGAATCTTATTCTCATAGGATTTGGCTTAATAAGGGAATAACATACACATTCAATTGGGTATGGAAATCTGTCTTACCCTACAGGAAAATAGGGGAGAAGGGGACAAGAGAGCAGGGGATGATAGAGAGGAGGGCAGATTGGGAAAGGGGTAATCAGAAGTAAATACTTCTGAGGAGGGACAGGGTCAAAAGAAAGAATAGAATAAATGGGAGGGCAGGATAGGATTAAGGGAAATAGAGTTAGTTTTTCACAACATGTCTACTATGGACATGTTTTGCATAACTGCACATGTACAACCTATATTGAGTTGCTTGCCTTTTCAATGAGGGTGGGTGGGAAGGGAGGAAGACAGAAAATTTGAAACCTAAAGTTTTAAAAACATATGTTTTAAAAAATAAATGTTTCACATGCTACTGGGAAATAAGAAATATAGAATGCATGATATCTTGGGGTGGGGGGGAGGGGGAGATGGGGTGAAAATTTGGAACTCAAAAACCTGTGGAAGTGAATGTTGAAAACTAAAAATAAACAAATTTATATTAAAAAAAATTAAAAGACAGGGGGAATATAAGATAAGGGACACAAAAGCAATTCTTTTGATACAGGTTCAAGATAAGGGGGAAAGGACTTTAGGAAGCCTTTCAAGTTACAGAATAAGTTGGGGTTTCACAAAGTACTGGAAAAGCAACATTAATATTCTCTTAACCCTTAAGGCACTGTATGTCTCCACATCACTTTCCATTCCATGAAAAGCAATAAATGCCTAACCTGGAACTTAGTAGGAAAGTAGGGGGGCAAGAAATAGAAGGAAATAGAAAGAGGTCGAAAGCATCTTCTGACCTTAGGATATATGGTCCAAAGACAAGGTCTATGAGGGGGAAATGTCACATAGATGCCGAAAAATATAGCAGCCACTTTCATGGAAATAAAAAACTGGAAACAAAAGGAGGTGTCCTTCAAGTGGAAAATAGCTGAACAAATTATGGTAAACTGCAGGAGTGAAATGGTATTGTGTTGTAATAAATAATGAATTGAAGAATTTGGGAAAGTTTGGCAAGACATATGAACTGAAGCAAACAGAAGTGAGAAAAATCAAGAGAATGTGCACAATGACCATAACTGCATAAAGGAAAATATTGAAAGATCAGAAACCCAATCAATGCAGTGACCAAGGCAGCCCCAGAAGACTGATGTGGAAGAACACCTTCCATCTCTTGCTAGGGTGATGGGGCACTCTACTGGTACAGAACAGGCCACATGTGGTCAGACCGGATCAGTGTGTTTGTTGGCTGTTTGACTTAACTGTGCTTTTCTGTTCCAAGTGGTAAGTAACAACAATGCAAATAAAACTTTATTTTTAGAGTAGAAAGATGTCTGAGTTTGTGTTGCAGTATGGGAAATAGATTCGTATTAAGAGCAGTCATCAGCATGAGGCTACTTACTTGCTATTGGCAAACTTCCTAGAACTAAAAGCACTCATAATGTTCAGCTACTACCACAGTGTGGAAGTGGAACAGGAAATTGCCTCCACTCTACAAATAGTTAAAATGAGACAGGATATTCCCCTCCTGGTTTAGACACCCACTACTCGTAAATTGATTCTCCCTTCCCTGCTCCACACCGCCCCCCCCAATACAAGTTCTAGCCTTGAATCCCAGGGCAAAACTGACTTCTATGAGATTTTCTCTGATCATCCATGTTTTCCCAGATGGCTTGGTATTACTGGTAACTGTGCACTGTTTCTCATACATACCATTCCCTTTCTCTCTCCACACCTTTGCACATGTGGTTCAGATTCCTCCACCCCAGCTGTTAGTATGTCTGCTTCTCCTAATTACCTCTTGCTGGTTTACCTACGCTTTGTATATATTTTGTATTATTGTGTTCAGTCATTTTTCAGTTGCGTCCAACTTTTGGTGACCCCATTGCAGGTTTTCTTGGCAAAGATACTGGAGTGGTTTTGACATTTCCTTCTCCAGCTCATTTTACACATGAAGAACTGAGGCAAATAGGGTTAAGTGACTTGCCCAGGGTCACACAGCTAGTAAGCGTCTGAGGTGGGATTTGAACTTGTGAAAATTATTTTGCTGATTCCAATCCCAGTGCTCCATCCACTGTACCACTTAGCTGTCAAATAATCTACCCTAAAATCATTTAATTCATGAGGTGTAGCAGGGCCAAACTTTAATTGCTGCAGCCAGACCATTACGTCAGGTTCCTGTAGTTCTATACTCCTAATTGTGTATACAAAGATATGCTTTTGTTCTTGGAATTTTGCAACTGTAAATGCTATCCTTTTTCCTCCTGATGAATAGAAATGAATCAAATCAGCATTGCTTGTTATAGAGTAGAGGTAGAAAATATAACAGAAAATCAGCCTCAAAGCCATGAATACCTGGGTTCAGAGCACTTGCTGATGCGTACTGGCTCTCCCTGCTCTAGGCTACTGAGACTATAAGTTGCATAGAAAATTCCCGCTTGCATTGGTAGAGTTTTCTATATTAATGATATAGGTATATAGATAGATATAGATAGATATAATGATATATGTAGAAACATATAATATACATAATATATAATAGTAATAATCATAGAATCAGTCCTAATCCTTTCCCTATAGAATATATACATGCAGGCACACACTTATCCATAGACCTATTAATAAGTAAGGCTTTTCTCACTTGTTAGAACTTGTATATATCTGAATTAGCATTTCACAAGTAGCATCCCAAGGTGTGTGTGGGAAGGAATCCCATAAGCACCTCTATAAGGCCTTTGATTACTCACTGGAGGGCAAACTAAAGCCATTCTCCTACCTATTGCCAGCTACTTTGCATATCTCTTGCAGTAATTCTCTCTTGCCTTTTGATTCCTCCCTAAAATCAGTCAATGAAGTCTTCTATTTTTTGCCCAACAATAACCTTAAAGTATCCACATAGGGCTATAGAGAGACCCAAAGTGCCTGAGGCCATGGATGGGAGCAGCCATACCTCCCTTATTAGATAATCTTGACTAAAGGGTCATTTCCAGTGTCATTCCAAGGTCCCAAAGTACAGTTTTGGAAACAGTTTAGCATGGAGCACCTTACCTTACTCTTTATCCATTACCCTTCCTAGAAATTTTTGCCCCCTACCCCCACCCCAAGTGTATCTGTAACACACCTAAGATTTATTTTTTCATTATTGTTATTAAAGGGGCCATCCCCTTGACTCACTTCTTCAACGGTTCTTCAACACCCATTCACTGAAGGTGTGTTGCCTCACTCAAAATGAGAACTCGGAAAGATCTTAGCTTAAAAAGGCAAGGTCTCCCACTGTATACTGGGCCATCTCCAGTCATCTTGATCTATATCTGGCCACTGGACCCAGATGGCTCTGGAGGAGAAAGTGAGGCTGGACATTTTGCACAAGCCTCTCTCAAATCCAATTCAATGAACATCATGTCATCATCTCCCTGATGTCATGGTCCTCTTCGAGAATGAAGGACAAACCACAACCACACAAAATAGAATGTTTCCCCTTTAAAAAAAAAAAAAGGAAAGTTAGGAAGCAATTTTTTTTGGCCAAGCATTTAAACAAAACTGTAAATTTTATTTTCAGATCTGCATCCTTTCTTCCTCACCTTCATTCCAAATAAGAAAACAAGGAAAACAAAACCTGCTACAAATACGTACAAAATAAATTCCTGCATTGGCCATGTCCAAAAAAGATAGATGATATATGTATGTGTGTGTATGTATGTATGTATGTATGTATGTATGTATGTATGTATGTATGTATCTATCTATCTATCTATCTATCTCTATGTATATGTATATGTATGTATGTATATGTATATGTACATGTATGTATGTATATACACATATATATAATGCCTCAGTCTGCATTCTGAGTGAGTAGCATGATTTACCTTGAGTCTTCTGGAATTGTGGTTGGTCATTGTGTTGATCAGAGTTCCCAAATCTTTCCTATTTGTTTGTTTTTCAATATTGCTGATATTGTATAGATTGTTTCTACTCAATTCCCTCTGCATTACTTTGTACAAGTCTGGGGAGCTATCTCTGATACCCTCATACCACTTCAACGTAGAGAGCAGTGACACTGTCACCCCGATCTGGACATAGATAACGAGCCCCAAAGCATCCTACTCCTGTCTCCATCTAGCTACAAAGAAAAATCTTTCATAAACTTGCTTTGAAACACTTGTTTTGTGGGTGGGCTCCCCTTTTCCCCCATTCGTAATGAGGGTGCTTATTTTAACACCCACGTACACATTTGCCACCAAGTGAAGGAGTTGAAATGGGAAAAGGCTGATCTTTTTCAGGCTCCTCTTATTCAAACTCCTCAAATTCCAGAAGCTCTTATTCCAGTGGTGCAGGGAGTGGTCCCAACTTGTTGCAGCTGTCAAATTCACAGCCTATGGGTCTCTGCTCACGTAGTCACCCAACCCTGTAGATTCACATGTAGTTACAAAATTGTCAAGAAAAAGAAACAAGGAAGGTGTAATTTCCATAAGTTACATATTACAAATGTATCCCACCATGATGGGTTTAATTTATGACAATATGAGGCAACGCTGGAGTGAGGCAAAAACAGGGACGTGCATATTCAGGGATATGTGTTACAGTGATCATGGGTCCCAGAGGACTATGGTAAGGGGTTGGCCAGACTCTTTGGGGCAGAGATAGGGGAAAAGGAACAACAAAGCCCACAGCCTCCCCTTCAGTCCACACCCACTGCCCCACTGCTTATGCTCTTCCTCTGACTTTGTGGTATAATGGTGGGAGGGTGGAAAGACTGGATATACTGGCAGAAACCCTGGTGAAAATACTCCCAGGCAGTTAGGAGCACTCTGGGCTCTCTGCAGTTCAGTGTTTGGCCTGAGGCTTCACTGTAGCAGTTTCATAAGGGAAGGGACTCTGAACTTTGTTGGGAGAGGTAGCATGCCCCTCTCCAGGGCCTGTGGCTTCTCTGTGTCTTCAAGGAGGTATTGTATGAAGCTGGAGGTCCCCAGAAGGACATGACCAGTGGCCTGCATGCTGAAGAGTGCACATCGGAGAGCTTCCCTGAGTAGAGAGGGTAGGGAGGAGGAAGAGGGGGAAAACACAAATGTCACTTGAAGGGCAATGCTGGAAGGAGAGCGTGTCTGAGAGCTATCGATCTAGTCCCAGTCTGGCATCCCCAAGAATGGACATCTTGAACTGGATGTCCTGTGTCAGACACCTTAAACTCAACATGTCCAAAACTGAACTCGATATCTTTGCCCCCAAACCCTTCCCTTTTCCACACTTCCATATTACTGTCAAGGATACTACCATCCTCCTAGTGACACAGGCCCAAAACCTAGATATCACCCTCAACTCCTGATTCTCTCGGAACCACAACCCTTCCCCACCGCTGTCCAGTGCATTGCCACATCCTGCTGATTCTATTCTCACAGTATCTCTTCTATATGTCCTCTTCTGTCCTCTGACACTGCAACTACTGTGGCATAGTACTTACCGCTTCATGCTTAGACTACTACAAGAGCCTACTGGTTGGTCTGCTTGCCAAATGCCTCTCCCCACTCCAGTCCATCCTCCACTCAACTGTCAGACTGATCTTAAAATACAAGTCTATTGGGGCAGCTAGGCGGTGCAGTGGATAGAGTCAGAAGGAACTGAGTTCAAATCCTGCCTCAGTCATTTGACACTCACTAGCTGTGTAACCCTAGGCAAGTCACTTAACCTTGACTGCCTCACCAAAAAAGCAAACATATATATATATGTATATATATATATATATGTACAAGTACAAGTCTACTTCCCACAAATCATTCCTATTCCCTGACCCACCCCACTCCCCACACTCAATAAATTGCAGCGGCTACCTATTATATCCAGGATAAAGTACAAAATTTTCTGGTTTTCAAAGCCCTTCATAAGCTGGCCCTATCCTACCTTTCCAGTCTTACTCCCCTGAGTACTGTGAATACTCTGAGATCCAGGGACACTGACTTCCTTGGGGTGTCTTGCATCAGATATTTTATCTCCCAATTCTCTGCATTTTTGCTGGCCATCTCCTATGCCTGGAATGCTCTTCTTCCTCATCTTTGCCTCTTGTATTCCTTCAAGTTTCAGCTGAAATCCCATCTTCTGCAAGAAACCTTTTCATGTTCCCCTTAACGCTAGTGCCTTTCCTCTGAGATGACTTCCAATTTCTTTTGTATGTACGTGGTTGTTTGTATGCTATCTCCCCCATTAGCATGGAAGCTCCGTGAGGACATGAACTGTTTTGCCTTTCTTTGTATCTTTAGCACTTTCCATGTTGCCTGGCACATAGAGAGTACTTAATAAATGTTTGCTGACTGTTTCCAATCTTCACCTGAGCTACATTAAATCTTTTCCTTCCAGTCCTCCCTAAACCAGGGGATTTTAACCTGGGATCTATGAATTTGTTGTTAATATTTTAACAACTATTTCATCATGATTGGTTTTCTTTGTAATTCTATATGTTTATTTTATTTACTTAAAAACATTATCCTAAGAAAGAGTTGCTAGGCTTCACCAAACAGTCTATCTCACACACACACACACACACACACACACACACACACACACACACACACACTCTAAGAATGCCTGCCCTGGACAGAGGGAAATCTTCAGGCATTAGTGGGATATTGATATCCAGCTTAAGGTGAGCTTTTATTTTCATCATAGCAAATTTTGAGTCCAGGCTTTGGGACCCCAGACTTCAGGCTCTTCCTGATTACTGCTCTTTCAGCCAGGCAATATAAAATGCACCCTTGGCCAGGGCACAAAGGAAAATTTTCAAGCGACATTCTTCACATTTTGGAATGATGATAAAGATAAGTGACTTCTGCAAAGCTTTCACAAGTCAAGGGGTCAGCTGGGCTATCATGGGAAGAGGGGAATAAGAAAATTCACAGTTTTTGAAGTAGGCTATGTGCAGGTCTATATACAAGGGAGGAAGCAGGGTTGAGGGGGCAGCTAGGATTTCAAGGAGAAAGTTTTCAGGCTTTGGAGCAGAATGAAATAAAAGCCACTGGGAATTAGGGGATGCTGATGGACAGGAGCCCTGCTCCTGTGTAGGTAGCTAACGATTTTTGTTTCATGCATAACTGAAGACTTTGTACTGGTAATGTGGTTTCTAGTAATCCTCTAGAAAGAGAAGGCTGCCCCATGGAGGAGGGAGCCTTATGCCTCCTCATATTGGATGGTTCTGTACTGTATGTTCATGAAAGCATCATCTCCATGGGGGAAAGGAAAACAAGAGAAGTTCATTCAAGTGAACGAGAGCCACTAACATGTATCGTTCTTTTAGATTCAACTTCTGTATGTGTATGAGTGAAGTAAACCCGTTCTTTAGTAATCCCTCTGCTGGTACTAGATCGATTGTGCCAGTCTAATAGCCAGGCTTAGGACAACTTTCACCTTTCCATTCAGTCATGCATCTTGGCCTGTTCCTGCCCTTCCTCAGTTCACTCATTCATAAATTTGTCATGATAAAGACCTCTTAAGTTTGGAGACACTCCTCATGGTCACCCTCCCTCTTTCATTTTATCTACCTAATTCTTTTTTTTAAGGCTCAGCTTAAATGCCACCTTATCCAGCAGAACCTTCTTCCATCTCCCCAGCTCATAGATAGCTCTCCCTCTACCATCTAAGGCAGAGGTGTCAAACATGTGGCCAGCTGGCCAACACTTCAGGTTACAGAACCACATTAAAATGTTTGGGAAGTATTTAACAAAACAAATAAAAACACAATACAACAATTGACATTACATTTTAAAACTAAGTCAATATGCTGCCTGCAAGGATCCTTCTCTATGGATCAGTGGTCCCTATTTCTATTTGAGTTGGACACCACTAATCTAAGGCACTTGTGGCCTTAAAAGCCCACATGGCCTGTAGTTATACTCAAGCAGAGAAAATTAACATCTTGTCTCTTCAACTAGAATGTAAAACTCTTTCAAACATTTTAGTGAATATCTTTTGAGTGTAAGACACTAGGGATACAGAGACAAATTAAATAGTCTCTAGCTTCAAGGAAGTTATAGTAAATGATTAGTTTTACAAAGTGGCTACAACATAACATTACCATTATTATTATTATCATCATCAACATCATCATCATAATAGCTAGTGCATATATAATGCTTTAAGATTTGTAAAGCACTTTACATATATTATGGTCCTAACTATCTATGAGGTAGGTATTGTTATTACCCCATTTTACAGATGTGAAGACTGAAGTTAAGTAGTTAAGTGACTTTCTGACTCCTAGTCCAGCACTCTAATCATTGCAACATTTAGCTGCTTACATAGATACAGAAAGGAAAATGCAAAGTAGTATCAGGAAGAAGCAGCTAGGTGGCACAGTGAATAGAGTGCTGGGTCTGGAATCAGGAATAGTCATCTTCCTAAATTCAAATCTGTCCTCAGACATTTACTAACTACGTGACCTTGGGCAAGTCACTTAATCCTGTTTGCCTTACAAAAATCCTGTTTGTTTACAGTTTCATCATCTATAAAATGAGTTGGAGAAGTAACTGGCAACTCACTCTAGTACCTTTGCCAAGAAAACCCCAAATGAGATCATAAAGAGTTAGACACTACAGAAATGCCTGAACAACAACGATCAGGAAGGAGAGATAACTGGGCTGGACAGGAATCAGGAAGGACCTCATATAGAAGTCTCCTCCTGAGCTAAGCCTTAAAGGAAGCCAGGTATTCTAAGGAAATGGTGAAGAAGGTATGCATGCACCTGTGCCAAGGTGGGAGATATGATGCCGTGTTTGAGGAACAACTAGGCAGCCACTTTGGCTGGAAAGCTAGATCAGGGAGCGTATCTTATGCTTTTGTATCTCAGCATCTAGGATAGTACTGTGTTCGTGTTAGCTGTGCAAATACTTGTTGACTTAAATTAGACCAGAAGTAGATGAATGTGCCTGGTAAGCTGAGCTGCCTTCCCCCAAACTACTCACTTCATGATGCGCTTGGCCCCATAGCAGTGCAGATCATAGGATAGTGTATAGTTGCCATACAGTGTTGCTTTCACATTCAGGCAGCCAATGAAGTCATCTGGACTTGCTTTGTATAAGTCAAAGGTCACAGAGGCCACATCCATCCTCTTAGAAGGCTTTTGAGAGAGTGAGAGCTCATATCCAGACCCCTAAAATGAACATTACAGGTCATGGAGGTAGGCTGGTTAGTTAGGATATGGATAAGAGCAGTTAGCAGATAGCTTCTGCCACCACCAGAGTTTTATCTTCTCTTTCCCCTTGTGTCCCCCTGCCTTGGTTTACCTGGTTGGATGCTGGTCGCCATTTCTGCCCCTTCTCGAGGACCATGAGAACTGTGTCTTCATTTAGTGTCTGGAAATACTCCTCTGTTTCTATGATAGTACCGTCTTCTTCCAGAACCAGGGAGAAGGTGCCTACCACTGATAGAGCTTCTTGTACCTAGGGAAAGAGAGGCATGACTATGACCAGACCTTTCTCCTCTTCTTTTCCCCTGCTTCCCTTCCCATCCTGAACAGAAATCAAGATATCAACTAGTTAGTCAGTTCAACAGAAGTGCCAAGTGCTGGGGGTATAAAGATGAAAAATGGCAGTCCCTAAATGGTCTCTAAGATGTGTCTCAGCTCGAAAGCTTTCCATCAACTAGGTGGTACAGCGGATAGACCACTGGGCCTGGAGTCAGGAAGACCTGAGTTCATACCCAGCCTCAGACACTTACTAGCTATGTGACTATGGGCAAGTCAATTAACCACAGTTTACCTCAGTTTCCTCATTTGTAAAGTGTTGATAATAATAGCACCTACTTCTCAAGGCTGTTGTGAGGATCAAATGAGATCATATTTGTAAAGCATTTAGTTCAGCAGAGAATAAGAACTATGTGTCAGTGCTAGCTGTTATTATCCTCTATAAACTATATAGTTAGATGTCCAGAAAAAGCAAAATAAACAGTTGACTGTAGGCTGGTATGAGACATGAAATTACTGCGTCGTAGAAAAAGTACTGGAAGGAGTACGTCTTAGAAAACAGTGTTGCTGGGCAGCTAGGTGGTGCAGTGGATAGAGCACCAGCCCTGGATTCAGGAGGACCTGAGTTTAAATCCGGCCTCAGACACATAACACTTACTAGCTGTGTGACTATGGGCAAGTCACTTAACCCCATTACCCAGCCAAAAAAAAAGAAAAGAAAAGAAAAAGAAAACAGTATTGCCCATAATACTGTTTGCTGGCTAAGGCTTCAGAGAATCACAGGTAAAGCCCCTCCTACACCCAAGGCAATATTTTAGAATGTTTGAAATCCTGCCTAGGTTTCAATATAATTTTGTAGTCAAGAGAGGAGTTCTTAATCTTAAAAACACTAACTAGGATATACTTTCCATGTTTATTCATGTTATTTTTTAAAAATACAAATGTATAGGGGCAGCTAGGTGGTGTAGTAAATACAGCACCGGTCCTGGAGTCAGGAGAACCTGAGTTCAAATTCGGCCTCAGACACATAACACTTATTAGCTGTGTGACTCTGGGCAAATCACTTAACCCCAATTGCCTTGCTAAAAAAAAATATAAATGTATAAAATCTGAATTTATGAATAAGCTTCTTATAAAAGTTTTGCATGTTAGCATTTTGCTAAATGAAGCCATATATGTTTAGTGGCTGCCAAAAAAGGAGAGGGGGTGGGGAGAACAGTGTCTCCCTTTTAGTCTACTGGGGATTCTTCCCCACCTCTACTTTGTGGTAGATTCTCGTATCATTTTAACTGTAGTCTAATGCAAAGATATGACATGTCCACAAATGATATTATGTCAGTCATTTCATACAATAAGGGTCTTAAATAGCTCTGACTGTTACATATTTGAACTAGAGAGATAAGCTAGACTAGCTCCCTAAAGGGAGGAAGAGGAAGTTAATGGTAGAAATGGGACAGAATCAAGATGGATCTCCTCTCTTTAAGTCCAATGCTCTTACTGTCTTCATTGTAACAAGTCTGGCCAGTTGTGACTTAAGTACTCGAACAAAGTTACCAGATTCAATAGTGTAGACAAAGTTTCTTTCCCTGGGAAGTGAATCATTGTCTGAATTCTATTTCTTCACCTTTACAATGTTGCCAGTATTTCCTTGGAGGAGTGGGGGAGAGGGGGAGATGTGCGTGGTGTTCACGCAGAAGAGATCAGAGAAAATTCTGAAATTAACCATGATGGTAATTTTGAAAAACACAGGACAGTATAGAAAGTAGTATATAGAGAAACAAATCCACCTCTACTTGTTTCACACCGGGTCTCCAGGCAACGTTTGGGAGAGTTACTAAGGAAAAAATGAAATTTAGAAGCTGTACCCCAACTGTCTTCAGCTCACTACTGGAATTGTTCATTAATTTTCTAGAGGCAGCTAGATGGTGCAGTGGATAGAGTGCTGGGCCTTGAGTCAAGAAGACCCAAGTTCACAATCTAACTTCACATACGTACTAGCTATGTGACCCTGGGAAATTTAACTGTCTGCCTCAGTTTCTTCATCTGTAAAATGGGGATAATAATAGCACCTACCTCTCAGAGTTCTTATGAGAATAAAATGAGACTATATAAAGTACTTTGCAAACCTTAAAGTGATATGTAAATTGTCATTATTATTGCTATTGTGATCCAAGATGTACCACAAGCTTCTGCCTTCTTAAGTAGAGTATATTAAATAGGATTTGAGCTGGTTATTGATCCTGTCAGAACTAGGGGCATTATGTGTAGGGCTCTTTGCCCCTATACCAAGAGGTTCAAACCTGGTTTGTTTTTTTTTTAACATTGTTATCAGATACAGAAAAAGAAAACCAAGCAGTCAGTCATCACTTCTTGTGCCATATGTACTAGTTTGTGACAAGCTAGTTATCTTGTCATGGAAGCTTCTCCTTAGAATCCAGAAGATATGGGTTCAAGTACTAATCTCTAAGCCATGCTAACATTGATTAAGCGATTCAGTCTCTTAGAACCCCAGGTAACTCTAAGTGTGCTTTGATACAGGATTTTGCTATCGTCCAAACAAAAACAGCATTTGCTAGAATCACATTAAGAATGTGGTGCATACAGGCTCCAAGTGAAGCCTGGGAGGAGGGAGAAAAGGTGAGGGGGGAGAATTCCCCTTAAGGTAACTGATCCAACAGTGTTTGACAACTATAAAAGATAGCCAGACTTGCCGGGGTTTGTAGAGTTTCCTTTGTAGTCTAGAAGAGGCTCTAAAGAGAAAAGGAGCTTAACTCTTAATTGACTTCGCTAAATTTGGTTGTCTGGGGGTGAGGGGAAGGATAGATAATTATTTTCCCTTGCCCTCTCCCTTTAAGAAGAAGGCAAGAAGCATAATTATTGGCCTTATTCATCTTGCTTTTAATCACAGCTAAATTTTACAGAATGAGAATGAAGGAGGATATATAAGAATAATTATATATAAGAATATATAAGAAGAAAGGGAAAAAGGAATAGTGTGCCTGGAATGTTCCCATTGGGGAAAAGCCATAAAATATGGTAATAAGTGAAAAGCCATAAAACTTAAACTCTGTGAAAGGTAGAAGTCAGGACATGGTGACCTGTTAACAAATCATAACTTAGATACTGAATCATAATTTAGACAGTGACTCATAATTTAAGACACTATGATCTATGAAAGCCATAACAAGAATATTGTGACCCTTACGTGACCTATACATGATCAATACACAAACTTATGTTTGGGCCTAACATTGTCTTAATGCCCAAGCCCATTACTAAGCAGAAAACTAAAAATATCCACCCACCAGTAGTGATGTGCTCTCTAGCTCCTCCCCATCTTTGATTGTTTTCTATAATTACCATGGCGATTTGGGGAGTTCTTCAGCAGGCATTCACTGAACTGTCTGGCTGCTGCCCCATACTGAAGATTGCCCCTGTTTTCTAAGTATTCGTAATGATTGATTAAACCCATAATCAATCTGGAGCTCCTTGGCCTCTTCCTTTTGTATCAAAAGAACACCCTACCATTATGGGAGAGGTACAGGGTTCCCCAGCCGGGGGAATTCTGGACCCTACAGTGGAATTTGTCATTTCTTCTTCAAAGCCAAGAAGCAATGTAGTATACTGTTGGTTTTAGAGTCAGCAACTGGGTTCAAATCTCACTTTGACTTAGGATCATGGATCTAAAGCTGAAGAGACCTTAGGATATCTAGCCCACTTTCAGCAACTGAGGTTGTGTAGTTTATCCAAGACTAGACAGGATTAAAAAGTCACTTCCTTCTCTGTGCCTCAGTTTCTTCCACTAGGAAGTGAGGGGCTTGGACTAGATGACCTTTAAGATTTCTTTTCAGCTTTACGCTGACAATCCTTTTCTAATAAGGATAGTCAGGCCTCAGTTCTTCCCAGCCTTGGAATTCTATCCCTCTACAGGGTGCATAATAAGTGTAAATTAAGCCAGTTGACATCTCTAAGGATGAAAAAGATCACAGTGGTCCAAGGAGAAGAGGTCCATGATACAACCAAGGTTTACACAAAGTACCATTCATTCTTTGGGGAAGTTAAAATGTCCTTCCTCCTTAGTCCTGGCCAGTTTGCTGGAAACTGTCTCCTTGAGGATAAGGCTATAGAGCTAGAAGAGACTTTGGATATAGGCCAATTTTATCCCCATTTTACAGGTGAGGACATGAAAAGTACACAGAGCTTGAGCTACTTGCCCAGAGTTACAACTGGTGACTACAACAAAGTCAGGACCAGAACTTGTCCCTTGACACCTAGTCTAAAATATTCTTAGTATTTATTCCATGTAACTTTCTTCCACCATTAGAAAACTAGACTAAGATAATTTCTTCATGGGGTCTACCATTAGTCCAGAAGTATTCCCAGGGCCAGTAATGTATATAGAGTTTAGGACATTACCCACACTATTAGATGTCATTATTGACAAATTTCAAAAGGTTGCCCAACCCACTAGCCTTTTAAGGGTCAAAAGCAAGAGTTCTTCACATGGGATTTAATTTTTAAAATATATTTTAAACATTTCCTGATAACTGTATTTATATACCCGATGTCCATTATAATTGTATATTTTTGCATTTAAGAACATTATTCTGAGGAATCCATAGGTTTCACTAAACTGCCAAAGGAGTCCACTACACAAAAAAAGTTAAGAACCCCTCATCTAAAGGGGATCCCCAAGTCTTTTCCTCACACCAAGCTTTGACCAAAGGGTTTGACCTGGGGTTGTAGAAGGGACTTAGCCATATGTCAGCAATAGCCTGCCTAAAAACGTACTGTAGAACAGACCTAAAAGTCAGGAGACTGGATCCTAGTCTCATCTCTGCCACTAATTCATTTCAAACATTTAAGCATCTACCAAGTTTAAGGCAGTGGTGTGTCTAATAAAGACAAGAACAGTCTAAGGCTTATCAAATGATGCAAGAAAATATACACATGACGATAATGGGGGGAAAAAAGAAAAGAAAAATTTCAGCCCTGAAATTATGACTAAGCTAGTTCTAGAGAAGAGTTGAAAAATGCACCTCTTTCTCTTCTTTGGAGGTTGGAAGAGAAAGGGGTATTACCTGTACAGAATATTGTACATATTGTAAAATACCTGATATGTTTGTTGGTTTCGCTGAATTATGGCTTCCCCTTCCCTTTCTAATCTCTCTTACAAAGGATAAGATCCACATAGAGAAAGATAAATGTCAAAGTGAAAGTGTTATAAAAACAAAGAGCTATCAACCAAAATAAGATTTTTTTGAAGTTCCTGCCCTCAAGAAGCTTTTGTTTTCCTCCGAGGACTATAACATATTGACAAATAAATACAAGAAAAACTGAGAAGGGAAAGTGCCCTAGAAGCATGCATGACACGAGAGAACCTGGCAAAGTAGCCTTTAATTCAGACAGGTCTCTTACATTTTATGGGGCTGTTGTTTTTTTGTTTTGTTTTTGTTTTGTTTGCTTGCTTTTTAATCTGAGAAATACAGAGATTGCTTTAAAAGTAAGTCACTTAAGGTTCCTTCCAGTTCTGAAAGAAATCACAAAAGATCTTAAACCACCTTTAGCTTGAGGTGGGTTGGGTTTCCTGTAGGCATGGGCCGTTCTTGCCTTGTATATAGACATGTACTCATGACTAGCCTCACTAAGACAATATTTTAAATACAGAAGCTAATTAGTTGCAACTACCAAGATTAGCCTATCTAACATAGTCTCTCACCTTGTGGCTGAGGTCTAAGAGACTACCAGCCATGATCCCCTTCCGAATGCTCCGATCAGCATTGCTCACTCGGTAGGGTAGGGCTTTGGTCACGTAACTCGTTTCAGCCAACAGCTGCTGTTTCACCACAGAGGTATTTACCGCTACCCAACTGGAAAGCCAGATAGGACAGTAAGGATGGGTCCTCTTTATAACTCCCAGCTTCTTCACTTACCCTCTACCACCTTCTAACCTTGTTTCCTCTCTTCCCAGTCAAATGACCCCTCCCTTCCTTCTGAAGTCTATCCCAGACTTTATTTTGGGAAGATTTTCATGGTGAACTTCACCTTGCTTGGATCACAACATAAATAAGTTGCCAGAGGGCAAGCAAGATCTACTTACTGTGTGCCTTCTTGTGGGCAGGAAATTGATTTGTTAAACTTGAATAGGGATGAGCCTCACCTGGAAAGAGACTTGGGAGAAAGAAGGCTGAGAGACTTCATTGCGTATTCCATCCTAGTCAACTGTACTGGTTGAGACCTATGAAGGAAACAAAGACCACTCATTCCAACCAAGTCACATTTCTCTCCCTGGAAACCTCTCCCCAGCAGAGGAAGCTCTAGGACTTGTTTTCCTCATGGCGCTACAGCAACAAAACCAATGAGAAGCAATCTATTACCATCCACACCTCTCTTCCACCTCCCTCCCCTAGCCTGACATCCCTACAACTGGCTTCATGGCTTAGCTGCTTGACTAGCAACAACTGTCTCCAAGTCAGGAAATGAATTTCCTAATTTAGACATCTGGTCTAGACATCCAGACCCTCCCAGGTCTCAAGCCTATGCTTGGCTCAGTCTTCCCTTAGTAGGGGTCCTTAGGTCAAGTCCATTTCTGACCACTCCCCCAGACACTCACTCCATGTCTGCCTGTCCCCCTGCTACATTCAAACTGTCCAGGAAATCCAGGATTAGAGCTAAAGAGACACAACATAACTGAACTCTGTTCCAGAGGGCAGAGTCCCCAGCCAACTAAACGCTGCTTACATAAGAGCTTAGGAGTCTTTCACTGAGATATGGAAGGCCCTGCTCCCCCACAGCCTTTTCACCTACCTGGCTGTCAGACAACACTGTACTCAAAGAACTTACTGCAATCACATTTCTTTTGATTTCCCCCTGAGGGAATCTATCTCCACCCCAAACTGTCCTATAGCCAATGCTAGGAGAAAGGTCAGGGCTTCTACTAATACTTAGGAAACTTAAGTTCTGACACTAGATCAGCCTGGGAGCTTTACCCTTTCTCTTACCCTCCCTAATCCAGCACCATCCATACATCAACTACCCTACCTAGGAATTGTTTTCTGCCTCAGCAAGACATCCTTCAGACAACCAGCCCCAACAGTCAGGGTCCCCTCCATCCCCCTGATATCATCAAGAGCCTCACCAACTTTCCACTCTTACAACAACAGCCCCCCCCAAAAAAAAACCTTCTACCACCCCTCCCCAATTAGGAGCAGCTTCTCCTATTCTCATGTCTCATTAAAAGCCTTCTATCTCTAGGGCATCACTTGCCTGCTTGCTCTCCTGACCCAAGAGCTGACCAGAAGCAATCTTAAGTTCAATTCCCTTTCTCCCCCACTCTCCAATTTATTTCTGGCTCACAGTAGAGCTCCTCCTCCTGGGTTATCAACTCCGGCCAGAGGAAAGGCATGTAAAGAGTCATGGCTTGAGCTGTCCCTCATATCTTGTGACCTCCACTTATCCTTGCTCTGAGAAACAGATCACCTTTGTGGAAGGAAAGCATGGAAAATGTAGAGAGGTGGAGACAAGGTAAGAGTGAACTGAAGGTCAAGGTTGAGATAATAGCATCTTACCTTTTCCTCCAAAGATCTGCGGAATCTGCTAGACTTGTGCAGGAACTAACTCCAGGGCATCAGGTTGGCCATTAATTCAATGGGTATTTATTGTGCATCTGCTACGGGAACACCAAAAGGTTAGACAGTACAGCGGATATAAAGATATATCCCATGTTTACACAAACGACAGCAATCCAAGGAAGTAGCTGCTAAGTGTCGTACGGGTGCTATTAAAAAAATTAAAAAGCAGGCTCAACTCATTTTGCTTCTGTTTTCTCTAGCAAGAAGAATGATTCGGAGATTAGGAAGGATAGAAAAGAAATGGCTAATAGGGAGTTCAAAACCATGATAAATAGGGAGGTAATAAGAGAGTACCTAGCTGTCCTCAAATAATTCAATACATCAGGTTTGAATGAACTAGATCCCAGGTACAGAAAAAACTGTTTCTATTATTTGAAAGATACAGTTTCTAAGCAGTTGTGACTGTGTGTTAGAGAGTAAGGGGTGGGGATTGTTGAAAGATTAGAGAAGGGCAAATGTCCCAATTTTCAGAAAAGAACAGAGAGTAGAGTCTACAAACCATAGACCAGAGATTCCTGGCAAAATTCTAGGATGGATTACTGAAGGGATGTGAATATCAAGAAAGTTTCATTGTCAAAAAAAAAAAGTCTTATCAAACTAACCTTTTCTGACAGCGATGTTTGATGGGTAGACCAAAGTGCTGCCCTGTTGAGTTTATTGGATTTTTAGATCGCATTTGATAAAATGGAGTTTTGTGAGCTAGACAACACAGAATAGTTAGGAGCATTCAGAACTGGTTGGGTGACCTCACCCAAAGAGTAGTTGTTAATAGTTTCATGTTAACTTGGAGGGAGTTTTCTAGTGAAATGTCTCAGGCATTAGTCCTTGGATCTGTGCTGTTTTAATCTTCTTATCAGTGACTGTAATGAAGTCATACATGACATGCTTGTCAGATCTGCAGATGACTCAAAGCTAACGTGCTTGATGGTAGTTAGGATCTAAAGAGATCTCAACAACTTAGAACATTGGACCAATACAGTAGGATGAAATTTAATGGAGAGAAATGTAAAGATCTTCATCTAAATTTAAAACTTAATTTCAAAAATAAAAAATAAGAGAGTATGGTTAGATAATTGTTCTTGTGAAAAAGATCTGAAAATTAAAAAAGAGAGAGAGTTGGTACTTAACAATATAGGAAAGTTCCAGTGGATCTGATGAGACAAGTAAGAACCAGAAGCAAGGGGAAATGTTATCTCAGGGTTGTGGAAGGGCTTTCTTTTTGATAGGAACTGCTGGGAAAACTGAAAAGCTATTTGGCAGAAATCTAATTTATACCAGCAGCTTACACTACATATCACAAGAAACTCCATATAGATACTTCACTGAAATATAAAATATCACGCCATAAAAAAAAAAAAAAGAATGAGGTACCTATCATAATTCTGGCTGGAGGAAGATTTTTATTGGGTTTTTAAAAAGTACATCTTTGTTCATATATTTTTATTTTAGATCACTAAAATTTTCTCCCAGTATCCCTTCTCCTTCCTTTTACCAGAGTCATACCATATAACAAGGAATATTTTTAAAGAAAAAGAGGAAGAAGAGAAAAATCCAGCAAAACCAATAAAAATATGGAAAAAGTCTGAAAATACATGCAGTGTTCCACACTCTTGGGCCTCCCACATGTGCAAAGCTGTGGGGTGGCAGTTTCCTTTCATATTTCTTTGGGCCATTTTTTTTCCTTCTAATATTATAACACTCAGTTTTTATTATTTTGTGATGATTTTTCTTTCCATTTACATTTTTGTTGCAGTCATTGTGTATATTGTTTTCTTCGCTCTGTTTACTTTATGTTGCATCTGTTCACATTGTCTTTCCATGCTTCTTTGTAGTCACCACATTCATCATTCTGTTACACCACAATCATATTCCATTATACTAATGTACCATAATTCATTTAACCATTTCATTATCTGTGGACATCTATTTTGTTTTCAATTCTTTGCTAATACAAAAAGTGCTACTACAAATATTTTGGTGAATGTGGAAATTTTCATCTTATCAGTGATCTCCTTGGGTCATATGCTAGGTCGTGGAATCTCCAAGTCAAAGGGTATGGATATTATAGACCATTTACTTGAACAATTAAAATTGCTTTGCAAGGTGGTTATAGTGATTTACAGCTCTACTAACAATGAACTATTGTGGCTATCTTCCCACAATCCCTCCAATATTTATTACTTCATCTTTTGTCATCTGTACCAATTTACTGGCTATGAATTAAACCTTAGGGTTGTTTTATTTTGTATTTATCTAATTGGTAATTATTTGGATTATTCTTTCATATGGTTGCTAATAGTTTCTAATTCCTCTTTTGAGAATTGTTTGTTCATCTCCTTTAACCACTTATCTATTAGGGAATGATTTGCATACATACACGCATTAGTTAGTTGTTTATGTATCTTAGATATCAAACCCTTATCAGAGAAATTTGCTACAAAAATTTTTCCCATATCTTTTCCTAGATGTATTAATTTTGCTTGAACAAATCCTTTTTTGATTTCTTATTTAAAAAAAACCTACCTATTTTATCTTTTGTAATTGTCTCTATCCCTTGTTTGGTTAACCAAACATCTCCTAACCATAGTCCTGAAAGATGTATGACTTGCTTCTTTGCTAATTTTTTAGTGATAGGATCTTTAATATTAAAGTCATGATTCCATTTTGAATTTTGTGGAATATGTTATAAGGTGATAGTCTAAGCCTGGTTTCTGCAGACTATTTTCCAGTTTTCCCAGCAATGTAATCAAATAGGGAATCCTTTCTTAAGTAATTTACATTTTTGCATTTATGGATATTGGGTTTTGAGTTCCACTGTTTCCGGTTTTCCCTTGTTTAGTCTGTTACATTGATCTACCTCTATTTTTCAATCAGTGCTAAATGCTGTCAATGGTTATGGATTTATAATCTAGTTTGAGGTGTAGAAGTACTATTTTCCCTTCATTCTGCCTTTTAAAATATTTTTTCTCTTGATATTCCTTATCTTTCGTTATTTTTCTTTTCATTGTTGAGTCCTATAAGACATGCCTTTGATAGTTTGCTATACCAGCAAAATTATAACTTAATCTAGGCAGTATCATCATTTTTATTACATTTACACAGCCCTGCCATGAGTTCCTCCAGTTATTTAAGTTGTTTTTTATTTCTTTAAGGATCACTTTGTAATTGAATCTATACAAGCATCTTGTGTGCTTTGATAGATTGATTCTTCAAATATTTTATGCAGTTTTTAGTTATTTTGAATGAGGGGCAGGATTTCTTCAACAAACAAAGGATAAAGATGATCACAAAGGACAAAAATGATATCCTTTATTACCCAAAATGAAAAAGCACGGGGGAAAAAAATCAATGCAGTTAAAATAAGAAGCAAAAACATCAAGCGCAGGGGGTGGGGGGAGGGGAAACTTTGCATCAAATATCAATGATAAAAGTCTGCCATAAGAAAATTAAAAGAGCCAATATAAATATTTTCATACGTGTAATCTGAGTCCCAATGCCCACCTGGTATGGGATTTGCCCCTTATTGGTGCAGAGCAATGTCTCACGCCTGTGTGAGGGGCAGGACAGAGTTGACAAGAGGAGAGGTCCACTCTTTTCAAGTTTCTTGAGCCCTGTCAGTTTCTTTGGGCTCTTCAGTCTCTGGGATTCTAGTACTTCTGACTTCCAGCTTTGTGACAGAAGATACATAATGTCAATCCCACTTCAGGTTGCCAAAAGGAAAAGACTTCGGGATGAAGCTATTATGAGAGGAGCTTGCAGTCCCCATCATGTCCTTATTCCCAGCTTGTTACACTAGAGACTTTGGAGGAACTTCTCCTTTGGTGAGATATAGAACTCTCTGATGAGATACATTATCTCACTCTGTAGAAGAGCTCATTCACTTTGTATTGAATGGGATATATTCTCCTATGTGTACCTCCTCTGATTATAATTTTTTCCTATTGACTTGGATAAATGAGTTTCATTGCTAATTTCTATGTGGATTCATTGTAGAACTGATATTTGGTGGGAAGGGAGTCAAGCCTCCGATATAAAGCTTGTGGTCCTCTTTCCTTAACAAGAAATTGTGATCATAAGTTTAGCTCGACAACCATATCTCTTGGACTAATAATGTTTAAGAGAACAGATGGGCATAATTCAAGCCTAGTATCCCCTCTCTCTGGGGAAAGCACAGCAGGATGGCCAAGCTTCTGTTCCCAGTCTCCTGCTTCTCCTCTTGGCAGGAAACAAAGCATCCCTTGGAGAAAGGTAGGGGGAGAAGAGGCTAGAGATGTGTATTCTGCCTCCCTTGGAGACACACACAACATCTGAATTCTACGTGTAGGGAACAGTTCTTGCTACATACACATGTAATATTTGCTGTTTCTTTTTATTTCTTTTGGGATATTGGCCTAGCAGTGGTACAGTTGGATCAAAGAATATGTAGTTCACTTACTTTCTAGGTAAATTGCTTTCCAGAATGTCTGGACCAATTTCACACCTCCACCCACAGTGCACCAGGGTGCCTTTTCCCCACAACCCCTCCAACACCTATCATTTCCTACCCTTAAAAAAAAATCTTTAAGTTTGATTAGTGGAATCTCAAAGTTGCTTTAATTTGCACTTCTCTAATTATTAGTAAATTAGAGTTTTTTCCCTATGATTGTTGACAGCTTGAATTTCTTCCTTTAAAACTGATTGTCCATATCCTATCACAATTTATCTATTAGAGAATGGCTTTTAATCTGATTAATTTGAATCAGTTCCTTTTGCAGCTTGGAAATGAGACATTTATCAGAGAAACTTATTGCAAGATTTCTCCCTGGTTATTTGTTTCCCTTTCAATTTTTGCTACATTAGATTGGTTTGTGCAAAATTGTTGTAATTTTACCTAATCAACATTGTGATCTTCTCTGTCACCTGTTAAATTATGAACTCTTCCCTTATCCATACATTCAAATGGCAATTTCTTCCTTGCTCCCCTATTTTGTTTATGATACGACATTTAATCTCTAGCTAGGTCTTGTATCCATTCAGAGCTTATCTTCGTGTATTGTGTGAAGTATTGATCTAAGCCAAATTACTGCTAGACTGCTATCTAGTTTTCCCAGCAGTTTTTTTTTAATTAAATAGTGAGTCTTTTCTGCGGTAACTAGGATATTTGGGTTTATCAAACACTATGCTACTGTGATTGTTTCCTTCTGCATGTTGTATATATAATCTGTTCCCCTGATAGACCCCTTTCTTTTTTAACCAGTACCAAGTTATTTTAACTATTACTGCTTTGTAGTACAGTTGGAGACCTGATACTGATAGACCCTCTTTCTTCTCATTTTTTTCATTATTACCCTTGAGATTTTTAAAAAATTTTTTCTTCCTCCATATGAACTTCATTTTTTTCCCCTGACTATATAAAATATTCTTTTGGGAGTATGGCACAGCACTGGTTAAGTAAATTGTAGACATTATTGTCATTTTTATTATATTCATTTGAAACACCTATGAACAATGAATGTTTTTCCAATTATTTAGGTGTTTTATTTCTTCTTTTTTTTTGCTAGACCATGGAGTTAAGTGAGTCACCCAAGGTCACACAGCTAGTAAGTGTCTGAGGCCACATTTGAAACTCAGGACCTCCTGTCTCTCCAGGACCAGTGCTCTATCTACTGCACCACCTAGTTGCCCATAGATGTTTTATTTCTGCAAAGAGTAATAATTAAATTCATATAGTCCCAGGATGAATCTTTGTAGATATATTTCCAAGTATTTTATAGCTTCTATGTTTATTTTTAATGAAATTTCTCTTTCTAGCTCATCTTGTGGGATTTGTTGGTTACATATAAGAATGTTTATTATTTTGTAGATTTGTCTTATATTCTATAACTTTGTTGAAGTGATTAATTATTTCAGTTAACTCCTAGTTGACCTGGGTTCTCCAGGTACATCATATCATCTGCAAAATGTGGTAATTTTTATTTTCTCTTTGTTTTTGCTTATTTCCTCAATTTCTTTGTCTTATCACTATAATTAGCTTTTCTAGCACTATGTTAAAGCACTATGTTTTCTGGCACTATTAGTGATAATGGACATCCTTTCTTTACCCCTATTTTATTGGGAAAGCCTCTAAGTATCTTTAGATTACATATAATGTTTGCTCTTTGGTTTTTAAAATTTTTTAAAATTTTTTTAAAATTTTTGTTTTTTGGTTAGGCAATGGGGGTTAAGTGACTTGCCCACGGTCACACAGCTATTAAGTGTTATGTGTCTGAGGCTGGATTTGAACTCAGGTCCTCCTGAATCCAGGGTTGGTGCTGTATCCACTGTGCCACCTAGCTGCCCTTTTGCTCTTTGGTTTAGATAAATACTATTTACTACATTAAAGAGAGGTCCATTCATTCCCATAATTTCTAGAGTTTTTAATAGAAATGAGTATTAGATTTTCTAAAAAAGTCTTTTCAGTATCTAGTAATAGAATCATGGGAGAAAAAAAATCTTTGTGTCAAATTTCTCTTGGGGCAGCTAGGTGGCATAGTGGATAGAGCAACAGCCCTAGAGTCAGGAGGACCTGAGTTCAAATCCAGCCTCACATACTTGACACTAACTAGCTATGTGACCCTGGGCAAGTCACTTAACCCCATTGCCTAGCCATCCCCCACCCCCAATTTATCTGATAAGGGCTTGTTATCCATGCTATATTAACAATGAGAACAGAAATAAAAACAAAAGCCATTCCCCAGTAGATAAGTAGTCTGAGGATATGAACAAGCACTTTCCAAAAGAATTACAAACTAATAAACATAAGAATACTCTAAATCATTAACAATAAGAAAAACTCTAATCCTGCAGTTTTATCTCACTTCCAGAAAATTAGCAAAGATGAGAAAGATTAGAATGGTCAATAATGAAGAGGTTATAGAAAAATATACACACTAATACATTGTTGGTGAGGTGATGAATTAGTTCAAGCATTCTGGAAACAGATTTGAAATTAATTATACAAATAAAGTGGCTAAAATATCCATACCCTTTGACCTAGAGATTCCACTGCTAATGTAGAGGCATATTAAAAATGCTTTATATCTATTTTTCTTTAAAAAGTCTTTTCCAAAATGCTTGGAAAATCCTGTTGGAAAGACAGATGGAAGACAAAAAGGCTTTTCTTAGGGAAATGTATTAAGGGTGATATTTAACTATTTTTCTACAATTAATAACTCTTGGTTTTTTTTACATCATTGCTTCCCCATCCGTTAGGAACTAACTCTCAAATATTCACCTTTCTCTATTGAGAAATGATTAAGCTATCTATAGAAGGGAGGAGATATCTTTGCTTACTCCTGGAGTGAGGGAGTGGTCCAGAAGGGAATGAGATTGCAGTGGCTTGGTTACTCAACCATTTTGGACTAGTAACCCAAACAGCATTTTTACATATTGTGGTCTTTTCCTTATTCAAGATTTCTATAATTTTTTTTAACATTCTAATTTACTATTTTTTTAAACATTTTTTTCTTTTTAAATTCTGAGTTCCAAATTCTCTCTCTCCTTTCCACCTCCTCCCCAACCCACTGAGAAGGCAAGCAATATGATATCAATTATGCATGTGAAATCATGCAAAAGATGTTTTCATATGAGCCATATTTTTTTAAGGCAAGAAAAAAGAATAAGTGAGGAAATTACACTTTAATTTGCACTCAGAGTTTATCAATTCTCTCTCTGGAGGTGCATAGCATTTTTCATCATGAGTCTTTTGGAATTGTCTTGAATCATTGTACTGATCAGAGAAGTCAAGTTTTTCATAGTTGATCATCATTATAACATTGCCATTACTGTGCACAATGATCTCCCTGGCCTTTTCACTTCACTTTGCATCAGTCTTACCATGTTTTTCTGAAACCACCCCCCTTGTCATTCCTTACAGCACAATAGTATTCCATCATAATCATATGTTACAACTTGTCTAGTCACCCCTCAATTGATGAGCATCCCTTTGATTTCTAATTCTTTGCCACCACAAAAAGGGCTGCTATACATATTTTTGTTCATATAAGTTCTTTTTCTTTTTTCTTTGATCTCTTTGAGATACAGACCTAGGAGTGGTATTGCTGGGCCAAATTGCTCTCCAGAAAGGTTGTATCTGTTCACTGCTCCACCGGTAGTTCATTAGTGTACAAATTTCCCCCTCATATTCTTCAGCATTTGTCATTTCTGATAAGTGAGGTGATATCTCAGAATTGTTTTTAATTTAATCATTAATCAATAGTGCTTTAGAGCATTCCTTCATGACTATAGACAGTTTTGATTTCTTCTTCTAAAAGCTGCCTATTTATATAATTTGACCATCTATCAATTGGGGAATGGCTCTTATTTTGATAAATTTGACTCAGTTCTACACTCAGTATATATTTGAGAAATTAGGCCTTTCTCAGAGAAACTTGTTCTAAAATTTTTTGATATTACTTCATTGTTTATGGTACCTTTTCGCATAGTATAGTTTCCTTGATTATCTTTTTAAATTAGGTCTGTTTTTCCTTTTGCTTTGTCTAAGATTGTGATTGCTACTCCTGCCTTTTTTCCTTTGGATGAAGCATATTAGATTCTGCTCCAACCCTTTATTTTAATTCTGCATGTGTCTTTCTGTTTTAAGTAAGTCTCTTGTAAATGGATTCTAGTTTCTAATGCATTCTGCTGTCTGCTTCCATTTTGTCAGTGAGCTAATCCTATTCACATTCACAGTAATGATTTCTAATTGTGTATTTCCCTCCAACTGATTTTCTTTTCTCTCTCTCTCTCTCTCTCTCTCTCTCTCTCTCTCTCTCTCTCTCTCTCTCTCTCCCCTTTCCCTCCTCAAAATTCTATTTTGCTTCTAACCACTGCCTTTCTTAATCCACAGTCCCTTTTATCATTTCCTCTCCCCACCTCTTTTCTCTCATCCCTTTCCCCTCGTGTTTCCCTATTGGGTAAATTATATGTCCATACAACGCTGAGTGTATGGATATATATTAATGTTCTTCCCTCTTTGAACCAATTCTGATGAGAGTGAGGTTTAAGCGTTGCCCACCACCCCCTTCCACATTCTCCTTTATTGTAAAAACTCTTCCTTGTGCACCTCTTTTATGTGAGAAAAATTTCCCCATTCTACCTCTACCTTCCCTTTTCCCAGTGCATCCCTTTTTCTCACCCCCTTTTTTTTAAAGAAATCATTCTAATATAATCAACCCATACTCATGCTCTCTGTCTATGTAAACTCCTTTTACCTGCCCTAATAATAATAAAAATTCTTAGGTGTTACATGTATCATCTCATTTGGAATGTGAACAGTTTAACTTTATTGAATACCTTATAATTATTCTTTCATGTTTGCCTTTTTATGCTTCTCTTGAATCATGTTTGAATGTCATATTTTCTATTCAGCTCTGGCCTTTTCTTCAGGAATACTTGAAAGTCCTCTATTTCATTGAATATTCATTTTTCCCCCTAAAAGATTGCACTCAGTTTTGCTGGGTAGGTGATTCTTGGTTGTAATCCTAGCTCCTTTGCTTTCTGGAATATCATTTTTAAGGAGTACTTCTCTTCAGTGGATTTTTGTGCCTCTTTTACCAAACTGTTAATTCTCTTATCATAATTTTCTTGCCTCATTCTCATTTCTTTTCCCAATTTTTCCTCTTCCACTCTTATCTCTTTCTTTAATTCTTCCAGGAATTCTTGTTGGGTTTGAGTCTAATTAGCATTATTTTCTGAGGCTTTTTTCATATTGTTGTCTTCTCCTAAGTTTATGTCCTAGTCTTCCCTGCCACCATAGTAGCTTTTTATGGTCAAATTTTGTTGTTGTTGGTTGCTTATTTTTCCAACCTATTTTTTGAACTCTGAATTTTGATGTTAAAGTTGGGCTGTGCTCAGCTAAGGCTAAGAAGGCACTGTCCCAAGCTTCAGGCTTTTTTGTGTTGCTGTTTTCAGAGCTAGTTCTGGAGGTCTGCAAGTTTTGGGTGCTTCTAAGGTGGTATGATCCTAAGAGAGCTATGGGTACTGGTCTCCTAGTCTGTGCTCTGGTCTTTTCCCAGGAAAGACCCATGGTCCCCTACAGCCACTAGTGCTTCTCTTTGCCTCAGAACTGTAATCAGGGCCTCTGCTCCTTTATGACCATGCTCCGCTCCACCCTGGAACTGTGATCCATAACTGTGTAAGAGTTGCTAATTAGTTCCAGCTGCACCCAGTGCCAGTAAAGTGTCTCCTGTAATCTCTTTCTGACCAGTTGTCTGACCCTGTTACTGTTTTTGGCTAAGAGTTACCGAAGCTGCTACAGTTGCAACTACTGTGGCTGGTGTTGCTGCCATAGCATGTTTGAGCTCCAGACAGGCCTCCAACCCACAGCCCCAGAACTCTTACATTTTCTTAGGCTGGAAAATTGTCTCACTCTAACTTTTTGTTGGTTCTGCCACTCAAAATTTGATTTGATGCATTATTATAAAGTTGTTTGGAGGGGGATATTGGGAGAGTTCAGCTGAGTGACTAATCTGTCACCTTCTATAAATGTTATTTCATTTTATTTTGGGACAGAAAGTTATATTGGAGGGCTTGGAGGATTATGCCAATTTCAACATCTTTCCAAGCTAGAAATATATTGGATAATGATAAATTAAATACAAATTTTCTGGAATACTTGAGTCCTTTAAGAACAGAGTGCAATATTAGTAATAATATTTTTTTTCTTCGACACTAGATGTATACCCCAAGGATGTCAGTTCCTATACTGAATTCTACTTGGAGAGGAAAGCCAGCAAATTCTTTGGACGTTTCAGATCTAATGGGAATGGAATTGTTTCTTCAGTGGCTTCAAAGTATGTTTGCCTTCTGAGAAAAGTCTAAACCACAGGGTGTGGTTGACAGACTGGTGGGAAAGAAGGACTCACCAGAATGTCAGAGGGTTGCCCAAAAAGGCGATCCTAAATTCAATTCCTTTCCCACCAGATACTGATGTGCTATTTTAGTGTCTCATGTTTTTTGTATTCTTTCTGGATTTCTGCGTGTCCTTTGCACTTTCTGCCTTTCATGGGGTAAAACAGACTTCCATATACCCCAAATGCATTTAGTACAATTAGTACTTGTACAGGAACAAAGACTAGCATTAAGGGGGATTAACAAAGGCTTCCTGTAGAAGGTGAGATTTTAGCTGAAGGATGCCAGGGAAGCCAGAAGGCAGAGTTAAGGAGGGAAAGAATTCAGGTCCTGGGGGATAGCCAGTGAAAGTGGAATTGGGAGATGGAGTGCCTTGCTAGAGGAACAGCAAGGAGGCCAGTACCGATGGGTAGAAGAGTACATGGAGGAGGGTGGGGGCAGAGCAAAAGGTAGATGGGCAGCAGATTGTGAAGGGCTTTGAATATCAAACTGACATATGAAGAGCACACCAAGGAGAAAGACCGGGACTGTCTGATGACTTACAAGAACTAAGGATTGCTGGAGAAGTTTGTTCCATAGAAGAAAAGAGAGTGTAGGGATGTGATAACTGTACTGGGGAGGAAGGACAGCTTGTTTCTATTTTGCTTGGACTAGGAGACTAGAGCAAGGAGCAGTGGGCAGAAGTTGTAAAGGCACAGATTTGTCTTGAGAAAAGAAAAACTTCTTAACAATTTCAGCCTTCTGAAGTGTTTCAGGAAGGTGCTGATCTTCTTCTCACTAGGGGTCTTTAAGCAGAGTCTGAATAACTCCTTGTAGGGGTTGTTACTTAGGTAAAAGTCGGATTTGATTGTCTCTGAGGTCCTTTTCAACCTTAAAAGTCTATGGTTCTAGCATAGGAATTCATAAGATCACAAATTTGAACTGGAAGGGTGGTCATCAACCCTTCGCTTTACAGATGAAGAAATGAAGACTGAAAGGGATTAAGTAGTTTGCACAGCATCACATTGCTTGTAAATGGTAGAGGCAACATTTGAATTCAGGCCTCCCTAACTCTACCCACCAAACCACCTAACTAGCTTAGTTAGAAAGGGGGAAGGAATTTGGCAGGGGCAGCGACGTCACAGCTCCACCCCAGCTCTCCCCTCTGAGGAGACAGAGGTCTGATCCATGGTTCACAATGAGATGCCCTAGGCTCCCATCTACTGGGCTCAGTCTTGGGCTCCTTTCACAATAATCTCTTTAGTTCATGCCCACATCCAGAGTTAAACTGGAGGACTTTAGGATCTGACTCGTCTCTAGGTCTCTCCTCAAAATGGAGAAAAACCAAAACAAACAAAACACAGATCCTTGGCTCTCACAAGTGAGCTAGGTGGTGCAGTGGAAAGAGGGCTAGGCTTGGAGTCAGAAAGATGAGTTCAAATCCAGTGACTCTGGGCAAGTCACTTAACCTCTAGTTGCCTCAGTTTCTTCAACTGTAAAATGGGGATAACAGCACCTACTTCACAGGTTTGTTGTGAGAATCAAATGAAATAATATTTTAAAATACTTCGTGTCTGGCATTAATAAATACTCCTCTTCCCTTCCCATGTACTTAGGCTAACAAGCCATAGAATGTAAGCCAGGTTTTATTTACCTCAACAGAAAAACCTAAGGACTCATATCCAAGCCTGTGAATATTCAAGACCATTCTTCTCCTCTGATGATCCCTTCATCAAGGAATTTTGTACACCACAATTCATGGTACCTGTAGAAGGGCCGAGAGAGGGTATGAGGCCAGTAGATCCAGGTTGCTCTTCTTGTTGAATTATGTGGATATGCAGGCTTCTCTCCAGGGAATGAATTCTCATCCTGGCTCTGTTTTTCATTCCTTAGTGGGTAGGTCTGTGTTTCCTGCCTATTGTAGGATATAAACTTGCCTTATCCTGGGTACTTTTTGCCTTGTTGATATGGCCCTTTGTTCTAATATTTGTTATGAAATTTTGGTAGCAATTTCTGCCAGATTTCTGCATGCTGCTCTGGCAAGTCTGCTGTTTTTCTTATGGAAGGTGATGTCTCTCCTCCCCTTTTGTGAGGATGAGTGTCCTTAGTCTCCTCTTAAAAAATTGATATTCTTTTCTTTAAACATCATTATCATTTCCAAACAACTTCCCTCCATACCCCTACTGTGACAAATAAGCACAGTCAAACAAAAAAAAAAAGAAAAATGTGATTACTGAAAATGTATGTCTTATTCTGTACCCTCTTTGCATGCTTCACCATCAAATCATTCCTAGTCTTTCTTTAAAAGCATAGCTCAAGGATCAACATAAGTTCACGTATGTCATCAATATGGTGTCAAATTTTAGATCTATATTAGTGCCAAAATATCACTAGAACAAAGGGCTACATCATCAGAGCAAAGAGAAGCTAGAGTAAGGCAAGGTTACATTTTGTCAAAGATTTCAACTTGTCCAAGGAATTTCATATCTTGTTTAAGAGACAGAGAGATGAGCTGACTGGACTCATTTGGGCACATGGATACCTTTGATACTTTGTCTCATTGTTCACAAAGTTTGCAGTCCCTGCAAATTACACCGGGATGCCATATTTCTTTGAACACAGTGTGTTCTCCTAGACCAGTAACAGTGAAGTTGACACCTTCCCTGCAACAGTCTCACCAACATCAGCAAGCTCTCTTTGCCTAGAGGAGCCCATGATTTCTGAATCTCAGTCTTATGCAATCTTAAGGCATTGGCTTGGACTGATCATTTCTTCTCCTCTCCCTTCCCAAATATAGGAAAGTACATGTATGTTCCTTCAGAACTTGGCCCCAAGGGCCAAGCACCCAGCAGGGCACATTATCCAGCAGACTCAACAGACATTATATCTGGGGCTTCTCAAAAATAAAAGGCCTTATAGTGTATTTCCTAGACAAGGTTGCCCTTTTAGTTTGTTTGAATTTGCCTATCACATTACTGACACCATGGTGATGAAGAATGAGGATTCAGCATTAATCCCTGCCTCATTTTCATTCAGCAAATATTTATTAAGCAATTATAATGTTCAAGGCATTTACTAGACTGGGGATAAGAAGATAAAAAAGAAATTGTCTCTGTCCTCAAGGATCTGACATTCTTTTTTAGGAGCTTAAATTCTAATTATACAGATAAGTAAATGCAAAGTAATTGGGAGGGTTGTATTTGTAGTTGTATAATGTAGTTATTGGGGATCCAAGAGATGGAAGTGAAGAGGGAGAGGAGAGGAGGTGAGGCATGGAGGAAAGCCTGTGTAATGGGGAGAAATAAAAGGTTATGTAGGAGAAATATGAAGGAGGTCAATTTAACTGAAATCTAAAATGGGCGAGGAGGAGTCACATAAATTAAGGGAAAAAATAATTACAGGAAAGATAAATTAGATCCAGATTGTAAGGGCATTGAATGACAGAGACAAACATTTCATCCTAGTAGGAAGCTGCTAATCTCTATGACTAGGGGAAGTAGTTTCTCGAGTCATATAGTCATTTCTGTGCTTCAGTAGTGTCAGTTTGGCAGCAATGTGGAGGAAGGGTAGGATAGGAGAGAGATGATGCAGAGACCAATTGAGAGACTATGGAAATAGTCCAGACAAGAGTTCCTGAACTAGTGTGATGGGCAAGTAAGTGAGGAGGACAAAGACACATCTGAAATATTATGGAGATTAAATTGAAAAAGTTGTCGACTGATGAGACATGAAGAGTTAGAATGAACAGTGGAGGCTTTAAACAGAAATAAGAAAGTTTGGAGAAAGGGCAGGTTTATAGGAGAAAGCTGATGAGTTTGGTTTTGGAGATGAGGTCTGGTCATGTAAATCTGAGAGTCATAGACACAAAGATAATAATTGAAACCATGTGAGCTGATGAGTTCACTAAATGAAAGGCTATAGAGAAGAGAGAAGAGAAGAGAAGAGAAGAGAAGAGAAGAGAAGAGAAGAGAAGAGAAGAGAAGAGAAGAGAAGAGAAGAAAGAGAAGAGAAGAGAAGAGGATCTGAGATTGAGCCCTGGGCTATACTTTTGATAGGGAACAGAACATGGAATCATCATTTAGCCGCTTAAGTGATTTTTCAGATGAAGAACTGAGGCAAACAGAGGTTAAGTGGCTTGCCTAGGGTCATACAACTGAGGCTAGATTTGAAATTAGGTCTTCCTGACACTCAGCACTCTATTCACTGTGCCACCTCACTGCCTCTGTGTGTGTGTGTATGTATGTGTATGTATGTATGTGTGTATATACATACATAGTATTATATCCATACATTTTATATAATTATGTATTAACCAAGAAAGCCAACCTCTCAACCTCCTTCAGAGAGTGGCTCCCCATATCTGTCATTCAAATCAGCTGCATTTTTTCTGGAGCAGGGCTATAGCCATCCTCTCCCATGTGGTAGAGATTGATCACGCTTCCTGAGAAGACGTCCTGACAGGTAGTCTAGTAGATGGCTCTCTGGGCCAAGTCATAAGCATCTTCTACTTCTAGGTAAAATGAATAGCCCTGGTCCATAACCCCAAAGGCATAGATAGAACCAAAACTTACAGAAAAAGTAACACCAGAAATATAGTTCCCCTTACTATCCATATAGTACAAGCCAAGTCTTCATTTATCCTAACCACAACTCATAGTGCCTATGGACAGCCCATGCCTTTACCCTGATGTTGTTGTTATTGTTGTTTGTCCTTCTTTTTTTGGAGAGGGCCAATGACATCACTGACATCATGGGGGATGTCCTGACTCATGCATAAATTGGATTTAAGTGAGGCCAGAGTTGCACGAAGTCATCAGCTTCATTTTCTCTTCCTGAGTCATCAGAAGTCCGCTGGCAAGACAAAAGTCAGGAAGACTGGTAATGGCCCAGGATGCAGTGGATGACCTTAGCATCTTCTGGTTCACTCTAACCTGTCCAAGCTCTCAGTGTTCCATGACGCTTGCCCTAGCCACCTTCATGGCCACTGGAACAAATTGTTCTCATCCGTCCATTTTTCTGGGAGGGAAGTCTTCACACTTGGGACAGATATGCTCCCTAACTCACCAACGCCATTGTCAGTTTCCCTCAACCTGGTTTAACCTGGCCTGCCAAGACGGTTTTACTGCAGTGGGACCAATGTGCATATTATAGCTTCTTGGAGTCACAGGTGAGAGCTAAGTGCCGGTAGACACCAAAGGTGGATGAGCAGCCCTGAAAAGGACTCAGCAAGCCCTCACACCAGAGGTATTAGTCCTCCTTGAACACCATAGTAGCCAATACAGATTTCCTCTGAAATTACTTCTCTTTACCCTGATACACCATTGCTGGCAGAGGGCTTTTGAGGCAGAAGCCACAGAAATATGTTCTTTCTTTTGAAGCTCATAGATGCCACAGTGCCAAGCCAGCAGATGTTCTCAGAAATGGAAATCAGCTGTTCCCCTTGTTTTGGACCAACAGCAAGTAAAGGTTGATAGTGAGAAGGGAATTATGATTTCTATATTAATTGATCACCTTCACCACTGTCTGGAAAATAATATAAGTACAGACCATCTCTGAGGCACCCATACTCATCTAAAAATCCCAACCCTGTTCACAGGCAGTGGCCTCTCTAACATGCTGGCCAGCACCATGTATACTAAGGAAAATGTGTGTGTGTGTGTGTGTGTGTGTGGTTAAAGAGTCTCCTGAATTTGTCTTTTTGAGTTGACGCATTTTCCAGAAACACTACACTCAGAGTACGCAAGAGGCCCTGAATGTGTGGAGGATGAAGCACACCCCTGTCCCCTAGCTGACATAATTTATTTGCACCCCAAGCTGAACTAGAACTCTCTGTGTGTCCTCGGGAGTCAAGATAGGCATAAGTCAGCCTGCACCAGACTGAGAAACTGTTTGTGCAACTGGCAGCTTTGCAGAATAGCAGACCTTCACGTCTTCGAAGTCTTGGGGTTACCAAAGGAAAAGAATTTTGCTTTTGCCATCTTCTTATTCATGAGTTCTCCTCCCTTTGGGAGGGAATTGTCCTTTCTTCCTCCCATGACACTCCCATTTAGGAGGGGATTGATGTCTCTCCTTTATTGTAATCGAAGACTTGTAATAAACCCAGTTTTCCATGTATGTTTTGTGATGTGATTTCCTGTTGACAATGTATATACAAAGACACAGACACAGACACACACAAGAAGCAGCTAGATGCCATAGTGGATAAAGCCCTGTGTTGAGGTTTAGAGTTGGGAGAGCTGGTTCAGGTGTGAAAGAATTCACTTAGACCTTCCCTGTAACCACTGGAAGCTTTATTGATGCAAAAGCATCAGATTGTCCTGGAAAGAGGACTAGCAACTTACAGAGGGATAGGGGTCTGTTTTACCTTACAAAATAAGGGGGGGGGACTGTCATGACACAGGATGAGGAAGATGGATGACAGGATAGGGGACCCAGGATAAAGAAGACAGGTGAAATTTTATGACTCATGATGAGGGAGACAAGGCATTTTAATGGTCCAGGATAGGGAGGAGGTTTTATGGTATCTCAAGATAAGGGAAAGAGACTCTAGGATGCTCTCAAGTTCAGGAGGGGCCTCCCAAGGTATTGCAAAATTTGTTTCCTTAAAAAAGCTTTTAGCTTTTAGGGCACTGTTTGCTTTTACATCACCTGGACCTGGAGTCAAGAAGATCTGAGTTCAGTTTCAGCCTCAGATACTTACTATCTGTGAGGCAAGTCACTTAACTTCCATTTGCCTTAATCCACTGGAGAAGAAAATGGTAAACCACTCTGGTATCTTTGCTAAGAAATCCCCATGGACAGCATGGTCCACCTGTCACAAGAGTCAGGCGTGACTAAACAACGAGGACAACAACAACAAAATATATATATATACTATGCCTGCCTTTTATATATAATACATAATTATATTAGCTATAGTAAGGATAGGCATAATGTGTACATAAAGAAGCAGTCATGTCAAAATGTTGATTTTTTTTTATATAAAGTGAAAGATTAATACCACAGATGAGCCTCTCAAGATATCACATATCACGCAAAATCACATACTTTTATGAAAATGCATCCAGCAAAAGGCACAGGAAACAGGGATTTCCAGGGCCTATTAAGACTTCAATCTGGCCTTGGGATGAGGGAGGCATAAATAAATGATGGTGGTGGTGCACATGCTACTCGCTCATCCCAACCCAGTTGTGCCGGCTCAGTGGACTTGAATTCTAGAGGACCTGAGTTCATAACCCAGTTCTGCTATTAACTTCCCCTCACCTCTCAGGGACTCAGTTTCTTCATTTGGAAAATGAAGATGTTGGACTAGATAACGGTCCTTTTCACCTCTAACGCTTGTAACCTGCCCGTTCTTTTCTTACCCTCCCCACCCCTCAATCCCTCCCTGCCTCGTCCCATTCTCCAGTCACACCCCCAAAATTGGGTAAACTCCCAAGGCCAAAAACTATCTTGTGCTTGATCAAGGCATAGATTCTTGGAAGCTCAGACGCAACGTCCCTGAAGGAATTACAAAGCAATAGTTTCCCCCAGCTCCAGGGCAGAAATCATAAGCCTCATCCCCAAATCCACGTGCGAACACAGAGAGCAAAGGATTATTCATGCACAAGGCACGATCACCGAGTTGGTCTTCCAAGCGCCTAGAGAGACCGGAAGTCCTCCCTCCGCAGGGAGGAGAAGGAGCTGGAGGGGCTGGGCTCGGCTCGACTCGGCTCCCGTTCGGCAGCGTTCGGCCGGGCTCGGTTCCCGCTCGGCTGCATTCGGCCTGTCTCGGCTCCCGCTCGGCCGCGTTCGGCTTGTCTCGGCTCCCGCTCGGCTGCGACAGCCCGTCGGGTGGGCAGCCTCGTTCTCACGCTAGCTCTTAGGGCCTCAGCTCGGGCTTGGGGCGATGGCGTCTCGCGCGGGGCCTCGGGCGGCGGGCACTGACGGCAGCGACTATCGGCACCGGGAGCGCGTGGCCTCGCATTACCAGATGAGGTAGGAGTGGGGCGCCCTGTTGCCGGCTGCCCCGCCCCTGGCCGGGCCTCCCCGTTGCGGGTCCGGGGCTGGGGGAGGTGGGGATGTAGCGGGATGGAGTGGGGGAGGGGCGACCCTGCTGCATCCGGGAACGTGTATCGAGCCCCTCCCCCCCCGGCGGGGTTAGGGGTGGGGGCTTTCCTCGGGTGGGGCCCCGCATGCGCCCAGCCATTGACACCCAGAAAAGTCCCTTCCATTCATCCTGTGTCCATTTAAAAATTTCCTGCTAGGCCACCTCCCCCCATTCCTTCAAACGCCTGACCACTCACCAGTGCTCACCTTTTCCTGAGTGTTTGCTTTTTTTTAATAGAAAACAAATTCGCTTCAATGTTCATTTTTAAGCATTTATTTTTTTCCTCACCTCTCCCTTCATCCACTTCCCCTCCCCCCCAAAAGAATACAAAACCCGCTTCATATACAAATATGATCCGTATTTGGGAGTTTCTCCACCTTTGGGCGTGGGGGGAGGGGTGGGACCGGGAGGGATTGTCAGAAGTTTACTCGCCATTCAAGGACTTGACCTCCGACCTATGCTTGGGTTCTCCCCCCATCCCCCATCCATTTGACCCAGACTGCCCTTCTATTCATCCAACCAAAACCCATTAAATTCCTATTCTGTGAGGTCCAGGTTTATTGTCTAATAGGGGAGGTAAGATGTGAGCAAGATTTGGTGCTTTCTAAAGGCCCTCCCAGCTATTTAAATTCTATGATCCTATAATTAATCATTAACCCCAATTTATTAAACACTTACTATTCACCAGGCCTTAGGTTAGTCACTGGGGATAAAAATACACAGAATGAAACAAATCTGCCCTCAAGGAGTTTTACATTTTGTAAGGAAAGTGGGAATTCCCTAGTAGATTGGTAACACCTAATTTTACTTTCATTCTCATTATACCTTACCTCTTTAAAATTCTATCCAGTGGCCCATCCAAACCTGCCCTTTCTCGTAGGTCATGTGTGTGTAAAATGCCTCCCTATGCTGCCCACATTGCTTCTGGAATGACCCCTAAGCTTTTCACTACAGACTTCCCAATCTTGTTATGCATCTCTTCACCAGCTTCATTCCCACTGGGGCATGAAGCCAAAACAGAAACAAATGTACACGTATCACAGAAAGGGCCTTTCCCAGTATTCCCTAGACACTAAATGCACTCTTCTTTTGCTCTGCCCCACAGTGTTACCTTCAAGACTGAGATTAAGAGGCTGATCTACATTCACATAGGTCTTTGGCTCCTGTTAGCAGCCCAGATGTGTGTGGGGGCATCTGAAGCTCCTGTCCTACGATCAAGTTGCCATGCCCTACCAGTGGGAATACCCCTACCTGCTGAGCATTGTGCCCTCTGGCTTTGGCCTGCTGTCATTCCCCAGAAACAACATAAGCTACTTGGTGCTCTCCATGATCAGCACGGGGCTGTTCTCCATTGCCCCTCTCATCTATGGCACCATGGAGATGTTTCCTGCCGCTCAGCAGCTGTACCTCCACGGCAAGGCATACCGTGTCATTTTTGGCATCTCTGCTGTCGCCATCATGTACCTGGTGCTGGTAGTGGCTGTCCAGGTGCATGCCTGGCAGCTCTACTATAGTAAGAAACTACTAGACTCTTGGTTCACCAGTACACAAAGAGAAGAAGCGCAAATGAAGCTTGACACATGGACTATGGGCTGTAATTGGGGGCAGGCATGGGGTTGGGGGAGGGGGGAGGGGAGGCTGGGCCTCAAATGGAGAAGAGTGGGAGTGTAGAGGGACTAGTCCTGAAATATTCTCCAAGCCTCTGGCCTAATAAGGTTGGCAGCAGGTTCACACTAAGCTGTGATTCCAGGAAACACTTCCTACCTCCCTCACCTGCGTGTTTGAAAGGCTCTGTTGATGTAAGACTCTTGGAGTTAGATGAAGTTCCCTTGGCCACATTGGATGGTCTAATTCAGTAGCTTGAGCTAATGAGGTTTTGGCCCTTCAGGATTCCCCTTAGGGATGGATTATCCTCTGCATCTCCTACTTATTATCTCTTTTACTCCTTCCCTCCATACCTTCAACTCCTTTCCTGCAGCCAAGAGGACAAACAGAGGCCAAGCAGAAGCTGGTAATAAATCGGGTTCCATCCTTTCTAGGAAGGAAGTAACTATGGGTTGTGGTCTCTGATGCCAAGAATCATGACTCCGAAAGGAACTCAATAAAATTCAACTGTGCCCTGACCATTTGTGCTTTGTATTTGATGAAATTTAGAGTAGCATAAAGTACCCATTCCCAAAATTGTTCTTGTCAACAGGTGAAACAAAGAATAGCAACCTGTACATAATAGAGCTCTGTAGTTGTGTGTACAGTCTTCTTTTCAGGCCTACCATGTATGTGGAAATACCTGTTTTATTTGGAGCTTAAGTTCTAAATAAAAAGGAAAAAAAAAAGAAATGAGTGAGATCTTGAAAAATAAGTCAGTGTGGTATATAGCAAGAAACTGGAAATGGGAAACCTGGTTCCTGGTCTCCAGCCACATGCTGTTGACTTCATTGTGGGGTCACTGTGGGTATGGGTTTTTATCTCTTGACATTTGAAATACAGGAGATTTCCGTTCAGAATATTGGAGAAATAATAGCTCATTTATTCTAGTGCTACAGGGTTTGCAAAGTGCTTTTCATCCACTATCTCATTTGAAGTTTGAATTTTTCTGAATTGAATATTTTGGTTAATCAGTCAACATTTGGGGGGGCATGACTTTGTGCTCAGCACTGTGCTGTTCGATAGGACACTATAATCTTTCTCACGAGTTTACAAGCTAGGGAAGCAGATTAACAAGCAAAACTATTGGTTGACAGCATTCATTGAATTTCATGTCCAGACTGTCCTGGCAAGAACTAGAGAAAGGTGAAGTTGGCCTGGGGTGGTATCATCAGAAAGTCTCAGCCAGAGGAGCTTAGCCTGGCCTTGAAGAAGGGTGGCTATCCATATGAAAGAAAGGGGAGGGAATTCGAGGGGGTTACTTCTTAGAAATAGAAGGACATGTGTAATCATAAGTAGATTACCAAATTTTTAAAAATGCAGTTAAAATATGCAGTACTAGCTATGACATGACAAGCATAATTTTTTTTTACATTTAGTACTTCAGGGTCTTTTACCTTAAATCCTTATGAATATCAGTCATTGTACAGTAACTTGGGGAAAAGAAATTAGTTATTTGAGTATTCTAGTGGTTTGGGAATGAATAAGAATTAAATAAATTGTCATCTACCTCAAAGACATTACTTTTAAAATGCTTTATTGCAGGAATTTTTTCTACCTCAATTATTTCCTAATTACTTTCCCTGAATAGAAGCCTCCTTTATAATAGGTGTTACTCCTGACAATAATGAAGCGTCATTGAATATATTCAGTAGCCAAATGGCAGAGAAAGTCAGAGTACTTGTGTCACCCTAACCCGGGAAGCTAGTTAATTCATCCTTTCAGCAAGAGGATCAGAGTCCGCCATGTGGAGATGACTAGGAGATAAGACTGGGTCTCCCTGTGGAGATTTCTTTCCTCAAGTTTCCTAGGACTTGGTTTTCTTCCAGAAGAGCAAAGGTAAAGGCCCCAATTAGATGAACTGGACTAGTGTCAAACAGATATACTCTAGGCAAACTTTCACATTGAGCATGGCTGCTCTGTTGGATATCATTAAAGTAGCTGATGCTCATAAAGTTGGTACTTTGGGACTTAGTATAACTGAAGAGGCCCAGAGCCCTCCTAATTATTTCTGGGCCAGAGCATACATGGGTCAGGAATCTGAGTTTGATGCATAAGTAAAGGTTAGAATATGAAATCTGGGCCATTTGATTATGCTTTAAGCTAACGTGAGAGGCACCATCTTTGAAAAGTTAACCAGCTAACTGCCATGATTCTGTGGAGAAAGCCTTGCTCACCAGCAGAAAACATCCTTTATTTACCCTCATTAGCATTCTTCTAACTGTAAAGAGCTGGTTGATGGGATGAATAGATCACCGGGCTTAAAACCAGGAAGACCTGAGTTCTAATTCAGCCTCAGACACTAGCTGTGTGACCCTGGGCAAGTCACTTAACTCCTGTTTGTCTCAATTTTCTCAAGTGTAAAATGGACATAAGAGCAGCACCTACCTGCCAGAGTTGTTGTGAGAATCCAATGAAATATTTATAAAGTGCTTAGCACATTGGCACATAATCGGTGACAAATAAATGCTTATTCCCCTCTCTCCTTCTTCCCCCTTACTGACACCTGCCAACAATCCCTGCCATCTCAGAAGTCATTGTTTCCTGTGCTCCACCCAGCTATCCACCCTCTTTCTGTTTGCACTCTTTCCATTTATGGTAAGCAGTCAAATGTAGTTGCTTATTATTACTGCTGAGACCTCCAACACTATTCTTTCCTGTGTTTTCCCAGTGTCAGGAGGTAGGGGCATACTCCTGGTTCAGAATAATCTACCTTCATTCATTCATTTAGCAATCGTTTGTTAAGCACTTATTATGTGCCAGGCACCTTCTGGTAGTGATGGTCTCAGGGGTTGAGGTGTGAAGCCACAAGACAAGAGATGCTAGACTTTAGAACCCAGAAGGAGCTTAGAGATCAGCAAGTCCAAGTCTCCTGATTTTACTGATGAAGGTGAGTCTCAGAACAGGAAAATTACTTACACGCTCAAGGTCGTTTGCTAGCCGGTAGCAGAAATAACATTCCAAGCCAAATATCCTGAGTCCAAATCAAATGTTCTTGCACCGTCCTGTCCCCCAGGTTTCTTTGTTTTCTCAACTGCCTTGGCAGGCTCCCCGGACTCACAAAATAACTGAGCTCCGGAGATGTCCTCCGGCCTTCTTTGGATAGATGTTTATCTTGAAAGGTGGACTGGGGCTGCTTGAATGGGGCATGAGAAGGAGGAAGCTGTGGGATGGTAGGGTCCCCACAAATGATGGAACCTAGTCGATCCCCCTCCCCCACCTTTTTTTTTTCCAGCACAGGAAACCGCAGGAAACCAGGTCAGTATTGTACATGGGCCCCTCCCCTATCTCCAGGGCTCAGGGGCAAATTTTGGAACTGCCTGACTCAGCTGCCTGGAGAAATGAAGCCTTGAGGTTCCTGGGTCCCTCTGACTTAAACACTTTTCTCCAGAGTACCCAGACCAAAAAGAGATCCATAGGTTAACAGGAGGAAGAAAAATAGTTCTTGTTGGGTAGGACAGAGAGGAGACAGCAAGTGGCTTCCCTGAATAAGGGTGGAAAGAAATCTTAGCGCTGTGCACGTGCCTCGAGATCTGTCTCGTCAGAGATTTAGAGCTGCGAGACAGACGGGTGAAAAGATCAGAGCTCCAGGGTGGTGGAGGTGAGGGGCGGGAGGGGTCAGAGAGCCAGTCTTGGCAGACACTCCTCCCTATCTGTGGGCGCAGCCCGACCTTTCCCTTAAAAGCAGACCCTTTCCTCCACCTACCTGCTCCACCCTAGAGGGCAAATCAGCCTCTGGAGGCCTTTGACTCTTCAGGAACTGGGAGCAGAACTCCTTTCCAGAACAAGCCCTAGCTCGGAAGAAAAGGAATGTGGTTTGGCCGGCTGGTGAGCAGCTGAGGAGGAGCTTCAGGGCAGACACAGGGGCAGGCTCGGGCTGGAGCGTCCTGTACAGAAGAGGGACACCTGGCAGCCCATCTCCAGCAATGCAGCCATGTTCCCAGTGCGCTGATCTCTCCGATGCTCATGGGGAGCCTGCTGCCAGGGGCTCCCCTCGTTCGCTCTTTGCTTCTTCTCATCAGCCTTTCTGGCTATTCTGGGAGCAGGTCCTCTCATGTGAACTGGTGGGGGCCCCGTTGTTTTCAATCTTCCCACATGGTAAGGACATGAAGCATTGGGGACAACCCTGGCCCCCACTTCCCACTCCCTACCTGCCCTCGGTCTGTCAAAGATCCTCCTTCACTTCATTCCCTGCTTCCCCCTTGTCCTCCTCTCCTGCCCCCAATGTGTCTGCTCGGACAACAGGCTGGTGGGTTTGTGGCTCATATAGGGTGGAACCAGCAAATAACCCTGAGTGGGTGGGCTGGTAGCCCGATAACTCTTCCAGTAGGCAGTTTGGGACAAAGGTCCTGGGTTAGTTTTTCCCTGACAGTCTTTATAATAATGCCTCTTTTCCTTCCTTTCCAACCTGGCCCCTGGGCCCCCAACCCTGACAGGATGACAATTTTATCGGTGAGTCTGTTTTGTCTTTAAAAAAACAAACAAAAACTTGTTTCAAGCCCTTGAAGAGTCTCCCGGGCTCCCTGCTCTTGAACCCTAACTAGTTTCTCCTGTCAGTACAGAGAAATGTACCTGAGTCCCCAATGTTTGTCCCCCTTCCTAATCCCTTGCAGAAAGTCCTGCTCTTGACCTTCACCAGAATGGGGTCTTGTCCAAAAGGTCACAGTGCTCTCTGGCGAGGCGATGCCCACTCTGCTTCCACATCCAACTTGCTTTGAGCATGCCAGGTATGGAGAACAGACCTCTAGGACAGAAGGATCACCCTTTGGGACTAGTCAGTTCCCACTGGAAAAGTTGGGGTAGGACTAAAGCTATTAGATAATTCTTTCACTTTTAGTGAGTGGGCACTTGGGGAAGGGGAGAGAGACACCTTGAGAAATAACGTTAGAAGCGGGATATTAAGGTCTGGGATCTTAGTTCCAACCGAGAGTTCACTGAATCCCGGTTTGTCTCTTACAGAAATCAAAAGGGACACAAGATCATGAAATCATAGGATTTTAGATCTGAGAGGAACCTCAGAAATCATTTAGCTCAATGCCTTCATTTTATAGATGAGGAAGCTTGAAGCCCAAAGAGGGGAAATTCTTAGTTCAAGGTCACACAGCTAATTAGTGACTGAGCCAGGACTTGTAGTACCTGCATCTCCTATTTCCCGGTTCATTACTCTTTGTACTGTGTTACCTGTGGAAAAACGTACTCACCTTCCCTTCGTGAACTCTAAACTGATTTAAGGACATGCCAAAATGATCCTATGTATCTTTGAAATCTTATTTGAAATTTTTCATATTTTCAGTGTTTAGTAATTCTTTGAGTTATGAATTTGCCTCTCCTGAGTTCTCTGTGTAATGCAGGACCTCCTTTTGTTTAGCCTCAGTTTACCTCCTGCAGTCTTTAAGTGGTACTCCTCAACTTAGTTTTAGTACACTGGGATTTGGGGAACTTTCTATGCCCTTTGAGGTTTTATAGACTATATTTGTCAGGTCTAGTATCAAAAAGTACAGGGGGGCAGCTAGGTGGCACACTGGATAGAGCACCAGCCCTGAAGTCAGGAGGACCTGAGTTCAAATCCATCCTCAGACCAAACACTTGACACTTACTAGCTGTATGACCCTGGGCAAGTCACTTAACACCCAGTTGCCTATAAAAATTTTTTAAAAATACATATAAAAGGTACAGAGATAGAACCTAGGTCAGTCAACAAGCATTTATTAAGCCCCTACTGTGTGCTAGGCACTAGCCCAAGTGCTGGGGATGTAAAAAGAGGCAAAAGACAGTTCCTGCTGTCAAGAAACTCAGTCTAAGGAGGGAGACAACATATAAACAATTGTGCACCAACAAGATATATATAGGATAAGTTGAGATAACAACAGAGGAAAGGTACCAGGGGGATCAAGAAAGACTTTTTGAAGAAGGTAGAATTTTTTCAGGATCTTGAAGGAAGTCAGAGGTAGAGATGAAGAAGGAGAGAATTCCGGGCTTGGGAGTGGGGAGACAGCCAACAGTGGTAACCTTGATTTAGTGGGCCAAGGTTTTGAGGATTCATGTGCCCTGACCATTTGGCTGCCATCCCATTCCATCCACCATCTTGGTGTTGGTTTCAGTTATTTGGAATGAAAAAAACATGCTTAATCTCAGGCACCCAGCCCCGCAGAGAACATTTCAGACCGGCTCTGAATGGCCCAGGGAGGTTAGAGTCCGTGGGATGTTTTCTCAAGGTAGGTGTAGAGAACTGGAACGTTTTATTGCTGTATCTCTGGTGAGTAGGCCAGGAAAGAGTAACCATGTGGGTTAGTGGAACCCTTTGAAGTTGGGAGTGGTATTTACCAAACTTAGCTGTCATTCTGGCTGATTCTCCCCACATGTCCCTGCACCCTGCCCATTCTAGGGCAAGAGGTCCTATCTAACCAGACTACAGCACTGACTTGGATTGGTCTGAAATGTAAAACGTTAAGATGGTCTACAAAGAGGTTCAGTCTTTTTAGTCTGCCTGCCTATAGTAGCCCCATCTTTCTCCTGAATTTTTAAAGTTTTAACTTTCATTGAGCACTTTTACATTGACAAAGTGCTTTATATACAGTATCTCATTTGCTCCTTACTACAACCTGTGAGGTAGGGCTATTGTTAACTCCATTTTACTGATGAGGAAACTGAGGCTGAGAGACTGGAGGATAAATGATTTGCCCAAGGTTATGTCTGTGAGATGGGATTCCAAACCTGATCTTCCTGGCCTTGCAGCCAGGATTACCTCCATTTCACCATGCTGTGTCTCCAAATGACACTTTCTAGGGGCAGCTAGGTGGCACAGTGGATAGAGCACCGGCCCCAAAGTCAGGAGGACCTGAGTTCAAATTCTGCCTCAGACACATAACACTCACTAGCTGTGTGACTCTGGGCAAGTCACTTAACCCCAATTGCCTCACTAAAAAAACCAAACCAGCAAACAAAAAAAAAACCAAACAAAAAAAAACCCAATAGTGCTAAGGGGCAGCTAGGTGGCGCAGTGAATAGAGCACTGGCCCTGAAGTCAGGAGGACCTGAGTTCAAATCTGCCCTCAGACCAAACACTTGACACTTACTAGCTGTGTGACCCTGGGCAAGTCACTTAACCCCAATTGCCTAAAAGCAAAAAAAAAACCCCAAAACAAATGACACTTTCTAATATCCAATATGCTTCATTAGGAAAAGGAGGCAGAGTTGGGGTAGAGGCTAGAATTTCGAATTTGGAGTCAGGGAGACCTGGGTCAAATCCCGCCTCAGATATCTATTAGCTATGTTACCTTGGCCAATCAAAAGTCTCTCCTGGCCTGTTTCTTCATCTGTAAAATGAGGGGGTTGGATGACCTGGCTTCTGAAGTTCCTTCTGGCTCTAATTCCATATCCTATGACCTCTGTCTGAAGGGACTATATATCCCCAGTGATGTTTTTCTCCTACCCCACCCTCAGGTCTTCGAAAGCCCTGGCTTCACTTTCTAATGCGGAAATCTCCCAAGTCCCCAAAGTTCCAGCTTTGCACGAGGCTCAGGATGCCAACTGCTGCCCAGGTATCCCGACTCTTCCTCCATTCTCCCACCCCCTCTTCATTTCAAAGCTTGTTTGTACCCTGATCTCTCTAACATTTTTATTATCAAAGCATTCTCACATCTATCACCTCATCCCATCCTCTCATTGTCTAGGTGGAAGATGTGGGAAAGGAAGGATGAGATGGATTATTTTTCTTATTTTACAGATAGGAAAACTGAGACCTTGAGTGACTTAACCCGTGGCCACACAGGTGGTCAGCAGGACAGGTGTCAGATCTCTGACTTCTAGTCCAAGGTTATTGTGCTTTATGGCTCACGATGATCATCAATAAATATGTATTTAAAGTGCCTATGGGGATAAAATGTGATGGGGACATGAAGGAAGACAAAAACACAGTCTGTGCCCTCGAATAGTTCACCTTCTACTGGTGGAGACAGCGGTGCACATACAAGATCGTCTTGTCCTCTGTCCTCAGTGGAAGTGGCTATGTGACTGCTGCCTGGCTAGACAGGGCCACCGTGTTGCTGTCTCCTTCCCAGCTGTGCCCAGCTCTGGGCTGCGCTTAAAAAGGACCCAGTTCAGCCTTCCAGAGATAGCCGATGGGACTTCGCAGCTGCCTGTTTCCCAAGGGCCTAGAGGTGAGCATGAGTGTGTGCTTGCTGGAGGAGTGGGCTGGGCTGGGGGTAGAGCCCCAGAGGGTGCCCATGCAGCAGTGATCAAGCCTGCCCTGGCATGTTCTGAGCTGAGGGTCAGGGCCTTTCCATCTGCTTCTTCCAGGGCCTGAGTTCTCCTTCGTGCTGCTCCTGGGAGAGAGGGCTGTTCAGGTCACAGCCCCACTGGGCCCTGACATCAGTGTGAGGCTGTGCCACCAGTGGGTTCTCGAGTGTGAGGAACTGAGCAGTCCCTTCCACAAACAGGTAAAAAAAAAAAAGCAATCCGTTGGGCAGACAGACCATAGAGCCTGAGGGTCCCTGGAGGGCCTTCTCAGGGAAGGGAGAAGAAAATAACTCTACAAAGAACTCCCTTTTATGTAGCACTTAATAGTTTTAAAAGTTCTTTCTTCACAACAACCAAATAATGTATGCAGTGCAAGTATAGATTATGTTCATTCTACAGATGAGGGAACTGAGATTTAGTTTAGGTGATTTGAATTATATTGGCTGCCCATTGTGGAGGGGCTGCAATTTGAGCCCGGGTCTTCTGACTCCAAGGCCAAATGCTCTTTCTACTATGCCAGTGCCTTCCAGGAGAGAATAATGTCTTTACAGTAGGGTCCCACAGGGCCTTAAGCAAAAGTCCATCTTTCTTCATTTTCTCACATCTGTTCTCCAAGGATTACTTATTATTTATTATGTCTACTCTCTCCTGCCCTACCCCAGACAGTCATTGCATAAAATACGATAGGCTGAACCTGCTGAGAATGTTCATAGATGCATTTCAAGGAGAAACTTCTCTCACGTGAGCCCCCTCCTGACAGAGAAAGGATGAACTCAAGGTTCAGAAGGAAATAGATATTTTGGACCTTGCCATTGTAGGGATTTGTTTTGCTTGACTGTGCTAATTTGTTACAAGGTGGGGGTTTTTTTCTTTCTGTTTTTAATAGAAATGGTATGGGGAAGAGGGGAGAGGAGGTAGCATTGGTGATGTTGAAGAAAAGAATATTGAAACTTTTTTTAATGCACAGAAGAGAATGAATGGAAGGAAACAGACAAGCAGGATAACTTTGAAAGTGATGTCTTTTTTTTTTTAAGAACAAGTAGTATGGAATAGATGTTTATGGTTTCATATACTTTTTTGTGTTCTACTTTGTAATGGAAACGATTTGGGGGTGTTTTTTGTGTTAAGTTCAGAATTTTAAAAGCATGGGGAAAAAAGAGGTACTTATCAGCTCAAATGAATCTCAGCTAAAAAAAAAGTTGGGCTTTTTGTGAAGTTTCTAATTTTTTGTGAAGTTTCCGATTTTTAAAAAACATGTAAATGCAGATCTCCATCTCATCTGTAACTTATCATATATACACATGTATACATACACACATATACATACATGCACACACATACATACATGTATGCACACATGTGTGTATACATAAGGGGGATTTTGAGCTTAGAATGACTTCAGAGACCATGCAGTCCATCCATCTCACTTTACCTTGGCCCCAGGTCGGTGGCACAGGTTCCCTTACAAAAGAGAGAAGTCCCCTGATTCCAAATCCAGTGGGCAACTTTTCAATAACTCATGTCTCTTTCCCTCCTGAGTCTCACTGTTCTAACCAGTGCTGCTGTAAAAGTCTTTGTACGTAGAGACCTTTCTTCACTTTAATTTTTTTTTCTTGGTATGTAGTCCCAACTGTGGGATGGATCACCAAGTCAAAGGGCATGGCCAATTTTGTCATACTGGGCCACTTTGCTTTCCAGAAATATTACTCTGCTCAGTGCTGGAGAGTATGCCTGCACCACCGGTTTTCTCTTTTTTTATTTAATTGTTTATTGGATGGATAGTTTAATGAATGTGTGAAGGTACTTTGTAGTTTTCATTCTCATCTCCTTTAATTATTTTAATTATTAGGGGCAGCTAGGTGCTGCAGTGGATAGAGTTCAATTCTGGCCTCAGACACTAGCTGTGTGACTGCGGGCAAGTCACTTAATGCTGATTGCTTCCCCTCAAAAAATTGTTAGTGAGGTTAGATGCTTCCTCATGCTTATTTACTTTTTGCTTTTTTTCCCCCATAAATTGCCTACTTTTTCCTTTCAGAACTTTTATTTTAAAAAGCATTTTGGGTGAGGTGCAACTAGGTGACGAAGTGGATAGAGCACTGGCCCTGGAGTCAGGAGGACCTGAATTCAAATCTGGCCTCAGACACAACACTTACTAGCTGTGTGACCCTGGACAAGTCACTTAACACATTGCCTAGCAAAAAAAGGACAACAAACAAAAGTGTTTTGGGATGCCTTTTGTCTGTAACCTTTCTTGTAATTCTCTTTCTGTGTGTGTATATGTGTATATGTGTATGTATATGTATATATATATATGTATATATGTGTATATACACACACACATACATATATACCATGGGTGTAGTGACCATACCTGACAATGTATATACTCTTCTGCCCCCTGTGCTCTGCCATGAAAAGGGGGAAAAGTTTCATTACCTGTTCTTTAGTTCCATTACTGGTTTTTATGAATTGTCTCTCTATCCTTTTTAACTATTAATAACTTGATATGTATTTACTTTTTACCTCCTTTTTGTGGGGGAGTTAGAGATTTGTGATTTCATTAGTGTGGGGGAGCTCTTGACATAGAAAGACCTTCCACTGAGTTAGAGCTCCATCTCATCTGTGATTTATCTAGAGACTTGCCTGGGGCACTGAGAGGTTAAGTGATTTCCTTATGGTCACTAACATACCAGCATGATACTGAGGCAGGACCTGAACCCAGGTCTTCCTTGCTCTAGTTTGGCCCCATCCACTATGCTTTGCTGCCCTTTTATTAGTTCTCTGTATATTCTAGAAGTCAAGATGTACCCAATATATTGTTCATAAGTGTTTTTGTTTCTTGTTTTTTCTTTTTATCTTAGGTTTTTTGCTCCCATTGTTCAAATATTTAAATTTTTTTCTCTATAATCGAACCCATCAATGCTGGCCCCAATAATATCTTCGATTGCTTTAAGAAGTTTATGGAGGGCAAATTTTTAGGGGGGGCATTTCTGGTGACTCTATAACTCTGGCCAAGCAAGGGTTATAACAACATGACACTGTGTCTTTGAAAGGCTGCTGAATCTATCACTATGATAAGCAATGGGGCTGAAATTCCAGCCAGGGTTTTTTTTTCTTTTTTCTTTTTTCTTTTTTCAGCCAAAGACAAGGTTTATTAAAGATCCATCATATTGGCCAGACTCTTAAGGAATCTGAGCACCTGTGACCAAGTGGCCAGACTGTAAAAATCCCAGCAGTGGATAGATTATAAGAATCCCAGCCCAGCCAGGGTTTGGAGGTAAAAAGGGTTAGAGAAATTCTTTATAATATCCCCTTATAGTTGCATAGTGCTTTAGGTTTTTCAAAGCCCTCTTGTGCATATTATTACCTTTTATTCTTCATAGGGTCCTAGTGAAATTAGTAGGACAGGGATTGTTTTGTTTTGGTTTTTTAATTAAATTTTTTTTTCAATTATCAAGCACTTATTTTTTCTCCTTCTCATTTCCCCTCCCCACCAAAAAAAAGAAAAAGAAAGAAAGGAAAAAAGAAAACCAAACACTTCATAATAAATAAGCTTGGTCAAGCAAAGCAAATTGTTTCATTGGCCGAGTCCAGAAATAAGTGTCTCATTCTGCTTACTGAGTCCTTCACTTCTCTATCAGGAAATGGGAATCATTTTCATTATCAGTAGAATGGGAATTATTAGTCCCATTTTATAGATAAGCATAATTGAGGCCCAAAGAGGTTAATCATGGTCACTTAGTGAGTTGGTGTCCCTAGCTGGTAGTAGAACTCAGGCCTTCTGAGTTCCTTGTACAGTCTTCTTCCAAAGTGCTATATGTCTGGCACTCCACCTTCCCCCTGTTCTCCAGGTGAATTCTTATAGGATTTGGCCCATGCCACAGTGCTCCAATGACCTTCATCCCCCAGTAGCTCTCAGTTGTCACCTCTGAGACCAGGTAGTGGTTATGAGGACTTCATAGGATCACAGACATATCATATATGTCATAGCCTAGTAATCCTGGCATCCAGCCTCCTGATTCTGGCTGTTTACATCAGGGAAGTCAGTCTGCCCCAGGTGAGCAGCCCAGGGGATGGGACTCCAGCCCAAGTCTCTTTGCATGTACCTCTAATCCTTCTCCCACAACATAATTGTCAGGCACCCAGACAGCAAAATGTAGAGAATGGGACTGAGGAAACAAACTATGAAACACAAAATACAGACCCTCCCCAAGGAGAGCAATTTTTTTCAGAGGAAAAAGAAAGAGTATTTTGCAGTGTGATAAATTAGATATATTTGACCAACCATCACAGGGAACTTTCAAGCCTAGGTCCTATTTTCCTCTGCCTCAATCCTTAAGCCTCCAGATCCTCTTCAGAGCCTGGAGATACCCATCCAGAATGCACCTGCCCTTCCTTAGGCATCTTCCTTTCCTCCCCTTTCTGCTTCTCCTATAGGAGACTGTGTCTGGAGGTCACACCATCCAGCTGCCCTATGAGTTCCTGCTGCCCTGTCTTTGCATAGAGGTGAGAGGTGGTGTTGCTGAGACTTTGATGGGGGAATATGTGTACTTTTAATTCTCCATGGTACCCATGGAGATTAGTGGCTGTTCCTGGCCCTCATCCTTCCTACATCTGGAGACTCACTTCTTATCCATCCAATGGGATGTTAAGGGAGGGCCTAGGATGGCCAGTCTAGGAAGAGAAGCCAATATTTATATTTCATCTTAAGTTTTCCAAAGTGCTCTGTGTATACTTTCTCCTTTGATCCTCATAACCCCATATAGTAGGTTCTATTATTACCCCCAATTTACAGATGAAGAAACAGAGGCTTTAAGAGGTTGTGACTTGCCTAGGGTCACACAGTTAGTGTCTGAGGCAGGACCTGAACTCCAACATTCTTGACTCCAGCATTTTATTCATTATATAATTTTGTCTCTTGCACCCAATCTAGGACTGATCTGGATGCCAGTTTTGCATCAGAACGCTGAGTCAGTCAATAGTCAACAATCATTTATTAAGTTGTCCTAGGAGTTCAGAACTGGAATTGACCTAGTCTCCACTGGGGTCATTTGAAGGGATGATCCTGACCTCAAGTGACCATTCCCCTCCTCCCAACTTAACATGGATTGGTTGATAAAATGAGATGGAAAAGGAGAAAACAAGATCCTGGAGCTATGAAACATAGCAGGGTGGGGCAGGGCACAGCATGACCGATGGTTGATGAGTAAATAAACTGAATGCAAAGGGAAAGTACCAGAACTGGGGGCTGTAGGTTCTGCTGAGCATAACATTAGGGGGCTCTGAGTAGCCTAGGTCAAGGAGGTGGGGGCTACCTGAAGGCAATGAATGCCTCAGGAGGTACTGCTGAAATGAGGCTGGAGGTGGTGTGATGGAGCCCAAAGGGTGAGGGTGCCAGATGTGACATAGTTCTTGGTGGAAAAAAAGAAATTAAATATCAGCTATTATCATTATTCCTATTTTATTTGGCTTCCCACCTACTGATTTTTCCTCTCCTTCAAAGAGTTGAATTCTCTCAATTTATATGGGTCCCCTTCTTGGATGCAGAGTGCATACTCTAGTGCTTATCTCTAGCCCCAGAGCATTGGATTCTAACAGGGCCAGATCAAAGTGGGTTTGGGGTCTAGGTGGTATAAAGAAGTCTGCCCTTCTGAGCATCCAACCTCACCCCTCCTCATTCCATCAGGCAGCATACCTGCACCACGACAGTGTGCGGAGGAAGCAGTGCCCCTTGAAGGACCAACCTGAAGTCTGTGAGTAGCCCACACAAACCTCCTCCCCATCCTTCACTCTAAGGATGAACTCCTCCAAATGACATTATTGCTGGGACTTAAGGTTGGGGTGGGTGGAGAGAACTGCCCTATTTTTTCACCTTGGGAACAGGAGATAAGATGCCAGTGGCACCGACACTCCAATAAGTCAGTCAATAAACATCACACCCTTGATGGGCATGCTTGTTTCTCCCTCCTTGTGGCCTAGATGGGGAGACATGCTATACAGTGCCATCTACTCCTTAAGTATTTGTTCAATGAGTGTTATAAAATGGCACACAGTACAAGATAGTGAATAAAGACAAGACCAGTCTTATGGTACAAATTGTAAATGCTCTAAGATTTCAAAGAAGGAAGAAAACCAGGTAGGTTGGAGCCATCCAGGACTGCTTTGTGGGAGCAGAGGGATTTGAACTGGGCTTTAAAGCGTGGATACTGTTGGATAGTTGGTGGGGAGAGGACAGCATTGATAAAATCACAGAGCAGGGAACATGGTCTGTGTGTGGCAGTGGGGGAGGGAGGAGACAAGGGGCAGACTAGACCGTGTGGAGCAGAGGATGCACATTGGAGAGCCATTAGCTCTAGAGTTGGGTCAGATATGAAGGACATTGGGATGGCCTGATCTGCCTTGTCCATCACATTAGCACCACAACAGAGAAATTATCTGGGGCAGGGGCAAGGACATCAGGGTGTTGGTAGGATGAAGCAGAGACAGGCCTGAAGGTGAGCAAACACCTCACCAGGAGACCTTTTGCCCATAGACAGCATGGACTTCTGGAGGTCAGTGCAGTTCATTGACCACAGCTACCAGGACCAGATGGCCATGATCCTAACCCTACGCTGCCCGGTGAAGCTCAAGGCCTCCCTGTGCCAGAAACAGAGCTGGCACAGTCCCTGTGAAGACCTTCCCAATGCCACGGTTTCTTCGTCAGAAGGGGTAAGGAGGGGGTGGAGAGAGTTGGGGGGTAAGATGGAGAGAGACAGAGAGAGACATGAGTGGGGCATAAAGGGAGAGAGGAGAGAGAGGGAGGGAGAGGGGAAGGGAGAAAAGGAGAGAGAGCAGATTTTTTTTTTTCATCTCTCTAACATTAAGGGAACTTTCAACATATACTGTAGCCCCACAGCATGAGATGTGACCCTGGGTGAATTGGGGCTGATAACTTTTCCCATCTGACTCCTTTCTTTCCCAACAGTGGTATGTTTTGGAGAAGGTGGATTTGCACCCGCATCTTTGCTTCAAGGTATGACTCTAGCAGCAGAAATTTCTGGGAAGAAGGAGAGTTGATGCTTTGGTTAAACAGAGGATGAGAAGGTCATATGAAAGGGGAAATATGTCTCTCTCCCCCTTCCACCTCCATCCTGGTGACTTTCTTTTCTTCTCTTCCCTAGTTCTCTCTTGGGAATAGTACCCACGTTGAATGTCCCCATAGGAACGGTGAGCACGTGATCTTCCCTCATCTCCACCCCACCCCCATTTAACCTTCACTCAGCTGTGACTGTACCAATCCTCTAGTCACACCTTTGCTTCTCACCCCCAACTCCATCCTAACTACTTGTGTAAAACTCATTCTGTGTAACTCTGTAATCCACCCCTTTACAGCCTCCTCCTGGAACGTGAGCATGGATATTCAGTACCAGCGACTGGTCCTGCACTTCTCCTCAAGGACCCCAGCTGCTTTCAGTGTTGCTTGGTGCCTCCCGGGGGTGGAACATTACGATCCACAGCTGCCTGTTTACTCTGTCAGCCAGGTACAGTTTCTGCAGCCTACACCAGTCTCTGCCATCTCCTGTGGCCAGAATCTTTGTTTCTTCCTACTGTCCCAGGTTCCAGCATTCCCTTCACCTCTTGAAAACTAGCCATGAACATAAGGGGTGTGGGTGGGTGGGTGAGGGTATTAATATTAGGGAGAAATCAAGAAGCTCTTCACTGCTGTACTTTGTCTACCTCTATAGTTTGTCCCACAATCCTTCTGCCCTTTATCTGAGACTTAGATAAGAAACCTCAAAAGACGTTATCAAGAGAAGACTTAGAAGGAGACATGGCTGTCTAGTATTTGAAGGGCTATTATGTGGAAGAGGGAAGAGTCTTATTCTGTCTGGCCCCAGAGAGCAGAACCAGCAGCCCAGAGAGAAGACTGTAGAAAGGCTGCTTTTGTCTCAACGTAAGGAAAAACTTCCCAAATAATCAGAGCAATTCAAAAGTGGAAGGTGGTGACCTCCCTGTCCCATAAGGTTTTCCAGCAAAGACTGAATGGCCATTTGTTAGAGATGCTAGGGAAACTATTGTTTGGTGCGGGGGCTGGCCAGATGCCTTTTGAGGTTTCTTATCTAAGTCTCAGAGCAGGTGTTCTTAATCCAAGCCATGAACTTAAATTTTTTTTTAATTTTGATAACTATATTTCAATATAATTTATTACCTTTGAAAATCTGTGTTTTATTTTATGCATCTAAAAACATTACTCTGAAAAGGATGTCTGTAGGCTTCACCAGACACCTAAGGGGTCTGTAGCACCAGAGGAGTTAAGAATCTCTGTCTTAGACTCGAATTTCTGGTATTGTGTCTAGAACAGCATTTCCTCACTTTTCAGTTCCTGACACATTTGTGACCTTACTAGGTTGTGGCAACTGGTCTAGCCAACTGTTCATCTCTACTCCATTTCGTATTTGCACGCACATACACACGTCCTCTCTGCTCTACACCATGGCCACAATCACCTCCGTCTTTCATCCTGATCTCTCCTTCCAACATTACCCAGGTGCTGTAACACAGTGGAACATCTTTGGGATCTATCAAGCTGGAGAATAGTGTCTTAGAAGTCTTGCCTCAGGCCTCTGAAGACTGAGTCATACTCAATCCTCAAGAAAGAGCAGAGTCTGATCCATACATTTGGACAGATCTTTTTTTTTAACTATGTTTTGTGGATTCCTTTAATTTTTACAGTTATTTTAATAGTTGTTTCATTTCATTACTCCTGTAGGGTGAACTCTCCCTTGTAACAAAGAGAAATAATTAAGCAAAAATATGTCTTAGAATGACCGTCTTGGATGACATGGTGTATTCTGTTTTAGTAGTATTCCAATGCTCTGCTGAGTCAAGGGAGATGTATTTTGTTATCTATCCATCAGGACCTTTTTTTTTTTCTGTCACGCAGAGTTGACTTTCTTTTAGTAATCTTTTAATTTTACATTGTAGTCATTATGCCTATTTCTCTTGGGCCTGCCTATTTCACAGTGCATCAGTTCATAAAAATCTTTCCGTGTTTCTCTGAATTCCCTCATATTCATCATTTCTTACTGTACAATAATATATCATTATATTAATATACCATTGGGTTGTTTTTATTTTTTTAGCTATTCCCCTATTGATGAGTTCTCAGTTAGTCTCTATTTCTTTGTCTCTAGCACAAAGAGTACTACTATAAATATTTTAATATATGTTGACTTCCTTTAGGTATATGCCCAGTAGCAGGATTGCTGGGTCAAAGGTATGGACAGTATAGTCATTTTCTTGCATAATTCCAAATTCTTTTTAAGAATAGTTGAACCACTGATGTCCACCAGTAGCGAGTGAATCAGTGTACAAATCTTCCCACAGAACACTGGGGTTGGGTCAGATGCCTTTTGAGGTTGCTTGCCTAAGTTTTAGAACAGGAGTTCTTGACCTGGGAACTGTGGACTTGGTTTTTAAAATTATTATTTTGATAACTGCATTTCAATATGATTTATTACCTTTGCAAACCTATGTATTTTATTTTATGTATCTAAAGACATTGTTCTGAGAAAGGGGTCCCTAGATTTCTGTAGGTCCACCCCTTATGGAACATTTACTACTCCCATCTTTTATCCTCTTCACCAGTTTGCATGGCATAAGACAAGCGTCGGGCACCTGAGGCCTTGAGGCTACACGTGGCCTTCTAGATCCTTAAGCATGACCTTTTCTTTTTTTTTAAATTTTTTTGCTTAGGCAATCAGGGTTAAGTGAGTTGCCCAGGGTCACACAGCTAGTAAGTGTTAAGTGTCTGAGGCTGGATTTGAACTCAGGTCCTCCTGGTTCCAAGGCCAGAGCTCTATTCACTGCACCACCTAGCCGCCCCTAAGCATGACCTTTTGACTGAATCCAAATTCAGTCAAATCTAGAAGGCCACGTGTGGCTGCAAGTTCAGGCACCGCTGGTATAAGATAACAATTATAATAGGGCCTTGAGGTTTGCAAAATATTTAACTGATGTTATCTCATTTGACCTCACAATAATCCTGTGAGGTAGATTGTTATTATTTTTCCCATTTTACAGATGAGGAAACATAAGAAAAGAGAGGTTAAATGTATTGCCCAGGGTAACAGTAAATGTCTTCCTGACACTTAGTAGACACACATAGTCAGGTCTTCCTGACTCTAAGTCTTGTGCCCCTGGCTGCTTAAATGATGAAACCAGAGTAGTTTTCATTTGATTTCTTGTAGTATTGGCAGTTTGGAGGCATGTTTTTAATATGGTCATTTGTAATTGTCAATTCTTTTGGAAACCCTTTAGTACCATCCTTTGTTCAGTTATCTGTTGAGGAATGGATTTTGGCATTCTGTATGTGTGTCAATTACTATATATTTGTCTATATATTTTAGATAAAATCAGTATACTATATGTAATACTAAATCAGTATATTATAGTCAAATATATAATCAATATACTGTATGTATATATATGTATATATATATATATATAGTCTATATATTTTAGGTAGAATCAATCAGTGAAGAAGACTTTTCCGGGTACTATTTGTTGCAATTATCCCACCCCCTAGCTCCCACCCACCCTGAATTTCTTTTCTAGCTTCTTTTCATGTCCAACCCCCTCATTTTCTAGCTGAGAAAACTCAGGTCTAGAGAGATAAAGGTATTTGCCTAAGATCACACAGTAAGTAGCACCCCTAGGATTTGCATATAGGTGCTCTGACTTCAGACTCACTGCTTTCCACTGCACCATCCTGCCAATGCTATGGGAAGTCAGAGAAGGCAAGCTGCAGTAATTAGGGACTGCTTCATGGAGAAGGCATTACTGGACTCCATCCCCTCAAGAATGAGGAAGATAGGCAGAAAGGAGACAGGAAGAATTCCTGATCATAAAAGCATAGAATCATAGATTTAGAGCTGAAAGGAACCTTAGAGGCCATTCCTTATTTTACAGATGAGGAAACTGAGGCAAACAGAGGTTAACTGACTTGCCCAGGGTCCTACAGCTAGTAAGTGTCTGAGGCAGAATTTGAACTCACTTCTTCCTGACTCTAAGTGTGCTCTATCCACTGTTAAAGAGGGGAGGAACATTACAAAAATTATAGAACCCTTTACACATTTGCATGTATGGAGATGACCATTGTATTCTTTGTTCTCATAGCCTAATGGTTCCGGCCCAGTGAAGTCAGATCTCATCATCCCCTTACAGAGCTTCGGGGGCTGTGTTCTGGTAATGAACCTTTCTCATATCCACCCCCCTCCTCCCTACCCAACCTTCATTCTCATTGTGGACCCTTTACTGGGCAGGTGTGGAGGTCAGATGTCCAATATTCTCAGAAGCGCCTTTTATGTCCCAATGGTAAGTCTCAGGGTCAGAGATGGCAAAGGGGATGAGGTAGGGGAGCCCTATCCTGGCCTCACCTTTTCTGGTTCAGTCTCTCACAGGCACTTGGGGCTTCTGGCTCTGGGGCTGTTGATGGGGGCTGCCCTGCTGGTGACTATCCTGGCTTTGAACTACCAGGGCTTACAGAGGCTACTGACAGGTGAGATGGCCAGGACAGTGCAGGAGGTATATGAGGAGGGGAAGGGATTTGGGGATATGGACCTTCCTGCATCAGGACTCCTTTTGGGAATAGATCTGTCTTCCCATCTGCCCCACAAAGCCCTTCCCCATCCCACTGCTAAAGCTACCTCTGCCCTACCTCTCCTCTCCCTATGCATTCTCAGCTCTGGGTAGACTCTGCCCTGCCTCAGGCCTGAGTTAGGGTGCGGAAAGGAAGTGTGGGATGGAGCGCCCCCTCTCCAAGTCTTCTCCCTCATTCTGCCCCTGTCCTTGTCTCTGCTCTCTCCACAGGCCCTGGACGACCCAGGCCCGTGCTGCTGCTCTACTCTGCGGACTCGGAGGCGCACCGCCGTCTAGTGGGCGCCCTGGCCGAGTTGTTGAGGGTGGCCCTGGGAGGCGGCGAAGATGTGATCCTGGACCTGTGGGAGGGGGAGCGCGTAGCCCGCTTGGGGCCCCTTCCTTGGCTGTGCGGGGCCCAGGCCCGCGTGGCACAGGAGCGGGGCACCGTGTTGCTCCTCTGGAGTCGGACCAGCAGCCACCTTTACCGCCGCTGGCGGGCTGGGGCCGGGCCCAGATGCGCCCAGGACCCCCAGGACCTATTCCGAGCAGCCCTAAGCTGCTACCTGCACCCTGGCCCAGGAACTGCTGGAGGGGCGCGACCTCCCCTGCTGGCCTTCTTTAGTAAGCTCTGTGCCAAGGGGGACATTCCCCGGCCGCTGCGCACTCTCCCTCGTTTCCGCTTGCTCGGAGACCTGCCTCAGCTGCTCAGGGCCCTGGGCGCCGAGGACGCTCTCAGAGCCCCAGCATGGCTTGGACTCCGGCCCCGGCCCCGGCCTCCGCCCTCAGAGCGCGCAGATTGGCAGTGCTATTTGCGGAACCGCCTGGAGCTGTGCCAAAGACTGGAACGGGAAGCAGCCCAGGTTGAGCTGCTCAGCTCGGACAGGGGATGAGTTGGAAGGGAGTAAGAGAGAGGTTCCTTTGTTCCTTGCTCCTAGGGGGAAAGTGGAGCCCAATACTAAGTGAAGAGAAGCGACCTAAGGGGAGGCCAAAAGCATCTCCGCCTCATAACCAAGCTAGAGCCTTCTGCCTCTCAGAAGCGGGCCTCCAGCGGAGCGCGTGCATGGGGCGGGGAGGAGAGAAGTCTTGGAGAGCGAATAGAGAGCTCAAAGCATCTGGCCCCTCTCTCCACATCTTCCCTCCATCTCCGGCGAGGGACTGCCTTACTGCCTCCCCCAAATCAGACCTCTGCTGTCTCCAGGCCCTTTCTCATTCTTTGCACGTGAATTCTCACTTCTATTAAAGTGTCTTGATCAGAGATCAGAGGTAGTCTTTGGGATTCCTCGTGTTCCCCACCCTCGTCCCACCACAGCCTCCTGGTGGGATAACAGCGAAGAGATCTTTTTGCTCCAAGCAAGAGAACTGAAACCTAAGATGGAGGAGGGAAGCTGGGATAGGAAGCAAAGGAAGGGGTGATAGAAACAGTTGCACCCCACTGATCAGAAGTCAATACAAGAGCGAATGTGTGAGCCCTGAGTTCCTGACCCCATCTCTTTTCTAGATATAGGTGAGCTATGATCTTTGCCTGTGGTTCTGCTAGCCTCCTTCCTCTGTCCCCATCATCCCCAAGATCTAGGGAGGACTCCAGAGGAAGGGATTGAGTTATGAACTTAGCTGGAGCCGGTAGAACAGAAGCAGCTGTTCAGGCTACTTTATATGGCTTGGGATGGGATGGGATGGGCTACACAAAGCAAACGTGATGAATAAAGATCAGTGAAAATATGACCATATGAACTTTGATTAGTTAATTATAAAGAATAAACTTTGATTAGTTAATTGTAAAGACCACATTCGGGGAGAAAAGAGAATGAAGCACACCTTCTTCCTTTTGGAAAGGTGGGGGAGGGGAGTTACTGCTATGTCTGTTCATTTTACTTGACTTTTTGTCGAAATGGAGAGTTCAACTGGTGTGTGGAGTATGTTGGAAAATAACCCCAAAAAATTCGTTGGGGAGGGAGAAAATTTGAAACTGAAAATAAACATTTTATAGAAAATGTAATATATGATAGTAAAATATTTTAAAATATACTGCTAATATATTTAAATAACAATCTGTATATTATAGATTCACAGTTTTATATATTCTAATTTTCTGGCCTTTGTGTATGGAAGTGTTGGTGTTTGTTGCTACTTTTTTTAGTTTATAATATAAAAAAATCATTTAATATTTTTTAAGAAAAGGTATTGCAGGCAATAAAGTGAGGGGTTGACCATGAAAAAAAGACATCGGTAAACTTTTTTAAAAGACCAGCGTGAAGGAACCCAAGTCTATATCAATGGTCACAAGAACAGGTAGATGGGAGTCAGATATAAGGAGAAATATAGCAACTAAACTTGACCTTAGAAGAGGAGTTACTGTGGACTCCATTGCCCTAGACAAAGGTCTCCACTGAAGTGGCTGAGGTGGCACCCTCTCCTTGGTGGGTTTCATCAATCTGGTATGTTACAATGAGTATTCCTTTTGTGTACAGAATGAACTGGATAGCTCGGAGGTCCTTTCTAACTCTCAGATTATGTTATTTTATGAGATCACACATATTTACCAAACAAGGTTCAGTGTCCTGGGCTTGGTGGAGGGACATGTCCCCTTGAATTGTAACTGCAGCCCTCCCTTTTGTGTGGTGAGCAAAGAACCTAAAAGGGGCAATTGTCCTCTTAGGGTGACCATGGCCCAGAAGGTATTAACAGGGCCATGGACTCTCAATGCCATCAGTGCCCTAGGGCCTATACTGGTGCCAGACTGGGAAGACACGAAGAGGTCAGGGCTTTAAGATCCAGGAGAAATGGGGTTGGGCATTACCTTAACATCAGCAGCAGGAAGATGAATGTCATACTTTATGACATGGAATAATTCCATACCAGCAAGTCCCCGGAGAAGGGCCTCTGGGACTGCCCTCCCCTTTCCCATTTTCCCATAGGACTCCCTGGGTGGTAGGTGGCCTTGCTCAATATTGCCCTCAGTTATCAGCCACTCCCTAGCTAAGGGGGTGTGTGTGTGTGTGTGTGTGTAAACTGGGTGGGTTATACCTTGTGTGGAGTGGCCAGTGAGTTGCCTGCTTCCCAGTCATCCAGATTGGGCACAGGGCCCAGTGTTTTGTGGGAGGGACAGGACAAGGGCTGGAACAGGAGGCGGGGATAGCAAGGCTCAGAACTGAATCGAAAGCACTTTGGATTCAGAGATCAAACTGAAAAGAGTGATCGGGAGCCTAGTGACTGGAATCTCTTCCCAGCCCTCCCACCCTAGGAGGCCCCAGAGCCAGGATAGGAGTGGGAGGGGAGGGGCCCCTGGCCCCACCGGGATAGTACTTGACATCCTAGAGGAAAGGAGCAACAGTTGGTTGACCACGACAGCCCTGGGTGGAGGAGGGCAGAAATAGCTTCTCCCCCCAAGGGGGAGCAGCCTTGGGCCTGAGCCCTGGCTGACAACTTTGATCAGTAACTAGAAGATGCCCGTTCCAAGGCTCCTCCTCTTCTTTTCCTTGGTTCTTGGTAGCAGGCCCTGGGTCTTCTCTTTGGAGAAGTTGGCAGAGTCCCACGATGATGCTCGATGTTCTCAGGTAGGTCGGAAACCCTGGGCTTCCTGGGGGTCTTGGAGGGGTTTAGAGAATGGCTGGGGGAGAGCATACATTGCGGCTCGGGGCTCTGGCAGTAGCAGCCAGCACCAGCCCATCTCCAGTCTAACTGCCCTTTCAGGTCTGGCTAGGTAAGGCTGGTGCTGGGCTAGGGGGAAGGGCTCTGCTCATCCTTTCCCTCCAGGCTACTGGCTTGGGTAGTCTGAGGTTCAGCAGTTTCAGATCTTTGTACTTAGAACATGGGATTTGAGCAGTGGGGTACCTCAGGAAAAGTCTTGGAGTTTTGGACTCACGGAGGCCCTAGCTGTCTCTCTGTATCCTTAAGGCTAGCACGGAATCTGGGAGCTCAGGGATGCATGTGGGAAAATTGGGTAAGGGGAGACATGGAACCTTTCTTCTCCTAGGGCCTTTCATGTCACCTTTGGGGTGAGTATCAAGAGAAGACTGGAGATGGAATTTACTTGCGTGCCACTGGCTCTTTGGAGACCTCCGTAGTCTCCTCGGTTTGGATGATCTGGTTCCCTGGGGCTTCCTAGAGAATCTCTCCTATGGGCACCCACCCTTGTACTAACATTGAGGGCAAGCACAGTATCCTCCCCTTCTCATCCTTCACTTCTGTTCCGGCCTGGGTGGAGTGGGTATTTCCAAAGGCTGCCACTTGCCTTCTCCTTCAGATGATGTGCTCTGCCTACTGGAGAGAATCGAGCCCCCCCAAGACCTTGTGCTGGTGCCCACAAAGCTGCAGACAGAGGTGGTTCTTCGATGCAGGGAAGAGACTAACTGTGTCCCCTGTGTTCGAGTGACCCTCCACCTAACAGTGCAGGGTGAGAGATTCTGTGTGTGTGTGTGTGTGTGTGTGTGTGTGTGTGTGTGTGTGATGGGGCGGGGAGGCACCTCCTGCCCTGATGTGGGCCTCTGGGGCAAGACAGAGAGAGGGTTTAATCTAATATGAAAAGAGGTGGAGGGTAGAGGAGGTCCTGAGGGTAGGATGGGGTCTAGGGTAAGAAGTAAAAAGGACCTTCCCGAACGAAGGGAGAGAAAGCTGATAGGAACACAGTTTGGCACAGTAGAAAGAAGACTGGATTGAAGTCAGAGGATTTAGGTTCAAATCTTTCATTTTCCTATCTAGGTTCATAGGATCATAGGGCTAGAGCTAAAATGGACCTTAGGGGCCATCTAGTTCAACACCCTTCCTTCCCATTCTATAGATGAGGAAACTGAGGCTGGGAGATTAAATTATTGCCCAGAAGTGAGATTTGAACCCAGGTCCCCTCATTCCAGAACAAATAGTCTTTTTCTGAACTACACTGACTCTCTTGGGTGACCTTGGGCATCTGTCACATAAGGGTGCTACTCCACATCTCTTCTAGCTCTGAATTCTAAAATTGTAAGTGTAGGATGGGGGAGCAGGGGACTCTGGTGGTAGACAACATCACACTTACAAGGGAGAGCTCCTGATGGGAAAAAGAAAGGAGCAAGGAAAAAAATCTTGATGGGAAAAAGAAGAGGGGAAAAGAAGAGATGTTGGTAGAAGGCAAGAGGGGGCTAAGGCTGGGGCAGAGGACAGAACAATCTTTCTTGCCTTCTATGTAGGTCATTAGATTTGAGGGGGAAGAAGTACAAAGGGATTGAAAAGATAGAGGGAAGGGAGTGGTGAAAGCAGAAGAAAGCCAGTAAGAGTATGGTCATTTGAGGAGGGCTCAGGCCCACGGGCTAGAAGTAGAGAAAGTTTGGGGGAGAAGGATTTCCCCTTAAACTCTCTAGAAGTGGCAGGAGCTCAGCTGTTAGCTCAGGGGCCCTCCTACCTGGGCGCCTCCATCTCAGGTCCCAGCAGCTAAGGAAGGTAGGACCCCTTGGGATGCAGCCCAGAGGCTTTATTTCCCAGCACAAGGAATTCCAGAAAAGCTGGGAAAGGGGCCAGAAAACTTACTCACGGTCTCTGAGCTGGGGATGGGCGGGGTGCTAGGGCACAGGGACTCTGCCTTTACAGAGTTATTTTAGAGCCTAGGAAGGAGGATCTTGATGAGGATGGGCTCCAAGAAGATGCTGAACTGACATCTCGACCTTGGCCTAGGAATGGTGAGACAGCCCCCTCTCTGCTCTGCTCCTCCCTGGGGAAGGATGGTTCTTTGCATGCTATTCCCTTTGTCCCTGGTCCCTGCTTTACTACCCAGACCAGCCCGGGCTGCTGTTCCTAGCACGGTATTTTACCACAGCCCTCTGCACTCAGTAGGTGATTCATAAATGTTTACCAAGTTCAATTGTATTGTGTCTCCCACAGAATCTCTTCAGGCAGAAATCATACTCTCCTTCCAGGCCTATCTCTCTGACCGATGTGTCTTGGTGAAGGTAGAGGTGCCCGCTGCCATGGTACAGCCAGGACAAAATGTGGTAGGTTAAGAGATGAAAGGGGAAGGAAGCTTTAGGTGCTGCTCCATAGTTTAAGCCTTATCCTAAAGTTCTTCCATGAGATTTTACCCGGACACATATATGCCCACTGGAGGCATAAAGCAGGAAAACATTGGGCTTGGAGTCAAAAGACCTGTCTCTGGCACTAACTCCAAGCGTGACCTGGGGCAAGTCTCATTAGGCCCAGTGCCTCAGTTTCCCTAGTTTGTAAAATGGGGATAATTACTGCTCTGACTCCCTCATAGGGTTGTTTTCAGGAACAAGTAAGGTGATATTACAATGATGCTTTAAAAAGGATAAAAACAAAGTATTTGAGGGAAGGAAATGATCTTGGGTGGAACTTTCTCCTTTGCATGAAGGGGAAAGGAAGAAGCATTTATTTACTTATTTATTCGTTCATTTATTTATTTATTTATTATTATTCTCCCCCTCCTTCCCCACTTCCCTCCCCAAGATGGCAAACAATCTGATATAGGCTATACATATACATTCCTATTAAACATATTTTCACATTAGTGATGTTGTAAGGAAGAATTAGAACCAATAGAAGGAACCACAAGAAAGAGAAAACAAAACAAAATAGAAGAAAAAAATAGCAAATAGTATGCTTCAATCTGTATTCAAACTACACAGTTTTTTCTTTGTATGTGGATGGCATTTTCCATCACGAGGACTTGGGAGATGTCTTAGATCCTTGTATTGCTGAGAATGGTTAAGTCTATCAATATTAGTCTTTGCACAATGTGGCTGTTACTGTGTACAATGTTCTACTTCTACTCACTTCACTCAGCATCAGACCATACAAGTCTTTCCAGGTTTTTCTGAATTCAGCCTGTTCATCATTTCTTATAGCACAATAGTATTCCATTACATTCATATACCACAACTTGCTCAGCCATTCCCCAATTGATGGGCATCCTCTCAATTTCCAATTCTTTGCCACCACAAAAAGAGCTGCTATGAATATTTTTGTACAAGTGGGTCCTTTTCCCATTTGTATGATCTCTTTGAGGTACAGTCCCAGAAGTGCTATTACTGGGTCAAAGGGAATAAGTATTTATTAAGAGCTTATTATGTGCTAGTCACCTCTCCTTTTCAGTGCTTCACAAATATCCCATTTGATTCTTTTTTTTTTCCCCTGAGGCAATCAGGGTTAAGTGACTTGCCTAGGGTCACACAGCTAGTAAGTGTCAAGTGTCTGAGGCTGGATTTGAACTCAGGTCCTCCTGATCTCAAGGCTCTATCCACTGCACCACCTAGCTGCCCCATCCCATTTGATTCTTGCAACAACTCTGGGACTTAGGTGCTGTTATAATCTCCATGTTACAGTTGAGGAAACTGAGGCAGACAGCAGTTAAGTGACTTGCCCAGGGTCACACTAGTAAATATCTGAGACTAGATTCAAACTCAGGTCTTCTTGACTCCAGGCCTGTAACTCTCTCCACTTTATCATTTAGATGCCAATTATGTTATAGAAGGAATTAGACTTGGAGTCAAAAGACCTGGGTTTAAATCTGGATTACCACAATTATTAACTGAGTCACTGTGGGCAAAAGACTTTCCTTCTTTGGACCTAAGTTTCCTTATCTCTAAAATGGGTCTCTATATCTCCTCATGACTTCCCAAGGCTGTTGTGAGAAAATCACAAGGTAAAAATGATCAAGGAAAATGATTTTTATTTTGCCTTTAGGGGAGAGGGGCTAGGAGGGCCTGGTAGGACAGAGAAAGTCAGGACTGTTTCTTGGAGGGAGCTAAGGATTCTATTAGTGGTCCTTGCTTTTGAGCTTAACCCTGACCCTTTGTGAACTTTGTGGCTTTTCCTCAGGGATCCCTGGTGTTTGACTGCTTTAAGGGACCAGTAGGGGGGGAAGTACGGATCTGGTCATATACTCAGCCCCCCTACCAGAAGGAACTTAATCATACACAACAGCTACCAGGTGAGCTCTAGGCCACTAAGGGGGAAGAGAGAAACAAGATAGGGCCTTGGAGACGTCTGAAAGAGGAAAAATTGGTCTTCCGTCTCTTTAGCCTCATCTTTTTGGATCCTTTCCTCTCAAGTCTGTTTTCTCTCTCCTCCTCTCACAACCTACTGTCAGGAGAAGATCTGAGACTAACCATTTTTACATGAAATTGAGAGGTTTTTTTCAAATATAAATTTTTATTGATAGCTCTCATTTTCATATCCCCTACATTTTTGAATAGAGCCTTTCCCCTCCAAGAAAGCCATCTAGTATATCCAATAATTTTTTAAAAAAGAAAAAACATAATTCAGCAAAAGTAATGAACATCAGAAAAAATCTGACATTATATGTGCTATTCTACATTTGTAACCTCTGCCCTCCCCCCCCCAAAAAAAAAGAAGAAGAAAGAGGTAGGGAGTTTCCTCATATCTTTCTTTGGAGCCAAGTTTGGTCTTTGTAATTTTCAAATGTTCAACTGGACCTGGGTTTTAATTCCCAAGTTCCCTAATCCAGGAACACTGGCATCTGTTAAATTGAAGAAGACCCGGGTTTGAATCCAGATTTTGTCCCTTATCCCCCCTGTGAGTATGGGCAAGTCACTGTGCCTCATAGGTTTTAGCTGCATCCTCTGTAAAAATCAGGGAATTTGACTTAATGATCTCTAAGGTTCCCTCTAGCATCTTAATCTATGTCTAGGTTACGTCAGAGCTACCCCCAGCCTTAGCTCTTCTTGTAGGATGAAAGGTTCTGGCATTTGAAGCCCTTTACAATCTACCTCCACCCTGCCCTTCCAGGTTTACTCCACGTAATCCCCCTCCAAGCACGCTCACATCCAACAGACCCAGCCTTTTTGCTAGTCTTCACATACTCCATTCCTTCTCCCATGTCTCTCCCTTCGCAGGAACTGTTCTCCAGGTCTGGAATCTCCCCTGAGCTCCACCTCCTAATTAATTCATTTTGATTTATCAACAATCACTTCCATAATCTTTTGAGTTTTAAACTTTTCTCCCCCTCCCTCCCCACCTCCCTCTCTCCCTGGACCGCAGGCAATCTGTGAGCTCCACCTCTTAAAAACTCTAGTTTCCTTAAAGGCACAGTGCAAGTAGCATCTTTTATGTGAGGCTTTTTCTTATTCTCTCCCCACCCCCACCCCCACCCCCACTCAGCTGCTAATATCTTGTATTTATTTTTTATGAAACACAGTACATCATAATCTATGGAGAGCTGGCTTAGCCTACTTCCGTTGTTACAGGGATTTCTCTCACCTGGGACTTGCCTTTGTCAATGAAATCACAGATCCAGTCTCTAACCTCATTTATTTTATATGTATATTTATATGTACATGTTGTTTCCCCCAATAAGGGGACAAGGCATTAATAAGGTATAATATATAGTTATAATGATGATGAGGAGGATGAGGTAACAATCCTTGAGAATAAAATTGTTTCATCTTTGGTTTTGTATCCCCAATATTTGGCACATAGTAGGTGCTTGATGAATGTTTATCAAAGGTTGACTAATTTCAGGCATTGGGGAGAAATGGGGGAAAGCCCACTAGACTTCAGAGTCAGAGTTGCTGCTTTTGAATACCGATTGACTTTACTCCTTGTGTGACTTTTGGCAAATCACTTCACCCCCCTTGGGCTGCCAGTTTCTAATCTTTAATTAAGGGGGTCAGATTAGATGAGCTCTAAGGTCCTGTCCAGCTCCAAACCCAATGATGCTAGGTATTTTGGGGGGGGGAAGCACAGTTTTTACTGAAATTTTGTCACGTAGCTGGTTGCTTGTTGTCCTACATTCTCAACATGGCATCACTATGTTGGGCTCAAGGTACAGTGCATCCTACTGTGCCTGATCAGACCAGTATGAGCTTGGAAGGCTCTACCACAGGCTGGGCACCAATAGTCCACATGAATATTTGGAGTGGAGATGTCTCTAAATTTGTGCCTCTCACACTTCTTTTGAGCTACAGCAATGCTGCTTTGCTCGTAGAGCACAGACCTTTCTTTGATGTGGGCATGCCATGTTGAGCAGTCCTGTGCCAGTGTCTTCCATGTCTCACAACTGATTCCGAAGTTCTTCAGAGAGACCTTGAAAGTACCCTTCTATCTCTTCTTCTGACCTCCATGTGAGTGCTTACCTTGTGTGAGTTCTCCGTACAACAGTCTTTTAGACAATCATATGTTTGATATATGGCAGGCCCTTAAGAAATGCTTATTGACTGGTTAGCTGCTCAGGCAGTGAATAAGAATTTGGGAAAAGACATTATCTCTTCCTCTCCTCTCTTCCTCCTAGTCCCTACTGAGGGCCTTCATTCTGTTCTCTCCTCAGATTGCATCAGGCCCGAACTGCAGGACAGCGTCCGGAGCTGCTGGGGTATAGAATACAGTGGGAGTGAGAGGAGGGGGAAGTGGGGAAGAGAGGCAAGTTTGGGGGCAGGAGGGGTTAGACGGGAGCATGAGTTGGGGGTCAGACAGGAGGAAAGGAAACTGCTAGGAATGAAAGAAGTGGATGGAACTTCACCCCCTCCCCAATTTCCTTCCAGTGCTGCCCTGGTTCAATATCTCAGCTGAAGGGGATGCTATTCAGCTGGTGCTGGACGTCTCCACCAAGCAGAACTATGTCCTCTACCTTTATTGGAATCAGACCCGGAATTTTAGCACCAGGTTTCATGAAGTTTTGGTGAGAGGATTACAGCTCTCCTCTTTAATACCCCATTTCTGTTTCAATCTCCTATCCTCTCTTCCCTCCACTCCATCAAGATCTCCAAGTCTGGCTTCTCCCTGCCTGGGGTCTCCTAGTCAAGAACTCTTCCTCTCCCCTCCCTTCCAACAAACAAACCAACCCACTTTAGTCTTACAGTCTCCCTCTCCCCTTTTCTCTCAATCTCTGAAGTTCCTCTTTGGGTCTCTCCTACCTTTCCTGTCTTTGCTCCTTCCTGGCCCCTCCCTGACCCTTGCTCAGATCCCATTGCCTATCTCACACTTGTTTTCTGGTGCCAGCCAACACATTCTAGATGTGATATTCTTTGACAAGGGTTGAAGAACTCCCCCCGCCCTCCCGCCTTCACCCTTATTCCAATAGTACTTTTATTTTAAAAGGAGACTCTCAAAAACAAGAAAGCCTCCAGGACCCGAATGGTGAATGCATAATGGGAGAATTTCATGCACTGGGGATTGACATAAGGGGAGATCATTGGGGAACAGAGCTGCTCCCCTACTGTCAGTCCTGGCTGGCTCCCTTTCTTTGGCCATGGCCTCCTGTCTCCTTTCCAGCAGCCTGTCTTCCCTCCCTCCCTGCCCTCCTAATAGTAGTGGTGTCTCAGATTCCATCCTTGACTTGTTGCCTAGACAGGACCACAGAACATCACCCTGAACCAGACGGATCTTGTCCCCTGCCTCTGTATCCAGGTAGGAACTGAGTCTATCGAAGGCCTGAAACTTGGTAGTGGTGGTGGTAGATTCAGAATTCTCTCCCTGAGCCGAGGGGGTGTGTGTGTGTGTGTGTGTGTGTGTGTGTGTGTGTGTGTCTGCGTGTGTGTGTGTGTGTGTGTGTGTTCTGTGTGTGTCTGTGTGTGTGTCTGTGTTTGTAGCAGTGGGAGAAAAAGGAAAGAGGAAGAAAGGGCCCTGTTCCTAAGTCAAACAAAGGTTAAGCCTTGCCTTCTATTCCTTCACCCAAGTAGATTTATTTTACAGATGTGGCCTAATGTGCAAGATGCCATCAGAAACAGCCATTGCCCCTTCTGGGAGGGTGAGAAAGTTTGGGGTACTGGGGTTGAAGCAGGGGGAGGCAGTTGCTGGTCCTAGAGTGTTAGTGGGGTGGGAATAGGGATACAGAGGGAAAATGAAGCCTGGGGAGGGGATGCTGAGGAGCAGGGATGGGAGGTGGAAGTAGGAGAGTTCTTCTGGGGGTGGCATAGGTAAGGAATACCTGGGTCTCTCCCAACTCTTCCTCCCCAGACCCCAGGGCCCACAGGAATCTGTGGAACCAGAGCAAGCTGAAGCTAAGGGTCTGGGGGACAACTGGCCTGAGCTGGACGGTGGAGGCACCCTGCCCCTTGTCTGCTGAGACTGTTCTCTGCTGGAAGCCGATGGATAGTGAGCTCTGCCACCCGCTGCCTCTGCCCCTGCCTCGGGAGAATGTCACTGTGAACGTAAGGAAGGGAGGTGGCAAGACAGAGGCGAGGGGAGGAGGGGGAATCAGGGAGCAGGCTGGGGAATAGCCAGAGGAGAAAAGACAGAAACCAGGAACTGTTACCTGGAAATTAGCTAGGATAATCCCAGAGGTTGGGGTGGGGAGGATGTTAGAGAGGTCATCACACACACACACACACACACACACACACACACACACACACACACACACACACACACACACCACCCTTTGTGACTGTTAACCCTTCTCCTCTCCTCTTCTCGGCAGAAATCCCAGGACCTCCCTCTGCTGACTCTCCATCCCAATGTCTGTGTTCAGGTGAGATCCCAAGGGAGGAGAAAGAACGCTATACCCAGTAGAACTGGAGCTCTAGGTTCTATTTCCAGCTCTGCCCCAAACGCCCTGTGTGACCCTGGGCCGAGTCCTTCCCTTCTGTGAGACTCAGTTTCCTCATCTGTCAAATGATGATAATCACACCTACCCCGTCTACTTCCTGGGATTATTTGGAGCATCACCTTTGGCACAGGGGAAAGAACATTACCATAGGAGAGAGGAGGCTCCAGCTTAAGGACTGACCATGCCATTTGTGACCTAGTACAAGTCATTTCCCTTACTGGGCTTCAGTTTCATCATCTGTAAAGTTGGGAAAAGTAGACTAGATCAGGGATTCTTACCCTCACTTCCTTCAGACTCGAAGGGTTGGTGGATAAATTTCAGGGGATCTGGGAACTTGGATGGAGGAAAAATCACTTCTTTTTACCAACCTCTAACTGAAATTTGGCACTTCCTTTTGGTTATGAATATAAGCAACAAACCACTATTCTGAGAAGGGTCCATAGGATTCATCAGACTACCAGCAGGACTCATGACACTAAGGTCCAGAACCCCTGGGCTTGACTCTGGCTGGGCTGGCAGGTGGAGGCACCAAGCCTATTGTCCCCAGAGGTGATACTTTCCTGGCAAATACTTTGTTTCTTTCTCTTGGAAATAAGATTATATATATGGAAGAGCTTTTTCAAACTGGCCATACAAATGTGAGGGATTATGATCATTATTCTCCAACCTTTGACTTCATTGGCATAGGAAACTCCCAGTGAGGAAACTCCTTCCATCAATGCAGGGAGGCTTTGCAACGCCTGGTTCTGGAGCTGTCTGGCAGTACTGAATGATTAAATGACTTATCCAGGTTCACACAGTTAGTATTGGTCAGAGGCAGGAACTAGACCCAGGTCTTCCTGACTTATTACATACAACACCAAAATTCCTCCTCATTGCTTTAACTTACTTTTACATTTTAAATTTATCTTTCTCATAATAACAATAGGCCACATGTATATATCACGTTGAGGTTTGCAAAAGTACTTTACAAACATTGTCTCATTTGATTGTTCCAACAATCCTTGGGAGGTAGGTGATATTGGTATCCCCATTTTATAGGCTAGACTGAAGCAGACGGGTTAAGTGACTTGTCCAGGATCACACAGTTAGTAAGTGTCTGAGGCTAGATTGAACTCAGTGAAGCCTAGTGTTCTATCCACGGAGTGACTTTTGTTGTGGTTGTTAAGTCATTTTCAGTTTGTGACCCCAATTAGGGTTTTTGCTTTTGTTTTTGACAAAGTAACTCTCCAGTTTTTCCATTTCCTTCTCCAGCTCATTTTACAGATGAGGAAACTGAGGCAAACAGGGTTAAACAACTTGTCCAGGGTCACACAGCCAATAAGTATCTGAGGCTGAATTTGAACTCAGGTCCTCCTGACTCCAGGGCTGGTGCTTCATCCACTGTGCCACCTAGCTGCCTGTTATTATTATTTAGGATATGTGCACTCTTCCTTTCCCCATCCCATGCCTTTCTCTTAGCCTTCCTTTCCCCTTTCTCCTTCTCATCTGGAGCCTTTTCCTCATTAGGTCTCCTGATTCTGTCCTTCTTTCCTACAGGTGTGGAGCAGAGAAAAACTCCAGATTCAGGAGTGCCCACCGGAGGGTGAGTGAGATGCTGGAAGGAAGAAAAAGAAAGAAGGGAGAAAGGGAGACCTGGCCAGGGAAAGACTTGAAGAAAGATGGAAAGGGGTGGGAGATGTGTGGTGGTCAGGTTGAAGAGAACAAGAGAAGGGTCTCATTCTGATTTTTCTGACCTTTTACCCCTCCCAGATATTTTGGGCCCCCGAAGGGATGATATGCTGATGCTGGAGACTTGGGGACCTCAGGACAGCCACTCCTTCTGTGCCATGGAAACCAGTGGGTGCACCACACTGCCAAGCACGACCCATACAGTGAGAGCCAACCCCACATCCTACACCCTCATGCCATCCCCAACAGCTACTCTGCACTGTAGATCCCAATCTTCCAGTAAGGCCCCCCTTCATCTTCTGGCATTGGACTCAGAGTTAGAAAAACATATATTCACACCCCAACTCACTAGGTTTGTGATTCTGTGCAGATCACTTAAGTTTTTGGTGCCTCAGCTTCCTCATTTGTAAAATGAGAGGGCTGGAATTGATGGCTCTTCATTCCTGATCTGCTTTGCTCCTTGGGTTTTTCCTATCAAACCCTGTGGCCATAAGGCCTGAGGTCACTTATAGGTCCCCAAAGTAGCCTTGAGGTTTGAGAGGTCTTGCCTCTGTGCACCTCCCCCTCCCTGGAAACTTCCTCCCCCCTCCCTCCCAGCTCTCTCCCTTCCCCCCACTCCCCTCTCTCCTTCCAGCTTTCTCCCCTCCCCTGCAGCTCCCTCCCTCCTCTCCCTCCAGCTCTTCCCCTCCTCTGCAGCTCTCCCCCACCCCGCCTCAGCTCTGGTGAGGCCCAATGTGACAGCTCCTACTTTTGCCTTGGCAGAGAGCAGCCTTCCTGGGAAAACAACTTCTTCAAGACCTACAGTCTGGTCAGTGTGTGCAGGTTAGTGGAGGGGAGAGGCCAGCAAAGGCAGTATAAGGGAGGGCATCCCAGTCAAACATCCTGGCCTGGGAGAAAGGAAGAGACATTGGACAGAGACATAAGACCTGGGTTTGAGTTCCAGATCTGATGCTTTCATTGGGGTAGTCACTTCACTAACTATTCTGCCCCTCTGTTAGGGACCTCCGCTCTAATATGGGAATAGTAAAAAGGCTGCATGGTACAGTGGGAAACTCACCTTTGATTCTCCCGGTTGTAATACTCATTACTGAGAATAACTGTGATAATCACTTAAATTAATGTGGCTCAGTTTTCCCATCTGTAAAATTCAGGCAATGACCTAGGTGGCCTCCGAGGTCCTTTCCAACTCTAGATCTGTGATCCTATGATCTGCAGTAAACTAACCCAAGAAGGCAGCATGACATACAGTGAGGCATGCTAGCCTCAGAGTTAGAAAGCTTGGGTTCAAGCCTCATCTGTGACATATACTGGTGGTGTGACTGGACAAGTCACTTACCCTCCTCCTCCCAGTGCCCTGGGCCACTCACTAAGAGCATAAGAACCATGGCAGATGGGAAGAGGGAGTTTCCTCATCTGGAAGTTCCCTACGTCAATGAAATCATAGTTCTGGACCCAAACTTGCCCTTCCTGCCTCACAGGGTTGTGAGCAAAGTGCTTAGAATGAGTTAGAAGAGAGTCATTTTCCTTTCTTCTTTCTTTCCTTTGGGAAATTAGTGGAGGGGGTGGGGGGCGGGGAGGTGGCACTGAATTAGGTGACCTCTGTTCTGAGGTCTGACATTCCTCTGTTCTAACACTTCATGCCCTCAGGTCCCTCCCAAGCTACTCCTCTTCTAATATTCTATGTTCTAAGGTCTCTTCTGGCTTTAACACTGTTCTAACACTCTATGTTCCATGGTCCCTAAGATGCTATCGTTTTTAAAATGGCTCATATATGTCCCTGCCATTTCCTAAAGCCGTCTAAACTAGAATCTTTTCTCTATGTAACAAGTACGGTCAGCCAATTAAAAAACAAATCAACACACCGGCCATGTCTGTCATTCCACACCTGTGTGGTCCACCTCCTCTGCCAATAGATGGGAGCCCGGCTTCACCATCCATTAGTTCTCTGAGGTCAGGATGCATCACTGGATTGATCAGAGGTCTGAAGTTTTTTAATGTTGTTTCCTTTATTGTGATCATTGTGTAAATTATTTTCCTGGGCTAACATGCAATATCCTTCTGGCTCTCATTCTATGGGTTTGGGTCTCTGCCAGATCTAAAAGTCTGTGCTTAAGGTCCATGCCTGCTGACATTCCACGGGCTAACACTATCAACAAGGTCCTTTCTGGCTTTAACACTTCATGTTTAAAGTCCCTTTGAGCTCTAGAATTCTGTCATCCTGTAATAAACGACTCAGGGATCTACTTTGTACAGAGCTTTGGGCTGGACCTAGGAAAATATAGAGAAAGCAGGGGAAGCTAACTGACCAACGGGGAGACTCATAAACACAGAAAGCAAATAGAAAGCCTAGTGTTCTGCTGCTTTTCTATCTCCCAAAACACCTAGCAAAGTGCCTGCCATGTAGATAATTGGGGCAGGAAACCCGATCTCTTGCTATTTGTAGTGAGTCCTTCCATCCCCTGCTCTCTCTCTCTCCCCAACACAGCCTGGGCTCTAGGGCAATACTCATATTTAGATGGTATCATTAGATTACTTTTTATGCAATACAGCCATGGAATATGTGGTAATTTTTCTGCCAGGAACAAATCCCTCTTTGCATTTAAATCTCTGTTCTTGGAACCTCCCAGAAAGGGTTTCCAATAATTTCTTGATGCTTTACTGTCATGTTAAAACAGAAGAATATATAAGCAAACAACACCACTAACTCTGCCTCTAACCTACTTTGTGGTCATAGGCAAATCACTTAGTATTCATGGTCTTCAATTTCCTTCAAAGTTAGAATGTAAAAGCAAAGAACAATAACAAACAAACCAACTAAAAACCTGAGTACAATATAACTATAATCGTCTAGCTTGGCTCAAAAGAAGAGATAAGAAAATTACCCTAACTTCCTTTCTTTGCAGAGGTGAGGGACTATGGGTGTGGAACATTGCTTACACTTTCAGGTGTTTTGGTTAGTTTTATCAAATTGATCCCCCCCCCCATTTTCTTTTTTATTCTGTTACAAGGGCTAGCTTGCTGGGTAGGGGAAGTGGGAAAGACGTGCTAAGAAATGAAGATGATATAAAAACAAAAGATATGTCAATAAAGATAAATTTAAAAACATAAGAAGGGAGACAGTTAGGTGGCAGTTAGGTGGCTCAGTGGATAAAGCACCAGCCCTGAAGTCAGGAGGACCTGAGTTCAAATCTGGCCTCAGATACTTGATACCAGCTGTAAGACCCGGGGCAAGTCACTTAAATCTGATTCCCTCACCAAAAACAAACAAAAAAAGAATTATTAAAAAAAACATAAGGGTTGGACTAGTTCTAAAATTCTATGATGACTAGGAATTTTCTGATATACAATTCAGTTATAGTTAAATACATAGGAATTCATTATATTTTATAATTAAGTTCATGATTTTACAATTCATTTTATTAAATAATATTTCTCAAAATGTAACCAAGGTGGATTTTGGAAAACTCCTGATATACCTGATGCTGTGGGGAATACTAGGAAATGTCACAGGATTCTGTCCTGATGGAACTTAGACTCTAGTTGTAGAGACAGGATATCATCCATGAAACAATTATGATAATACAAGATAGAACATAATGACTACACCTAAATATAGTCTGCATAATAAGATCTCTTTGAAAGGAAACATTGGGGGGGTGCAGCTAGGTGGTACAGTGGATAGAGCACCGGCCCTGAATTCAGGAAGACCTGAGTTCTAACACTTACTAGCTATGTGACCCTGGGCAAGTCACTTAACCCCAATAGCCTAAAAAGGGAAAAAAAAAAAGAAAGGAAACATGTGAGTGTGTCCTTAAAAAGAACTGGTTACAGGGCGCATAGGTTTTATACAAGGCAGACACTGTGGGAAAATACAGCATTTATTTGGACCAGTATGGTAAGTGAAAAATGTTTGGCATGGACTTTAATGAGATGAGAAAATCAGAGGGGACTAGAGAATCCAGGAAAGGTTTCCCTGAAGAAAAGCAGGCTTTTTTTTTTTAAAGCAGGCTTAAGGGAGTCCCAGAACTAGGATTTGGAAAGATAGGTAGGATTTGGGGGGCGGGCAGCATGACATAGTAGACATAGTATAGGGAGGGATTTAAGGTCAGGAGTGAGATCTGGGTTCAAATTCCGACCTCGATACTTACTGTCTGTGTGCTGTCATTGCTCAGTCGTGTCTAACTCATGGTGACCCCATTTGGGGTTTTCTTGGCAAAGCTGCTGGAATGGTTTGCCCTTGCCTCTCATTATATAGATAAGGAAACAGAGGCAGACTGGGTTAAGTGACTTGCGCACGGTCACACAACTAGTAAGTGTCAGAGGCTGGATTTGAACTCAGGAAGAGGAGTTTTTCTGAATCCAGGCCCCGAATTCTATCCACTGGGCCACCTAGCTGCTCTGTACTGTCTGTGTGAACATGGGCAAATCAATCGACCTTTTCATCATTGGTCAAATGAGAATAATAACGTTCATCAGGAAGTATTTCATGAAGCTGAAAATGCTACATAGGAACCCTGGATTCAGAGGGGGAAAGGACCTTTAGAGATCACCTAGCCTAGAATAGATATAGGGACTAGATCTATAATTTCATTGATAGAGAGAAATTACCAGATGAGGAAACTTTCTGTCAACGTGTGTCAGCACCTTAGAGTGAGCCGCTGAGAACACTTACCCAGGATCACACAACCAGGATGTCAAAGGCAGAACTTGGCTCTTCCTGGCTCTGAAGCTAACTCTATCCATGGACATGCTGCTTCTCCATCTAGTTTAACTCCTCAGACTGAGGACCAGGGATATAGAGAAACTTGTCCAACATCACATAGGTGCTAAGGGAGTAGACTTGGGATTTCAACCCAGGTCCTCTGTAATGAATACAATCTATTTCCCCTGGCTCCCACACCCCCTCCCCAGTCTCTGTCTCACTGTCTCTGTCTTTTTTTTGTTTGTTTTTTTGGCTGGGTGACAGGGCTAAGTGACTTGCCCAGGGTCACACAGCTAGTAAGTGTTATGTGTCTGAATCCGGATTTGAACTCAGGTCCTCCTGAATCCAGGGCCAGTGCTCTATCCACTGCGCCACCTAGCTGTCTCTCTTAAGGGTGGGGAGGCAAAATGGGTAAAGAATTCCTCAAAAGCTGAGAGATGCGTTGTCAAGGTGGTCATGATTCTGGGATGACTTTGGAAGAATTTCAGAGATGTGGTCTGACAGAGGGAAAGGAGGCAAGGCAGCTTTATCCTTTAAGGGAAAAGAGGATGAGGCAGTCCACAATGCTAGGAGGGGCTCCTAGAAGTTAATGGCTTGTTTATACTTTTCAGTTGTGGAATGACACTGGGATCTTGTGGGCTTGCTCTCTTCAAAAGTGTGAGTATGGCTGGGAAAGGAAGGATAGCAGGGGTGGTACTTGGACCCTGGGGAGTTCTAGAACCTCCTGATCACTGACGGAGGAGATCTGAGGGGTGTCATGGTGGCTAGCTCCCCTTCCCACTCCTTCAGGAGGCCCAGATCACTAGCCCTGGTGCTGACTTCTCCCTGTTCTGTCTCTTAGACACCCACGAGCGTTGGGTCCTGCTTTGGCTGGCCTTCCTAGTACTGGCTGCTTGTATCCTGCTTCTCCTCCTGCTCAACAGAGGTGGTATGAAAGGTGAGATGCTGCACTCTCAGGGATGTAATCTCCTGGGGCAAGATAAGAACAGATCTCCCCTTCTCTCCATCCTCTAGCCTTTCAGGGATTTTTCCTCTTCCTGACACAGCCTAGGTACTGCAAAGAGTCCAGTTAGAAAAGTCCCTAGTGGGGAGGGAGGAGAGGGAGGTTGGGCAGAGACCTAGAATGACCTAGCCCTAGCAGGCCTAGAATGCCAAACCTAAATGCCAAGCACATCCAGGCGCCAGGCTGATTGGCTACCTCGCCCCTCTCCCTTCACAGGGTGGCTGCAATTCTTGAAGGAGGATTACCGCTATGGGGGTGAGTGTCAAGGGGGGATCCCGGGTCACACCTCTCCCTATTCTCTATATAGTGGGGCTGTTGAGTTGGGGATGGAGCTAGGAAAGATGCCCCGGATATTTCCTTACTCTGATCCTTCCCACCCAACCACGGTTCTCTTTCTTGCAGGGGCTGCCCGTGGCCGGAGGGCCCTCCTCCTCTACTCTCCAGACCATGCCGGCTTTGAGCGCCTCGTGGGCACCCTGGCCACAGCCCTGCGGCAGTTGCAGCTCTCCGTGGCTGTGGACCTGTGGCACCGGAGGGAATTAAGTGCCCTGGGCCCCCTGGCCTGGTTCCACGCCCAGCGTCGGCAAGCCCTGCAAGAAGGTGGGATGGTCATCTTGCTCTTTTCCCCGGGGGCCGTAGCGCTCTGCCAGGAGTGGCTCCAAGAGGTGGGCGTTCCCCAGAGACCGGCCCCCACTGCGGACACCTTCGCTGCTTCTCTCAGCTGTGTGCTGCCCGACTTCGTGGAGGGCAGGGCTGCCGGGTGCTACGTGGTCGCCTGCTTTGAGGAGCTGCTTCCCCCCCAGGGGATACCCGACCTCTTCCACGCCGTGCCAGTCTTCTCTCTGCCCTCACAGATGCCCGCCTTCCTGAGGGCGCTGCTGGGGTCGGGCGCACATCGCCAGGACACTTTGAAAGCTCATGCCACCCGACTGGGGCAGTACCTCCAGCCTGCCCTGGAGGAATGCCTGCAGCTGGGGTCATCGTCCTCTCTCTGACCCGGCCTTGGCCCCTCGCCCAGTATGCCCAAGGGCAGCAGCCAGACCCAAGTCCACTGCAGCCTCTGGATTTGCATCTACCTGGAGCAAAGGTCTCCTCATTGCAAATCCCACCCATCAGTGCCGGAGGACATGTGTGTTTAGGGGGACAGAGCCCTTCCTGCCTAGGGGGTCTCTGGGAACCCCTGCTTTGCGCTGCGCGGGCATATCTGGGTGAATAAAGATAGACTTATTTTTGTAGCCTCCAAGCCTCTAGTGTATGCATCTGGGCAAGGGACTCGGGAGCCCAGGACACCACCCTCGCGTGGTCCGCGCGTCGTCTCTTTAAAAGCCCGGACAGGTGCACCCTGAGCCAGCTCCCATTGGCCGCTCGGGCAGTGACGTCAGGGCACATGGCCTGACGCCATTGGTGGAAGGGCCGGCCCCGCCCCCTAGACTGCGGCGCTTGCGGAGCCTCCGAGCCGCGCGGAGGCTGCGGCGGCGGCGGCGGCTTAGGCGGCGGCGCGAGGGCGGCGGCGCGAGGGCGGCTGGGCTGGGCGCGGCCCTGGAGCCCCCAGGCCATCCGGGCTCCGGAAGACGGCGGGTACGGACGGCCCCACCCTGGGCGGGTCCCGCCCCCCCCCGGAACTGAGGGGGGGAGATGTGTCATCCCCCCCCCAGGGATCTCCTCCCCCTCCCCTCTCTTCCTGCCCCTCCCCCTCCGCGGTTAATATGAGCCCCCTCCCGTCCCTCTTCCCTTCAGTACCGCTGTTAGTGTCAGCCCCCAATATTGTCCCTTCCCCGAATACCTACTTAATATCAGCCCCCCAGTACTGCCCCCTTCCCCAAATACCTAGTTAATGTCAGCCCCCCAATATTGTCCCTCCCCGAATACCTACTTAATATCAGCCCCCCAGTACTGCCCCCTTCCCCAAATACCTAGTTAATATCAGCCCCCCAATATTGTCCCTCCCCCGAATACCGACTTAATATCAGCCCCCCAGTACTGCCCCCTTCCCCGAATACCTAGTTAATGTCAGCCCCCAATATTGTCCCTCCCCCTGAATACCGATTTAATATCAGCCCCCCAGTACTGCCCCCTTCCCCGAATACCTAGTTAATGTCAGCCCCCCAATACTGTCACTCCCCCTGAATACTTGGTTAAAATCAGCTCCCTCCCCCAAATGTCCCTTTCCCAATTAATATCAGTCCCCTAATATTGTCTTCTTCTCAATACTGTAGTTAATAGCCCTGGAATATTGCCCCCTTCCCTTGAACACCCTGTTAATATCAGCCCCCACAATATTGTCCCTTTCCTCTCAACACTCTGGGTAATGTCAGTTTCCTAATATTTCCTTTTCACTCTCAATATCTTAGTTAATGTCAGTTCCTGATATCGCCCCAACTAATACCAGCCCCTCTAACATTGACCTCTTCTTTATATAGTAGTTATGTGGTAGTTGCTCTAAGCCTGCCGGGGGGAGCATATTGCTGCCTACACTTTCCACGCCAGGGTTTTTTTCAGCTCCTTAAATATTTCCCTCTTCCATGCCTTGCTTAATATCAGCACCCCTAATATTGTCCCCTTCCTCTCAGTACTGCAGTTACTATAACCCCCCCATATTACCCCTTTTCTCTCAATATTTCAGTTAACAGCCTTTCCCCATAGTTTCCTCTTCCTTTCAATATCTTTATAAGCTTCCCATCACTCTCCCATTGACTCCTTCCCTGGAAATACCATGACTCTATATCCTCTTGCCTGCTTCTCATTCCTCCCTTCTTCTCCCCATCCCTGGCATTCCCAGCACTGCTCTGTCCAGCTCACCTCTTTTGCAAATACTCCCTATGAAATCCTCAATAGACACTGTCCCTTTGCTGGACCAGTTTTATTCTTCCTTCCTTTCCCCCATTACTATAATCCTAACCCCCTTCCCACCCCCCCACCCCCAGCACTCCAGGCAGTGCCTCTTCCTTAGTCTGTCTTCCCTACCCTAGTACTGTCTCAACTTGAAAGCCCAAGTTAGTTACTCCCATCCCCATTTAGAGAGTTTCCTAGTCATTTGTTTCTTTCCTGATTAATTCCTCCTAATACTACTGCGCACTTCCCTGGAAACAAGAGTGATTACCTTCTCACTATCTATTGCCCTTCCTTCTTCCCTGATTTCCAGAACTTGTCCCATCTCCCCTCCTCCACCCCAACACTCCCTTGCTTGTTATATATTCTTCTGCCTCCATTGCATATTCTCATCACTACCCTTATTAAATTTCCCCTAGTTTCCTGAACAGGGACAAAGTGGCCCCTGAGCCCCTGTCCCTTCAGCACCCAATAACCAGAGCCTTCTGGAAGGAAGATGGCTCCAGGCCTCTGGAGAGGCCTGATTCCTACCCTACCATGGGGCCTGTGTCTCTTTTTTGAGCTTCCCTGTCCCTGTGTGGCTCCAGTCACAGCCCTGTCACACCTGCCGGGATCTGGTCAACAGCTTTAGCAAGGTGGGTGTTTTTTCTGGTCCCTTCAGCCACCCCCCCACCCCCAGATACCTGGTGTCTTTTAAGTGTTTAAGGCAGGGCCGCTCCTTATGAAGTGGGCTGAATCCTAGAGTTTCTTTTGCCCAGGGCCTGGAACGTACAGTTCGGGACAACTTTGGAGGAGGGAACACTGCCTGGGAGGAGGAGAAGCTGTCTAAGTATAAGGACAGGTAGTTTCAAGGGTTGGAGGACCTTGGAGGGCCACTAGGTTGGGGGAAGGGCCTCCTTTCCCAAGGCGATGGGGATCTTCCTCTGTTTATTTCCAATCCCTACCACATGGGGCCAGGAGCGCTCAAGGGTCAAGTCAGCCAGCTGTATAAATTGAATCCCCCCCATAGGTGCCATTGGCGGAGTTCCCTGGCATAGCCAGGTGGGGGTGGGGGAGGGAGGGCTGGGCAAGGAGCAGGGCTGGGCCTCAGCTTGTTCATATGCTGTGTGGCCAGTGAGACTCGGCTGGTGGAGGTGCTGGAGGCTGTGTGCAGCAAATCTGACTTTGAGTGTCACCAACTTCTGGAGCAGAGTGAGGAGCTGGTGGAGACGTGGTGGTTCCACAAGTGAGTGGGCTCCCCTGAGGTGCTGGGAGAGAACTGGGGGGAGCACATATTGTCATGAGGGAATATTTCCCATCAATCCAAATACCAGGCCATTGCTGGATCTCTTTTGCCCATATCACACTCCATCTTGTGTCATCATTGCTTGTGTTAAACTTTGGGGTTCCCCCCATTAGATTGTAAGCTCTTTGAAAGCAGACACTGCTGCTTTTCATCTTTGTGACCTCAGCACCTAGCACAATGCCTCCGTGTTAATGGTGCTTAATAAATGCTTTTTTAATTGAATCAAACCAAACTAAACTCTATTTTGGGAAACAACTCGTCTGGGAAACAAGATGGTGTGGTAGAAAGAGCATTGGTTTTGGAAATCAGAAAACCTGGAAGTCTGATGCTAATCTGATGGGGAGCAAGTCAATTAGCCTCAGGGGGCCATGGCATCTTTCTCTGTAAAGGCTGGATGATGTTTCACTTCCATACCAGCCTTAAAATTTGAATCTGTGGTTCCTTGGTTGGTGAGCATTGGGGGAGGGAGGACCCTGGGCTAGGTGGTCGAGGACCCTCTTCCTTCAGGGAACTTTGACCCTGTTCTTTGTGGCGTGTATTCTGTCCTGCCCCTTTAATGATGCCCCCACCCTCTCAGGCAGCATCAGGCCCCAGATCTCTTCCAGTGGCTTTGCATGGACTCCCTAAAGGTTTGCTGCCCTCCTGGAACCTATGGGCCCTCCTGCCTGGGTGAGTTGTTCAAGCTGCCTCTGGGACCAGGGGTGGTGGGGACATTCGGGGCATCTGTGTCCCTCTCAGGGACACTGCAGAGAGTGGGGCATGGAGCCTGTGCTATTGGGGAAGCCATTTCATTTCTCTCAGTTTCAGCTTCTTCCCACTTTTTGATTCTAACTTCATTGATTTGCTTGTGCAAAAGCTTTTCAATTTTATCTAGTAAAAATTGCTGATTTTCTCTCCTGTGATCTCCTCTAACCCTTGTGTAGTTAAGCTGTATCCTTTCCTTCACCTCTACTTGTCTTATGACCTCACCTTAATTCCTCTCTCTGCAAATTGGGGATAATGGTACTTGTCCAGCTCCCAGGATAGTTTTAAAGATGAAATGAGATTTTTAAAAAATGGAGAAGGGTTTTGAAAAAGGCAAGGGTGGTACCATGTGCTGGTATGATATCATGACAGCTAGGTCCAGTCACCACGGTGGAGGTGAAGGGTGAGGACTGTTCCGGAGGGCTCCAAGTATCTGAGGATATTTGAGAGAAGGACTGGTGGATTCTGGCTGTGTCAGCCCAGCTCCAGGACTATCCCAGGCTTAGGATGGGTGATGTCTCTTTACAGCCTGTCCCGGGGGTACAGAGAAGCCATGCAGTGGTAATGGGCACTGTGACGGGGAGGGCACCCGACAGGGCAGTGGGCGCTGTGACTGCCAGCCCAGCTATGGGGGCCCCACCTGTGCCCAGTGTGGGGACGGTTACTATGAAGCCACTCGCAACTCCAGCCACCTGGTATGTGAGGGTAGGTAGTGGGCCAGAGAGAGGGAGGCCCTTGGGTTGGGGGTGGAGATGGCATGGTCTGCTCAGCTGTGGATGGGGCCCCCTATCTTGCGCCTTCTCACCCCATCCCTCCCTTTCTCCCTTTCCATTAGCTTGCTTTGGCCCCTGTTCCCGTTGTTCCGGCCCCAAGGAGGGTAACTGCCTACGCTGCAAACGGGGTTGGGCCCTGCACCAGCAGAAGTGTGTGGGTGAGTATAGTAGTGGGGTAGCACCAAGGATAGAGCTCCCCCAGCCTTCCAGGCCTGCTCCGAGCTTGGGGTCAGGAGAGTTGGATTCTCGTCCTTGTACCATTAAGTAGCTACATGACTTTGGGCAAGTCACTTAAACTCTCTGGGCTTCAGTCTTCTCATCTGTAAAAATGGGCCTGAAAATATTGTTTGATGAAGAACTGTGAATGACTTAGATCCAAGACAATCCCAAAGGACTCATGATGAAGCGTACTATCCGCCTCCAGAGAAAGAACTGATATTGATTGAATACAGACTGAGGAGTGCTATTTTTCACTTTCTTTCTTTCATTTTTTTTCTTTTATTCGAGTCTTTTTGTACAGAATGACTAATATGGAAATGTTTTGTGTAATTGCACATGTATAACCTATATCTGATTGCTTACTGTCTCAGGGAGGGAGGAGGGGAGGAAAGAAGGGATAGAATTTAGAAGTCAAAATTTTAAATAAAAATTAGGGAAAAAATGGGGCTAAAATTACTTTTTCCTTATGGGGTTTTATAAGAATCAGATGAGCTAATGGATGTGAAAAAAACTTGAAAAGAATAAACTATAAGTACACTTAGAGTACTGTGGGGCCTCTGAGGACAGAGTCTCCACAAAGTTAGAGGCTGGAGAGAAGCAGCTGTCTCTGAAGGCTCCCCCTTCTTCACAGATATCGATGAGTGTGGGACAGAGATGGCCACCTGCAGAGCCAACCAGTTCTGCGTGAACACGGATGGGTCCTATGAGTGCCGAGGTCAGACCCAACTTTGGAGGTGGAAATTTGGGAAAGGGAGGCCATTTGGGAGGGACAGCCCCTTTTCCATTTTTTACTGCCTACTCCTACCCTTCTAAGTTGTTGGCCTGCACAATGTTGTCAGATGATGGGGTCCTATTTACAGCTCTTCCTCTTCCCTTTCTCCCCAGATTGTGCCAAAGCCTGTGCTGGCTGTATGGGGGCAGGGCCTGCCCGATGCAAGAGGTGCAGTGTGGGCTACCGAAGAGATGGAGCCAAATGCTTGGGTGAGGGACTCTTTTTGTTTTGTGCCAACCACTAACAAGCTATCTGGGCCACCCAGCACTAAGGAATGTGGTAGGGGCCAGGGACTCTGGGTCAGGGTGTCCAGAGCTCCTGTTGAAGGTTGCTTTCAGATAAAGCATGACTTCCCTTCTGTCCCCCAGATGTGGATGAGTGTGAGGGTGAAGTAGAGGTGTGCACAGGTGCTCACGAGCTCTGTGAGAACACAGACGGAAGCTACCGATGTGCCTGTGTGGAGGGCTATGAGAGAAGCCAGGAGGGCTGTGTGCCTCGGCAGCCTGAAGGTGAGATGTGTTCTGTATGTAGAACCCAGGACTTCATACACCTTTTGGTGGGGTGCCTCGAGGCAGCAAAAGTACCTTCCCGGCTAACCTGGTGGATGTTAGAGAGCTCAGTGTCCTGCTCTTCTTTTCAGTCTCCAGTGAGATATAGAGTCCTGTCTGTTGTATATTTGGTCAACTGGACATAGGCTGTCTGTTAGACACTTGTCATATTTATTCTTTAGTGCCCATAGCTACTTATTTTCTGTGTGTGCTCTATTCTTGACTGCCTTTCTCCATATCACCCCTCTGCCAAGGCCTTGCTTCCTGTCTGTGACGTTTACACCTGGCCTGAGCTGGCTTATGTCCAGCATGGCCTAGCAGATAGAACCTTAGGCTTGGAGTCAGGATATCTGAGTTCACACTCCGTTGGGGATGCTGGGCAAATCCTGTTGTTCCTCAGCTTCAGAATGAGGCTACTGCTATAGTGAGAGCAGCTACCCCAGAAGGTGGTCAGGCTGCAAGAAGTCATGTGTGTCAAACACTTTGTAAAGCTCAAAGCGTTGTTTGCATGCTAATCTCTTAATCATTATGGTCTGCAGAGCCTAAGCCTGGTGGCTTCTTCTCAGAGGTGACAGACGACGAGGTGGTGGTCTTGCAGCAGATGTTTTTTGGGGTCATCATCTGTGCCCTGGCCACGCTGGCAGCCAAAGGTGACATGGTCTTCACTGCCATCTTCATTGGGGCTGTGGCTGCCATGGCTGGATACTGGCTGTCTGAGCGTAGTGACCGGGTGCTGGACGGCTTCATCAAAGGCAGATAGAGATTTGCTACAAGTGGGGGGGCCCCCCCTCCCTCTCTGCAGTACAGGGCCAAGGGTGGTTGGCTCAGGTCCAGCCCCAGGGGCTGACATGAGGAAAGCCTGGAAACTGATGGTGGGGAGAGACTGGATCCAGTTTGGGCAAGTTAAGGTTTGTGCCAAGGAGGGAAAAAGTCAGAGTTGAGGTGAAGTAGGTCAGCAAACCTTAACTCTAACCCAAGCCCCACTGAATCAGGACTGCTGGCTTCCAGGTGCCACACTAGTCCTCTGCTAAGCTCAGTGCCTCTCTGTCCCTTGGCTCCCATCTTTATAGATGTGGGCCAGCTAGGCAGAGCTGGAGACAGGGCAGATGTCTCCCTCCTAGCCAGAGGCTAGGGCTCCGGTTATTTTGTTTTCGTGTGTGAGGTCTGAGCCAGGGTTCCACCCTTTCCTCTATCAGATGCACTTCCTGGGGCCCTCCCCTCCCCTTTGCACTGGGGCTTCAAGCCCTCCAGTGACGCTAAGGCCTGCCTGTCTTAGAAGCTGGCAGTGGAAGGGTTTTGAAAAAATGCCCCTGGAGGCAGAGCCCAAAACTTTAAGGGGAATGGGGGAGGGGGGTGGGAGTGAGATAACTGAAGGGGAGAACAATCCTAGTTAAGTGATTTTTAAGAATCATTTCCCCGTTTTGGTAGTGCCTATGACCTTGGCCACACAGCTGTGCCCTACCTTCTTCCTTCTCCCCTCTTTAGTCCTGGGAACTGGGAGGCAGAAGGAGGTGGTCCATGCAAGGGGAGGGGAGCAGAGGGACGGAATCCTCCCGCATGGTCCCTGCCCTTGCTTTTGCCCACACTGACTCAACTATTTATTCATCTCAGGAAAATAAAGTTCTTCATAAATCTAGCAATGACTCTAGCCTCTCTAAGCCACCTTGCCATCCACCCCAATCCCTAGCCTTCAGTTCCACGTAGTATACATTTGTCTGATGGTAACCCTGTGAGGTAGGGTGTACAAGTAGGATGTCCAGTGGGTCTTTGATCACCTTGAATGGGCTGTCTGGATTCACTCATCCAGCCTCATGTCACCATCCTGGGTCTATGTCCTTCCCTAAGGTTGCCCCTTGTGGCTGACCTAATGAGCTGGGAATTTGCTTTCATTTTTCCCTGATTTCTCAAGGATACTCTGCCCCACCTTGTTATCCCTCAGTCTTGCCCATAACCAGTCTATCTTTCCCACTCATACATTTATTTATTGGACATTCTTAACTCTAGTTCTTCAAAATTCCTTATTTTGTTACATGTCTACTCACTCCCACCATGCATCTCTTCATTGCCCTTTGTGTAAAACAAAAAAAATTCCCCCAAAATTTTGGGCCAAAATATAACTGTCCTCATTTCACAGAGAGGAAAACAGTCTGGCAAAGGTTAAATGACTTATCTTAGGCCCTCTGATTCGGGAATCACACCCAGATCCCTCTGAATTACCTTGAATCTTGGTTTATAACCTTTTCAACTCCCTAGAGAAGAGAAGGCACTAAGGAAGAAGGTTTGTCTCCCTTTGGAACTTGAAGAATTAGAAGGATTGGCCACTGGGGTTGGGTGGTAGGAGAGGATTTGCCTTCATTTTCAGTGTGAGAGCTTCAGGAATTGTCCCCTTGGTTAAGGGTTACAGGATTAGGGAACGTAGTTTGTGTATGTGAAATTCAATTAGAGCAAGGGCTCTTTGGAAGTAGCCTGGATGCCAAAGGAGAGAGAAGCCTTGTAGCCAGACTGTCCACTCCCAACCTCCATTTACCAGTTTGTAGACTGTCCCTCCCAAGAGCGTCTTATTCAAGTGCAGCTCGTGGTCCTAGACCTAGGAATAGAAGGATCTTTCGAGGTGATCTAGTTAAACCCCCTCATTTTACAGATGAGGAAACTGAGTCCCAGAAGAGTTAAGTGACTAGCAAAGCCAAGATTTTAATTTCTGTCCTGTGACTTCTGAGTTCAGTACACTTCCTGCTGTGGGACTACAATGGATGTTGGAGCAGTGCCTGGCTTTCCCTTCTTTGGGTGCTTGAAAGCCCAGCCTGGGATGGTAGGAGTAGCCTGACCCTTCACAGAGCTGGAGGATGGAGATCATATGGGAGGAAGTCCAAGACTTGGGGGCTAAAGAAGGACAGGAAGGGGTGGGCAAGGCAGATTGGTTTTAAAAGTTTATTTTGTCTTTCTTTTGGCACAAAGCGGGAAGTTTTACACATGGCTCTCCAAGGGGCTTCTTGCAGAATCTTTCCTTCCTTGGCTCTGTGCTGAGGGGGCAGCAGAGGGCTGGGGCAGAAGCCCCTTCCGATAGAACTCTTCCCCCACCCTCCTTCTGGCTCTACCTCCACTTGGTGAAGGCCATAGCCCCTGGGCAAAATTAGAGTTCAGAAAAAAAAATGTAAAAAAAAAATCCCTGGGCTGCTGTGGGGGACGGAGAGAGGGAAGGGAAGAGGCTCCCCCTTTTCTCTCTAACCCTATTTCCCCATTGTCTACGCATTCTGGCCTAATCACAGCTCTATGGTCTCGCTAGAAGCGCTTCGCGAATCCACCTGTTTACTCAGGGCCAGGAAGCTCCGACGGGCCTCGCGCTCTGGGTCCCCGGGCTCTTCGAGGGCGGGCACCGGCTCCGGCTCGGCCTGGGAGGGCAGCAGCTGCACAGTGCTGGGCAGCTCGTCTAGGGGCAGGCTCTCCACCGATGACAGCCCGTGGCGCCACGGGTTCCAGCTGATCTTGAGGGAGCCCTTGGAAAAACTGTCCAGCGAGCTCCCGGACGCTGCCCCGGCCTCAGGCTCGGGGGCAGGCTTGGGGACAACCCGCACGTCGGTCAAAGAACTATAGCGGTCCTGAGGGGTTAGGCCCGAACGGTCCGGGTCACTGCTGCGCCTCTGTCGCAAGAGGGGGCCCCCTGGCTGGGAGAGAGCCTGCAGAGAGGCGGCTGAGTCCCGACGGCCCAGGCCAGCTGGGTACTGCAGGCTGGAGCGCAAGAAAACGCTGTCGCGGACCAGGTGCTCCCGGAACAGCGCCTCATCAATGCTCCGGCTCAGGTTGATGGGCGAGGGCGGGCGCAAGTCCAGCTCGCTCAGTGACGGCCCCGCAGTTTTATCCAGGCACACGCTGCTGCGAGAGCGACCTGGGCCCACGTTGTTGGGGTACTTGGGGCTCCGGCCAGCCCGAGCTAGGGAGGCCGCCGAGCCGGCGGGGCTAGGAAGGACCTGGCCAGCTCGCAGCTCATTGCTGTCCTTGGGGGGCCGGAATCCACCGCTCTCCGCAGGGTTGCGAATGAGGCTCTTGCTGATGTCGGTACCGCAGCGCTCGACCCCGGGTGTGCCTGTCCAGTCGTAGCAGTTGTTGGGATACTCAGGCACCTCGTTTTTTCCTGGTGGGGGACACGCGTAGTGCAGCAGCTTGCCCCAGCACGTGTGTTCAGTGGGCCTAGGTCCCCAGCGGCATGAAGCGACCCCAGCCACCAGGGCCAGGGCGGCGGCCCAGGCGAGTTCCACCAGGCGTAGCCAGAATTGCACGCCCCACCAGGGCCAGGAGAATCGGCTGGGGGTACCCGCCAGCGGGTACAGCCACACAGCAGCCGCCAATTGCAAACCGCTGGCCAGCAATCCTAGGGCCCCGCCCACAGCCAGGACCCTGGGACCGGGACCTGGGGCTCGGCTCCTCCCGTGGCCCTCGGGGCCAACCTCCACCGCACCAAGGAGCCAGCGGCGACACAGGAGCAGTGTCCCCAGCGCAACCCCGGCGCCCCAGGCGCACGAGAGTCCCTGCACCAGCAGGTTGAGAGGAGGGCGAAGCCAGGGGGAGAGCAGATCAGCTCCCAGCAGTAGCGTCCAGTGCACGGCGCCCAGCGCGCCCAGCAGACGGAGGCTGCGTAACCTGGGCGGGAGCAGCTGCCCGAGGCCCAGGAGCGCCAGCGCCCCGAGGGCCGTCACGAGCAGCGGGAAGGGCAGATTGTAGAGCACCAGCCCCGTGCGGGCTGCCAAGCGGCCCCGCGAGCCGTACGGGTCGGCCAGTAAGTAGATGGCGCGCAGCAAGGAGGCAGCTAACACGAGAGCGGCCGCGGCCAGCGCGTGGGCTCGCCCAGGCACGTGGGGAGTGACCGCGGCGGCCACTAGGCCTGCCAGAGCCAGGAACGCCAGCAGCAGGAAGAACGCTCCGGCGCCATACACGTGGAGCTCCCAGGCGAAGCTCAGCGTGTGCCGCAGGGGCCCCCAGCGCAGCGGTGGGGAGCTCGTCTCATTGGCCTGGGGGCCGCACGCCCTCGGGCCGCAAGTGGCATCGGGAGGAAGGTCTGAGACCTCCGGACTAGGAGAGGGCTCTGGAGCGTTCGGTTGCCCCAGGGCTCTCTGGGTGGTGACTCGGATGAGACCCCTGCGGGTAGTGGTCAGGGAAGGCCTGGAGGAAGCTGGAGGGGCCGGAGGGTGGCTCTGAGGAGGCCGCTCCCCGGGCTGTCTTTCCGCTACACCTGTAACAAGGACATCTATGAGATCTCTGCCCTCCCTGAAAACACTGCCCAGTACTTCAGCCCTTCCCCTGTGGTTTGAGACGGGGTCCACCCACAAGATAAGCACCTACCTCGCAGGATCAAATGAGATAATTGTAAAAGCTGCTTAGCTTTTAGCACAGTGACTGGCTCATAGTAGGTACTACATAAATGATTACTCCCTCCCCGCCCCTGCCGCCCCCCCCCCCCCCCCCCCCCCCCCGCCTCCCCGCCAACTAGGGGGACTTCCTTTGGTCTCTCTCTCTCTCTTAATCGTTGTTATCTGGCACCCTGCAGAAAAAAACTGGAACTCTATCGAGCTGGCCCCCCTAGTCCTTAGAGCAGCAGAATGGAGAGATAGACAAATTTGCTTGGCGTTGGGAAAACTCCCCAACCTCTAAGGCCACAAATGAATCACCTAAAATGGCCTTCCTTTTTTAGAAAGCTGAGGAAAAGGGAAAATGGGAAAGCAGTGGCTTTTTAAAAACAGGAACAGCAGACCAAAAAAAAAAATTCTTGTCCTTCTAGGAAAATTGGCCCTAGGTCTTCTAATGGGGCTAGATGTGCTTCCTGGTCTCCAAATCAGGGTTCCAAATGAGAGGATTTCAAATCTGGAATCTTCTCTTCTGTAGGTAGTTGGATGAAAAGGGGCCTCTCTCCCCACCACATTCAGGCCCCACAAAGAGTTCTCACCTGGTGGGCCAGCTGCTGGGAGGCTCTTTGTGGCATTGGTCATCCTCTCAGGAGCAGGGGTGCTTGGAGTGGTAGAATTCTGGGAATTTGGGGATTCCACAGCCCCTCTTACTCGCTGAGGGGAAATCAGTTCAGCTCCTTCCAAGAGTCCTGTCTCTGAAATAATAATACCATCTGGGGAGGGGATTTCCTGATGTGACAATTCCCTCCACTAACACAACTGGCAGATGTCTAGAACTTATAGTCTTAAGAATGTTCCATGAAACTGAGAGATTAAGTGACGCTTTTCCATGTTCATGTCATTCCTAAATGTTAGAGGAAGAACTTAATTACAGGTCTAACTGATCCATAGTCCAGAACTCTATCCAATAAGCACATCGCTCCTCTACTTATCCTGTAGGTATAGCAATTCACAATTTCCAAGAAACTTTTGATTTCATTATCTCATTTGGTCCCATCATAGAATTGAGAACTCAAAAGGACCTTAGAGATCAGTGAGTCTAATACTATCACTTTTATAGTTGAGAAAACTGTGGTTCAAGGTCTTGCAGGTAATAGGACACTTGGGATTTGAACCCAGGGCCTCTGATTCCCAAGGCAGTCTTTTGTACTACTTTATATTATTTTTACAAAATTATTCTTCACATTTTGCAGATGAAAAAACTGAGGCCTTAGAGGTTAAATAACTTGTCTATGGTCACATGATAGTAGCTGAACTAGAGAGCTTTCAAGATTCTTAGAAAACTGCTTCCTTGGAGACTCCAAGTGTGGAGAACCATACTTCCTAGAGAGGGCATACCCAGGGCTGCAGGAAGTAGCATGAAGGCCAGGACTAAACAGGGCTTCTAGTGTTGAGAGGAGATACTCTGGGCAATTATTTCCTGGGTCAGTTCCTTCCTTGCCCAGAGGAACCCATTAGGTCCATCTAGGATGGAGATTGGGAAGGATGTAAGCTTTCAGGAACTACATGAGGAACTTACTTAGAGGGACCAGTGCCTAGAATCTCCCCTTGGCACCTACCTGGCCCAGGCTGATGCCCAGGAGACAATGGAGCTGTGGTGTTGGAGACAGGGGAAGGGGATGGTGACCTGGAGCTGGTGAGAAGTGTAGCAGACAGACTGTTCCCCTCATTGTCAGAGTCCTCAGTCTGGAGGCTAAGGGGAGCCTTTTGGGTGCTGATTTGATGGGCAAAATGGTTACTCCAGCGTCCAGTCCTAAGGTCAGGCTCTTCAGTCAGGACTGAGGGCAGGTGATTTGCTGAAATCCAGATGGGCAGGGACCTGGAATCCTGAGAAGTCCCTGGAGCGGAGGATGTCCGCTCAGGCTTTAGAAGGCTTTCAGGCCTTAGGACAGAAAACATAGAATTCTTCTCGGTGATAACCTGGGGGGCCTGGGCTTCTTCACTCCAGCTCCTCCTTCCCCCTGGTTTTGGGGAGCCCTGCTTACTCCCTTTGGGGGTAACCTCCCCACTCCAACTTTGTGCTTTTGCTGTCTTTCCCTCTCCAGCTCTCACGGTGGGGCTTAGGGTATGGTCTATTGGGAAGGGGACATAACTGTTCATGGTCCTGAGGGTGACAGAGCCTGTTTGCATAATCAGCTGTCTGCTCGCCCCTGGGATCACAGGACTGCTACTTGGTGGCTGGTGCTCTTGGTCAGTTGTCATGAAAGGCACCCACGAAAGAGCCGGAGCCTGGGCAGCCAATGGCCCTTGAAGATTAAGATCATCATCCCTGCTTACTACCTTCCAGCCCAGGTCCTCCCTAGGAATCCCTTCTGGGGTGGGGCCTGTCACACCTTTGGACAAGACCTCGACCTTCTCTTGAACTGTGGACACCTTTGGATGGGGTCTTTGAGTTCTGGGCTCTGGGGCAACAGTGGGGAAGAGATGAAGAGCTGGAGACTCCTCAGGGGACCCAGCTGCTAGGGGGAATGGAGCCATTTGTCCTGGAGTCTGCTCTGAGTTCAGAGAACCCCTTCTGTCTTTGGAAATGGGTCCCTTTGCAACCCAAAACTTGACCCCCATATCCCTGCCCCCTGTATCTCTGGTGCCTAATTTATCTACCAACCTGTATCCCTCCTGTCTAGGTGGAGGCCCCATCCACACAGCTCCAGGGACACTATCTTGACCAGGAGGGGTTCCAAAATTGGCTACAGAGCTCAAAGGAGGAGGGGTGGACAGGGACAGGGCTGGGCTATTTGGAGACTTTCTGGGCTCTCCAGTTTCTCCTGGCCCCACAGTAGCCCTGAGCCAATCTATGAGGTCTGTGCCAAGTTCACCTGTACCCCCTTGATCTAACCAGGACCGGTCCTGAGAGTTAAAGTTCTGGTGCCTGGTCCCAGGGGATTCCTCATAGTCCTGCTGGGATTCCTGAGTAGGGTGTTTGGCAAGGCTTTGTCTCCAGCCTTCTGGCTGTCTAGGAAGCTGCCCAGCCTGCACTATGCAAGTGAGGAGGGTCGCTATGAGAAAGAGGCTCCAGAGGGAGATGTGAGTGGTGGGGGCCATGGTCAATGGCAGCTTTCCAGGGTGTGCCTTCCTCTGCCTTCACTTTTCTCTTGACAAACCTGCAACAGAAAGGAGAATGTGGGGTGTGAAGAGAATTGGGGGATGCAGTAGAAATGTAAGCTCCCAAAGGGAAGGCACTGTTTCTTTTTTATTCTTTGTATAAGCCTTGATAAGCCTCACGTAGTAGGAGCTTAATTAGTTCTTTTTTTTTTTTTTTAGTCAATTGGGGTTAAGTGACTTGCCCAGGGTCACACAGCTAGTAAGTGTCAACGGTTTGGTCTGAGGCCGGATTTGAACTCAGGTCCTCCTGACTTCAGGGCTGATGCTCTATCCACTGCACCACCTAGCTGCCCCCTTAATTAGTTCTTGATTAATCAAACTGATTAATTTATGTAGCTTCTAAAAGTTTACAAAGTAGTACACAACTTATCTTCACTTCACAGGTGAGGAAACTGAGGTTAAATGCCTTGCCTAGAGTCACACAGCTAGTAAGGACCAGAGCTGAGGTTCAAAAGCAGGTCTCCAGACTCCAGACCCTCCTCTGGTCCTCCTCCGATCTGACAGTAATAGGGAGGGCAGTGGCCTGGAAGTCAGGACACTCACATGCCAATTCCAGTTCTGACTTATAAATAATGTGACCTTGGACAAATCACTTGACCTTATGGGTTCATCTTTGAAATGAGAGTTACAATAATGTAAAAGTGAACAGTTTTGAAAGACCTAGGAACTCTCATCAACCATGAGTCCACAGGACCAGTGAGGAAGAGAAGTGCTAGACAAATGCGCAGAATGAGTCCCATGTTTGGACATGACCAATGGGGGAATTTATTTTGTTTGACTATGTATATGTTACAAAATTATTATTTTCCTTTTTTTTTAAGTGGGAATAGGGGGAGAGGGAAGGAGAAAATATGTTTGAAAATTTAAAAAACCCTTTTTAAAAACCAGTTTGTAGTCTCAGAAGAAAATGTCAAACCATTCCAGTATCTTTGCCACGAGAGAAGTTGGACACGGCTGAAAAACAACTGAACAACAAAGTGTCAGCTCTGACACTAACTGGTCCTGTAATCTTGGAGAAATCACCTTCTTATCTTCAGTTTTGTCATCCATCAAATGGAAACAATAATGTTTCACAGGATTGCAAGCTCAGTCGATTACACCATAGAGTGCAAGTTCGTTGACAGCAGGCCCTGTTTCTGTTTTATCTTTGTAGTCCTACTGTCTAGCACAGTGCTCGGTACATGGTAGACACTAAGTCCTTGTTAAATGAATAACTTGTGGATCTTATGAGATAATGGGCAAATAAGTGCTTAGGAAAGCATTAGATAGCCATCTGGTTGTTTTTTTTTAAAGACCTTGTTCCCAGGTTTATGCCCTGTCCCTCCTCTGGCCTCAGACTCTGTGGCTCCCCAGGGCTGAGGGGCCAGCCAGCCAGTCCTATCCCCTTCTTTCCCAGCACAGCCCCAGCAGTGACTCTCACTTCAGGGCCCGGCAGCCAGACTGTCAGCATCCCCTGTCCTGGCCCACCTTCACTTTGGGTCTGTTCCGGGGATGAGTTGGTATCTGACTGAAGGATGAAAGCAGTTCAAGCCCACCTGGCCACAACCTCTCTGTTCTCCCAAGAAAAGCCTGACCATGAATTTCACTCAGGTCCCTGTTGCAGGGGATCAGTAATATAAGAAGGCCTCATTTCCTACCTAGGGTCAGATGATTTCAAGCTGGAAGGGATCATCTAGTATAACTTCGTCATTTTGCAGTTGAGGAAACTGAGGTACAGAGAGAGAAAGTCACTTTCCAGGTCACATAGGTGTCAGGGGTGGGATTTGAACTCATCCTCTTTATTATTTTTGAGCAGACCACCCTCACCCAAAGAGGAATTTTGAGGGTAGCAGTGCCCAGAGTGTTTCCAGAATATGCTCCAGTCCCTGAATATTATAGGAACATAGAAACAGGCTCTGCAGATCAGTCGTCCATTGGCGGGGAGCACTTAGCTTGACCCCAGTGAGCTTTTTACCTAAAAACTAGGGCACATAAATGTTCTGAGTGAGAGTGGGGGAGGAGGTAGAAAGAAGAAGTAAGAGGTGGCATCACAAGGAAGGTTGAATATTCCTGGCTTGGAAGCTGTCTCCTAGGTCACTGTGGCAAAGGAGATTTGTGTTTGGGGAGGAGGAGAGATAAGACCCCTTGGTTTCCCACCAGTGGCTGCTGTTACTGGCAGCACTGGGGCCACTGTACTGGGGACCAGGCACTGTGCTCCTATCACATTACCCCTCTTCCCTCCCTCTCTCTGTTCCTTCTCTTGTGCCTGGCACAGTGCCCTCCCTGCAGTGCCCAAGCTCAGCCTGAACAGGGTGTGTGTGTGTGTGGTGTGTAGGGGATGGTACTTCTGCCCCCTGGAGCAGAGAAGGAGAGAGGGCAGTTGAGGGACATGCCAAGATCCCTGACATGTACTGTCCCTGTGCTGAAGGGATCCCACGGATGGCTCCTTACCTAGAGCCCCCTCGTTCACCTGGCACCTATCTCAGCTGCTTTGCCTGGGCTCAGTATCCTCAGAGATGCTCAGACTTGGCTAACTGAGCCCTGTACTGCCAATGGTTGGGCTTAGAGCACCATCTCCAGTCACTGCGGCCAATTTAACCCTTTCTAGCTGGCAGTTTCTCCCTCCTGTCCCCCCCCCCCAATCACCTCCCCTTCCACCATGAGCACAGATTCATAGGTCATTAGAGAATACAAGACCTTAGAAATCACTTGCTGTCAACCCTCCTTTTACTGTGGGACAAACTGAAGCCCAGAGAATGTAACTCAGCCAGCGTCACACAGTTAGCAGATATTGGGCTAGAGACTGGAACCCAGGTTTCCAGATTCTTAGCAACAGCCCCTCCCCAAAGACTTGTTCCCCCTCTTTTGTCCTGTTGTCTCCCTACAAGAGAGCAAAAGTTTAATCTATTGCTTGAATGACCAGCAGGGTTCTGGCTGTTCCAAAGGTGGAAGGACTGGGGAAGGCAGACTATTCCTACCTAAACTGAACTGGCCTCCCATCTGAAGCAGTTTTCAGTGGACCCCTACCCTTCTTCCAGTCTCAAGTATTATCCATGCTTCTAACATGAATTTGTTGTGTGGCCACACTTTGGGACTCAGTTTTTCCATTTGTCAAATTGAACTAATAATACCTGTCTTACCTAAAGTCATCATCCTAAAAATATTGAGTGTCTCCTAAGTGAGGACACCATTGTGAGTATCAAATTAAATAAGGAGACATTGAGGTCTGGTGCAAAAAGCCACTGCACTTGGATTCGAATCCTGCTGCTGCCTGTTGCTATTTGAATGACTTAAGGAAAATGGTTCTTCCTCTCTAGGTCTCAGTTTCCTGATCCATAAAATGATGAGGTTGTACTAGATGATCTCTAAGACCCTTCTCCAGCTCTAAATCCCATGATGCTAGTTGTGAAGGGGTTTTTAATAAAGCAATATAGAAATGGGAAGTCCCATGTTTATTATTATTGATAGAGGGTTCTGAAGTGATCTTTGCCTGCTTTAGAAAAGCCCCCAGCCTCAGTATTAGTCCCTCTCCTCTCAGGTTCTTCCCACTCATAGCGATGATCCCATTGGCTACATTATTTGCATGGCCTTAGTTTCCCTAGCCTATATTCCTGCAGTTCTTGGTCCACTCCCACCTGGTCCTCTTGCCCAGGTCGTCTTTAAGTCTTCCTTGTGTGAGGAGGGGGGAAGAGAGGCAGGCAGGGCCCAAGTTGTTGATTGGAAGTTGAGAGACCTGCTTTAATCTTACCCAGCTCTCAGACTATTGAAAAGGATCGTGGCTAACAGTGGAAGTGTCTGTCTTCTCTGCCTCCCCAGTATTTGAGCAGATGCAGGGGCCCTATACCTTAGGATCATGGGATCACAGATTTAGAGCCAAGAGACTTTGGAGGTCATCTAATCCCGCCTCCTCATTTTACAGATGAAGAAACAGAGACCTAAGAAGTAAAGTGACAACCAGTGTCATACCGGTATTAAGTAATAGAAGGGATAGGAACCTATTTCCTTTTACTCCTAATTCAGCGCTCTACCCACTGTAGTGAAAGGAGCAGGAAGATGGATCTGGGATTCAGCTGCCCACTCCTATGAGAGCCCTGTTCTTTCTCCCCCACTTCCCTAACATCGAACAGCTTGGGCCAGTCCAGATACACCTGCTCTCTGTGTACTCTCTGCTACGTGTTCTTCCCTAGAGCAGCAGTTCACCTACCTGTGGTCAGAGGTGGAAGGAGTTTCTGGTTCAAGCACCCGACCCCACCCCTGGGGTCCTATAGCAGCAGGTAGTTGAAGGATCAGTGACGTCAGTGGCAGTCCTCACCTTCACCCTCTTCTCCCATCTGCCTCCATAGGCATTGTGGGTGTCAGAGTCCTCCCCTTCCCTGGGAGAGCCTACCTCCTGTTCTATCATAGCTCCGCCTTCTGCCTAACCAGGCACCCTAATCCTATAATGTTTCCACGTGGTGGATTAGGAGGGATTCTGAGATTCTAGACAAAGAAAAGATGCATTTTTCTAGCCCAGTGATTGAAGCCAAGATGAAAGTTGATCCTACGAGAGGAATGGGGACTGGAGAAGGGGGGTGTGTTTGATGTGGATGGGGGGAGAAATCATGTGTGGTGTGTGTGTGTGTGTGTGTGTGTGTGTGTGTGTGTGTGTGTGTGTGTGCATGTGTGTGTGTGTGGGGGAGGATTACCTGAAAAGGAACAGCAGAACTCTGGTACTTTAGTGAGGAAGGTAAAGTAAAAAAAGTCAGGAAACCCATATCCTTAGGGAGTCCAGGCCAGAGTACTAGCTATGAGGAGGAGGGGGTGGCTGAGAGCAGGGCACAGGCCAGACACCTTGGGGGTTCTTAACCTAGGCTCCATGGACTACCAAGGGATCAATGGGCAGGTTTCAGTGGATTCAGTGGATTTCAGATTTCACTGCATTTTAAAAAGTATATTGATAACTTTCAGTATCATTGGTTCTCTTTGTAATCCTATGTATTTTATTTTATGCATTTTAAAACATTATTCTGAGGAGTCCATAGGTTTTATCAAAGTGCCAAAGGAGTCTATGGCACTAAAAAGGTCAGGAATCCCTGGGCTGGAAGCACTGGAGGCCCAAAGCATTTGTGAGCCAAGGCAGACCTATCTTAGCTCTCGACCCAATGCCCTCATACCCAAAGAGGCAGGAGAGAGCTAGGGTTGGAGTGGGGATGGGGGTAGGGTAGAAAAACAGGGAGAGGGCCACTGATAAAAGGAGCCCGGGCTCAGTAGCTTACCCAGAAAACCTTTGCAGTTCTCAGCAGCTCTGGGAGCCTCCCCAACCCAGCATCCTTTGCATGGGAGCCTGTCTGCTGGAGAAGAAGCCAGCCATCCTGGGGAGAGGTCCACAGCTTCAGCCCCTTCCAAATGCAGCCTGTTTCCTTTGGTGCTCTCAGTAAAGAGGGGCCTGCACAGGTGACTCCCTAAGCACACAGAGGCTGGGTGTGAAATCCTAACAGCCAACCCCAAGGTTTATCCAGGAGCAACCTAGTTCTTGTACCGACCCACCCACACATATGCAGAGCAGGACATACACCTTAAGACACCTCCTGATAGCTTACACCCCTCCACCTTCCTAGGCATCAGGATATCGAAATAGCAGTTTAGGTTTGGCGTTGAAGGTAGGAGTTGGGGAGGGATCTGGGGCTAGTCCAAGACTGAGGAGGGACCCCCTCCCACCAGATACACCAGGAATGAGAACAAAGTTCCTATGCTGCCAGAACTCAGCCAGCTTTCCAGTGAAATGGGTTGGGGGAGGGTGGTGAGTCCTTGGCTCTGTAAAAGAGGACTGTGAATGTATTTGGGGGCATCCATGCCCTAACAGTCTGGGTGCTCAGACTCAGAACTGTTCTTTGCTCCTCCCCACCCCCTACTCCTAGCAGGGACCATCACAAGATCATAGAATAGAATTGCTATTCTTCCAGCCTAAGGGACAAAAGATTGAATCTAGTCTAACCTCCTCATTTTGCAGCCTGAGGTCCAAGATGGGAAATGACTTGCCCAAGGTCACATAGGTAGCCTATAACAGAGCCGGAGTTTCACCCCAATATTTCGGACATATCCAGCGGCTTCTGCCACCATCCTAGCTCTTGGGACACCCAGCAAGTCTCTTAGTTCTTCGGACCCTGGGCCCTTCCCCTTGAAGCCCCATCCCCGCTCCCCACTCCCACGCCCCGCCCACTCCCACGCGTGCTCGCGGACATCCGAGGGGGTAGGGGCGTCTCCAAGAGCCCGCCTCCTGGCCCGACCCATTCCCGGGACCCCTCGCGCCCCTCTTCCGCTCCACTCACCTGAATGTCGGTCCGAGGTGTGCAGGGCACTCTCCCCCGCGCCAGGCGCCCGCCCCCGCCCCGAGCAGGTGGTGTCAGTGTGGAGCCCGCAGCCGCTGCAGCAGCCGCAGCCGCTGCAGCAGCCTCAGCCGCAGCCCGGCCCAGCCCAGCCCCGCGCGTGGGGATGAGCTCTGGGCCCCTGATCCCTCCCTCCCACCCTCCCACCCAGCACCTTTCCTCCCGGACCAGCGACTGCCACCACGGACAGAGCCACGGGGAGCTGGCCCAGCGGGCGCCAGGCTGGAAGGGGTGGGGGTGGGGTGTGTGGGGGTGGGACTTGGGAGCCCCGGCCAGCCCCCTCCCCGCCCAGGCACCCGGGAAGCTTCTGCTGTCACTGGTTCTTGGGGCAGCAAGCAGAGGGGGCGAGCAGGCTCTGATCTGGTTACTGGAAAGCTAACTGAACCAGCAGTAAGGAAACCCGGGTTCCTGTCCCACCTTTGTACCCAACTTGTTAGGTGAACTCATTGGGAGAAGTGTCTGTCACTCCACATTGACGAGCACCTGCTCGGCCTATGTATCAGGCCATCCCTGGGGCTGGGCATATGGAAGCATTACTCAATTGCAGAATGATAGAGATCAAATAGAGTTAAGAGATCAGCTAGCCAAATCCCCTAAATTGATTAAATTTTTTAAAAATTAAATTTCACATAATAGGGATAGGCCCTGGAGCTATGAATTCATTAGTTATAAGGATTTCCCAGGTGAAGAAACTGCTTCACCAATGCAGGTGGGCACCTCTGCAATTCATAACTGGTCTGCCATAAGATGTTCAAAGAATTAACAGTGACAGGGCCAGATGTGTCAGAGGCAGGGTTGGAACCCAAGTATTCCTGCCTTCCAGACCAATTCTAGATCAAGTACCAAGCTGCCTTTTATTTTTAAAAAATATGCTTTAAAATGTATTTTGTTAAATATTCCCAAATGAAAAGTTTTAGAAATGGTTTTTCAAATTTTGAATTCTAAATTCTCTCCCTCCCTTGTGGCCCTTCCCTACCCCTTGAGAAGGCCAGCAATATGATATCGCTTATCATATAAAGTTATGCAAGGTATATTTCTATATTAGCCAAGTTGCAAAAGAAAACACACACACACACACACACACACAAACCAAGAAAAATAAAAAAGGAAAAAAACCATGCTTCACTCTGCACTCAGAGTTCATCAGTTCTCCCAAGCTGCTCAATTCTTTTTTTTTTTCATCAAGATAATTTCTCAACACATCTCTTATTCCTTCTAATCCTCCCTTGTACAAAAGAAAAAAAGAGTTACAAAACCCAACCAGAAAAGCAAACAAATTAAACAGTTTAAACAATATTCAGCATCCCTTAGGTAAATTTTTTTTTCTATTAGGAGGTATGTTTCATCTTCTGTTCTCCAGGACCAAATTTAGCCATGATAATTAACTTGAATTCAGCTGCATTTTTTTTTATTGTTTCCTATTGTATTGGGGGTGTGGGTGGGGAGGGCAGGGTCCATCTGTAAATTGTATTCAGTTTTGCTTTCTTTACTCTGCCTCAGTTCATACAAGTCTTCCCATGTTCTTTCAAATCCCTCTTATATACAATTTCTTTCTTTTTTTTTTTTTACACTTTTTGTTTTCTCTTTTTGGGCCAGGCAATGGGGTTAAGTGACTTGCCCAGGGTCACATAGCTAGTAAGTGTTAAGTGTCTGAGGCCGTATTTGAACTCAGGTACTCCTGACTTCAGGGCTGGTGCTCTATCCACTGTGCCACCTAGCTGCCCCATATATACAATTTCTTACTGGGAGGTAATATCCCATTATACTCATATACCAAAAATTTTTGAGTCATTTCTTAGTACTGATTCCTCAGCATTGATCCCACTTGTTCCTCATTTGTTTTCATGGGTTTTTTTTGTTAGTTTGTTTTTTGGCTAGGCAGTCGAGTTAAATGACTTGCCCAGAGTCACACAGCTAGTGAGTATGATGTGTCTGAGGCTGGAGTTGACCTCAGGTCCTCCTGACTCCAGGGCTGGTGCTCCATCCACTGCTCCCCATTTGTTTTCAACAACAAAGAGTGCCACTCCAAATATCTTGGTATACATGAGACCTTTTTTTCATTGACTTCCTCTGGGTATACTACTCAATAGTGAGATTTCTGTGTCAAAAAGTATATACAATTTTGTGACTTTTCTAACACAAATTCAAATAATTTTCCAGGTCAATTGGACCAGTTCATAATTCTACCAACACACACATACATAGATACTATATGTGTTTATCATTGTGTCTGTGTTCCTTCAATTATTTACTCTCTTTTAACATCTTTGCCAATTTGATGGGTATGAAGTTGTTTCAATCTGTATCTCTCTTGTTAGTGATTTGGAACATTTTTCCATGTGGTTTCTGGTCATTCCCATTTCTTCTGAAAATAGTTTGTGCATATTCTTTGATCTTTGACCACACGGAGGAGTGATTTTTGGTCATATAGTCCATTTCCTATGTAGCCATATAAACTCCAGCTATCTATAACCCAACTTCCACTTTCACTGACAAGTTGAGTCCCTAGGGACTGATTAGCCACATTTCCTTCTTAGTGTTCTAATGTTATCCCTGATGAGAAGCAGCATATGTTTCTAATGCTCTCAGCTCTAGCCCCTGCTCAACCATATTCCCTTAATATCAATCCCCAGTTAGTTTCTCTCCTATATTTTATATATATATATATATATATATATATATCTCCTAACCCTAACCCAGTTAACATCAATTAGATTTTACAAAGGGATCTTAACTGAGAAGACGTAGTAAGAACACAAGTACTAATATATAACCCTTCAAACTTGGGACACACCCCTCTACCATCTTGGTTTTTGGGGACAGTGTGCTCAAACTTGAAGAGGTCACTACAAAACACTTGTTGCACCAAGTTCATTTCTGAATGGTGCATAGCCTAGCAGTAGATGAGTCGCTCCAGCTTCTGGGCTGGGTCAAGCAGGTTGATCTTCAGGACTGCACCAGTACCTCACCCTGCTTGCCTGCAGGTCTCCAGTTCCTGGACATCAGGTGGTAGATCACTCACTTTTTCGATCTTCCAAAACTCACAAGGTTGTAACCATGTTAAATATTTCTTCACTTAAGAGCATTAAAAGACAGATTCAAAAGAGTCTAAGATTAGGGGCCAAACGTATGCATAACCAGAGTGAGAAGAGCAAAATGACGTTGATGTCTGGCACTCATTCCCCAGAGACTTTCAGCTGTCACTGCCTTGATCAACACCAGGAAAAAAGAACATGAGGCTGACTCAGCAACCAATGAGAGTGCCCCTCTGTAGCACACAGTAAGCAGACAGGAAATGGTCATAGAATGATGATATGAAGTCCTTCCATTATCCATGTCTGGAAGCATGTTCAGCAAACATCCACTTGGGGATTGCATCAGGCAGAATACTGCTGTGTCTGCTCCTAAACTGAGCCCTCTCTAGCCTGTCTCCCATTATACTTATCTTGGCTATCAGACTTGTAGCAGATATTGGATGCAAAGGTTTTCCACCATGTGACAGCACTGTTTCTGATTCTACTGGCATTGACTTTGTTCATCAAAAAGTTTTTAACATATAATCCTAATTTATCTTTCGTGATTATCTGTCTCTTGTTTGGTTAAGAATTCTCCCTTTTGCGACATAGTAGTTGCAAAAGGTGCCTTCTGTTCTTTAATTTTTTTGGCATAATGTGACCTTTTACATTAAGGCCACACCCATTTGAGTTTATTGTGACATATGGTGTAAGATGCTATTCTAAACTTTTTTTTTTAATCAAACTGCTTTTCAGCTTGCCCTATAGAATCTGTTGGATGAGAGGCAGCCAAATGACATATAGAAGATAGAAGGCAAAGAATGTCTTGGAGTTACAGAGACCTGAATTCAAATTCTGCCTCAAACACATCCTAGCCATGTGACCATGGTCAAGTCTGCTTACCTCTTAGTGCATGTAGCAGTTCTCTAAAACTATGAGTTACAGAGCAATTATAAATCTGTATTAGTGGAGGAGGGTTCCACAATGGGCATTCTCTGCACAAGTGAAATCAGAGGTCATGACCAAGAAAACTTCTCAGACCACAATTTCTCAGCAGTTTGTATACTTCTAACCTCCCTAAGTTGACACACGGACATACTTTGTTTTTTTGCACTTTGCAGATATCGCACTTTTTAAAAACAGATTGAAGGTTTGTGGCAATCCTGTGACAGTTTTCTAATGACATGTACTCACATTGTGTGTCTGTGTCACATGTTGGTCATTCTTGCAATATTTCAAACTTTTGCATTATTATTATATCTCTTATGGTGATCTGTGAGCAGTGATCTTTGATGTTACTATTGTAATTGTTTCGGAGTGTGCCCATATAAGATATGAATTTAATTGATAGATGTTGTATATGTTCTGACTGTTCCACCAACTGTTCCAGCTGGTCTTTCTACCTCTCCCCATTCCCTGAGACACAATATTGAAGAATATTATGCAAACTTAGTTGATAAAGCAGCAGCAGGGTTTGAGAGGATTAACTCCAATTTTGATAGAAGTTCTACCATGGGTAAAATACTATCAAACAGCATTGCATGCTACAAAGAAATCTTTTATGAAAGGAAGAGTCAATGGATGGGGCAAGCTTCATTGTTGTTTTATTATAAGAAACTGCCACAGTCACCCAGGCTTCAGTAACCACCATCCCCATCAGTCGGCAGCCATCAACATCAAGGCAAGACCCTCTACTGGCATAAAAAAAAATTACAACTTGCTGAAGACTCAGATGAAAGTTAGCATTTTTTTTTTAGCAATAAAGCACTTTTAAATTAAATACGTACTTTTTAAAGACATAATACTATTATTGCACACTTAATAGACTACAGTATAGTGTAAACATAACCATTATATGCACTGGGAAACCAAAAAAATTTGTGTCTCGCTTTGTTGTGACACTTGCTGTATTGCAGTGGTCTATAACTGAACCCACAATACCTCTGAGGTATGCCTATATAAGGGACAGCTAGTTGATGCAGTGGATAGAGTGCCAGATTCATTTTCCTGAGTTCAAAATTGGCCTCAGACACTTGTTAGTTGTGTGACCCTGGGCAAGTCATTTAACCCTGTTTGCCTCAGTTTCCTTATCTGTAAAAATGAGCTAGAGAAGAAAATGGCAAACCACTCCAGTAAGAAAACCTCAAATGGGGTCATGAAGAGTCAGACACAACTGAGAAAATGACTCAACAACAAAATGCCTATATAAGGAAATTAAGGCCCAGAGATAACATGGCAGCCTCAGATCACATAGATAATAAATAATAGAACTAGGATTCAGTTTTCTCCCTCAGAATCACAGAATCAGAGAGTCTGATGGGATTTCTTTCAGTGGCCATCAAGCCCAAATCATACCTCAAAGGAATCTCCACTCCAATGTACCCAACAAACGTTGGCCATCCAGGTTCCAACTGGAGGCCTCCAAGGAAGAGGAACTTACTACCTTCTGAGGCAACCCACTCAACTCCTGGACAGCTCCGATTGTTAGGAAGGCCTAAATTTTCTTCTTTGTTATTTGTACCCATTGCTCCCAATTCTGTTCCATGCCCTAGAACAGAACAAGCTTAATCCCTCCTCCCTACAACAGCCTTTCAAATACTTGGAGAAAGTTATGTTCCCCTCCATTCTTCCGTTCTCCACGTTAAACAATCCCAGTTCCTTCACATTGGCCCCATGACCTATTCTTGATAAAACCATGCTGATTCTTTGTAATCACAGACTAACTCAATGGCTTGGGTAGAATTGTCATGAGGATCACAAGATAATATCTGTAAAGCACTTAGCACAGTGCTTGACACATAATAGATACTATATAAACGTTAGCTATTATCATCATAACCACTCCATTTTCTAGATAGTTGCCAAACATCTCTTTCATGATTCTTTCTAGAATTTTCCCCAGAACCAAAGTCAAGTTCACTCCAGTTTGTAGACTGTTTTCTTTCCTTCTTTGAAAACTAGTACAATTTTGTCCTGCTCTGCTATAGTGCTCCACACCCAGTGTTATTTCCATTTGACTTGGGAGAGGTAGAGAAAGAGATGATCTTTGACTAGTTAATTTTTGCCTTTCATAGTATATGTAATCACAAGATTTGTTAGCTCGTCAGGAGATAATTACAAGATAAGAAGTATTAGCTCTGATTGTGGTGGAAAAGAATTGGAAATTAAGGGGATGCCCTCAATTGGGGGAATGGCTGAAAAAGTTGTGGGATATGATTGTGACAGGATAAATTGTGCTATAAGAAATGATGAGTGGGATGATTTCAGAAAAAACCTGGAAAGACCTGTATGAACTGATGCAAAGTGAAGTGAGTAGAGCCAGGAGATCTCTGTGCACAGTGACAGCAAAATTGTAATGATGATCAACTATAAATGACTTAACTATTCTCAGCAATGCAATGATCTAAGACAGTTCCAAAGGACTCATGACGAAAAATGCTATCTACCTCCAGAGAAAGGACTAATTTGAATGCAGATCGAAACATACTTTTTAAACTTTATTTTTTCCTGTTGGTTTTTTTGGTTTGTGTTTTCTTTCATGTGACTAATATGGAAATATGTTATGCATGATCGCACATGTATAACCTATATCAAATTACTTACAGTCTTAGGGAGGGGGGAGGAGAGGGAAAGAGGGAGAGAATTTGGAACTCAAATTTTTTGAAAACGAATGTTAAAAATTGTTTTTACATGTAATTGCAAAAATTAAACATTTTAAAGAAAAAAGATAAGAAGTACTAATATGTTAACAAGGTATTAATACTTTAAAATGTGTGAAGTCTTTAACTGAATTAGAAAGCAAGCTCCCCTTTAAATAGGGTTGATTGGTATTAGATAACAGAAGTTGAATATTTCCGGGATGGCCCTTGAAAAAAAAAAAACAGTTGACCCAGTTCTAGTATTCTAGGTCTTGTGGAAAAGACCACTGCACCTATACTAGAGCTTAGGGGCAGGGGATTTTTTTTCTCCCTCTTCCCCCAGATTGATCATGAGGCTCGCTGCCAAGAGACTTGCTCAAAGCAAGACATCCATTTCCACAGTTGTCAGTGTGGGAGCATTTGAGGTCCACTGAAGGGAGTAGAGATACCACAAATAGATATGGACAGAGAGGGGCAGTCACCAGAGATCAATAGTAGCTTCAATGAATATGACCTCTGGCAACAGGAAAAAGGGCCAGTAAGAGACTCAAGAGTTAGTCAGTATCGGCAATTCAGAGTCCACTTATGGAGAAGAGCAGACCCTGGGGCCCAGGAGAATGACCAGCTCAAAAGAGAGGCTACACGTAGTTGTTGTTCATCCTTCGTTTTTTTGAAGAGAATCAATGACGTCACTTGTGTGTGAACTGGATTTAAGTGAGGCAGAGCTGTGAAAAGTTGTCAGCCTCACTCTCTCTAGGAACAGGGGTAAGACATTGCTTAGATTTTGATGGTTTAGAATGTGATGCTACATCCAGAGTTGAACTACGAAGAGTTGGACATGATTGAAAACAATTAAACGACAACAAAATCTTTTGTAGTTACTGTTGTTACAATGCCATCTTAAAAAATTCCTTTGCTAAGAGCTAATTGTATCTACTGGCTAGCTGTTAATGGCAAGCACATTGATGTGGGCTCATAAACTATGTTAAAAGGAGTACCACCTTCTCCTCAGTGGGGACACTGAGTATCCTAGAATCTAAGTTAGCAGCTAGCCTCAAGGGTGGTTCCCCAGAGGGGTGTTACTAGCTACATTAACTGTTATTGTTCGATGGAGCCCAACTCTTTGTGACTGCATTTGGAATTTTCTTGGCAAAGATGCTGGAGCGGTTTGCCATTTCCTTCTCCAGCTCATTTTACCAATGAGGAAATTGAGGGTTAAGTGACTTGCCCAGAGTCACAGCTGGTAAGTGTCTAAGGCTGGATATGAACTCAGGAAGAGGAGTCTTTCTGATTCCAGGCCCGGTGCTCTATCCACTGCATCACCTATCCATCCCTAAGCTGCTTATCTCATTAAAGTGTCCATCACAATTAAAGTTCATTATTACTCATTGAACACATTAATAGGGTTGAGTATATTAGTTTAGGAAATGATGTCTAGGGAATGGGGCACAAGACAGGTAGTTTGTATGTTAAGGGAATCAGAAAAATGGTGAAGCTTTTGAAGAGAGCCAGCTTACATGATGGGGAGTTTCCTTAAGCATCTAAGATATGATAGGGAGACAAGGAAAGGTTAAGCCTAGTATTATCACTGGAAAAATCAAAGGACTGGAAATGAGGAGACCTGGCTTCCCAGATCCAGCTCGGTCACCAACTTGTCCAGTGATCTCAGGCAATTCACTTTACTTTCCTGGGCCTTATTTTTTGCCTCTCTAAAAAGGCTGGAATATCCCTAAGGTATTTTGAAGCTTCAAAATTCTTTTATTCTGTGAAACAAAACTTTGTTTGCTCCTCCTCTGGCCTGAGGTTAGACATGCAAACCTAGTGGAGGGAGGGAGAAGGGGAGGAAGAGGGGGCAGAAAGCTGTGGATCAAGGAGTGACCGGAACAAGGCTCGATAAATCACATGGGCCTGAGGACAGCAGGAACTTTTCCCTGCAATTAGAATGTTGTTCCCCTTTGCCTTTGCTTGAGCCATCACCCCACCAATTCAGTAAGTGATTATACTGATGGTGAATTACTCTCCTATGTTCTCATGCTTGTTAATTTTTTTAAATTAATTTATTTTGATTTATCAACAATCACTTCCATAAGCTTTTGAGTTTTAAATTTTTCTCCCCTTCCCTCCCTGCCTCCCTCCCCAAGATGGTGAGCAATTTGATAGTCGTTAGTCTTACCTTATCTTTTAGACCATAGTACCCTAGAGAGCAAAGGGCTGAGACTTTTACAGAGATCCATAGCAGATGCTCAATAAACACTTGGTGATTGCCTGACTGAAAAGGGGAAAATTAACCTTTTCTTTTTTAAATTCAATCTTCTTTTATTTTTCAGCTCTGAATTCTTTCCGTGACTTCCTTTTCTCTTCATCCTATGCAGACTGATGCATAGATGTGTGTGTATGTATTTATATTGATATCTCTATATATAGATATCTAGATAGGCATGTCTATCTAGATATCTATATCAATCTAGCTATTGATAGATATTATATATAGATATGATTGGATGATCTCATAGGTCTCTTCAAAATTCTACAACTCTGTGAATCAAAACTTTATTTCTCCATCTTGCCTAGGTTGGCCTGAAAGCCATTCAAGCCAAGTAGAGGGAGGGATAGAGCATATATCTTATATATAGATAGAAGAATGATAGATAGACAGACAGACATAGACATGGCCAATGTGGGAAATGTTTTTCTTGACTACACGCTTTTAATGGGTTTTGTCTTTCTTGCTTTTATTATGGGGGGTTGAGGGTGGAGATGGGAAGGAGAAAATGCATACCTGAAAGTCAAATCTAATTAAAAACCCCAAACGTGTATTATTATAATTTGAGTGGGGTGAGATCATAAGATCGTAGATTTAGAGCTAGAAGAGACAGCCAGGGTCATCTAGCCCAACACCCTTAATTTATGGATGAGAAGACTGAGGCCCCTAGAAGTAAAGTGACTTGTGCGTTCCTCTGTGCTTCTGACTTTCTAGACTTCAACACCATGGCTAATCTGTAGTCTCCCTCTGGAATTCCCATCAAACCCTGCAGCCTTCTTACCCTGGAACATCCCTCTGCTGTGCTTGGAGAATTCCTCCTGGGACCTCCATTTTGTGGAGGGGCCCAGGCTGGCCAAGCTTCATTCATTCCCCTACTGGCTGGGTTTCTGATTTCTTGCGCACCTTTCAACCCTGCTCCCCCACCCCCTTTCCAGCTCCCTTTTGTGCACTGTCTTCCCCCCTTAGATTGTAAACTCAAGAGCAAGGACTGCCTTTTCGTTTGCATTCGTATTCCCCAGTGGTTAGCATATTTGTTGTTGTTCAGTCATTTTTTAGTCAAGTGTGACTCTCTGTGACCCATTTAGAGTTTTCTTGGCAGAGATACTGCAGTAGTTTGTCATTTCCTTCTCCAGCTCATTTTACTGATGAGGAAACTGAGGCAAACACAGTGTAGTGACTTGTCCAGGGTCACACAGGTAGCAAGTATCTGAAGCTGGATTTGAACTCCAGGTCTTCTTGACTCTGGGGTCTGTACTCCTTCCACTGTGCCACCTGTCCACTGCCCTGTTTAGCATAAGCCTTAACAATGCTTCTGCCTTGCCTTGCTTAGGTCACACAGGCAGTAAGAACCAGAGATGGAATTTGAACCCATGACTTTCGACTCCAAAGTCAGCATTCTTTCCATTGATCACCTTTGGCTTAGTAGATGAACTGAGCCTCAAAACACAACAAAACGACAGTAACATTTTTGGAGTGGATTCAAAACCAGTGCAATCTTCAAGAAAGCCTTTTTGACAAGGAAGAGCCTAAATTAAATGTTCCCGAGTCACTCCTAACCAAACATGTGAGAGCAGCACAGGCTAGATCTGTTGTCTGAGGCTGGGGGAGCAAAGCAGATGGGTGAAAATTTTTGTTGTTTGATGCCCTCACAAAAGTATACTAGCATGAATTCTTGAAATGATGAAGGCTATTCCTCTCCAATTTCCATTAACTGATTTAATGCCCATGAGAGAGAAGAGGTTGGTTGAAACTGATAAGGAAGATGAAGGAAATGTAGGGGCTGGTGCTGAAATAATTATACAAAATTATTGCATAGAAACATATTTACTGTGGGTTTTTTTAAATATGTCTTCCAATTAAAATAAAAATTGCTTTCAACCTGCCCTTGTAGCCAGCATCAAGGGAAGTCACCATTGTGGAAAAGGGGTCCAACATCCTTGTCACTACCACCACTAAACATTGACCTACTACCACCCACAGTCAGGTAAGCCTGAGTCCCACGGACAGCAGCATCCTTCAGACCCCTCAGCCTTGCTTCCAGCCCAGCCCCCACTGCCAAAATTGAGAACAACCCTAGTGGAGAAGATGGCCCTCTATCCTTGTTACCATCATCATCAATTGCTGAGAGATTGTCCAGTCACCCTAAAGGAGAGGCAAGGGATTGCATGTGTTAGGTGTGGCAAACCATCTTCACCACCACCTCAATTCTGACCCTTGGTAGAGATAGTCTAGGACCCTGAGCCCACCCCCTAAAATTATTGGTCCTGCTTCCAATTTGGCATCATTGATGTACACAACCCTTGTGGAGAAGAGCCTTTGCTTCACCCCCACCCCCACCAACTGCCACTAACTGGCAGATATCCCTAAGAGCTCTGGCAGAAACAGCACCTCCACTCCAGATCACTGGCCCTACTTTCACAATGGCTGCAAAGCCATAGTCCGGGAAAGCAATCCTCCTGGACATTTGAACTTGGAGCTGCCTCAGCAGGTCCTTCAGCCCCCAGCCCTCCTGGTAGCCATAGCGACCAAAGCCCTAGAAAAGAAAAGTCCTTGCTGTGATTAAATGATCCAACATCAGAAAATAAGAGAGGTTCTCTTGGGTTTCTTTTCTTTGCTTGTTTTTAATGGAAACGACATTTAGGAACATCTACTAGCCTTTGCTTTTCTGCTGCACTATAAAGACCCCTGGGCTTTTCCATTTGACATCCTCTCAGTGTGTTATCCTCCCCCTATTAGAATATGAGCTCTGGAGGGCAGAGACTTTTCTATTTGTAACCCCAGCACTGAGCAAAGTACTTTGCCCATATAAAGTATTTAATAAATGCTCATTCACTCACTTTTATTACCTTTGCTCTCTTCCATCAGGTTGTGTTCAAATCATATTTAAGGGGAAAATTATGATCTATTCAGACTGATTTGGATAACTAGGTGATGCAGTGGATAGAGTGCTGGGACTATGATCAGGAAGACTCATCTTCCTGAGATCAAACCTGGCCTCAGACACTTAATAGCTGAGTGACCCTGCACTAGTCATTTAACCCTGTTTGTCTCAGTTTTCTCATCTGTAAAATGACCTGGAGAAGGAAATGGCAAACCACTCTAGCATCTTTGCCAAAAAAAAAAAACCCAAATAGGGGCAGCTAGGTGGCGCAGTGGATAGAGCACTGGCCCTGGAGTCAGGAGGACCTGAGTTCAAATCCGACCTCAGACACTAACACTTACTAACTGTGTGACCCTGGGCAAGTCACTTAACTTCATTGCCTAGCCAAGAAAAAAAAAGAAAAGCCCAAATGGGCTCACATTCTAATGGGGGAGGATAACACATTGAAAGGATTTCAGTTGCAAGTCAAATGGACAAGCCCAGGGGTCTTTTTAGCGCAGCAGAAAAGCAAAGGCTAGTAGATCTTCCTAAATGTCATTTCCATTAAAAACAAACAAAAGAAACCCAAAAGTCAAACATGACTAAAACGACTGAACAAGAATACTGAGACCAATTGGGTACATTATTGGTACTAGGAGATTGTAAGAGTTGCATTTGGACTCCCAAGCTCCCAAATGCAGAATATTAGAGCTGGAGACGATTGTCTAGTAATCAGGGCTTCTTAACCTGAGATCCCTGACCTTGTTTTAAAAACATTTCAAGTGACTGGATTTCAATGTAATTAGTTTCCTTTGTAATCCTGTGTATTTTATCGTTTGCTTTAAAAACATTATTCTGAGATAAACTTCCCCAGACTTCCAGAGGAGTCTATGAAACAAAAAGGCTAAGAACTCCTGCTTGAGTTCAATCTCTTCATTTTATGGGGGAGGGGAGGGGAAAATGAGGCCTAGGGAGGTGAAACAACTTGTCAGTCAGTAGATGAACATTTATTAAGCACCTACTACATACCAGGCACTGTACTAAGCACTGCTGATACAAAGAGGGGCACAAGTTGGACCCTGCTGCGGAGGAACTCCAGCACTGGTCTTAGGGTTCAAGGTCACATGGCTAGCAGGTCTGAAGGTTGGGACCTGAACCTGACTACGGTCTTTCCAACACACAACACTGACCATTTTTCAATTGGTGCTACTTCTAATCCAGATCATTCCCGGATCAGCTCCCCACCAGGAGCCACTCCTACAGATAGGAGTGAAGCCATTTATGGTGCCCTTGGCAACAAAGGGTCCCACCAACATTCTTACCTCTACTTACTTCTGCTCATTCCCTTACCAAAAATTAACCTGTCCTTTAAGGCTTAGCTCCAAATCTTGCCAGGCTCTACCAGCCCATACCGACTTCCCACACCTCTGAAATTCTGTGGTCCTTCTAGTCTGTAGAGTAACCGGGTCATTTGTGCATGGGACTATACATTATCCTATCGTTCTTTCATCTTTCCTGTATAGATTATAAATTTGGAAGGCAGGAAATTAGGCCTTACATTTCTTTTGTGGCCCCCATAGTACCTAGGTCAGTGCAAGGCATGTCCTGGATAGGTCAATAATTAATTTGTTGACTGTACTTGAAAGGGATTTTTTTAGGCTATGAGATTGAGGCCATGAAACTGGAGGATTAAGACTCAAAAGTCTCCTTAAGTTGTCTTGAGCTGGGTCTAGAGACCTTTAAGGGTTAAAACTGCTAAGCACGACAGGCATTAAGAGTTTGTACGATGGAATGGAATGAGGTGGTTGGCCTACTTATTGGTTCCTCCCCATTCTTCTCTCACCTCCTTGACAGCTGGTTGCACAAACTTCCTGAGTGGCTGATTTCCCATCAGCAGATTTTCCAGGCATATCTTCCCTCAGCCCCAGTTTGGCAAACAAGGAAACCTAGTCTTGGTTTTACCAAATAAAAATCGATGAGGACTGATCACAGAATCACAGTATCTCAGAGATGGAAGGCACCTCAGAGACTTAGGCCCTCAGACAAAATGCCTTTCTACACTACTGCCAACAGGTGGTAATGGGGGAAAAACCTCCACTGGGAGGGAACCTACTCCCTTCTGAGGTAGTCCATTTGGGTTCTGAATGTTAGGAAGGTCTCCATTATACTGAGCCAAAATCATCAAGCAGAACAAGTCAGTCAACAAACATTTACTAAGCACTTACTATGTTATGTGCCAAGGATTGTATTAAGTCCTAGGGACATAAAGAAAGGCAAAAATGCCATCACTGCCTTTAAGGAGCTCCACCCCTATCATGTTTCCTCTGAGACTTCTCAAAGTTATCCCTATCCCCATCCCAGTTCTTTTCATCAATCCTCATCTGGCAATAGTTTCCAGTTCCCTCATGATCAGCGATCACTCTCCTTTGGTTGCACTCCAGTTTGTCAATGTCATCCTAAAATGGTAGTGCCCAGGATTGAACATGATACTGCAAGTGTGGTCTGACCAGTGCAGGGGGAATGGGGGCTTCTCCTCCTTCTGTTCTGGACACTATGCTTCTCGATGTGGCCTAGAGCTGAATTAATCTTTTTTGGCTTTCAACTTACATGGTGTTAGTAATTCCCTTGACTTCCCTAGTCTTTTTCATAGCAACTGCTGTCTAGGTGGTAATTTCAGGAGGAAGAGATGCTTTTTGTGTGTTTGTGAATTTGATTTTTTGAACCCAAACATAAGATTTTATGTTCATCCTCATTAAGTTCAATTCGATTAAATCTAGTCCACTGTTCTATCCCATCGAAAATCTTTTGGGATCCTGATTCTGTCATCCACTGTGTTTTCTAGCTCTCATCTTTATGACATCTACCACTCTAATAGTCTTGCTATTTCAATGTTCAAATTCAATTATAGCACACTAAATATGTTATCTAGCTGGCCCCAAGCCCCTAGATTTCACCTCTCATCCATCTTTTCACCTTGGCAATCTTGCCATTTGTCCTTCCACCTGATACAGTACCTTTAGCCCTGGCTACCAGAAAAAAAACTCCCACTCTCCCTAAGGAAGCTAATCTTCAGTTTTGGAATTCAGGCCCTGTATCATGCTGTCCTGATTGGTGAGTGAGTTTATATTCAATTAGCCTACTATCTCTACTCAGCCTTGGACCACTAGGTCAGGCTATGCTTCATACCTCATCTGGTCATCCTAACATGACATGACCAGCTGCCATGATGCCTCTCCCTTCTTCCCACTTGTCTACTTACTCTGGGCTCGAAAATCAAGACCACCATAGTTCCTGTCCTTGTCTCCTCTACAGTCGTCTCCCCCTCTTAGAATATAAGCTCCATGAAGGCAGGGGTCATCTCAGTCTTGAGTTTGTATCCTCAGCACGTATCATAATGCTTATCATATAATAAGGGCTTAATAGTTTTCATTTCATTCACTCATATCAGAAAAAAACAACTGAACAACATAAAGCTGAGGACAGATCGCCATGGCACTCAACTGAAGATATTCCTCCATCAATCCATAAATTACTCCTCTTTGGGTCCCTTCATTCAACCAGAGTCCAGCTAAGGGTATTATAATCAAGCCTGTATCTTTCTGTCTCGTGTGGGAGACTATGCTTTACTGATACCTGGGTATACTATGATTACATCATTCCTTGGATCTACCAGTCTGGTTACCCTTTCAAAAAAGGAAATAAGCTTAGTCTGGCATGACCCATTCTTCATAGTCACATGGGTTTGAAAAGATCATTGCTTCTCTTTTTAAATGCTCACAAATATACCTGCATGTTCTAAGATTTTGCCAAGAATTCAAGAATGTGCTAAGATGCAGTCGATCCGCCTTAGGTTTACAGATGTACTGCTTCCTGAACTACAGGCTCCCCAGAAAAGGTAATTAAATTTCCTGGGGTCTTCGGAGCAGCTGCCATGTTCTTGATTATAGAAGGTTAGAACTAGAAGCAACCTTAGCATTATCCAGTTTGACTTCTTCAATCGGGTCTCTGAAGCCAGGACTAGAAGAACCTGAATCTCTTGACTTTCAGTTCAGCATGTGAAGCATCCTCCACGTGCCAGGCACTGTGCTAAGTGCAGGATCATGGATTTAGAGATGGAAGAGACTTCGGAGCTTAACTAGTCCAAGCCCCTCGCTTTAACGACCAGGACTGACTTGGTCAGTAAAGCTGGCAACTGACCCAGCTACACAATACCACATTGCTGCCTCTTTTAGAAGGTCCACAAACTCATCTTTAGATTTCTTTTCTAGCCTGTGCTGATGTAAGGTGATGAGCATCCAAAGAGGGGGAAGAGATTCACCAACTATCACAGTGTTTCACAGAGTAATAATAACAACTAATATTTATAGAACACCTACTATGTGCCAGGCAAAAATGCTAAGCACTTTTCAAATAGTTTCATTTGATCCTCACAACCACCCTGGGAGGTAGATGCTATTATTATCCCCATTTTACAGATGATGAAACTGAGGCAAACAGAGGTGAAGAGACTTGCCCTGGGTCACGAAGCTAGTAAGCCAGTAGAAGCTGCTGCTCTTCCTGCCTAGCCTCATGCTCACGATTTCTTATTCAACCTTTAGGTAACAGCAATTAAAAAGTACTGGCTTTTGATTGACTATAAGGCTCTCTGACATGTCCTTCAACTTTTTAAATTAAATATCTTCTGGGGTTTTTTTACATGTGGCTTTCATTTCTGAATACATTTTTCACTCTAGTGTTTGGATACTGCACACTTGGGAAGCATCGTACCTTGTGATTTTTTTTCTCTGAACGTTCTACATCACGGTTGTCTATGGCCAGAATCTCCTGGACAAGACCTTCCTTCTACATTGTGATCAGCAGAACTCCACTCAGGGATCACAGCTGATTTCAGTGATGTGTTAATTCCAGAAATACAGAATAAAACTGAGCTTATTTTGTGGCTGAAAGTGAATCTGACTGCAGAAAAAACACAATAATAGGGCTCCCCCTAAGTAAGCTGCACCACCTTGGACAAATCACTTCAGATGACTGGATGAGACAGGCAGTGTGGGGTAGTGGATAGTGTTGGATTTGGGAGCCAGGATTACCAGGGTTCAAACCCTGCCTCAGACACTTAGCAGCTGTGTGACCCTGGGCAAGTCACTGAATGTCTCTTGGTGTCTCCCATTCCACATTTGTAAAATAAAGCAATTTAACTCAACAACCTCCATAGCCCCTTTCAGCTCTACATCTATGATCTTATGGCTCTCAGGTTTTACAAATGAAACAACAGAGTTGGTTTGATTTAGACAATGACGAATCCTAGAGCTAGAGAAGTGACCGTCTGATCCAGTTTAAGGCCAGCAGGTATTGCTATCCCCATCTCCCGCCCCCATGCCTTTGCACACACTTGCCTGAAATGCACCACTGCCTCACGTTGAATTTGGATTTGTCATTTGCTTTAAGGATCAACTCTGGTTTCACCTATGAGAAACCACTGCTGATTTCTCTAGCTGACAAATTATTTTGTATTATATACTGTGTAAATGTTGTATTCTCCTAGGAGAATGTAAGCTCCTTAGAGGCTGGGGCTATTTTTAAAACTTGTATCCTTAGTTTTTTGTACAGGGTCGACACACCACCACCAATATCTACATACTGGGGGTGTGTGTGTGTGTGTGGTGTGTGTGTGTGTGTGTGTGTGTGTGTGTGTGTGTGTGTGTGTGTGTGTTTTCTCCTTTTGAGCCTCATAATAATCCTATTAGGTCGGTACAGTCAGGCCAATTCGAGCTCCATCCTGTTCTGCCTCTGCCAGTGCCACCTATGAGCTGGTACAGCTGTGGCCCGAGTCGGCTGGATGAGATGATCTATAAAGGTCCTTCTTGCTCGTTCAGTATCCCCTGACTAGCAATAATGATAACTCTGCCCAAGCCAAAACTCATGTGGAGTCACGCACAAGCCTGTTAAGGAATAATTTCACAGATCAAAGACAAAAGAGCTCAGTTTGTTTAATTTGTAGAGATGGTTAGGTTTTGACTAGTTACAGCTCTCACATGAAGAGGTTCACCACAGTGTAAAAACAACACAAACTCCATTACATTTAACCAAGTAAAATGACCACTGCCGAGCCCATAACGTGTGTCTGGATAAAATGAAATCAGCAACTGCCCAGGTCACTATATCAAACAGTAAATTGCTATTTATTTACAATAATCCCCAGGGAATAGAGTGCTTTGATTAAGAGTCATAATAGAGAGGGCACAGATTAAAGGAATTTCCAAAAAGTTAGATTGCAATAAAATCCTCTCAGCACTAGGAGAAGACTGACCACCACTGAAGCTGCCTTTGAGGGTTCAGAAGGCACATCAGAATGGGGGTGGAAGGTGGGTCGTGGCATCAGCATGGACACCAATTTTCACTGTAGATGTAGAAGGTAGGGCTGATTCCATGACACATTCCAGAAACTGTGGCTTCCAGTAACATACTGATCAGAACGACGAAGGTAGGGATCAGCAGACCTGGCCCCCAGTCGTGGCTGCACAACCCTGGCAAAATAGGGGTAACAGCTATCACTGGTATGGCTGACCTTATAAGTACTTTGTAAGCTGTAATGTGCTACCAAATGTGAGCTCTAGTCACTGGAGGACCGAAAGAAAAGACTTCAAAGTTCTTTGGACTCCAGAAAAAGATCAGCTGCACCTAATGTTACTTACTGAGAAGTGGCACCTTTTTGGCAGATATTCAGTCTTTCTATTTGTTTATGCTCTCACTGTCTAGCTTTTCCTTCTTACTGACTGCTATTACCAGAGATGTAAGCTGGAAAATAAGTTATTTTTTAAAATAGTTCTCCTCTGCATCATGTGAAAGGCTTTACTTCTTGTGACTTCAAAAATAAAAATGGGAGACAAGTTCAGACAAGAACAGCCCTGCTTCGATGTCCAGCCCATGCTCCTCTTTATTCTGAGCTTTTCAAACACAAACAAAAAAACTCTTTTGACTTCTTCGAACCTCAGCAGTATGCTGGAGATGCCAGTATTGGTTTACCACCACCTGAGCCTTCAGAAAAGAGATGTCTGCAGCTCCTTTTTGAACATGCCTTCAAAGTGGAGATCCTGGGCCATGAGCTCTTCTTCAACATCATCTAGTGCCCACTGATGATCAGTGAGCTCCAAAGCTTCCCACTCGGTCTGTGAGGAAAGAAGGTCCCAGGTCTGTGAGCCAGCAGAACAGGACTAGGGAGGTGGTGGGGAGTGATGGGGGGGGGTGTCTGAAGGGTAAGCCCTTTCTACTTCAATGGTATGGAGGCTCCTTTAAGGCCTCCATGAAGGTTATCTCAGCATAAGCTAAGTCAGAGTGCTGGCCCTACAAAAGAATGTATAATATACTTCATCACACATGACCTCAATAGTTTGACCTTAGTTAGACCAGAGAAAGATTTGCTAAGAAAATAAAAAGAAGAATTCTCTTTAAGTGCTTCTATGTAACAGTCCTGCTAAAATACTTAAATTTACTGATTACAAATGAATAATTTAGTGCTTAAAGCAGCTTCAGCAGAACCTTACTCAGTGTGAAAGTTATTAAAGGTCCTTTAAAAAGACAATTTTAGATTTCAATATTGGCCAGCCCTCTGGTTCAGTTAGTTAGGTTTTACTGCAAATAGAAACAAAATTAAACAAGTTTAATAACTTAGGATGTGTCCTCCTTTACCCTGCCACACAAATAATCTACAAAAATTGATTTTTTCTCTCTATACAATTCACCTCTTAAATCTATTTTATGCAGTCAATTAGAAGGCTTGATCCTTAATCAGGCCTTCTGTATCAGAATGAATCTAATTTCATAACTAGAATCAAACTTGGCCACAAACATACAAAATGAACACAAAGATATAAAGATGGATGTTCCTAATGCAAGAAGAGATGTTTAAATGGAAACGTTGTATTCAGAATCACATACACACACTAAGATCTCACTTTTTAAAAGGAACTCTGTGGTAAGTTTCTTTGAAAAGCAAAGAAGCTGTAGGCATTATTGAACAACACAGGTATTGCTATACATTTCAAAGCCCATCTTCTCCCTGCCCCAGAGGAATTCGTGACTACCTTAAAAGCTTTGTTGGTGTCTGCAGGCATGGCCATGGCTGCTCCTGTCATCTGCTCCTGCATCACTCGAGACTGGTCCGCAGCTGCAACAGAAAGCATACAAACAAGACTAACTTAGGAGAGCTAGGCCACCCTTTTCACTTTTCTAGGGCTTCTCAGGTGCCTTCCCTGCAAAATGAGACAGCAAGGTCCCTTCAAGCTCACAAAGGACATGAGAGGTGTAAACTCAACATGAAAGATCAATTCACATATGTGTGTGTGTTTACATGTGTATACAAGTGGTCAGTTGACATCTCGCCTCCCTCAAATACCAACAATGGCTCTAGGATTGCAGATAAATCACCTGCACCAGTCTCCATGCTGATCCGGTATGTCCTTGCCTGCTCTAGGGAGCTGAATGCACGCTCTGCACGCAGGGCATTTTCTGGGAATGCCTCCTATCCCATACCTTGATCTTAGAATAAAACTAAGAAACTGGTTACTGGGTGTTAGTTCTGTTGCATCCTGAAGACCCACCTGACTACTAGGTATTTACTGACTCAGGTATCTGGTTGGATCTCTTTGCCATCATCAAATCCTGATCTCAGGTGTTTAAGGAGAGAAGCTGCAGAAACTGACCTGATCACTGGGATCATAAAACCCTGCATACTCTGATCTCCAACAATTACATTCCATAATGGCTCTAAGCTCCCACGTGCCTATGTAGGGCTTTAGCCTACCCTGTGGGGGCTGCCACACTGACCTGAGTAGGGGCAGTCAGCGCTACTTAACTTCCATTAGGAAGCCTTGTGTATCTGACTAACCACAGGAATTTATAGACATAGCATCAGGGCCTACAGAGTATTAGGAGAAAAGCCTTTAAAAATATTAGAATACAACCTGAGAAGCCACAGTCAGCATCCTCCTCTGCCCCCAACACACCGATATTCTTAAAAGGAGAGGCCCAAACGTTCTTTGTTAAGTTATACACAAAATCAGCAAAGGAACAGCTGCAGGCTGAGTTCCAACCCCAATCAGATGTCACAGGTGGGGTGTGTGAAAAAGAGAGAGGGATTAGGCAAGAAAACAAGGAGAGAAGAGGGGATCATGTGAGGGAACAGGGGGAAAGCATGGCCCTAGGTCTGGGGAAGAGAGGAGAAAAACTACCTAAACATGGAGGCTATTGAGAACTGTGATGGGTCGGCACCCTCTGGAGGCAGGGGAGCTCCCTCTCATCAGAGGTCTACTAGTAAAGACAAGGTAACTAGGGCAGGAAAGGGAGATATAAGACAGGGTGGCTTGGCTGGGGGGAAAGAGGGATAGCAAATCTACATTTTCTGATAAAAACGTTTTGGTTACACTCATATCCTCTTGAAAAGAACTGTGCCTTACGCTTTAATTTAAAAATCTCTTGCTGAGGGGCAGCTAGGTGGTGCAGTGGATAGAGCACTGGCCCCGAAGTCAGGAGGACCTGAGCTCAAATCTGGGCTCAGACCAAACACTTGACATGTACCAGCTGTGTGACCTTGGGCAAGTCACTTAACACCGACTGCCTCACTTTAAAAAAAAATCTCTTGCTGAAGATGACTCCCTCAGTTTCCCCATCTGGAAGAGGAGAGAGTCTGCTTCAGCTCTATAGCTATTTTCCTGAGACTGCCTGGCCTGAGGTCCCCTCCCCCTGCTATTGTGCCACCTTCATGGCATCACTCTGCATCTCCTGTTCTCTAAGCAGCCAATACTCCAAGGTGCCATCTCAAGCTGTCTCCTCTTCTTCTACACTCTGTCTCCTCATGTCCTGTGTTTCCATAGGCTCAAATTTCATCTCTATATAAATAACGCCCAAAGCTATAATTCTATCTCTTGAACTTCAGTTTCATATTTTCAACTGCCTGCTAGACACCAGCCAGATATTGTATCTGCATTCCAACTCAACATGTCCCAAACAGAACAAATTCTCTCCCTGCCCTCACTCCCTCAATCAGGAGAAATATAACATTCCTTTGGTTAACTACAAGCGTTGAGGGGAATGATGTCTTCTTGGTAAATGAAAGGTAGTAAATCTTCTGTTTGAATTTTTTTCTTTAACGCTTCTTAATGGAACTTTTTTTTTTCTCAAATAGATCATTTATTTCCCTGCTTTAGTGAAAAGGGCACAAAGATCAGAATTTAATTTTTTCTTGATGGCTCAGGGTCATTATTATGAACATCCATTATACCATCCTACACATGTGAAAGACATGGAACACTGGGCTGCAAACGTACAGAGCTCAACAGAGACCCTGGAACTTGCTCTACTGACCAGAAAGCAAGTTCCTTTCAGGTACATGGCTGTCTACCTTTAAAAAAAAAAAAGAAGTATAACGCATAGCATCCTTCTAGGTAATAGAACAGTATGGGTTTTCTGCCAAATGAACTCTTAAATTACAGGCTAAAGCAGTTTTTCCCTTCTCATCTGCCCCCAAAATCTACTTCTCCCCCCCCGCCCAAACAATGTCATCTGCCTCCTAAATGACATTTAAAGCTTTACTTCCACTTCATCCAGTACCTAGTGAATGCCTACTATTTATGAGGCATGTACCATGTCAAGCAACTAAGGGCAGAGGAAGACAGAGGCCTTGCTCTCACATTGTTTACAGACTAATACCATCAGAAACACCAAGTCCCACTTTGGTCGCCTTGTCTTAGTCTCCTGTTCTCCTTTAACTTGGCTGGTGAAGTATAATGGAAGAATGCCCTGCATCATATCCTCTGTCTGTGCTATCACTTTGCTGAGGGCCTGCTCTGAAGCCCTCACACTCTTCTTCACGGAAAGGGGACCCTTAGGAAGGCATCAGATTTCTGCTTTCTCTCAGCCCTCTTTCACGTCTGACTTTGCCACTTTTCAAGAAAGGCCCACGGAACTGAAAACTGTATGTGCTCATACAGATCTTTTTGTATTTTCAACAGGCACTGAGAAGAAAAGTCAGGGATAGGAATGCTCTCTGACCTACTTCTTCACTGGTGAGCACTCTACAAAGAACCGGGGCAGCTATCTTTTGGGAGTCTTGATAATACAGATGAGACAAATATCCCAGGTGAATTGACATATTACTATTTATGCCCTTTAGCAGTACCACAGATACAGCAGGCACTACTCTAGGCTAATGAAGCAGGCCTGCCACCCAGCACTCACTCTCCCAGGCCGCCATAAAGAGCCGCACTGGCCTCGCCATGAGCACCCTTCTGGGAACCTCTCATTCCTGCAGCCTGTAGCTTTGCAAAACTATTTGTTCCTTTTACTATGAACTTATTTAGCAAATACAGACATTTCAACATACAAAGAACAAAAAAGAGGCTAGGAATATGAATGTGAAGTTCTGTCATAGACACTTTGTCTCAGGTGTATGCTGAATTTAGCAAGGTAGTAACAAAGGTGCCTTGCTTGCTGATGTCCCCTGGATTCTCCCTCTCCTGCCCCCCCCCCTTTTTCCAGCTTCTCCTCTCCAGCGCCCTTTCCTCTCTGTTCTCCCTCTTTCCTTAGCAGCCTCACTCTTGAGAAATGGGCATCTGTGAGGTGCTTCTTTGATAGCCCTTTCCAACTACATCCTGCTATCTCTGCACTTCCTGATTTGGGCTTTTATAAAAACTGAAGGGAAATTGGTCTATAATTTTCTTTCTCTGTTTTGACTCTTCCTGGGTTAGGTATCAACACCATATTTGTATCATAAAAAGAATTTGCTAGGACTTCTTCTTTGCCTATTGTCCCAAATAGTTTATATAGGGGCAGCTAGGTGGTACAGTGGATAGAGCTTCGGCCTTGGAGTCAGGAGGACCTGAGTTCAAATCTGGCCTCAGACACTTGACACTTACTAGCTGTGTGACCCTGGGCAAGTCACTTAGCCCCAACTGCCTCACCAAAAAAGCAAAAAAAAAGTTTATGTAGTATTGGAATTAATTGTTCTTTAAACGTCTGATAGAATTCACTTGTAAATCCACCTGGCCCTGGAGATTTTTTCTTAGGAAGTTCATTGATGGCTTGTTCACTTTCTTTTTCTGAAATGGTGTTAAATATTTTATTTCCTCTTCCATTAATCTGGGCAATTTACATGTCTGTAACTATTCATTCATTTCACTAAGATCGTCAAATTTATTGGCATACAGTTGGGCAAAATAGGTCCCAATTATCATTTTAATTTCCTCTTCACTGGTAGTGAATTCCCCCTTTTCATTTTTGATGGTGGTAATTTGGTTTTCTTCTTTTTTTTTTTTAATCAAATTAACCAAAGGTTTATCTATTTTACTGTTTGTTTGGTTTTTTTCTCCATAAAACTAGCTCTTAGTTTTATTTATTAGTTCAACAATTTTCTTAATTTCAATTTTATTAATCTCTCTTTTGGTTTTCAGAATTTCTAATTTGGTATTTAATGGGGGATTTTTAATTTGTTCTTTTTCTAGCTTTTTTTTAGTCGCATGCCCAATTCATTGATCTCCTGTTTCTCTATTTTATGCATGTAAGTACCAAGAGAGATAAAATTTCCCTTAAGAACTGCTTTTGCTAAATCCCATAAGTTTTGGTATGTGGTCTCATTCTTGTCATTCTCTTGGATGAAGTTATTGATTGTTTCTATGACTTGTTGTTTGACCTACTCATTCTTTAGGATTAGATTATTTAGTTTCCAATTGATTTTTAGTCTATCTTTCCACGGCTCTCTATTACACATAATTTTTATTGCATTGTGATCTGAAAAGGATGCATTTAATATTTCTCCCTTTTTGCACTGGATTGTGAGGTTTTTATACCCTAATGCATAGTCAGTTTTTGTGTAGGTGCCATGTATCACTGAGAAAAAGGTACATTCATTTCTATCCCCATTCAATTTTCCCCAGAGGTCCACCATATCTAACTTTTCTAAAATTCTATTCATCTTCTTAACTTCTTCCTTGTTTATTTTGTGGCTAGATTTATCTAGTTCTGAGAGAGGGAAGTCGAGGTCCCCCACTGGTATAGCTTTGTTGTCTATTTCTTCCTGTAGCTCCCTTAACTTCTCCTCTAAGAATCTGGATGCTATACCACCTGGTGCATGTATGTTTAGTAAAGATATTACTTCACTGTCTATGGCATTTTTTAGCAGCATGTAGTTTCCTTCCTTATCTCTTTTAATTAGATCTATTTTTGCTTTTGCAAAAATAGTACTGACTATCCAGCAATTTCCCACTGACTTCCAGGTATGTGGTCATGCCATCTGGATGGCTGTAGGTTTATTGTGTGAACAACCATAATATAAAGAAGTAAAAAAGGACATTCAAGAAAATGAAGCTGGGAAAATTGAATGGACCTAAGTAAATAGTATTTAAAGGAAATGCCATGTTGGAGGAGATACACAGGGAATGATTTTCAAGATCTTGAGGAAGAAGGATTCAAGAATGCAGAAGACATTAGTAACTACAGACTCACATGCCTTCTTTCTCTTCCATAAAATCTTATGAGAATGGTCTTCATCTCCTTGATGAAAACCAGAAGAAAAAAGGCAAGCTTTTACAGATAACTCTACAGTAGATCACATGTTCGTGCAAATGACAAAGGGGTAGAAAATCTAAGATCTCACTGAATTTACTCTCTAATTAAAATAAAAAGCTTTTGATTTGGTAGAGCAAAATACAACCTTAAAGGCTCTTTTCCAATAAGGTGTCACCCTACATGTAAGAGTCCTTGACAGACACCAACATACACATAGATTTGTTCCACACAATCCTCTATTAATATTTAGTGCAGAATAAAATGAAAACAAGCCTGCTGGAACTGTTTGCCATTGTCATGGAGAATAATGTATACAGAGTCCAATGGAAGAATTCCCTAAAGAGCAAAGTTTTTGTACTGCTCATATTTGTAGAGGGCAAGTGCACTGACCACATTAAACCCCAAAGGTCAAAACATGACCTCTGATGAGACCCATCCACACAGGAAAAGCCAAGTGGATGAAGAACACCAATTAGATTATGACATACAATCTCACAAAGGCAACTGAAGTGTTTTGGACAGGCGCTTTAGTGGGACAGTGGGCTGGGCCAACAACTGGCAAGGATGGATAGAGAAGGTCAGACTGAAATTCAGAAATTTCAGCACTTTCCATGATCCCAAGTTGCTCCCAACACCAAAAGCCATCTTTTTAATATAAATGTCCTCCACAGTTCTCCAGATGATAAGTATATTTTCAGATCTTGGAATATCATGATCTCCAAAATATGAAAAATACAAGTAACTTAGGGCAATGGGAAGATGCATGGCTGCAAAAAGCCTACAGGGTATCAACAATGATGCTTGTGGAAGTAGTAAACCAGACGTCTATAACGTGAATGAAACAGAAGGCGGTCTCCAGGGTGTTGAGCAGAAAGACCCTCAATGCAGGACACACAGGATAAAATAGGGATGGATTGGGATCTGCATCAGTGGAAAGACTATATACATTATGGAATCCTGGATCCATCAAAGTATCACCAAAAACACTGCCAAGTGCTCTTCAGATCTTACTTTCTGATATTATTGTTCTGTTAGTGTGCGTTAAATGTCGTTTTATTCCCTAAGCTCCAAGTATCTAACTTGTCCCCAAACACTGAACACAATGCCTCTCTTATGCTCTACTGCAGTGAATGAAGAGCAATTCAGAAAGATGAGCTGGTGGTGTAGAGGATGCACCATTTGGCTGTGCTGTCCCATGAGAAAATGCACTTGGCTCTTTTGCCCAGATATGGATGACTTTCATCTCCTCGAGCAGAGTCAAAGAGCACTCATTTAGAGAACGAGCAGTACTCACCATTGTCTTGGCCCAGAATCAGAGAATAAATGCTTCGCAGTCCAAACACATTGAGGAAGTACCAGGATGCAGAACTCACCCTAGCAAAACAGGATAAAACTGAAGATACTACAGAAGGAATTATGACCCCAATGCTCAAGGTAAATTAGACTGATGAAACTGTATCCATCAAAATTTTTCTAATAAAGAAGGAAGGGCTGAGATTTTGGCAGCTTTTATAGACATGTTTGTTAGCAAACAAAATTAAAGAAGACAGGCATTATACAAAAAACAGTAGCCTTACAAACAGTTACTCACTGTAGGCAAGTAGTTATTTGCATTTTAACAGGAAAAAAGACTTAAGCCAAAGAAATGAGTGATCATGGTAGCATCTCACGTCATCAGTAAGAGAGTAGGGAATTTTGGTAAAGGAGGAGGGTTTCCCCAAAACTGCTGACATCACATTTAACACTTTTCTTCTTATTCATAAGGCTGACACCATTCTTTCTCTTCCTGCATTGTGCTATCTTTGAGGGTTTGGTACTAGGGTGGCCACTGATACCTCCTCTGCTCCTTATTTCTCAGGCACAACAATTCCTCGAGTACCTTGCTGGAAATGAAGCAGGATTATCACATAATGTTATGAAGGCTTTAAAAGCACGGTGGGAGTTTTGGATGATCCAACACTGAAAGACTACCTCAGTGAACTCCAAAAATCAGAATCCCTTTTCCCTTACACACATTAAGTTCAGAGTTTAATAAAAGAATATTCTTACCAGGATGCATCTAAAGTGAGCAATTCAATTCCTTGCTGTAGCATGGGTTTAAATCGGAGGGTCAGAGGAAATGGGACCTTTGCTGTGAGAAAGAAAGAAAAAAGCTCACCAAAACCTCCCAACAGTTTTCTGCTATTGTATTTTTAGAAAGGTTTAAGTGTTAATGTGCACAATCTTCTCCTTGAGGATATGTGAAAAATCTTCAACACATGTTTCCTTGTGAAAATGAATTTTTAAAAGCTTTTTGTAACTATTTCTAGAAGATTACAACATCATTCAGCTAAATCAGATTCTCTTAAGAGTAGTTATTATCTCCCTTTGGCAGCAGGGCCTAGGATTTCAACTGTGAACCAAAGACTGCATGGACTTCACTAATCACTTGAATCTGAAAACTGAACCTACTTTTTTTTTTTAAAACAGAACTGAGAACAGTGAAAAGTTTTTTTAAACAACAGTAAACTAGTTTAAAACAGAAACAACTTATATATTTTCTATTGGCCTGGAACATTAAAATATTCTTTGAACCAAACAGATATTTCATTTGGTTTGAATCCCTGTTGAGAAGACAGTCACAAAGAAAATAAAACTAAACTGGCTTCCACATCATAAATGAGGCATTGGTCTAGGGTGAACTAGTAAAATTATTGTAGTTTAAAAGATGATCTTGAAAAACATTATTAAAATATTGATGGAACAGATTATATGGACCTTTACCGGTCCTAAGAGCATTTACATTTCTCTAAACAAGGAAAAAAATAAGCTGGTATAGTGAGAAGAACACTAGCTATGGGGTCAGAAAGTCTGTATTCCAATCCCTCCTGTGCTACTTACTACTTGCCAGGTATTGCTTAAGTCACTTCCTGTCTCTGGGACTCAGTTTCCTTATCTGTAAAATGAGGGAGTTGAACTAGACTACAGCTAAGTTCCTTTTCCAGCTCTTAATCCAATGAACTAAAAAGAGGTAACAGAATTAATTCACAAAGCAATCTATGATGGACACTCACTTACTTGTTACAAATCCTGAGAACGTCATGTTGATCCATCCACCAATAAGAATCATAGGAAGTACATTTGTTACATTTCCTTTCATCATGTCTGTGAGCATGGTAGGATCTAAGAATTAAACAAAAGGACCGATCGCTTATCTCTTCTTTTCCCAGTGGATTCTTGATTGTTCTCTAAATGAATATTTAATATTAACTAATGCCTCACATAAGATATTATTACAAAGGTTATAAATAACTGGTTATCTTTGACTCAAGAAATTAATACAGTACAAGAAAAGGCGGTCAGCACAAGGTAACTTATTCAAATCTCCTTTAAATATCTGTTCAGTTTATTCTTAGAGCAACAAGACTTAATAGACATTTAAGAAGCTGAAAAGAGTAGACATATTAGACAATTTCTAGCAATTAATGCAGCATAAGAATGAATAGGGGATGCCTGAATAGGTAGTGAGTTTCCTCTCAGCAAGCAAAGGCTGGATGAATGAATGTTGACCAGTCTTTTCCAATAATAAATTTTATGAGACTCTCAGAATTTTAAAACTCCCTACCTCCCACCATTTATTAAAAGTAGAAGAAAGCTAATAAAATACCTGTCATAGGAGATGGAGGCACAACCTTCCTCTTTGTTTTTTTGAAAAATCCATCCTCAGGATTGTTGAAATAATACTTTCGTGTCAAGAAAGACTAAAAATAAAAGACATTTTAAAAAACAAAACTGAGACACAATACTGAATATAGATATGCTCTAAAAAGGCTATTATCATGATTATGATTACATGCTACATATTTTGCTAACTTAACTTCACCAAAATGTCCACTTTTCAAAAAATGGAGTGCTGACCCCCCCCTTTTTCCAAGAGGTGAGGGACTATGGGTATGGAATATCATATATACTGTCAGATTTAGTTGATATGTTGGTTAGTACTGCTGAACTATTTTCCCTTTTCTTTTTCTTAATTTTTTATCATAAGATATAGCTTTTTGGATTAGGAATGGGGAAAGAATATACTTTCGCAATAAAGGTGATTTTAAAAACAAGAATTAGCAATAAGTAAAGTGATAGTGACCAAACCTTTTTTTGAAAGTGTGCTAATCTTAGAATGTTCGTATTACTCAGCAACCAACCTGCTATCCCAGAAATCTCATTTTAAAATGAGTTTCCTAAGAAAAACACTCCAAGCAAGCAGTAGGAAGCCATCAACTCTCCCCAAACAGCACTCTCATAAAACATTTAGATACTCACAACCAGTAACTACAAATCAGTCTAGTCAGAGAGATGCCAACAAAAATGATTAAGTACCTGTTTGGGAATGTATTTTCCATTTTCCCTGAGGACTCTACTTCGAATTAAGACTTGACTGGGAAAAAAAGAAAACCAAAACAATGAAATTATTAGAATGAAATACTGGAAAAGACTATAGATATAGCTGTAAAATCCTCCTAAACACAAGGTAGGTCTCACTGGGCAAGGGCTATGCAGGTAAAAGAAGGAAAGGGAAAGAAAAGGAAAGGAATAAGCATTTATAGAGCACCTTCTATGTGCCAGGCACGTACTAAGTTCTTTACAAAAATTTTATTTGATCCTCACAACAATCCTACAAGGTAAGTACTGTTATCTTCATTTTACAGTTGAGAAAACGGAGGCAAACACAGGTTAATGACTTGCCTAGGGTCACACAGCTAGTAAGTAACTGAGGCCAAATATGAACTCAGGTCTTCCTGACTCCAGGCCTAGTGATCTGTTCATTGTGTCACCTAGCTGCCCCAACAGGGAAATATCAAAATACAGATATTTATAGAAAATCAGTACTGTTGCATATTGAATCCAATAAACTACTAGTAACATTGGTTTTCAAAGTAGAAAGAATTGTCTCCCCCCCTCCCACCCCCCCCATTCCTAGGCTGTTATATTACAAATCAAAATTTCTAAGGAAGACAGATGGGGACATTTCTCCAAGCTTTCTATTACCTTTAAGTGGGGGAAAAGATCTTTTTTTTTTCTGAATGGAAAGAACAGTTGGTCACTGCTCAGAATATGGGAGGAAGTTTTTAAACAGCCCTATGGAGAAATGCCTACAGATCTTAAAAGTTTTTCCTTGCTGTAAAAATATACTACTGTGGCAAACCATACAAGGAAATTCCAACAGGATCCATTTTCTTTTCCCATTCTTCCTGTTAAGAGGAACCTGATATTCTTCAGGGGTATATCAACAAGGACAACCATAATATCTTCCAGGAAGAAATACTAAGAGTGGTAGTACAAAGAACAGTAGCCATCCACAAGATGCAAGAACCAAATAGAACAGGGCCTCAAATAATTCAATTCTAACTAGGTTTTGAAAGGTTTCTACAATACAATCAAGGGAGAATAAAATCTCAATTAATCAGAGCCCCCATTTAAGCATAAATGTATCAAGCCCCAAGTATCTGACAGACACAAATCATAAAAAACTACCTACCAACTGCTTAGTTTGCACACCTCTGCTTCAGTTGGGCTCCTTTACTGTCCCTTCTACAAACAATTGCTCCGCCTCTCTGATGACTCAGCTCCTTATCTCCTTCTTGACACTCCCCCCACCCCTACCCCAAACACCCCCTTCCATTCTCTATGTCTATTTATTTATGCTCTTGCCCATTTTCAAATCCCACTTGTTCCATGACGCTTTGCTTGGACTCTAAATTACAAATAGTACATTATATACAATTCTGGTTTCAAAGTATATGGAAGAGACAATTAATTATAGTAGTAGTTGTAGTTTTGATAATGGCTGACTCTGGCTTCTCAAAGGCTACACCTTGAAGCTCAAGCTCTGGCAGGTTCAATGGAAAGGCTTTAAGAACAGCCCAGATTAGGGATTATGTGTCTGAGCAGGCTAAATTCAGATACCCATCGTGAGGCTGGCCAGAATGAAGAATCTTTTCTCCAGGGACTCTCATAGACAATTATAGAAAAACTGTGATTTGCATTAGATGGAAGATCCACTCTGATAAAATTCAAAATGCTTCAAATTTTTGAAGCACTGATATCAAAAATATTAAACTGCTTCTGTTCACAAATTATTTCATGTATGTTGTTTCAAGTAAATTGAACACTCCTTACAGATGTACAGCCTACCCATGTCTCATCCTTACTTTTTGTACTCCATAACATCTAGTAAAATGCTATTCACATGTGTGCCAGGCAGGTCAAAACAAAACTACAACCTTGACTACTACCCCAAAGAATATAGCCTGGGACCTGAAGCCTAAGAGCACAGGGAACAGGACCCCCTCCCCCCCCAGAACTGCTTCCAGCCCGGTCCTCAAAGTTGTCAGGGAGGAGGCAACACCAACTGTCACCAATAGCCAGGAAGCCCAAGAGCCTCAGGAACAGCACCTCTCTCCCCCAAACCAGGGTTCCTTTTAGCCCAGCCTTGAATGCCAGAGTCCAGGGAAGAGGCAACCTGGCACTGCGCCTGCCGGTGCTGGCTACCAAGTTCTCACCACCAAAGTCCTTGGCACTGTCAAGTGGTTCAGCAGCAGAAACCAAAATGGTTTTATTAATGGAAATGACATTTTAAAAGCAGCATCCCCACCTGCTTTTCTGCTGTATCCCTAAGGACCAGAAGGCCTTTCCATATGACTTGCAGCTGAATCCTCCTCTACAAGCTGTCCCCCTCTATCAGAAAGAGCTCCTTGAGAGCTTTCTGTTGCATACCTGGTGCTCAGCAGTGTTTCTCACAAAATAACTACTCAATAAGTGTTCTTTTATTTATTCCTTTGTATAACAGATGCATAGCGGAGGGGATAACAGAGTATCGAACCTGGAGGTGGGAAGAGCTGGCTTAAACCCAGCCTCAACTACCTGCCTGTGATGTGACCATGGTCAAGGAGTCACAAACCCTTGACTTATAGTTTCTTCATTTGCAAAACAGGGACCAAAACACTTATTTCACAGAGTGGTTCTGAAGCTCACACGAGATAATGTATATGAGTGCTTTACAAATTTTAAAGTACTATAGAAATGTGAGCTGTTACCATTATCTTTTTAGCCCTCTGCTCTTCTTTGGCCTATAATCTCTATATATGCTGTTTCTACCCAGGCTACCATCATTGGGCCAGCTAGAAACCCTGGAGCTTTACCCTTCCCTCAGTAACAACTTGTTCATCAAAGTCCGGCTCTTTCTGTCTCTGAAGAGACTTTCCTTTCTTTTCACATGCATCAGCAGATTCCCCACAAGACTCTCCTAGATCCCCCACAGTGTCAAGCTCAACCGCCTCTGCTAGGCTTCTGCAATTACCCAAGACAGACTCCATCCTCCCCTCTGGCTGCTCTTCCTGTCCCCTGTACATGCTGTACTCTTGTCTCTGTGCCTTCCTTTGCCTGGGTTATTCTCTCTGCCAGGAATCCAAGCTTCCCCTTCTACCCATCCAAATGCTATTCCTTCTCCTGGCATTCTATACTCTCCAACTTCACCCAGTTTTTTAGATGACTCTGGTTCACACTGAGCTTTCCCTTCTCTGAACTCTTTCCTCCCTTCTAATCAGTACAAGGCAGTGTAGCCTTAATTGCTCTCTAATTACTTCACATCTGTGAGTCTGGTCTCCCTTGCCAGTTGGTAATCTCAAGAACCTGGGCCAACCCTTCTACTTCTTTTGCATCTTCAACAATGCTGGGTGCAAAAAAAAAAAAGGTTCAAAACCTACTGATTAAGGGGGGCAGCTAGGTGGCACAGTGGATAGAGCACCAGCCCTGAAGTCAGGAGGGCCTGAGTTCAAATCCAGCCTCTGACCAAACACTTGACATGTACTAGCTGTGTGACCTTGGGCAAGTCACTGAACCCCTGACTGCCTCACTTAAAAAAAAAAACAAACCCAAAACCTACTGATTAATATGAGGATCAAAGTATTTAACTTTTTCAGTTACTTATATTGTAAGCAGCTAAAGACAGATCCTCATTTGCAGCACTGAAGGTACTGCTCTTCCCTCTTAATTTAAATATTTACAATACTATTCACAAGGGCTAATACAGATTAATTTCCAAAGACAAACATTTTTTTTTTGGCCTGCAACCTAGAGCCACAGACATTTAATGTCACCTTGGAAACTAAAATAAACTGGGATAGAAATAGGTTATAGAGGTGGTGGTTGTGGTGGGGAAAAGGTATTAGATAAGCATCCCTGCACTCTAGAAACTCATTAATCTTGGCATCTCAGCACTTAGGACAAGATTCTACACAATAATGCTTGAATGTCTGCTGAAAGGCAAGTTAAAGTTAAGCTAAGGAAGGCAGGTGGGAGTAGAAGAGAGTTAATGCACATACACATGTGTTTTAAATTTATTAGTATACATTTTAACAAATAGAATTTTCCTGATAACAGGAGACCTCAATTATGACCAAGTTTGACAATGTTATGTCCTATGACTTTTTTTTTATCATAGTAACCACCGTTTTCTAGATATATATTGTAGATTCCCTAATAATAATTCTAGAGGATGTGGAACTTCCATGAGTAAAAAACAAGCAAGCCTGCATTTATAAATCTATCTTTTTCCTCATCGTTGGTAACCAGTGAATGTTTCTGTTAGCCAGCTTTGCCTCCTGTGTTACAAGGTCCAGTTTATTCACATTCACTTTTGTGACAATGCCTTTGGGAATAACACCTAAACTTGTGTGTGGTGGGGAGGAGAGATTTTTTTTTTCGCCAAGTATGGTCAGGTACAAAGTGGCTCTAAATGCAGAATGTCACATGATCCTTCTTGAAACACGAACCTAATCTAATTAATCACTTGTACTAGGTAGTGTTTCAGTAATGACAACCTTAATAAAGCAGGCTTTGATAACCATTCTCTTCCAAGTCTTCCTTTCCTGTACAAATGTACTTTAAGATTTCTGTTTTTCCCTGGGCATGGACAATTGGCAAAAGTACTTCCCATTTCCCAGCTTTTTTCTTTTTGTTCTTGTTTAGTCATGTTAGATTTTGGCTCAAGATCGTCCCTTTTTGCCCAGCAGACACGTAGGGCAGACAGAAAAACTCCTGAGGGAGTTTTCTCATCATTCTTCATTTGAAATGTCTCTTTTCTGAATTTTCATAACTTTTTTTAAAGCATCAGCCTGTTTAAGTAAAGCCTGCCCTCTGGACCAATCATTTTCTTTGCCTTTTTTTTAAAACAGAATTTTCATGAGCCTCTCTGTTTTCTTTATTTCTCTTGTTTGATGGTAATAGAAGTGGCAACCAAAGCACTAATGCTATTCATTCCATAGCATGTTGTAAACAGCATGTTGTTCACAACATGTGTAGCCTGAAGTCTCTGCTATCAGTGACCTGATTCCATGCAACCCGGGAAAGAAAAAAAAATCTCCCTTATTCCATCTCTCAGAGCCTTTCCACGCATCTCCAAATCACTTCTTTTTTTTTCCTCTAAGATTCAACCCAACTCCCCTTAACCTAACAGGAGTGGACTAGATGACTTTTCAGGGCTCTTTTAGACTAATTCTATGATCCTAAGTTCCTTGCTCTGCCACGCGCGCGCGCGCACACACACACACACACACACACACACACACGTCAAGTGGCTTGACGGTCTCTTATTCATTTAACATCAGATTCATTTAACATTTGAACCAATGACATTTTGACTTCAACACAAGACCCAGAACATTAAGATGCATGTGTGGACAACTCTAAAAGAAGATGTACAGTAAAAGTAGTAAGAACAGTAAGAACAAACATAACACTTCATTTTATGGTTCCATCAATATGGGTTACATAATTACTGATGAACTCAGGGAGTCATAGAAACAAGAAATATATTTTTTTAAAAATCTGAAGACAGAAAATTATCATACCCCCAACGGTGATGAAATTTCTGTCTGTCATGGTCTATAATATAGTCATCTATCTCCAGAATTAAGCTGGACATTTTTAAAAAGTTCATATCTGAGGGACTCAAGGCTATGGAATTCAAACAGACCATGAAAAGACATTAATTGAAAAAGTATTCTTTTTATAGCACAGAGAGTAAGAGAGACAGAAACAGCCTTCACTGCTGGCTAAAAATAAATCTATATTGTCTTGGGGCCATGGACACAATGCACCTCATTCTTAAAATTGCACAATTTTTTTGAAAGTTCACCAAACTTAGAACATGACACAATCTTAACTACTCTCCAACCCACTGCAGCTCAGTGACACAAGCCAGATGATCTTTTCTTCATTAACATCCCAAACAAAAATGTCTTCTCAGCAATGCAACTAATTAAAACTAATTATTCCAACTGGATGAAAAAATAGTACTCCTGCAATTTCTGCCCCCAAACCCTCTTTCTGCCACTTTCTCCAATATAGCCTCTGGACTTATTTCTGCCTTCAAATCCATCCCTTCTCCAAACTTCTCTGTTTTTGTTGAGAGCACTAATATCCTTCCTGACACTCAGGTTCAAAACCTTTCAATCATCCTTGATTTTCCCTGTTCCCTTACCATCCACATCCAAACGGTCGCCAAGTCCTTGCACCTAGTCACACAGCCTCGATCTTAAGTCAGCCCAAGCATTACTTCTTGCTGGGACTATTCCAAAGTCTCCTGGTTTGTCTCCCTCCTCCAGTCCTGCCTATCTTCAATCAACCATCCACACAACTATCAAATTAATATTTCTAAAAACACATTTGACTGTTATTCCTCTACTCAATCTCAAATAACCTCCTTTTGCCTCTAGAAGAAAATAAAAAATACTCACTATGGCAATTCAAGCCTTCCGTAATTTGGCTACCATCTACCTTTTCAGTCTTATCTCATATTACGTCCTTTCACACTCTCCATTCCAGAGGAACTGACCTGTTGGCAGTTCTCCAGACATGCTAATTCATCTCCTGCCTCTCCGCCATGGAAGAAGTGGTCCCCCAGGGCCTGTAACACACTTCCTCCTCAATTCTCCTACACAGAATCCTAGCTTCTTTTGAGACACAGTTCAGGTACCACTTTTTCTGATCCCCCAGTTGTTGATACTTTCTCTCCCTTCTGAAGTTATTCAGGATTTACAGTACAAGTAGTATTCCCTCCCCTTCCCTATAAATGTAAGCTCCCTGAGGGCTGGGACTGTTTCATTTTTGTCTTTGAATTCCCAGTACCCAGGAGTGCTTAACATATAATAAGTCTAATAAATGTTTGCTGAATTATTTGTTTAATCTTTTCTCCCTGCCCTTTTCACACTTTTCACCAAGTAAGAGCCTCTGTGGGCTACAACTGGGCACTAGAATTAGTATGCTTTGGACTTCAATGTCTTCTCAGAGGCTGGGATGAGACAATAATACAGGTCTGGTGTAAGGGTAACTGTGAGAAGGATTTCTTTTTTTTGTTTTTGTTTTTAGGCAGTTGGGGTTAAGTGACTTGCCCAGGGTCACACAGCTAGTACGTGTCAAGTGTTTGGTCTGAGGCCGGATTTGAACTCAGGTCCTCCTGACTTCAGGGCCGGTGCTCTATCCACTGCATCACCTAGCTGCCCCTAGGCTTTCTCAACACTCTCTACTTCTACCCCCTCCCCTTCCCAGACATTTATAAGGGCACTCTGAGCCAAAACAGGCTAGAATGTGATAATGGGGAATGTAACAACACAACACAAAGCAAAACACCCTGACTGAAATAGCCCTGTAAGTTAAGGAATACAGGCTCCTGGCTTTTATTATCAGGCCTCTCTCCATCACTTAGGTTTTATCTGGAAGAAGCTACAATTTGGAGCTTCCTTTCAAAACCAGTTCAACCGACACCCAACCACACGGAGCAGCTATTTTAACTTCATGTTCCTAATGCAACTATTTCTGGTAATGGCATGTAAGCAGATAAGGCAGTGGTCCCAACCTGCTGGTCTCTGAGTTGCTCCAGAAACCACAGGGCCATAAAAAGTGTGAGTTAGTCCAAGCTTTGGAGATCATCTAATCAAACTCCTCTCTTACAGATGTTGCAATTTACACTCACAGAGGTCACGTGACTTTCACAAAGTCACACTGAATCAGTGGCAGAGACTACAGAAAAAGAGTTCACATACATATGCTGTTCAGTTGTGTCTGACTGTGACCCTATTATTGGGATTTCTCAGCAAAGATACTGGAGCGGTCTGCCATTTCCTTCTTCAGTGGATTAAGACAAATAGAAGTTAAGTGATTTGCCTAGGGTTACACAATTAGTAAGTGTCTGAGGCTGAATTTGAATTCAGGTCTTCCTGACTCCAGGCCCAGCGCTCTAAGCACTGAGCCATCCTAGCTGCACTCCTCATCCCACCACCAATTTTGTCTTAAAATTTACAAAGCATTTTCCCACAACAACCCCCTGAGGTAATGCATCTCAAATGCTCAAATTTTTTTTCAAATATGTGCAATTTAACAAGTATTTGCTGAGTGCCAGACATTACACAAGTCTCTCAATACATAAATGCAAAATTGAAGAAACTAAGGCTCAAATAGGTTAAATACCCATTGTTACCAAGCTAGTAAGTATGTGTAAGGGCCAGTATCTAAACCCAGGTCTCCAGACTCTAAGTTTAGGAATCTTTGTCCTGCATCATACCACTTTACTTTTTATCAATCTTTTTTTTCTCTTGTGTTTATGTCGAGCTGAACTTTTATGTCACCTGAGCAGGCCTGCTTGTGGCTACCTGGGACCTAACTTGGTGACCAGAAGGGTCAACAGAAGTCCATTTTGACTTTTCCTACCTAGTTTTTCCACTTCTCTCTGGTCCTCCATTTTGACAACTACAAAATGAGGGAGGATATTCAGAATTATCAAAGCCCAAGTAGTGCCCAACCAGGTAAAAATGTAATTTGGAAATGTTTAACAAAATACATAAAAACACAACATAGATAATGTTAACATCTAGTTTCCGAAGCCAATATGCAGCTGCCAGGACTAGATGATCCTTCCAGTTCCAAATCTCATGAATTTATGAACTTCATTGGGTAAGTGCTTTTCCTCCTCTGGTCTCTGGAATTCCCTCCCTCCCTCCGAGCTTCTTTCAAGTCAGCTAAAACTCCACCTTCTACAAGAAGACTTTCCGGATCCCCCTCAACGCTAGAGCCTTCTCTCTGTTGAGTATCCCTTCCCATGTCTTGTTTGCACCTGGTTGTTTGCATGTTGTCTCCCCCATCAGACTGTGAGCTCCAGCAGGGCAGGGCTGGCCTTTCTTGGTACGCCCAGCGCTTGGCACACAGCAGGTGCTTAACCAAGGCTTGTCGACTCGACTCTAACCTTCTCTGTCAAAATGAAGGGGGGCTGGAGGGGTGGGCCGGGTGACAGTCTGGGGCCCGGGATTTGGAGCCACAAGGGCCCCTGGAGGGGGTCACCCGGCCCCTCGGGGCTTTTACAGAGCGGGCCACTGAGGCCCGGCGGGGCTCCTCACCTGTCGGACACCTGCTCCTGGGTGAGCTTCTTGTCGCTCTGCAGCAGGATGGACACGTAGTGGCGGATCATGCCCACGAAGAAGGTGATGAAGACGATGGGCAGGACCACCCACAGGCGGATGTTGGAGTCCAGCAGTAGCTCGGGCTCCGCCATCGTGGACGGCGAGGCTGGGAGGGATGCCCGCGGGGCACTCCGGCCGCTTCCGAGCCTGCTTCCCCGCAAGGACCCTGACGGCGAGCAGCCGCGACCTCGGCTCCTCACGGCTCACCACCGCGGGCTCCTTCCGCCGGCCCGCTCCCCTGCCCTCCCCTCGGAGTCCCGGAGGCCGAGTCCGGGCCGCAGTGCCGGCGCCCGCTGATGACGTCACGGGCCGGCGGAAGGCTCGCCCCTTCCGGTGACGCCCGTCGGGCGGGAAAGTCGAGCGGGGTGGAATCCGGAGCCAGGCGGGGGTGAGTGAGTGCTTGGGGCCGCCCGAGGCGCCCGGTCCCCGGCCCTGGCCGAGCAGCCCCGACCGTGCCCGCGGAGGCGGCGGCGGCGGAGACCTCCAGGGTCGATCCTCCCTACTCACAGGCCCGGGGCTGGCGGGGCTGGGGGAGCTGCGGGAGAGAGAGCTCCCCGGGCCGCTGGTGGGGGGCGGGGCGGCCTGGAACAAGCCCCGGATCTCCCGGGTCCCCCGGGCCCAAGCCTTCTCACCTGCAGCCGCCGTCCCTGAGCCTGGCCGGAACCCGAGGACCTGGGTTCAGATCCAGCTGTGGTCCCTCCAAGGGTTCAGTTCTCCCACCTCCAGCTACTAGTGCCCCTCACCCCTATCCCCTTATTAATAATACCTAGCATTTACCTAATAACAAAGGGTAACGTTTTTACGTCGACTACTGGGTGCCAGGCATTGTGCAAAGAGCTTTAGTCGGAGGTATAGGCTTTTATTATCCCCATTTTACAGGTGAGGAAACTGAAGCGGAGAGAGGTTATGGGACTTGCTTTGGGTAATGTCAAATGTCTGAGGCTGAATTTGAACTCAGGTCTTCCAGACTTCAGGCCCAGTGCTCTCTTTGCGCTGTGCCACTAGCTGGCCCTGTTACCTATTTTGTGCATAAGATCTCGACTCCAGATTAGTGTATCGATAATCGATGTATTTTTAAAAATCAATCATTAACCTTTTGCACCTGTTTTCAGTAATCTGATCTTTTACTTAACGAGTAAATGAAGCATTAAGTGTTTACTATATGCTAAGTACTGGGGAAATAATAGAAAAGTAAGGCAGTCATGTATGGAACATGGTACTTATATAGGTACATGTCTTCCACTAGCTAGACTATAATCTGCTTGAGGACAGGCTCTGTTTTCTGTTGTTACTTTATATTTTCAGCGATTAGCACAGCACCAGGCACATAGATGAAATAAGTGATTATGGTTTGATCGAGTTGTATATGGTTTAAAACTGCACTAAGACTTAGGAGGATAGAAAGGTAGAAGATGTAGATAGATACGTACAGATATACACACGCATATCCATATATATACACATACATACAGAATACACATGTACACATAACTATATATAAATATATTCCCCTTATATTCACAGAACATAAGATTTTTGAGAACAAAACTATGTATCTTTCTTTGTACACACACATGCACATACACACACATGCGCATACACACATACACACGCACAGAACTTTGAGTTGAAGGGAGTAAAAAGAAAGATACATAGTCTCAGTTCTCAAAAATCTTATATACTGTGAATATCTTAGAATTAATTGACGGCCAACTTAAAGCAACAGTATGATATGCCAAATAGATGGGGAATAATAAATTTACTAGATGGCTTAGTGGATAGAGTGCTGGGCCTGGAGTTAAGATCTGAAATATGGCCTCAGACACTTACTAGCTGTGTGATCCTGGGCAAGTCACTTAACCTCCGTTTGCCTTAATCTACTGGAGAAGGAAATGGCAAACCACTCCAGTTTCTTTGCCAAGAAAATCCCATGGACAGTATTGGTATGTTACAGACCATAGGGTCATAAAGTCAGACATGACTGAAAAACAATACTAACAAAACCATATTTTACTACTTTTCCTGAGGGTAGTTCCTGACCCACACAAAATTGCTTTAAACTCTTAACATGGGTTAGGGAATTAAAACTCCTGGAAGTATTTGTATCATAAAAAAGGAGCCTGGGAATGGCTATGCTTAATTCAAAGGAATGGAATGTTAGACATCACCACCAGGATTTTACTATACTAGGAAGAGCTCTGGATTTTTAAAAAATTAATTGGATCTTTGTTCTTTCACTGTTTTGTTACCTTAGACTAGTCATTGTAACATCTATGAGCCTTAGTTTCCTCATCTGTAAAATAAAGGGGATCTAGTGATGCAGTCTTCGTTGTCTTTCCTTGGACACAATAGTTCATCTCCCAACTTGAGACATTTTCACTGGCTGTTCCCATGCCTGGAATTCTCTCCTTCCTCATCTCCTGGCTTCCTTCATTCTCACTTTCTGCAAGAAGCCCTTTCCAGTCCTTAGTTTTAGTGCCTTCTCCCTGAAGTTATCTCCATTTTATCTTGTATATATTTCATTTGTACAAAATTGTTTGCATATTGTCTTTCCCATTATTGTTTGTATATTGTCTTCCCCATTAGACTGAGAACCATAAGAACAGAGACTGATTTTTGTTTTTAAATTTTGTTTTCCTTTGTATCTCCAACACTTAGAACAGTGCCAGGAATATTGAGAGTTCTGTATTCTGTGTTCTTCCCCTGGACTTCTCTCTGTGGGGAACTTTTATTTCTACACCAGCAAAAACATTTGTTAAGATGTGTTAGGGACTGCCACATTTGTACTAGAGAATAGTCTGAGAAGCCAGGTTCCCTTGATTATTGTTACTTAAAACAAAGGACTCCCAAAAGGAGAGACATGTAGAAAATTTGGTTCATGCAGCTCTGGGAGAGACTGAAACAAAGAGGGAAATTAATTGTTCATGTTGCTGCCGTTAGCCCTCTGAGATTTAGATAGGTTTAATGTAAAAACTAAAACCCATTTGGCTCTGTGAAACATTTTTCCTTTGAGATCCAACTTTGTTTAGGAATTCAAAACCTATCTGGAGGATAACTTATCCTTTCTGACATTACCATAGAAAGTGATTTTGGCTGTAGGAGATATTGTCCACAATGTTTGGGAAAAGAAGATTGTCAAGACCTGAAGACAGAAAGAGCCTGACAGAAGATTGCTCCAGTATGTGAATAGTAATTGATTTCATTCAGCAAGTATTTGGAATGGGTTGTCACTGGTGTTGATCAGGCAGAGGCTATTGGGAGAGTTCTGTAGAGAATTCATGTGTCAGGACAGGAGTTTCTACTAAACACTTCTAATGAAACTTTGGTTTCTATTATTCCATTTATTAAGTGACTAGTTTGCAAAAAGCTCTATATTTGGTGTTGAAAGGGATACAAAAATATATAACACACAATCCCTGCTCTGTAGGAGCTTATAATCTAGGTGGAAGGATGGCCTTTTTTATGTTAGGAAGATGATTTATTTACCTAAAACTCTTGAGTAACAATACCAAGCATAAGAAGTAGTGGACAATGGTTGGTTTCAATGTAAAGGGAACTTTAGTCTGCTGTCTGATATTGCCAAAGGTGAGAAACCACTTTGTTTTACTTTCTTGATAGACACCAGAGTTTAGGGGATGTACAATAAATGAATTTCGTCTCTTATTTTTATATCTATATTTATTTGCATTGAAAGAGAGAGGATGGAAATCATGGCTGGATGGATCTATTAGGCATAGCAATATTTAAAAAAAATTTTTTTTCAATGTTTTCTTTTAAATTTTACTCGGGACAAAGAGGAAGTAGAAGGAAAAGAGATATAGAAAAGGGAGGATTGATAGAAAGGCAGATCATTTGGTCCTTCTAGTTCTCACTGATTTTTCAATGTTTTGAATTCCTGTTGAAGTCAGTCTGAGCTATGTACATAAGAAAGATTGAAGTCCACGTTCCTTATATTTACCTTTAAACACTGAAATTAGGTAGGAAATTTTTTGTTATTTTTTCATTGCAAATTTTATACAATTGTATTTCTCAGGTAAAAATTAACACATGGAAAGAGTAAGCAGTGATTGACCACTTTCATATTTAAGGGTTTTATCATAGTCTTTGTTTTGTTTGCATTTAACATCTGCTTCTCTCTTCATGGAATCTATGACATATTTCTTTTTTCTGAAGCCAAGAAGAATGAAGTGAATAAAAAGCCAAGGAAATCACTTGCTCAGAATGAAGTAGTAGAGAATGATAATACTTTTCTAAAGCTTCTCAAAACAGCAGGAGTTACTCTTAAAACTGGGGAGAGGCAAAATCAACTAGGTAATATTCTTATCTTTATCCTAAGCTTTGCTATGATATTACAGTCAGTTGAGGGTGTGGGTGTGAGTGTGTATTGTGGGATTAAGTTGTATGCTTTTGAAATTTAATGTCATAGAGATTAGAAACGGTTGGGAAGAAGTGGGAGACGGTAGGGAAAATGCTATTAGCCAGGGACCAGTATAGAATTGTTTTCCAGAAGATATTCTCTAGATCTTTAAAATTTTTTTAATAAACTTGACACGTATCAAGAAACATAGGCATTTCCTAATACAAAGTACAAAAAAAAAGGATTGTATATGATTCCATGAAAATCTGTTACTTGTGGGTTTTTAAAGTATGTATTAATTTAATGATAGTGATAAAAAAAAGAATATTGATGAAATATTTTTTAAATGCACAGAAAGTAGCAACAGGTTCAGAGGAGACACAGATAAGGGCAACATTGGATATGCCATTTTAAATATAATAAATACTCCTAAAATTAGCTGTATATGATAGAGATTTAAAGTGTTGCAATCTTTTTTTGTTTTCCTAAGGAAATATAATAGGTAGCATTTATATAGTACTTTAAAGTTTGTAGAGCTCTTTGCATACCTCATCTGATCCTCATAATAACCCTGTGAATAAGATGATATTGTTATCCCTATTTTACAGAAGAGGAAACCGAGGCTGAGAGGCTAAGTGATTTGCCTAAGTCGTACAGCAAGTGACTGAGGCAAGGCTTAACCTCCTGACTCCCAGTCCAGCACTCTGTCCAATGGGCCACCTATCTCATGAAGTAGTTCATAGTTGTTTATGTTTGTTAAGTTCGTAACAGCATAAAAGGGTAGTACTTGGAGTGCTCAAGGCATAGATTGTCTAACCCACGGGTGGGGAGAAGAGAGTCCCATTGAAATGGAAGATCCTGATGTTGCTTTGTAGCATTAAAACTTCAGTGGGAAGGATATTTTTATATACATACTTCTTTGAGCATTTATTAATCTCCTAGGAAAGTCCAGCTCCGTATTCTTAAGAACTTGGATGGTTTTGGTGCTGCTATTAAGCTAAAGGACTCTCTGTTGGTCTATTCAGGCTAGAAACATGGGGAGGATTGTAGAGCTTGAAATAGTAATCTGCATTAAAGACAATCTGCTTGAAATTTAATTTGGTCATTGCATTTGATGCCAACTTTTTATTTCTTATTCTATAGCTGTGGATCAAGTAATTTTCCAAAGGAAGCTCTCTCAAGCCTTCAGGAAACACCCTTCTTATCCCAAAGTATGTATTTCTTGCCCTGACTTTTCTGTTTTTACCAGCAATACTTTATACTGAAGCTCCAACAGCTTAAATAAGACCATTGTAGAGTTGATAGGTTAGAGTCATATTTTGCCACTGACAAGAAAACTCCAAATAAGGTATTCTTAACTTTTCTTGTGTAATGGACCCCTTTAGTGCTTGGGGACCCCTTCTCAGAGGAACGTTTTTAAATGCATAAACTAATATATAAATAGACTTACAAAGAAAATTATTGAAATACAGTTATCAGGGGCAGCTAGATGGCACAGTGGATAGAGCACTGGCCCTGAAGTTGGGAGGACCTGAGTTCAAGTCCAGCCTCAGACAATAACTAGCTATGTGACCCTGGGCAAGTCATTTAACCCGAATTGCCCCCTCCCCCCACCAAAAAAAAAAAAACAGAAACAAGAAATTCAGTTATCAAAATTAAAAAAACAAACAATTTTATGAACCCTAGGTTAAGAACCCTTGCTCTAAGTCAAACATCTTATTCCCTCTTCCTCTTTTCCTGAAGGCAGTGGAGGAATTTATTAGTGGCCTGGAGTCATACGTAGAAGATCGGGACTGTTTCAGGAACTGCCTCTTGTCTTGTGAACGACTACAAGAAGAGGAGACAAGGTGTGGAAAGGGAGGTGGATCTAGCACAGTTGAGATGTGCCTCGGGCACACTATCTCTGGGGTGGAATTGCCTGAACTTTCAGTGTGTTATGTCTCCTTCTCCCTGATGCCTCCCGTAGTTCACTTTCTAGGTTATGACTGGGAGGCTTAACAGCCAAAGAGTTTTTCTAGAATTCTTTCAGCAAGCCATTGTGTCACTTGTACTAACACAATGTATCAACTGCTCTCTTGGCTAAGGGCCTTCTTTTCATTGCTCATGCTTTAGAGTGAAGTCTGTGTTTCTCTTTTACAGCGTGGTCACTCCTTACTATAAGAGCCTCATTAAACTGTTGCTGGGGATTGACAGTTTACAGGTGAGATTTTGACTTTTTTCCCCAAATAAAAATTTTAAAGGGGCTGTAGTTTGTGTAAATGATTCAAGTACTGTCAAGACATGAAGGTAATGGTGATGTTGGCATGTTCCACTGTTCCACAGCCTTATACAAAAACAGAAGTAATAGGTGGAAGGCAGATTTGGAGATTGCTGTTGACATGTGAAGTCCTTCAGCAGTACAGAAACAATGGAACTTCACACCTAGTTAATAAGAACAGTTAAAATAGGAAGCTACTAGATAGCACTTCTCCACATATTGTTCTCCTATCCCTGCTGGCCTAGCAGTCTGCCAGGGCCCCTAATGTCATGGCTATCTCCCAACCTCAGCTGAACTTGTCTTAGAAGTTGATTGAGGGTGCATCTAGTGCCATGTGCCTCCAGTACCACTTTGGGCTGTGCTGCTGCTTAACTGGATCTAATTCCAGTGGGTTGATTTCTGGGCCATACAACTGGTGATTGTTTCATCCAGTAGACCTCTCTATTCCCAAGTCCATGTTGTCCTGATTTCTCTTACCTCTCAGTTTCTCACCTTTGGGTTTTGCACATCTCTGCCAACTCTCCTCTTCTCCAATTTGACTTTGTCTTCTTCCCATACCCTTAAATTTTTTCATTCCATTGGAAGCTGAGTATGATTTAGTCAATGTAATTCTTCAGTAGAGAATCTCAGAGTTGGAAAGCCGTCAGAGGTCATGCTTGAACATGAATCTGCTCTACAGCACACCCAACCAGGGGTCATTTGGCCCCTTCTTCAACACTTCTGGTCAAGTGGGATCTCACTAGTTCTGAGGTGGTCTTTCCCTCTTAGAGTGTCAGTCATTACGAAGCTTTCCTTATATCACACCTAAATCTGCCCTTTGCATCTTCTATCCATCAGTCCCCATTCTGCTGTCCAAAGCTAAGCAGGACAAGGTTAATTCCTCCTCCACTTGACTGATGGCCCTTCAGATACCTTTTTGGTCCTTGTTATTACCTCATGACTGCTTTAAACATTCCATTTACTGAATTTACAGTTAGCACTATTAATACTAAATCTTCATTGAATGTTTAGCTATTCATGGTGCTTTGCTGGTCATTAGGACAAGTAACAGATTCTTGCAGTTTTTGTTTTAAAGCTAAGTAACTTTCTTGTAAACTGGGATATGTAGTAAGAGCTACTCTGATGGTTTAATGTGGGCTTTCCTGGGCTCATTGGGGAGCATTGGTGACATTGGGCATTACAGGTTTTCTTTTAATGTTTTGGAGTAGGCTAATTTCTTACCTATATATATTTTTTTACAGCCTGCCATTATCAGAATCTTATTTGAAAAGTTGCCAGAGTTTCTTTATGAGAGGTGAGTGGCAGATGTACAGAGAGACCCAATGTGACCTGTAAAGGAGTCTCCTCAAGGAAGCTTTCTTTGAAGTGGCCCAACTTTTCTGAAAGTCATACATAGTAGAAAGAAAACTTCTGAATGATATTAGGATTTGCTATTCATATAAAAAAGACTAAAACTCCTTGTGTTTCCCCTGTTCTAACATTTCAGCGTTAATAATGATGGACTCAACATGCCTCGGCTTATTATCAATCAGCTGAAATGGCTTGACAGGATTATTGATGATAAGGTATGCTTTATGGCCATTTTTGTTTGTTTATTTTCCAACTGCATATAAGGATAAACTTTTTAAAATTAAAATCTTTTTTCCAGTTGACAAGCATTTTTTCTCTCCTTCCCATCTCTCTTCTTTCCACTACAGGAGAAACAAGAAAGAAAACCAAAACTCTTGTGACAAATATGCATAATGCATAGTCAAATCAAACAAATTCCATATTGACCATGTCCAAGAACTTTGTAATTCGCAGAGGTTTTTTCCCTTTAGCTACTTCTTTTTATCAATTCCTTTTTTCCATGTAGTATAGTTTATTGAGAAATGATCATTGAGAATGATGGTGGTGGTTAACTTTTTACAGTTTATCCAAAATATTTTTTGTTAGAATGTAGTGATTAGATTTTATTACCTAAGGGATAGAAATTTGAAAAGTAATTGATTATTTTTAATTTTTACTATAAACTTAAGAAAAACAATCTAATAAATATACAAGTAAAGAATTCTTATTCTTGAGCATATGATAAAATATAAATGAAAGTCAAAAAATGGAATTATATCCAACAGTTCTTTTTGTATTTCCTCATATGCTTCATGTTTATCATTTTCATAGCAGGGAAATGTTATCTTTTTACTTGTTATATTTTCCATTATAAATAGGTAGTGTGTAAGTGCTTTAATAAGGTACATAGAAGCCTACTCAACTGTGATAGTGTAGTTGTTTTTTTTATTTTATTATTTTTTTCTGTGTGTTTACTTATCTTTGTATGAGTTATTCCCCTCTTCCCCCATCCCCAACTGAATGTAAGTTCCGTGAGAACAGGGCCTATCTTGTTTTTGTCTTTGTATCTCCCATGTCTGGTGCATAGTAGGTATTTAAAGGTAGGTTGAATGAATGAATAAATGGAGTCCCATCCTGGGTATTGGGGTATGGTGTAGCCTTAGCCTGGAGGTCAGGACTGGGTGAACTGAGCCTACTAGTCAGGGCTCTGTTGAAGTGATATAGAAGTTTGAGGCCCAGATAATGCTTTGTGATAGGTAGTTTAACCGATTTTGACAGGAACACAGCCTATGGGTTGTTCAAGTATGATGCAGGTTCACTATATTTGAGTGGAAGTGGGGCCTTAGGGTAGGGGTTGGGTAAAGGTTGTCACAGGCTGGTGGTCTGGACTGTGACACTGTGGCCTGGGGAGCCAAGGCTGCTGGAAGCTTGTCTTAGAGATCTTCAGCTAGTGGCATTGTTTCCCAGTCATACCAGCTATGGTGGAGCTGTAGCTGAGGCATTTGACTAGTGGTCAAGGCTAGAGGAAAGGGTCGTCCACTCGTCTGAGCTAGGCAGTGGTGTGGTCCCCAGAAGTCTGAGGGTGGTGATGGCTGATAACCCAGTCCTATAAATGGTAGCCCAAGATATTTAGGTTCATTGGAGGGTCTGCCTTTGATTGTGGGATCCAGTAAAACCCCAATCCAGTATCCAGATTTTACTGAAAGTATATCCTGCTGGTCTGTGTGTAATGGAAATGTGGATTGGAGATGTGGGATAGGAGCAATATCTCAGTGATTAGGTCCTTCTTGAGAATTCTAGCCTGGTAGTCCAGGAAAAAGAAGAAGAATGGCTTGAAGTTCAGGAAAAAATGGAAAAGTCAGGGCAAGAAATACATGTCGTGGGATGAAACAGTTAACATATATGAGAGCCAGTGATGGGCAAAGGAACATCTAGGCGCTAAGTGTGCTACAAAATGAATAAGACATTGTCTTTGGCTTACACAGAGATAAGACGTAGTCAGAAATAACATAATACAAATATAAATACAAAGCTGAGTGTGAGAAATGCTCCCGAAAGGGTTAAACACAGGGAGGTAGGGGATTTCTGAAGATGGAGAAATTGCTTTCAGCTAAGGGGATGGAGGAAGGGTTCACAGAGGAGGTGACACATGAGTCATTTCATTTCTTTCTCCTAATCTTCCCAACCATATCATTTCCCTTATCTTCCCCCCACAACCCTTAAGTTCAGGTAGAGCTTTACCCAAAGCTTTGCCTAATTACACCTGAGCACAGGCTTTGGGATTAAGTCTGCATAGTTAAGAGCAGAATATCAGTCTTATGCCTTGTCTCACAGATGAGAATGGCAATCCTTTCTCAGTTGGCTTTCCTCACAGTTTACTACTTTTTTCCTTTTTTTTTTTTTAAACCTTCTAGGACCTTACAACCAAGATTATGCAGCTGATCAGTATTGCACCTGTGACCCTGCAGCATGACCTCATAACCAGTTTGCCTGAGATAATTGGAGACTCTCAACATGGTGATGTGGCTGGAGAGCTGAGGTACCAAAATTCAGTTGGAGAATGCCTTCAGCAGGATCTTGTCCTCGGACTGGGTTTTGTCATTTTGGTTTAAAAGAGAGGGTCATCCTTCTTCTATTAAGATGTTGCTGGCCCACCATCAGGTCTATGAATGTGTTTGGGCTTATTTTCCCAGCCATATGCATAAATCTGAAGCTGGCAGGGGCCTCAGAGGCCATTGAATCCAAACCTGTATTTGGACTCATGTGGAAATTGAGGCCCATGCAGGTTAAGTGACCTGGAAGCAGAGGCGGGATTAGGGGCCTGGTCTTCTCCCTCCAGTCATTGAATTTGTGAGTGTAGCCGTTTGGCATTAGGGCAGCAGGTGAGACCAGAGGGCTTGGCCTCATTAACATGTCATCCCAACATATCAGCCAGGTTTTTAAAAATGATAGTGGACTCGTGATGAAAGAAAAGCATACTCAAGGGACAGTGTCACTCAGGTGACAATTCTTTTAACCTGAAGGGTCTGATTCCTTCTTCCAGCTGCATCAGTAGGGTTTTACTCCATTTACAGTGCTCCCATTTTCTTTAATGAAAGAATTCCATGCTCACAGATTGAGTGACAGGGTTGACAAACTCAGGACAGTGTGATTTGGGGGGAAAAGGCATTTGGATATTATTTCTATTGATGGGATATTATGTTGATGGAAAAGTAGTTGTGTCCAAATCTAGATGTACTTGCCAAGAGTCTCTATTACATCCCTCATGCTTTACATGAACCTGAGTTTTCTTCAGCTAAGAGTGTTTTTGTGATACTGCCCCCCACCCCACCCCAGTCTGGACTCAGATCCCCTGTTTGTGGAGGCTGCTAAAGTCTCTAGGGTTCTCCAACCCTCGGGGACCCCCACAGTTGCTTAGGATTATTTCTGTGTTCCTTTAGAAAACAAGAAGTGTTTAGCAGGCCTGGGGATTCATGGGAAGTCTGAAATGTGCTGCTCTTGCATCTGTACCCCTGGAGAAAGACAGGGCTAGGCTGTGGGCAGTGTGAGGAGAGGAAGCTTTGCAGCAGCCCCCCACCATTTCCCCCCTGGAGAAAGAAACATCACTACTTTAAAGGAAAGGGAATCTGGAGCCCAGCAGGGCCTCTCCACTGACCTGATCTGATTCCTCTTGGGATTACCTTTCAAAACCATTTCTTTGAACACTGTGGACAAAGAGGAAAGTGTCTGTGTTCTTGCATCCACAGTGTTTACATTCACCTTGTACAAAGTCTTCAGTATTCTTTGGGGAGTTCTTTAAAAAAGGAGAAAGTGTGTGCCTTGCCCTCAAGGAGATTACAAGCTAATGGAGGAATACTATAGTCTTCTATACAGAGAAGTGGCAGAAACAGAGATGTGCAGATAGCTGGAAAATAGAAATTTGAAATAGGAATAAGAAATTACTAAAAATCTAGGTAGGACTAGACTGCCTGGGGCACATAAAACTTTGTTACACTTTTTTGGGGGGGGGTTTGTTTTGTTTTGTTTTTTGTTAGGCAATGGGGTTAAGTGACTTACCCAGGGTCACACAGCTAGTAAGTGTTATGTGTCTGAGGCCGGATTTGAACTCAGGTCCTCTATGCACTGTGCCACCTACCTGTCCCCAAAACTTTGTTACGTTTTAAAAAGACTGGACTTAGGGTTTCATTGGTATAGGGAATCTCTGATGGGGAAATTCTCTTTACTCATGCAGGTTGGCACCTGTTCTTCCATTTAGGGAGTTGTCAGGATACTGAGAGGTTGAGGGCCTTGCTGGGGTCACATAGGATGGTTCAGAGGCAGGTGTCTTTGGCATTACTTATTCTGACCAGGCCTTGGGACTGTCCAGGCTGAGTGTCCTGGTTATTAATGACTTATAGCCATTACTTGTTAGAGACCCAGAATGCGGATAAGATAAGTGCACTGAGGTCCCATTTTTGGTGAATCCCAAATAAACCAGCTGTTGAGAGGCAGGGTAGCTAGATGTAAAGAGACTGATCTTTGAAGCCAAGAAGACCTGGGTTCACATCCTCCCTCTGACATACAGGCTGTGTGACCCTGGGCAAGTCACTAAACACCTCATTGCTCTAGGCTACTCTCTGAGACTTTTAAGTTGCAGAGAAGGTGCCAATCAAGTCCAGTCCCTATCGCTGTATAAATTACTGTCAAGGAAGTATGGCTCCTTGGACCTGATGAACTTTTTTTATTCCCATGTGGACTGCTGCCATTATCAGCTTGTGTACACATGTCCCTTTGGGCAGGGACTTAGAGAGCTATACCTGTTAATTTATCCTCTGACTAAAGGTTTGTTGGTATTTAGTAAAGGAGGTGTATTTTGTGTGTTCAAAAAAAACAAAACAAAACCTTTCTGTCTTGTTAACTAAACCTCTCCAAATCTTAAGCTTGCCTAAGAGGCCAGGGTGTACCTGGCCTAAAATACATAGAGTAGAACTGAGTCTTCCTTACTCTGATACCAGTTCTATTTACACACCATTGGCTCTCCAAACTTTTTTTTTTTTGAGGAAAGAATGTGAATTGGTGGAAGGGGAAGAAATTTTCCACTTTACTTGCTTTAAAAACAAGGTTTTACTTTGTCAGTTTAAGTCCTTGATAAGAACAGAGGAGATATTGTGGCAATGGTTCTCTCTCTCTCTCTCTCTCTTTTTTTTTTTGGTGAGGCAGTTGGGGTTAAGTGACTTGCCTAGAGTCACACAGCTAGTGAGTGTTAAGTTTCTGAGTCCAGATTTGAACTCAGGACCTCCTGACTCCAGGGCCGGTGCTCTATCCACTGCACTGCCTCGCTGCCCTAATGGTTCACTTTTATCCCTTGAAAAGGACTTGGCATCTTCTCATCCACCAGGATGTTTTCCACATTGTTCCAGAGTGGGGTTTTTTATAGTCATCTTGCATACCTATGTGGCTTACTAATTCAACCCTTTGAATAAAAAAAAAGGTGCTTTTACCATAGTCCACCATGACAATGAACTTGAATGTTATATGAGCCCACATTCTAAAGAGAGGGAGATTTTCCTAAGTTGCATTCACTTTGTTCTCTCTTAATTTCTTATGTAATTACTCTTACTTGTACACAGTGACCTTCTGATGAAGAATACAGCGCTGACGGTCCCGATCCTGGATGTGCTTTCTAGCCTCCGCCTTGATCCAAAGCTTCTGTCTAAGGTAGGGAAGGAGGATTGAGAGCCAGCTGCCTGCCAATTTTTCAAGGAGCAAATGCTTTTTAAGACAGTTACTGTAGTGAAAATTGCATTTTGAAAGCACATTACCTTCTTGCTCTTTTTTTAGGATAGGTGAGGCAAATAGAAACTTGATTGTTGTAGAGATGGGCTGTAAATTAAGCTGCAGCAGACTAATGATTCGTTTTGTCAGATACTCAGATTAGAGCAAAGAGAGATGGGTTTTGTTGTTGTAGTAAATTCTAAGTGCCTGAACTTTATGTAATACTATTCATAGAAAGAACGGATTCCTGTGCATTCCCTTCTCTCCCTTTCTTCTGACTGTGGAAAATTCAGGCTCCAGAATCTGAGAAGATAATAATAGCATTATATGTATTATGTGTCTTTAGTAATTACTTTTTTAGCATTCAGTTTCTTCGAGATTTCAGGTAAGAGTCAAGTGTTGTCCTCCCCATTTTGCATTGGGAAAGCAAGGCACTGAGAATTTTTTTTCTATTTTTTTTCACAGATTGATAGGTCTGAGTATCGAATTTGAAAGACTAAGGTAGTCTTGCTTTCCATTGTAGGTGCGCCACTTAGTAATGGCTAAACTGTCAGCTGTGACACTGGACAACAATTTACCTCTGATAATCAAGTTCATTCTTCATGCAGTCACGGTCACAGATGCATTAGAGGTACATTGGTATTATTTACTCACCAACTACCTAGAATGGTGCTAAACCCTGCAACATGTATAGATTCGGGTTCAGCCTTGAGGGAGTTTCTATTCTGAAATGGAAGAGAAACTTAAAAGCATAAAGTCATTTTTACTGATACTCCAAGAACCAGAAAAAACAAACAAACTGCTTATCTCTCCATGAATTTGTCATCCCCCACGTCTTCTCACCCCCATCTGCACCCCCCCCATATCTCCAGACTGATTAGTAAATCAGGGTAGCACCCAGGAGTACAAAATAGCACTGCTGGTCATATTCATTCTCATGAGATCGTATTTGCTCTCTTATAGGATGTCAAACACTTAGCATTTTGAAGGTTATTGCACCTCATTATTATCAGTCTTTTATATTTAAAAAAGTTGGTATCTCATGTATTTAACAGTTCCAATTCCCCAAACTTAAAAGATCAATATAATTTTAGTGGTTTGAGCTTATCCCTTTTAAATGATTAGAACACACCAGGAATCCTTTGCTTTCTGCAGGTGATTTCTGAGCTTCGGAAAAACTTGGATCTAGAATACTGTATTTTGCCACCTCAGCTGCAGACTTCCCCAAAGCAAGTTGAAAAATCAAGGTCATGTGAGGTACAGTAGTTCTTGACACCTCTTTCTCCTGGTCTTTTTGATTATCTATCCAAGCAGCAAAGCTTCTCTTTTGGTCATCAGAGAAGTCACTGTCCTGAGTGATAGTTGAAAGGCAGAGCACTTAGCTGGGCAGTCTCCTGAAAGCAACCTAGCTTCAGCTTGGTAGAAAGTGACACTTTTGGTTCGTGTATATAAATGGACATGTTTCTTTCTGTGCTTATAGTTCTAGAAGTCATGAAAACAGCAGTCAGGATTGTGTTTCTCTCCTCTTTGATGTGATCAAGTCAGCTGTTCGATATGAGAAGGCCATTTCAGAAGCATGGATTAAGGTAATTGCCCGCTTGTCCAACGAGACCTTTATAGTTGGTTAGGCCGTGTCAGTACAGAGACCACTAGAGTCTTGGGTTGGATCCCCATAGAGGCAAGTGAGCTTTTTGGGTTCTGCTGCCACATTCCCTGCTTACCTTAATCAGCTATTCTGCAGTTAACTGATGCTGGTTGCAAGGATACATGGGTAAGATCCAGACAAACTGATCCGTCTGTTTATATAAAGGCTAGTAGTATTATTAATTTAGAAGGAAATGTACCAGAAATTGACTTTGTGTCCTTCTACCTTCCAAAGATTTTTTTTTTGGTTTGGTTTTGTTTTTGGTTGGGCAGTGGGGTTAAGTGACTTACCCAGGGTCACACAGCTAGTAAGTGTTACGTGTCTGAGGCCGGATTTCAACTCAGGTCCTCCTGAATCCAGGACCGGTACTCTATCCACTGCACTACCTAGCTGCCCCTCCAAAGATTTTTATAGGCCACATGTAGACTGGAAGTTGATAAGAAGATGAAGAAAGTATGATCGGAAAATGGCGATGATTTTATAAAGGTTGTGAAAGAAGTGGTGAGATTTGGTAGTGGCTTTCTATAGTCCTAAGAAAGAAATATAAAAAGAAATACAACTTAAAGATTTAATGACTGGGAGAAGAGGTAACTTCCCTTTGGCTGGAAAAGTGAGCAGAAAGAGAAGTTCAGGAAGAAAGGCTGTTTTCTGTGTGTTGAGTTTCCTTTTATCATTAGTAAATACTTATTTCAAACCTGCTGGGTACTGGGTGCCGTGTTAGGCTCTAGGCATACGAGAAAGGGTAAAACCGGGGCAGCCAAGTAGTGCGGTGGATAGAGTTCCGCCTTGGAGTCAGGAGGACCTGAGGTCAACTCTGACCTCAGATACTTGACACTCACTAGCTGTGTGACCCTGGGCAAGTCACTTAGCCCCTGATTGCCTCACCAAAAAGCCAAAAAAAAAAAAGGAAGGGTAAAACCTTGTACCTGCCCTAAAGGGCATCACTATAGTGATGACTCGCATTGATAGGGTCCCTTAGGATCTGCAAAGTACTTTATTCAGTATAATACTGTGAGGTAAATTGTGTATTATTATTATCATCATTATACACGTATGGCAACAGGCTTAGTGATGTACCTAGAATCTTTCCATTAGGAAGGGTTGGAGCCTTGATTTGAACTTGGGGCTCCTAATTGTGGCCCAGCACCCTTTATAATCTGTTGGGGAGAGAAGACCTGTACATAAAGAAGTAAATAATACGAAGTGCCATCTAGATATGTCAGCCCTGTTTATGAGGGAACGCTGAGATAAAATAAGGTGCTACATTCTACTTCTTAATGCTCTTTTGTTTCTATTCTTTCTCTAGGCAATTGAAAACATTGATTCTGTGTCTGACCACAAGGTGACCTTTACGTACCATAATTCCCTAATCATACGCATTTTGGGTTTTAAATTTGGAAGTTGAGCCTTTCTTAGAAACATAGTCATTCTTTGGGGTTTGTGTTTACTCTGTAGTGACTCTAGATACCTTTATTGGTGATGTCAGGTCATCTGGGGGGAACTTCTCCAATGGTGTGCCCCCATTCTTTTGTTCACTGTAATTATAATGGATTTTGACCAATCAAAGAGGAAAAGTTGTAAATTCTAAATGAATCTTCCTATTGCATTCCAAGATCAGGTCTTCACTGGTAAGAAAATGGAGAAATTACCTATTTAACTGACATCTCTCTAAGCTTCATTCTCACACATTGCCCCCTGTGTTCCCCATTCTTTATTTCACTAGTAACGGACATCTGATAAGGCAGCACTAAAATTTCCATCCACTGCCAGAAAGCCAATTGGACTAAAGCCAGTCCTGCTCTGGTTCTGGAAATTTTGGCTCCTCCCAGAGAACCAGCACTCCATTCTGCCTCTTTTGCTATTTGTGGGACCACTTTGTCTCCTCTGCTGGCTCCTCGAGGTGTCCCCTGAGTGGCTCTTTGGGCTTAGCTGTTTTGTTGGCCTTTTGCAGTTGGTTCATCTCACTGTCATTTTCCTTGGGAAGGTTCTTGACCTGCTGATGCTTCTGATCATCTATAGTGTAAACACTCAGAGCAAGAAGTGCATTGAGAAGGTGCTGAGAAACAAGGTCCAGTCAGGATGTATCCCTGAGCAGCTGCTTCAGAGCACATTCGGCACGTACATGTCGGTAAGTTTCAAACGCTTTGGAGGTTGGGCTTTGGAGGTCATCCTAGTTCAAACTCCTGGCTATAATATTGACAGGTGCAAGAGCATATAGCCTCAGCTGAGACACTTAGAGTGATATCTAATTCGTGGTCCTAGATCTCTTCTTTTCCCAGCCAAACTCCTAGAAAAAGTTGTCTTCACTCATTGCTTCTGTTTCCTCTCATCCCCCTTACATTTCAGTCACTTACAGTCTGCCTTCTGATCCCACCACTTGACTGAAATCGTCCTCTCCTGTATAAAGACCTTTATCAGCTTAATCTGCCCTTTTTCAGCCTTTATTCTGTTTGACATCTTCTCAGCTTTTGTCCTGTGGACCACCCCTTTTTTTCCTGGAAACTCTTTGGCTTATGTGACACTGTTCTCCTTGGTTCTCTTTCTACTTGTTGGACTGTTTTGTCTCTTTTGCTGGGTCATTATTCTTTTTTTGTACACTAAAAGTGGAGGTATCCCTCAAGGCTTTGTCCTGAGTTCTCTTCCATTCTACTCTGCATTCCTGTGGTAATCTCATCAACTCCTTGGATTCATTACCTCTATATATAGACTCCTAATCTATATATCCAGTTTCAATCTATCAATATTAGTCATCACATAACATGGCTGTTACTGGGTACAACATTCTTCTGGTTCTGCTTACTTCACTCGGCATCAGACCATACAAGTCTTTCCAGGTTTTTCTGAAGTCAGCCTGTTCATCATTTCTTATAGCACAATAGTATTCCATCACATTCATATACTGCAACTTGTTCAGCCATTCCCCAATTGGTGAGCATCCTCTTAATTTCCAATTCTTGGCCACCACAAAAGAGCTACTATAAACATTTTTGTACATGTGGGTCCTTTTTCCATTTGTGTGATCTCTTTGGAATACAGATCTAGAAGTGGTATTGCTGGGTCAAAGGGTGTGCCGTTTTATAGCCCTTTGGGCAGAGTTCCAAATGGCTGTCCAGAATGGTTGGATCATAAACTTGTCTGTTTCTGTTGATGGTATCATTGCCCTTCCTGTGTCCCAGGTTCATGATCCTGGAATCATCCTTGACTCTCCCTGCTTTCTCTCTCACACACCCCACCCCCTGCTCCCCCATATCCAGTCAGACGCCAAATCAGGTTGAATCTCTCCTACCACTACATTTCTTGCATCTGTCCCCACCTCTCCATTCAGCTTCTGCCCTAGTCCAGGATCCCATCATTTCTCATCTGGATTATTGCAAGAGCCTCTTAATTGATCTCTCTGCCTCTAATCTCCTCTTCCCTATCTTCTCCAAATAGCTACCAAATCAATAGTATTCCTAAAACACCAATCTAATTATGCCACATCCCTATTCAGAAGCATAGAATGGTTGCCTGTTACCTCTAGGATCAAATCCAAAAGCCACAGCCTGGCATTTTGAAAAGTCTTACTTCTATGGATAGCTTTTGTTTTTATGTTACCTTCATTTCTGAATCTGCTGCTCCCTCTGCCCCTACCCAGTGAGGCTTCTCTTTGGAAAAAAAAGGAGAAGAGCAGTTTGGCCAAACTAAGCCACCTCCGTCTCCGCTCTCTGCACTTGGCTTTCTGCCCAGCCTGGCTTGCTTGTGGTTCTTCCATCTCCATGTCTGTGCGGCCGTCCCATGTTTGGAAGGCTCTGCGTGCTGCACTCTTTGTTAGAATCCCTTCCTTCAGGACTCTGATCCAGCACTACTTTCTGCATGAAGCCTTTCTTGATCTCCCACACTTGCTAGTGTCTACCCTCCCTAATTCACCTTGTATTTATTTGATATATGCTTTTGTATGGACGTGTCTGCTCCAGTATAATGTAAGCTCCTTGCAGTGACTGTTTTATTTCTATCTTTGTATCCCTCGAACCTAATACAGTACCTGGAACATAGTAGGTGCTTAATAAATGCTTATTGATTGGTACTTCTTGCATATGGCCTTGTAGTAGTATTCCATTGTATTTCTGTATGACAAAATCCAGTTACTATTTCTTTGTTCCCACAAAAAGTAATGTTGTGAATATTTTGGTGCATATGAGAACTTTCTTTCTTTGGCCTTTTTGGGGTATATGCCTAGCAGTGGCATTTCTGGGTCAAAGAGTATGGACATTTTAATTATTTTTAAAGCATTATTCCAAATTGTTTTTCAGAATAGTCGGACTTATTTATAGTTTAAATAATGTGCAAGCGTGCCTATCTTTTCACCATCTCTCCAGCATTAAATATTTCCTGAATTTTCTAAATATCAATGAGTGTTTTGCTAGCCCTAGGAATGAAATTAACAATACAACTTCCTAGATTTTTTTGACTAGGCTATTGATTTGAGCCTTCCAGGCTTTTTTGGCTGCATCCCAGGAAGCTGTAGGAATGTTTTGGTTCAACTTTATGATTTTCACTTATCTATGTTTGCATTTGTTTTCCTTCCCCTTGCTTGTCACTATACTGTTCTGTCGAAGATTATAAACTCTTAGAGAGCTGGGGAATTTCTGTTAAATTTTTTTTGTATGTAGTAGTTAGTTTGCCATGTATCATACTTTTGGGTATTTAATAAATGTCCTTAGTAAAAATAATAAAGCTTGACTCAGAAGTTGTTTACTTATATAGTGTAGCAGTCAATCACATTTACATAGTGCTTTAAAGTTTCCTTACAACAAACCTGTGAGGTAAGTATCCACCAATGGCCATCCACCTCCCTAGTCTTGGAAGAAAGTCAACAGGCCTCTCCTCATCCTTTTCAGGCTAAAGCAGCTTTATGAAGTTTTGTCACTTGAGGCCACTTGGTTTCACTTTGAATCTTCAAGCAGAACTTAGCCTCCTAATGGTGGCGACCCTTCTGATAAAAAATAGGCGTTGTCTGGGGTCCAGAGGAGAGGTGAGGAGAGAAGGCCAGAAATGATAAATTAAGCATCTGATGTCATGGAAATTGTACTAGCCTTGAGTCAGTCAGAATCGAGCCTCAACCCACCCACTTCTAGCTTCCTACTCTTGGACAGGTCATTTGGTCTCTTTCAGTTTCATTTTCATCTATGAAAAGAGGATAATGTTGCTAATACTTAATCTACCTCACATGGTTATTGTAGCCATCAAAGTGGATAGTTCATATTAAAATACTTTGTAAACATTGAAGCACTATGTTAACAGTTTTTCAGGTCCAAAAAGTTGAATGTCTTTTCCCTGTCAGATGACTGTCTTTCTTTCAGGTTCTCAGAGATGTCTTTCCATCCATTTTGTCGCTGGCTCAGAGTTTGCTGCACTCCACAGACCAGAGTGTGATCTCTTTTGGCAGCCTTCTTTACAAATATGCCTTTTTGTCCTTTGATACATATTATCAACAGGTATTCTGGGACACAGCTAGGGGAAAATGGGGCAGTGATAGAGCTCCAAAGGGATAACTTGTGTCTTTTCTTTTCTTTTCTTTTCTTTTTTTCTTTTCTTTTCTTTTCTTTTCTTTTCTTTTCTCTTCTTTTCTTTTCTTTTTTTCCTATTTGGAAAAATTATTATCCGAACTTAGCATTTGGGTTGATTAGTTTTGTCACAGCATTTCTCAGCTTAGCTACAATGACAACCATCAGTTAGTTTCTGAACTGAAGTATGGTTGTTGTTTTTTGAAGTGGACTCCATAGGGCAGGGATCATTAAATAACTTTAGAAGTAGAGTGTGATAAGGAGAGAGGCACGGTTTCATAATTTAATTGTAAATAATCTAGTTGTCTATTGATCCTGGAGATGTTTTCTTGAAGAAAACTAAGGGTGTGCCAGCAAATTAAGAATGAGCTCCGGGGCAGCTAGGTGGTGCAGTGATAGAGCACCGGCCCCGAAGTCAGGAGTACCTGAGTTCAAATCCGGCCTTAGACCAAACACTTGACACTTACTAGCTATGTGACCCTGGGCAAGTCACTTAACCCCAATTGCCTGAGGAAAAAAAAAACCCCAAAATGAGCTCCAAGACCAGAATTCTTCACCTTTTTATGGTATGGGCCTTCTCAGAATAATATTCTTAAATGCATAAAATTACAAAGAAAACCAATTATATTAAAATATAGTTATTAAAATTTTTTTAAGTTAATGGATCTCAGGATAAGAAACTTTCCAAGACTCCCGTCCATAAACAAGAGCCATGAAGTGAAATTGGTAGCAGCTCTATTCCTTAGGGGGAGATTATGAAAATAGTGCTGGGCAAACTATGATGTACAGGGTGGAAAGGTCATCAGCCCAGAAGTCAGGAGAGTCCCAGTGCCCTTGAGCTCCGTGAACTCATTTCTTCTGTAATGGAGGCAAGGCGCTCCATCTCTCTGGGCCTCAGTTTTCTCATCTGTAAAATGAGGGTTATAAGATCATGATACCATAGATTTAGAGCTGACAGCATCCTCAGAAACTATCAAGTCTAATCTCACTCTACAGATGAGAAAACTGAGCGTAAGAGAGCTTAAGTGACCTGCTAGTAAGTGTCTGAGACAGGATTCCAATTCAGGTTTTCTTACTCCAAGTCAAGCATTTTATCCTTTGCACCATCTAGCTACCACTTATTAAATTTGCCCCAGAGCACAAGTGATTTTCCCAGGGTTAACATAACTAGTAAGTTTCTGAAGGCAGGATTTGAGTTCAGGTCTTCCTGACTCTAAGCCACCTTATCCACTGTACCACCTAGCTAGGCATTGGGCTTGAAGACTGATAAGGACTCCTCCAGCTGTAGTATTAACATTCTAAATACAGAGGTGAGAGGGAAGTAAAAGAAACAAAAAAAAACCCACCAAGAGTCTGCTGCAGGAGTGATTTAGACCACTTAGATCTAGAAAGATCTTCAGAACTGAGGAAGGCTGTCTCTACAGCATTGTCCTCACTTACATTTGCTGGAATATGATTCTGACTTGTGCCGTGTAGGGAATTACTACAAATGACAGGTAAAATCCGTACTTCAGCTGATTGCCTGAATTTCTGTGTCACTTCCCTTTTGTGAGCTTTTAAAAGTGCTGTGCAGTCTTGCTTGCCGTGAATTAAACATTCATTGTCTCTAACCATACCTGGATTAGAAGAGGGAAAGGGCATGGATTCCAAAGAGACAGAAGTGAAGCTACATGCAGAAATCAGAAGAGCTAACTTAATCATGTGTGTGCAAAGAAACAAATAAAGATATAAACATTAACACTCGTGCACATCTAGACATATGAAAAAATTTGAAACAGACCTGTGCTTCTCATTAGTACTCCACTGGTGTAGCTGGTGAGGGGCTTCTGCTACCACAGTGTTGGTACCTTCTCTGTGATGTGAAGTAGCAATTTGGAGAACTGCCAGAGTAGTGAGAGGTTAAATGAGTTGTCAGGGATCACACAGAGATAGCCTGTGTCAGAGCTGGCATCAGAACCCGTGTCATCCTGCCTTCAAGACCAGTTCACTGTCCACCAGACCACAAAGCTTCTCACCAGAAATGTAGAACATGGGATTTTAGCACTGGGAAGGATCTCTCAAGATCACTGAGTTGGGCCTCCTCATTTTACAGAGGAAAAAACTGAAATGGAGAGAAGGAAGTGATGTACCCACAGTCTCATGTCTAGTTAAAAATGAAGGGAATGAATCAAGGAATGTGGTGGGTGCAAGCATACTTAATATCCCTATAATTCTAAAGGTAATGTGGCTGGCACTGAGACATGCTAGGCACAGAGTCTGCTGGGCGGTAGGAAAATATGTAAGTTGAAAAAGAGATGGGCACAAGACCACTGTGCTGTGTTTTTTTGTTTCACCTTTTCTTAATTGCTTTTCTCCTGTCAGGAAGTAATTGGCGCGTTAGTGACCCACGTCTGCAGCGGGAATGATGCTGAAGTTGATATTGCTCTAGAGGTGCTCTCGGAGCTGGCGGTTCTCAGTCTGTCTGCCGTGAGACTGTATGCTGTCTTTGTGAAGGTGCTTTTCTCTCCTCTGAGTCCTGAAATACTCCTCAGCCCTGGACATCTTGGAGAGGATGTATCTGTTAGTTTAAGTGCCTCCTCCTGTGTGCAGACCATAGTCGTAGCAGGGCTAAGCGTTTATGATTAGGGGAGGCAGTACCTTGTGTGGAAGAGCTCTGGATTTGGAGACTCAAGACCTGAGTTTGAGTGGCAGCTGCTGCTTACTGCCTGTGTGACCTTGGTTAGGTCCTGGAGTTCCCTCCCACCTCTAACACAGGCATGAAGCAACAGGAGAATAAGCCTTTTCAGAACAGCAGTGGACTGAACTGTGAGCCAAGCTGTGGGGAACAAGGGTTAGAGGCTGTGCTTGATTTATTATGAGAGTTAATGGTTTTTCCTCTTGGTTTAATTGAAGTGATAAATGAATAGCCTGAGGTCTTTAGTTAAATCCTTACTCACAAGTCATCTGAGATGACATCTGTAACATCAGCTGTTATAACTAGAACTTCTTGCACTGTCTTATGAACCTGTGCGTTATTGGGTGCATGCACATGCATACACACATGTAGATACACATATGTGTGCATATTTAACCATTGGCTAATCAGATTTTGAGATCATATAGTCCAGTTCCTTCCTTTCACAGATGAGCAGACTGAGGCCCAGAGAGTGGAAGTGATTTGCCCAAGGACAAACAGGTAGTAACAGAGCTAGAGTAAGGGTGCAGGTCTGACTCCAAATCCAGGATTTTTCCACTGTACCTTTCTGGGCAGCTAATCCACCTGCATCTCTAGAAAGTGTTAATTTCTGTACCTCATGTCTGATTACTATTTTTTTCTCCTTCACAGGGCATTCTGGATTATCTAGATAATTTGACCCCTTCTCAAATTCGAAAACTGTTTTATATTCTTAGTACACTGTCATTTAGCAAGGGACATGAAGACAGCAGCCACATTCAGGTAAGAGACACCATGGTGGGAGAAAGCTGTCATCCTATATCTTCCCTCCATTTTTCAGCCAAATACTTTGAAAAAGCTGCCTATGCATACTATAGCGACTTCCTTCCTCCCAAGTGCTCCTCAGCCCTTTGCAATCTAACATTCAACCTCATTTCAACTGAAAATACTCTCTCCAAAGTTAGCATTGAATCTCTTAATTGCCAAATCTCATGTACTTTTCTCAACCTATCTGTTGCATTAGACACCATTGTCCACTCTGCTTTCTGGGTTTTTCTGGCATGACTCTCTCCTAGTTCTCCTCTTACCTTTCTTACCATTCCTCAGTCTCATTTGCTGGATCATTTTCCATATCACTTTTCCCAGTGTGGGTGTCCCCAAGGTTCTAAGCTGAGCCCTCTTCTCTTCTGCCTCTGTGTTCGTTCTCTCTCTCTCTCTCTCTCTCTCTCTGTCTTTCTCACCTCATTGACTCTCATGGGTTTAACTATTGTGTTTGTGCAGATGGCTCACAGATGGGACTTTGAGCTCAAAATAGGCCAGTAGGCAGTTGCTTGACTTGATCTCAGGAGAGAGGTGAGGATATGTAGATCTGAGATCATCAGCTTAAAGATCATTAACCCATGTGAACTGATTAGGGTCATTGGTGCCTGGACAAGAAAGACTCTTAAATTTAATGTGCCAACAATTAAATCAGTGCTTATAGACAAATATGTTTGATTTTTAACACCACTGCCCTTTGTCTGCCACTTTGCCACCGCTGCTTCAGAAACAGACGAGGGCCACGTGGGGGTGGGTGCCATTTTGTATTTTTCATTCTCATGGGTTACGATGGCCAAAGAATTAATCACCAAATACCTAGCTTAGTGGGGATGAGTTTCTTGTACTTAGATGGGCTGATCATCAGAAAGTAAAACATTCTGTCACCATGACTTTATGTAAAGCCTTTCCAGTATGGCAGATCCTGCCAGAAGTTATATTTGCCTGGCATAACCTTTGATAACTCAGGGTCACATGTTTGTCATGCCTGGCACTGAAGCAAGACTATATAGTATTGTCTGGTGGTCTGTCATCCAAGAACTAGCCAGGGCTATCCCTATTTAGCTAATGAGATTGAACTAGTTTTCCTAAAATACAGCTTGATCATGTCATCTCTTACCCAGCTTAAATACTTCTCCACGACTCCTCATTACTTACCAAATTAAGTCCAAACTCTTCCCCTGGCATTTAGACACTTCTATGTTTTGGTCCCCCCCCCGTTTCTAATCTTACTTTTCTTCCATTGTTTCAGTTTGTACACTCTGTGCTCCAGATAACATGTATGACTCAGATCCTTGGAATTGTTGTTCTGTTTCTCACATGTGTGTATTTTTCATGGTATTCTCCACAAAGGATTCCCTTCCTCCAACCTCCAGCCTGTTCTTCAAGGCTAAGCTCAAATGCAAATCCTTGCCTTGAAGCCTTTCTTGATCCTCTTCCTCCTAGCAGACATAACCTTTTCTTTCCACTCCCATAGGCTTTTGTACCTCTCTAATTGTATTTGAATGCTTCTAGTTCTGCCTTTTTAAATTATTTGTGCATGTTTTCCTTTCTATATGTAAGGAAAGTTCTCTGTAAGCTCTGTGAGGACAGAGACTATATCTTATATTCTTCTTTGCGTCCTCAATAGCACCTGCTTCACACTTGTTACCTAAAGTGTATTTGGTAAATATTTGTTGAATTAATAAATGTTGAAGTAGGTGAGCAGGCTGTATTGGAATCCAAAATTCTTGGGATGAGTTCATGCATTTATATGGAAGTTACTGTGGAATTTAACTTTGAATAACAAACAGCTTCATTGTATTTCTACTAAAGTGCTTTTCAATACTGCTGTTTGTAGAATAGTGAATAGGATTTCTCATAAGATTTTACACCTTGTATTTTCTTAAGTATTTTTCTGAAAGTATGTCTCTTAAGGCTAAGGGCAACATGTGTAATGTCCAGTCAGAAGGTACCCATTCCTGTCTTTTCCCCTGCCATGGGGTTTTCTCACTAGGTTTTTTGGGTTGTTATTGTTGTTGTTGTTTTTTAAATTTTATTAATACTTTTTGTTTTTACATAGCAGACAGATCCCAACAAACAAGCAGACAAACCTTCTTGTGTGTTTATTTAGAGCAGTGATTTTGAAGCCTTTAGGAATAAGGAACCTTTCTACATTGCTCATCCTGTAGGAACTATATGAGAGTTGTAATGTTGAGAGAGAAGTTGGAAGTGATGCAGTAAGCAAAAGTCAAGTATGGTTCCCATGGCCACACTTTCTTTCCTGGAACTCCTCAAAAAGCCTTGTGGAGCCTGGGAAATTTGAAGAAACCACACATGGAAAACATGAGTTTAGGGTCAAGAAAAAGTACAAAGATACGTGGCATAAGGTGGGAATTCCAGTATTCTTTCCTTAGGTCTCATCCTGGATGCTGCAGATTCCATTGTGTCATATGAGCCTTTCTGTTAATTCTAGCAACATAGATTCCAGCAACATGAAATAGACTGATAGATAATTTTCTTCAGAAAAATCCTGCATTTGGGTTTATATACATGTCCCTGATGCCTCTACATATGAACAAAGAAATAACTTTAGTTTTCCATGTTCACTGGGAGACTGAATAGCTTTTTAAAGATAACTAACAACTTCTTTCCTTATTTTTCTGTATCCTTTGCAGGATGATATGTACCTGGTGATTCGAAAGCAGCTTTCCAGTACTGTATTTAAATACAAACTAATTGGGATTATTGGTGCCATCACCATGGTGGGTAGTATGGCAGCAGACAGGTGAGAGCAGGCTGAGTTTGTGGCTCCCAAAGTTGTAGGTTAGGAATTAACTTTATAGTCATTGGATTATAGAATTGCTGAGGACCTTGAGATCATCAGGTCCAGCCTTCTGTTTTCAGGCAGTCTAGGTATCATCCCCACTTTGCTGCAGCCTAGATCCAGGGAGGCTGTGATTTCCTTGTCCAAAGTCCCAGAGCTAGTGAGTAGCATAAGGAGAACCATAACCCACATTAAAGAGAGTGGAGCCCTAGCCTGAGAGTCAGGAGAATCTTGGTTCTAGGCTTAACTCTGACACCAATTAGCTGTATGATTTTGGAGAGATCACATAACTCTCTTCTTGATCTATTAAAGGAACAGTTTGGGCTAGATGAACAGTAAAATCCCTTTCAATTTTAACATCCCGTATTCTTTATTTCCCACCACATAGTCCTCTAAGATACTACCAACAACAATAATAATGCTGACCCTCCCCTCACTGGCCCACCCAGAGTCTAACTCTAGTTTTCATTTTTGCACAAATCTGTCAGTGACAGATTTCACTGCTTTCACAAGTAAAAGAGAAGGAATTCAGTTTGTTTAACTTGTTAAAAAAGCGAGAGTTTGTTACTAGTTATAACTCTTATAAACATATTCGTGATACAATAAAAACAACACCAATTGAATCCACTAGAGAAAAATTACCCTTGGGGAGGCCTTAAGCTATTTACAAAGAGAAGGAAATCAGTAGCTGCTCATTCTCGTCTTCCTTTATTAAATGAATTTGTAAAACCAAACGGCAAACTCCAAAATGCAAAATGACTCATGGATTGGAGATTCAGACTTGGGGGCTATGTATAGGACAGGAATTGTATAGTTATTCCAGAGATTGGCTGGGGCTGAGGTCACCAAAATATTTTCACAGCTCCACAGCCTTTCACATTCTGCTGTTCTTTTCCCAGCATCTCATCTTCTCTTTTCTCAATACTGACCAGTATAATAAGAACTGACATTTTTGTAATGCTGTTTTCATCTTGCCTGTGACATTATGACTGTTGGTCCACTGATGCTCTTTTTGTAAAATTGGGCTTCCCGATTCTGGTCTATCCCAAATGACAGCAAGCAGATTGGAGGCCTAGCAAGGTGATGAGCTTGGGGCATGGTAACTTCTTAGAATTGCTTTGTCGGGGTTTTCTAAGAGCTCAGGAGACACTTTTGGGGTCCCTCTGAGGGTCTAAAGGATGTAGTGGAAAGAACACTGAACTTGGAGTTAGGAAACCTGGATTTAAATCTTGGTACAGCCATTTATTAACTCTGTGACTATGGAGAAGTCATTTAATCACTCCGCCTCAGATTCTCATATGTAAGAGGGGATATTCATAATATCTATATACAACAATAGTTCTTTCATTTGCTCTTGATAATATTCCTTGGTTAGTAGCTATTTACATTGGTGGACTTCTCTTGATAAGGATTTTCAGTGCTACAGCCCGATTGAGCATAGCCCCCATGAGCCCTCTCCGGTGCCTTTATCCTTCTTAGGGAAAATAAGCCCCACTGATTCATTTGTGGCAAAATGTTCTGCACCACATATGTACAACTGAGTTCATTGTCTTCCTGCCAAAAGCTTTACTGCTTTTAACTTCCCCACTTCCATCAGCAGTGTGGCTCATACCCTGGGGTCACTTGGGGGCATTTCTTCACCCTCACATCCAACAAGCATTCAAGTTCTGTTGGTTCTGTTTCCACAATATCTGCTTCTTTCCATTCTTGCTGCAGCTGCCCTGGTGCAGGTCCCGATTAGATCTCAACTTTTAGAATTACCTCTTAATTGATTTCCCTTTTTATTTCCCATCTCTCCACCCTTCACACCATCCTTCACACTTTTACCAAAGTAATCCTCCTGTGGCTTGGGTCTGACCAGTTGAGTCCCCTGGCTTCCTATTGCCTTCCAGGTAAAACATAGACACCTTAACGTGGCATTGAAGTTCCTCCAAAGTCTGACTCGCACCTAATTTTTCAGCCTTATTTCACACAATTTACTGTTGCATATTTTACTTGCCAGCCAAAATGAATTTTGCAGCAATCCAGTCTCAGTCTTTTCTTTTCCTCTCTACCTTCTCTGCATTTGCCCATGCTGTCTCCCATGTCTAAACCAGACCACTCCTATGTTACTACCTTTTGAAATCCTTTCTCTTATTTTCAGGCTCAGCTTGGCTTCCTGATTCTTCCATGAATCCTTCCCAGCTAAAAATGACAATTCTTACTATAAATCTCTTGTGCTCCTCTGTTTGGACTTTCCTGTGTATTTGATTCTGTTCCAACATGTGTCATTATTTTTCTAATGTTTGATCCATTTACTGGACCATAAGCTCTTTGAGTTTAGAAATTCCATCCTTTTCTTTTTTTTTTTTTTGAAATCCTCATATCCACAGTAACTACCAACAGTCATAGAATATCTTCAGGATTATTGGTATTGATGTTTCCTCCACCAAGGCAGATAGCAACTACTTAATAGTTTCTGTGGCTGCTTATGATTTGTCTGTCTAAACTTAGTCTGATTGGTCCTCAGACAACAGAAAATATCCATTGCTAAACCCCATGCTCAGAGTTTTCAAGGAGTGTCAGAATAGAACCTTAGTAGAGACTTGAATATAGAAGGTACCTAATGAGTGTTTGTTTAACTGAATGGAAAAACAAGAACTGAGGTTATTTACTGTTTTGTGAAGTGATGCTTCTGGCCTGACCCCAGATGGAGCAGAACTGAGCAGTGAGCGCTGCAAACAGGTGAGTGACCTCTTTGCTTATAACAAGATAGAAGTAGCCACTCCGTGGATTCCACTCACCCAAATTTTCCAAGTGCATGAATTTACTTTGTTTTTTCCACTATCACAACACCTTTGGAAAAGTGTGTTATTTTTCTGTGATTGCTAGGGGTGAGGGAACAAGGAACTTTGCAAGTGTAGCCAGTACAGGGACAAGGATAGGTCATCCACGTGACTCCAGAGGTACATAAGAAGGCCTTGTTCTAGAGGCTGTCAGGAGACCTGTGTTCAAATACAGTCTCCGATACTTGGTACCTATGTGGCCTAGGGCATCACTTAATCTGTCTGAGCCATCTTTGACATGAAGGGGTTGAACCTTCCAGCTCTAGATCTGTGATTCAGTCACTTACCAGCACTGCAGGATTAGAATGAAACAAGCTCTTGACCAGAGCAAGGTGTATACCTTACAAGAAGGCATTGAGGGTTTTGAAAAGGAAGTGTGACCGAGGGCCCCTGCAGTGCCTTACCGGGAGGACTTGGGGCAGGGGGCTTGGTCAGGGAGGATAGATGGGGGTGGAGGCAGTGGTTGTTTTGTTATTTCTGTTGATGTTTGTTAACGTGCTCATAGGTCGGTTTTATTCTTTTTCTACTCCATAGGTGACTTCTCTATTACAACTGGTGCATTCTTGCAGTGAACAGTCTCCCCAGGCCTCTGCACTGTATTATGATGAATTTGCCAACCTGATTGCAAAAGGAAAATTGGCTCCAAAAACCCTGGTATGGCCAAGTGTTCTGGATCACTTCAACCAAGTGATGTGTGAGGCTGGCTCTATAGCTGTGGGTGCTTTAGATGATCCTTGCTGAACAGGAGGTTAGGAGGAGGGCAGTGGAGGGAGACAGAAATGGAAAGGAACATGCTGTGAGGTGTGTCTGAGCTCTTTAGGAAGGACCAGCTCTCAGCTCTGCTGCTTCTTCGTGGTCTCTTGCCCAAACCTGCTTCTTCTTTGTCTTTTGAAGGAGTGGATTGAACAGACCATATGTAATGATTTCCAGGATGCATTTGTGGTGGACCTCTCTGTTCTTCCAAAGGTTAAGTAAGTGCTCTCTGTCCCCTTGTTTGGTTTCATTTTCTTGTGAGATTTTCTCACCTTCATTAGGCTTTTCTTTCCCTCACATTATTAAATGCCAGACATCTGGCATTTGGTTGGGAACTGCAGGGTTTTTCAGATATCTTTTTAAGATCAATAGCATGATTACTTTCCTCCAAATCTCAAGACCCTTCCATTCCCAGAACTGGCATCTTAAGTAGCAAGAGTCTCCCATAGTGGTGTTTGTTTTCCTCTTGGTCAGACAGCTGTTTCTATGTCATTTCCTTCTCCCAAATCAGATTAGATTTGGCTCATTAACTTGGTGTAATAATTCCCCACAACCTTAGCTACTACGTGTTCCAGGGAACGTGAGGTGGTTCTTTTCTCTGCAGTGACTATCCCTTCCCAGTAAAAGCCATGTATGGCCTGGATGAAGATGAGAGTCAGGATGGAATCGCCATCAACTTTCTCCCACTTCTCTTGCTTCGGAATCTTGGGAGCGATGTGGGTGTAGTGACTTCTCGGGATCAAGACCAAAAGTCAGTGAAGTTTCTCTTTTTCCAAAGCCCCTGTTTGTGTCTTAAATGTCCACTGGCCATCCCACAATTCTTTGAAGTCTCAGGCATCTGAGCAAGAATGGTTCTCCTGATCTGGTAGCAGTGGAAAGGACGGGAGAAATGGGAACGCTTCTTTGTTCCTTATCCAGGAGACTGTATGTCCCTTTCACTTAGCAATAAATACTATGATGTGCAGTTTTCTTTTGCCAGCACGTACTTGTTCCTTTCACTTTTCCCTTTGAACTTCCCTTTGTCAGCTTCACTACCTGTACCCCTTACGTTCAGTGAGACCAGCAAATGTTTGTTTAGTATATCCTCTTTCTTTTTTTTTTTTTTTTGGTTGGGCAGTGGGGGTTAAGTGACTTACTCAGGGTCACACAGCTAGTAAGTGTTATGTGTCTGAGGTTGGATTTGAACTCGGGTCCTTCTGAATCCAGGGCCGGTGCTCTATCCACTGTGCCACCTAGCTGCCCCCTTAGTACATCCTCTTTACCTAGTCCTCAGTCCCTAACATTAGTTGGCTTCCTTTGGCAAAATCCTTGTTACTAGGGGTTGGGCTTCCTTAATTATAATTTAGAAATGAAATTATAAAATGAAGCTGAGAAGTCTTTGCTCTTTTTTCTAGGTTAGTGTCTCCAGTGTGCCTGTCACCCTATTTCCGGTTATTGAGGCTTTGTGTGGAGAAACAACATGGAAATTTGGAGGAGATTGATGCTCTGTTAGGTACACAAGAAAGCTTTGGGGCCCGTTTTTCTGTAATCTTTTTTTATCTTTTTGGTGGATTGCAGGGGAGGGGACATACATGTGCATGGTGATAAGGCTACCTTGCTATGGAAAAGAGAGTTATTCTTCAGATGAAAAGGAAGTAATATCATTGTCCATGAAGGAATCCCTTGGCAAGTATGAGGATAGGTAGCAAGTAGAAAATAGGGTCAGCTCCTGAAGGTAGCAAAATCTGGACCTTTTAGTTTGAATTAAAGGAAAGGAAAGATTTTTGTTTTCTTCTCTTTCAGATTGTCCTTTGTACCTCCCTGACCTGGATCTTGGAGAGAAGCTAGGATCCTTCTCTGTACAGGAGCGTTCCTTTAGATGCTCACTCTTGTTCCTTGCTGTTAACTGGTTCCGGGAGGTATGCACATACCTACTGAGGAGAGTGAGAGAGATCTTGGAAGGATCTGTCCTTGCCTAAACTTGTCTGCTTCCCCAGTAGCCAATCCACTGCTCTGCATCCAGAAGGTGTTTAAGAAATGTATTTGTACTTGTAGCCCTGAATCCAGGAGGTAGCCCATCGTCAAGTTTGCTTCTACCCAGCCTCCTTCTGTTCCTCATACCCAAGTCTGGGAAAGATTTCCATTTTATGTTTCTTAGATTCTTGACAGTTGTTGTTAATAATAGAATCTCATATTTATATAGTATTTCTTACATTCCAGGTCTCTTGACAATTTATTGTCTCATTTGCTATCATAATCCTATTAGGCTCAATAGAAGTTTTTTTAGCCCCATTTTACAGGTGGAAGGACCTGAAGCCCAGAGAAACTAATTGACTTTCCTTTTTTTTTTAAATTTTTTTTTCTAATTGACTTTCCTAAGGCCGCATAGAGTGACCACATCTTGTTTCCTGATGTCTAGCCTATGATCTTTGTACTCTATGTCTCAGGATCCCGGCAGTCTGTTCTTGGGGTGATCTCCAAGTCTTGGATCCCCAGTTGTTTATCTTCTCATAAACAAATTCACTTCAACCTTTAGTCTAGTCTTACAGTGTGCAAGTCATTGCACCAAGTAATGTAGGAGATAGATGAGTAGCTTTATCCTCAGGAATTTTCTAGTTGGTGATAGGGTGATAGGACAGGGATAAAACAAGTACATAAATTACTGTGTCATGAGAAATGTATAAAGTATTACAGAGGTTCATATGAGAGAAGGGTCATAGGATCATAAATTTAGATTTGGAAAGGACCTGAGAAGTCATCTAATCTGACCGCTTTAATATGAGGCCCAGGCCTGAGGCAGAATCTGAAGCAAAGTCTCCCAGGCTCCGGGTGTAGGAGAAATCCTCTCCCCATGGCTTTCTCAACCTTGAGAAACTCAGTGATTGTTTATGAAGGGAAATAGCAGCTAAGAAACTTTCAAAGGCCCAGTTAGTGTTTATTCATTAAGAGGTTGTTTTGTATAGTGGAAAGAGCCCTGAGCCTGCAGTTGTGAGAGGTCCCTGGTCTTTAATCTCTCCAGTACGTATCAGTGGTCTGGTCCTGGGCAAGTTACTCTTTGCTTCTGAGCTTCAGCCTTCTCCTCTGTGAAGTAAGTATAATAATGACAAGAGCACATACTTCACAGAGCACAGAGTTGTGAAGCTCAAATGAGATAAATTATGTAAATTGCTTTGCAAATGTTAATAACCCACATAATTGTTAGTCATTATTATCATGCAGCTCATGGCAAGGCTGTCTTCTGGGCTTTTTCAGGTTGTGAACGCTTTCTGCCAACAAAAATCAGCTGAGATGAAGGGGAAAGTGCTGATCCGCCTACGGCACATCACGGAGTTACAGACGCTACTAGAGAAGTATTTGGCAGGTGAGAAAAACAGCAAACTTCTTAGCTTGGGCCCCTTTCTGCCCTTTCTTCTGGCAGATAACATTTCCTTACGTCTAAGTAGCACAATTGATTTAGCTATTCACTTAGTCAACAAACATTTGATTTATTACTATGAGCCAGGCACTGTGCTTTGGGCTGGGAATAATACAAAAACAAAAATGAAACAGTCCCTGCCCTCAAAGAGCTTTCATTCTATTGGAGCAGACAACATGCACGTGCATAAGCATAGGCAAACTGTGTGCAAAATAAATACAAGTTCATGTTGGGAAGGAAGGAGCAAGTAGCAAGGAGAAATTGAGGAAGTGACACTTGCGTTGGGATTCTTCAGGGTGACGGTGAGGAAGGGCAGAGGGGCAGCCTGTGCCAGAGGGGAAGGATCAGGTGTATGAGGAAAAGCAAGAAAGCCAACTGGACTAGACCACAGAGTGTAGTAAAGGGAGTAAATTAGAAGAAGGCTGGAAAGGGAGGTTGGGTCTAGAGTGTGAAGGGCTTTAAATGCCAAACAGGAGTTTTTGTTTGACCCTAGGGGTAATAGGGAGCCCCTGGGATTTATTGATTTGAAAAGTGACATTGTCAGACCTGTGTTTCAGGAAGATCATTTAGACAGCTCAGGAAAATTTCCAGACTTGAGACAGGCAGACACATTTGGAAGTTATTGCAGTAGGGCAGGCTAAAAGTTTTTGTTAAGGCCTGAACAAGGACATGAGAGGAAAAGGGGGACAAATGCAAGAGCCTTTATGGAGGTAGAAATGGTCAGATTTGGCAGGTGGCTGGCAGTATGGGGTGAAGGAGAAAGAGAGGCCCCACAGAGGAGCCAGAGGTTGGAGACACAGGTGACTGGAAGCATGGTGATACCCTCAACAGAAATTTCAGGAAATTCAGAGGAAGAGTGGTTTTGTGGGAAAAGATCATGAGTGCTGTTTGGGTGTGTTCATTTGGAGGTGGCTAATTCCAAATAGTATGTAGGCAGTTTGCAGTGCAGAATTAGAGCCCAGGATAACCAAGAGCTGAATGTGCAGATTTGCATAGAGATGGTAATTAAGTCCATAGATGTTGATATGGTCACCAAGAGAAGGAAAGCAGAAGAAAAGAGGTCCCAGGACAGCCTTGAGGTATACCTGTAATTAGAGAGCAGAGTCTGGATGAAGACCCAGTAAAGGAGTCTCGGGAGGAGTGGTCAGACAGACAAGAGGAACGAGAGAGCCAGGCCCCAGAAATTTAGGCAAGATTCTCCCAGAAGACTAGGAGATCAGATGTGTCAAACGCTGCAGAGTGGTCAGTGAGGATGAGGAATGAAAGGAGAGCATCAGCTTTAGTCAAGAGATCGAGGGTAATTGTGGTTTGTGGGGGTTTTTTTGCTTTTTGGTGAGGTAATTAAGGTTAAGTGACTTGCCCAAGGTCACACAGCTAGTAAATGTCAAGTGTCTGAGGTCAGATTTGAACTCAGGTCCTCCTGGCGGATAGGCCAGAGCTCTATTCACTGTGCCACCTAGCTGGCCCAATCCCAATTGAGAGTAATTGTGAAGAGAGCTATTTTTTGGTGAGATGCAGTCAGAAGCCAGGCTGCAAAGAGTTGAGGAGTGAATGAAAGGAAAGAAAATGAAGGCAAAGAGTGGACAGATTTCTCCAGGAGTTTGATTATAAATGGGAGAATAGAGAGAGGATGAGAACTTGAGGAAAGGTAAAGACAAGGGGGATTATTTTTTAAGGATTGAGGAGAATCTTTGATTCTCTGACATCTCCAATCAGCTACCAAGATATCAGTTTTGTCTCTGTGATGTATTTTATCCATCCCATCATCTCCGTAAACACTGCCAGCACCCAGGACAAGCCCTTATTCCTTCTCACCTGGGCTATTTTAATTATCTGATGACCTGCTAACTTAATTTCAGTTTCTTCACCCCCCCACATAACCCACCTCCACCTCCCAAACCCCCTTTCTCCATCTGTCCTTCATACAGTTATAAATATACTCTTCCTCATGCCTAGGTCTGACCATATTATTTGCCTGGTAAAAATCCTTCAGTGATTTCTTGTCTCTAAACAAAATAAAAATTCTTCAGCCTGTCATTCAAGGCCCTCTTCAGTCAGGCTTTAGTCTACCTATTTTACTCCCTTTTATACACTGTCTATTCTCTCCAAACTAGACTGCTGGCTATTCCCAATCTTGTCCTATATTCCCCAAGCTCCAGGTGTTTGTGTAGGGCCTACCTCTTGCTGAGAAGGCCCTGCCTCCTCAACCCTGCTTGCTCAGATCCTTTTTGACCCATCTCAAATGTCACCCTCTTCCATGAATCCTTCTCTTCCTCTCCTCTTCCCCTGCAGAAAGTCATATCTAATATTAAAGAGTGTTTCTTCTACCTTGTATCATACTTTTTTTGTGGAAATATTATGTCTCCCAGCTTAAACGATAAAGTCGTTGGGAGAGAGGACGACATTGATCTTAGTAATCTTTATAACCCCAGCTCTTAGCACAGTACCTTTAACGTAAAAGACATTTAATCAATGAATTGTCTCTCTGTTTTTTTTAAAGCTACTTTAAAACAGATTTCTACATAATCCCATATCTGTATTCCTGGAAAACGGAACCTGTTAGTGATAGATCATTCCTAGATAATGTTGCTTTCGGTTCTTTCACTATCTTTGAAATAGGAGAAACAGTGTGGGATGATGGAAGAATGCTGAACTTGAAGAGTCAGGAATGCCTGAGTTCCGATCCCATCTCCACCGTTTACTGGCTGTGTGACCATGGAGGGAATCACTTAACCTCTCTGGGCCTTCATGTTCTCATCTGTGAAACAGATAAGAACCCATAGTGCCCATTTCCTGAGACTATTGTGAGAGAATTAAATGAAGGCAGTATTTGTAAAGGGAGGGAATCAGGGAGGGAACCAGCCTTTAATAAGTGCCTACTATGTGCTAGGCACTGTGCTAGGTGCTTTACAAACATTATCTCATTTACCTTCACAACAGCCTTCACACTTCCTCTGTGAGATAGGTGTTCTTATAATCCTCATTTGTGTTGAGGAAACTGAGCCAGAGAGGTTAAGTGACTTACTTAGGATTATATGACTAGGAAGTATCTGAGGTTGGATTTGAATTCAGGTCTTTCTGACTCCAGGCCTAACAGTCATTCCACTGTTCGACCTAGCTAGCTGTCTTGTAGCACTTTGCAAAACCTTAAATCACAAATAAGTGTCAGCTCTTATAATTAAGTATGGTAGAGGTGACTTTGAGGGAAGCCAAAAATGGGGGCATACATGCTTTTGCTTCCCATCCTCTGTTACTAGCTAGGATTTTTTTTTTTTACTTGCTCAGTTAATGTAATCTGTCTATAAGGTGTCTTGGACAGTTTGCTGCATTTCATGGCAAGCCAGTTAATGTAGCTTTCTTTTGCACCATCTCACAAAAACAGCTGTCACTAACAGTTTTGATGGGTTTTTTTTTTGGTGAGGTGATTGGGGTTAAGTGACTTGCCTAGAGTCACACAGCTAGGAAATATTATGTGTCTGAGGCCGGATTTGAACTCAAGTCCTCCTGACTCCAGGGCCAGTGCTCTATCCACTGTACCACCTAGTTGCCCCAGGGACCAGCAGTTTTTAGGAGCTTTTCTGTCTGTATTCAGAGGCCAGTGGTGGTAGGTGGCCAGTGACTGGTATTTTCTGTGATGGTTGCTGGTAAGCTTCTCTTTTCTCTATTTCAGTTACTCCTGACTATGTCCCTCTTCTTGCAAATTTTGACTTGGAGACTTTAGATGGAGGCCCTCACATCAGTGCTGCTGTTACAGTGAAAAACAAAAAGAAGGGAGAAAAGGGTAAGCATTTCTCTTTTCCTATAATAACCTTCGATGTGGGTTATTTTGAGCTGATTGGTGACCTTGGCTATCATGTCGACATCCTCTGACTCATATGCCAGGTGCCCTGAGGCATGGGGAGTTTAGGGGGACTATGGACTACAGCCCCTTCTTGGGAAAGTGTTCTAACCGTGCAGATGTGGGTATGTTCCTTCCGTGTGGTTACTCCTTGTACTGATGAAGACCAGAGTCCCTTCGTGCCTTACATCTTCATGAGTTTCCATGGCCTAAAATAAGCTCATCACTAGGAGCCAGCCCTATGGTGATGAGTCTGTGCAGACTGAGCTGGGCTGGTCCTTAGATGACAAACAGTTATGAGATACACATTTAGGAGATCACGTCCCAGCTTGCATTTTGCTAGTATGGCTTTGGACAGTTGAGGGGACCTCAACATCACAAAGACACTTTGGCAAGGGGCTTCAGAAAATGAAACAAGCCATCATGTTGTGCGTGGGGAGTCAAGGGGTCGGGATGTTAAGGTGTTTTATCTTCTCTTGTAATGATTCTTGTGCATGGTGGTGTTCTGTGGGCAGGATTATTGTTTGTTGTTTTTCCTCTTAAGCACAGGGAGGAAGAAAACGAAAAGCTGATGGTGACAAGTCTTCCTCCCTGGAGAGACTTTCGAAGGAGGATGGTTCAGAATGTGAACATTCACAGTCTGATAAAAGTCAATTAGAAAAGGTATTGGGGCAGGGAGAGATTGGAGGGAGAGAGAGTGAGGTTGTTACCTCATAAACTCATAACCCAGCATACTCTACTTCTCTAATGGTTTCTATGCCCCCTCTGTACTGGACAACTGAAAGACTTCCTTGGGGGCAGTTTCCTGAAGACTGGGGAATCTGGGATTGCCTCCACCTATCAGGGACCCACCTCCAATACGTTAGGCTCAAGCGCTCTCTATTTGTGAGACTCACCGTGGCAGAAATGTCATTACGTGGTGGGGGGCAATACACCACCGGCATCTGCTGTTTCACGTTGAGGTAGCTGCTATGTTGGAGAAGGTGCTGATCTGGATTCCCACGTCTGACAGTAGCTTGATCTATGACCCCAATTAGGTGCCACTTTGTGCATCCATTTTCTTATCTGCAGAATGCCAATAATGCTTGTTATATACCTCATAGGTGTGTTTCGAGGAAAGTGCTTTGTAATGTCATTGTGCTCTCTGAGTACAGGCTACTATTTTTATTATTTCTGTTGTTTTAGCTGCTTATAGATGTGCCTCCTCAACAATCTGAGACCTTAAAATATACGAGAGAAAAATTATAAGTGATTGTTGGCTTTGAGGTAGCATGTCATAATGGGTAGAGGGTTGATTCCAGCACCAGGAGGACTTGAATACAAGTCCTGTCTCTGCCCCATCCTGGAGGCATGGCCCTGGGCCAGTCACTGAAGTTCTTGGGGCTTCCTGGCACCCCTCTATGACTGAGTGACGAAGACAGAGCCATCTGACATTAGTGGGAGCCTCCTCTTTTAAGAGTTAGCAGTGACATCATAGCTCCCCTGCCTACCCTCACCCTTACTAATCTATAAAATAGTCTTATAGTGTCAGTTCCAGATAATTAATGTTAATGTGCACACTCCTTTTGTTAACAACAAAAAAATGGGAAAGTTAAATGTACTATTGTTGTCTTGTGGTAACTGCTCTTTTAGGCAGCTCTGCTTAGCTTTTTTGTGGGAAGATAATATGGAGCGGTTGGTTGTGAGGAAGTGACTAATATGTCAATATAAAGTATATTCGTTTTAAAAAGGACAAAAATTAGTTATAGTGTAACTTTTAAATAGCTTCCTTAATAAATTTAAACTTTGATTGAATTTGTGCACATGTTTTCAGAAATATATATTTTGCATAAAATTAGATACATCAGTACACTTTGTAATTTAAAAAAAAAAGTAGATTTGGCCCTAGGATTTACTGTATTATATGTGCTGCTGCTGTTTTTGCCCAGGAATCCACAGAGAAGGAAGAGGAGAAGGCTTCTGTGTCGCTCCAGAATTATACCACTTTCTTCCGAGAGTTGGACCTTGAGGTGTTCTCTATTCTGCATTGTGGACTTTTGACCAAGTCCCTGTTAGACACCGAAATGCACACGGAGGTAAGGGATTGAGCAGGGATCCTCTAGCACTGGGCTGCGTCCTTCCATAAAAAGTTCCTGGACCTTATTCTTATTTTGTGAGAAGTCACAGAAGCAGGTAGTAGGAAAGTTGGGAATTTGTCTTGATAGCCTCTCTCGCTGTCTTTCCCCCACAAAAAATGGGGAGGAGGGAACAAACATTTCCTCAACACCTACTAGGGTGCTAGGCACTGTGTTAAGTACTTTACAAATATTATCTCAGGCATCCTGGTTAAAGGCATAGTTCATTTTATAAGCATACAATCTTCTGAGGAGATTGACTTCTGCCTCTTTCTCTATGAGGAATTTTGCATTCTGAGGTATTCAGAGTACTTCTGTAGGGCAGCCTGGTTCTGGGTCAGTCGTGGCCAGCTCCTGTTCTAGAGAAAGGACATATCTTGCTATGCTCTTTGGTCAGACTGGAGATAAATACTCAACTACCTGAGATGTCAGTTCCATCGTTTGGGATAAATTTCCTTGTGTTCTGAGTAACATGGTGACCTTGGAACAGCCTGTATTCTAATTGATAATAGTATACACTAAGGGAAAGAAACTGTGAAGGTAAAAATAATTTAACCTAAGGAAACAAATGCCATTAGCCATGAATGAGGCACTTTTCATTTCTGGGTTTTTAGATGATTTAATCTGAATCCATAGGTGGGAGGAAAGCTGAAGGATTCATTAATTGCAAGGGAGAAAATTATTACCAACGAGTTTTCTCATTAGATTTAATTCACAGTAGAAAGTTTCACTTTTTAATAATTTCAGAGGTCAGAGCACTGTAACATTGCTGTACTGTGAAGGGAAGCTTTTCCTGTTGGGACATTTAGGTTTTGGATTTTGGGGAAACTGGAAAGGTGAGAATTCCCCTTCAGATGGAAATGGAGCAAAGGTAAAATGTGTGAACTTCAGATCACACATCTTATCTGGCACCTTCATTTTAAAGTTCAAGAAACTGGGGCCCACATAGGTTCAGAGACTTGCTCAAGGTCACACAGATAGTTAAGTAGCAGAGCCAGAATCTGAACCAAATCCACAATTCTTTCTACTGTATTCATGAACCTGATAAAATGGTAAATTTCAGTATGTAGCTGCCAAGATGAAACCTAACTCTTTTGATATAATTAGAACATTTAAATGAAAACAAGCCAAAGGAATGGATGCAATTCACTTGCTTGTGGCTAGAGAACACTGATTACAAGATATAGGATGTCCCACAAGTTTTAGTGCAATTTAAAACTTTAATAATTTCAGAAGTATAAATGCTACAAATTTACATAACCCTAGAAAAATATACCCAAAAAAGTGTCTTGTTCTATATATCAACCTAGTTGATTCTTGAACTTTATAAAAACTTTCAACAGCTGCTACTCACTGCCTGAAAAAGATTGAATTTGTAATCTTCACCTTAAGTTCATCCAAAGAATGAGGTTTTGATGCATATACTACACGTATTGTCTGACCAGACAAGAAAAGTGCAGTGGAAGTGACCAAGCAAGAGGATCCCCTCTCCTGACCCACCGATCTGAGAAAGTGTCATCCAGAAAACTGTCATAATGACAAAGTGGCTCCTATTGTTAAAATTAAAATTTTAAATGTATTATCAGAAATTCATAAAACAAAATAAGTATAAAAGAAACCTAAAAAACTTTTTTTAAGTGTTGTTTTTTGTAAGTTTGTAGCCTTTATGCTTCCCAAATTATTAAAGCTTAAAACTATACCCAGACAGGAATAGCCTTTATATGTGAAATTGATCTTTATGATTTTATAAAGATTCCAAGTCATATATATATATATATATATATATATATATATATATATATATATATATATATATATACACACACACACATATACACACACATATAAATTAATAACATATAATATGATGTTGTGTTAGCAGCCAGGCTCAACGATTTACTTTTGAGAATAAGTTAGTCTGAATTCTTTGAGGACTAATAGATCATGGTGAGAGGGAGTTGCTTGTGTTAGGTAGCAGAGGCAAACAGCATTTGAAATTTGTCGTGGATATTTGATGTGCAGATAACGATAATTCATGTGATTGAGGATATCTGGCATCTTTTCTCCAAATTACAGGCCACTGAAGTTGTACAGTTAGGACCCCCTGAGTTACTCTTCCTACTAAATGATCTTTCCCAGAAACTGGAAAATATGCTTGTGCCCACTGCTACCAAGCGGCTCTCTTTCCTCAAGGTCAGTACAAGCAATAACAAAGGCGGGGGGGGGGTGTTTACAAGCAAGTAATTGCTGATAATTTTTCTCATTTTATTTGCATCATTGTGCAGCAAGTTACTGCTGGGGAAATTTTTATTCAACTTAATAATGTGACAAGTAGAATTTTTTAAAAATGGCATGTAAAATAAGGAATGTGCTCCCAGACACCCACCTAGCTTTCTCATTGTTTTCCATCTTAACTGAATCGTGTTCTTACCCTGTGTTGTAGTTAGCAACTCTTAAATGAGCCTATGCTCAATTTCGGGGCTGTAGCTCATTACTCACACACAAAGCATCCAAGCAAGGGCGTGTGGCCTTCCCTGCACAATAAACAACCAAAGAAGAACTGGGTGATGCAAGTCATGAAATGTTCAAATCTCCCCAAGTATGAACAAACACTGCTGCACTCATTCAGGTGTCAGGCGGCTCTGGGTGTCTGTGGTATCACCACAGATCTTGTAGATCTTGTAGTTCTGATGGCCCGTCCACTCCATGAGGATACAGGCTGCTCAGCAGCAGCGGAGATTCGAATGTCAGTTTTATTTTCTTGCTCAGTGACCAGCATCATGCTTGCTGTTATGGAGGCTTGATTAAGAAGTTTTGAGAGTGTAGAACTCATCTCACCATAGATGAAAAACAGTTTAACATAGCATTTATATGGAGCTTTTTACAAGTTATTCAAAGTATTTTCACATACAGTACTGCAATAAGTTCTTCCAGTAAAGTCCTACTCTCGGGCTTCATAGTTTAGAAGGGTTCTAAGGTTCCCAAATAGCTACTGAGTACAATCTTTGGCTTGGAGTCAGGGTCCATTGTTCAACTATATGTCTTTTGTCTGAGGACTCCCTTGAGTATTTAAGGTTGAAGATGCCCCTTAGCAAAATGATAGCTTCCAGGGGCTTTCCTTTTGGTGAGAGCACCTCATGGAAGACCTCATTCCAAGTCATAAAGTGGTTTTGATTTGCATTGGTTTAATAAAGTACCCACATGATGCAGCTATAGCTTTGAAGGAATACAGCATGCACATTAGCTGCAGGAGACTCTGGGTTTATGGTTCCCCATTCTGCCTGCTTACAATGTTTTTTCTATGATGTGGAAGTTCTGAATTTTGGACACTTTTGGGAATTTTTTTTGGAGTCTTTTCAGGAGGTGGTGGGCTAGATTCTTTGTATTTTCACTTTGCTGTCTTGTTCTAATAAATCTGGACAGTTATCTTTCAAGATTTCTTGAAATATCCAGGCCCTTTTAAAAATCATGACTTTTAGGTAGTGCAATATGAAATACCTTCCATTTCCTTCTGTCTTTTCAGTGTTTTGGCTCTCTTTTAGTATTTCTTGTTATCTCATGGAGTCATAAACTTCTTTTTGTCATTCTAACTTCTAATTCTGATGCATGGGTAAGGTTTTGTATTTTTTGTGCTAAAATATTCTCTTTCCAAATCTCTCTTCCACAACTCTAATTTCTTTCTGATTCTTTTATCTAGTGCTCTCATGTATAAAATCATTTTTAATTCCTTTATTAAAAACTCCTGCTTCATCTCTTCCAGGAATTCTAGTTGACCTTGTACCCAAACTGTGTTTTTCTTTCAGTTTTTGTTTGTAGGTGTTATAGAGTTATTCTCTTATGGGTTTGTGTCTTAGGCATCCTTGGCATCATATCTCTTTATCTTTTTTGTTGTTTATTCATTCTTCCACTCTTACTTCCCAGATTGTGACCTTGTGTTAGGCCTAGGCTCTCATATTTAGTGTCCTGCTGTTGGAGTTCGAATGGCACAGCCTGGCTCCAGGATCTCCTCTCTTGGGTCAGAGTATCAACTCAGTTCTTTAGCCAGAGGCTGAGTCTGAAGTAACAGGTCATTTGTGCTTGGGGATCCCAGTCTCTATTTCCTGGTCAGTGGCAGTATTATAGCCCTGTTCTGCACCATAGTTCCTACCAAGTTACTTGTCCATTGGTCAAATTTGTGATCTTGTGCTGGAAAAATAACCCACTGTGATTTTCTCTTAGATTTCCAATCATTACTTAGTCTGACACTTCTCTGAGATCTTTGTTAGAGTATTAATCAATCAACAGACCTTGATTAAGTTTCTACTGTGTACCAGGCACTGTGCTAAGTGTTGGGGATACAAAAAGAGGCAAAACATAGTCTCTGCCCTCAAAGAGCTTACAAATTAATGGGGGTGACAGCATGCTAACAAATATATGCAAAGCAAGCTATATGCAGAATAAACAGGAAATGATTAACATAAGGGAATCACTAGAATTAAGAGGGGCTGGGACAGGCTTCCTGTAAAAGATGGGATTTTAGTTGGAACTTAAAGGAACCCAGGGAGGTCTGTAGGCATTGTTGAGGAGAGAGTTCCAGACATGGTGGGGGAATCAGCCAGAAACAATGCCCAGAGCTGAAGATGGAATATCTTGTTCATGGAATAAGCCAGGAGGCTAGTTTCAGTTAATGGAAGACTACATGTAGGGGAGTAAGATGTAAGAAGACAGGAAAGGTAGGAGGGGGCTAGGTAAACAAGAGTTTTGAATGCCAAGCAGAACTTTTAGGTTTGATCTTGGAGTGATAGGGGGCACTGGAGTTTATTGAGTAAGGGAGTGACATGGGTAGACCGGTGCTTTAGGAAAATCACTTTCGTGGCTGAATGGAGGATGAACTGGAGTGGGGAAAGACTTGGGCAGGCAGACCCAACAGCAGCTATTGTAGTAGTCCAGGCGTGAGGTGATGAAAGTCTGTACTAGAGGGGTGGTAGTGACAGAGGAAAGAAGGAGGTGTGTTAGAGAGATGCTGCGGAGATGAAATGAGAAGATCTTGGATCTTAGGGCTGAGAGATAGGAAGGATGTCTCCTAGGTTTTGAGCCTGAGGGACTGGGAGGATGGTGTTGCCCTTTACAGTAATAGAGAAGGTAGGAGGAGGGGAGGATTTAGGGGGAAAGATAATGAGTTCCATTTTGGACATGTTGAGTTTAAGAAGTCTGCTGGACATCCAGTTTGAGATATCTGCAAGACAGCTGGAGATGAGAGATTTGGTAGATTTGAGAGTCATCAATATAGAGATGGTAGTTAAATCCACAGGAGCTGATGAGATCACCGAGGGAAGTAGTATAGACGGAGAAGAGAAGAGGGCCTAGGATAGTACCCTGAGGGACACCTATGGTTAGGGTCTAGCAAAAATGATTGAGTAGGATCAGATAGGCAGGAGAACCAGAGGAGAGTGGTATCCCGAAAGAAGGGAGTAGAGAGTGATCAGCCATGTTGAAGGCTGCGGAGAGGCCAAGGAGATTGAGCGTTGAGAAAAGGCCATTGGATTTGGCAACTAAGAGATCATTGGCAACTTTGAAGAGTAGTTTCAATAGAATAAGGTCAGAAGCTGGATTGGAAGTGGAGGCACATATTACAGACAGCCTTTTTGAGGAGGTTAGCTGCAAAAAAAAGGCAGCTGGGTAGCTGTGAGGGGAGCCAGCTTATACTGCTGCTTCCTACTCTGCCATCTTGGCCAGTCTCTGGTTTCCATTCCTGTAGGGCTTTGGTTCCTTAGAAGTAAACTTCATTCTTCCATGAAGGTAAACTGGCAAGGAGAAGAAAAAGACCGTTCTGTTCCTCATGGTCAGAATTCGTCCAGCAGTCAGGTGGGCAGCTTAGCTTGCTGCCTCAGGTACTCCTGACTAGAAGTTGCTATGTTGGACTTACTGTCTGCTGTGAACTCTTGCTTCTTAAAGAACTGTGTGGTAATCTGTTGTTTTTGGGCTTGGGTTTTGTTGTTTCATTGCAGGGTAAAGGAACCCGGAACATTGGATTCTCCCATCTGCATCAGAGATCGGCTCAGGAAGTAGCTCACTACCTGGTGCTTCTGCTGACCCCACTGTGTAACTACCTGGAGAACATGCACAACTATTTTCAGGTCAGCAGCCTCCCTGTCTTTCAAGCCACTTCTATGACTGAAAGCAGCTGTGTCCAACCCAAGTAGAAGTGGGGCCACTGAATTGTTCATAAGAATCCCTATGGGCCACCTGTTGGCTTAGAAAACCACATATTACCATTCTCTGTGTTCTGTTGTATTTTTATTTGTTTCCTTAAATATTTCCTAATTGCATTTTAATGTAGTCTAGGCCTCAGTGTGGCTGGCCATGTGTTTGACTCCTCTGATCTAGAAGCTCAAAAATTATCACCTAAATAGAGAATTTAATCTCTTTTGTTATGAGGAACTGGGGGAAAATAGGAATACTCACTGAAGAACTTGACCTAGAAACATGTTCCTCTCTATTTAAGTGCTTGGCTACTGAAAACCGTGGTGTGGCAGATGGACCTGGAGTAAAAGTGCAGGAGCACCAGATAATGTCAGCTTGTTACCAGAGGCTGCTGCAGATTTTTCTTGCCTTGTTTTCCTGGTGAGTGTGTGGGATGTGACTCAGGTGGATGTAAAGGACTTATGTAGCTGCTTTTAGTCCTCAGTCACTGATTATATAGTGCAAAGAGTCAAAAAGACCTGAGTTTGAATCCAACCTCAGACGCTTAGTAGCTTTGTAACCCTGGGCAAGTAATTTAAACCTCCCCCAGACTCAATTTCCTAACCTGTAAAAAGAAGATAAAAACATCTACTTTACAGGCTTGTTGTGAGGATTAAATGAGGTACCCTGTAACCTGCTTTGCAAACATTAAAGTACTCTATTAAAAAAAAAAGTACTCTACAAATGCTGGCTGCTGTGATTAGTATTATCACTGTTGAGAGGCAGGTTTATTGTTCTTGGCTTTCTTCAGAATAGAAAAGAAATACAAGTCCCTGTCCAGGATCACCAACATTTGTATAATTTTTTTATGTTTTTCAGAGTATCCTCATGTACATTGTTTTATACTTGCTTTACCTTGTTTGGCTTTTATTGCAGGCATTATTACCTCATTTAAAAAATAAGAAAACTGAAGCACCAAGAGATGAGGGGTCCTTTCCAAGGTCACAGCAAGTTTGTGATGTGTGACCCAAATCCCACAATCCAAAATCCCCCTACAAACATAGGACATAGGATCCAACATGTTTCCTGGCTTTCATTTGGCCATTTTCTTCCTGCGGCCTGTGTTTCTGAAATTCTTAGATACACTTGTTTAGAAAATTCTTTCAGATAAATACTGAATTTTTGCGAGTCTTCAAATAATTTTTACCAGCTGCTCATTCCCTTTGTAGATAGTAATAATGATACATTGAATTTACGTGAGACCTTTCACTTAAAAGCTCCAGGTATTTATACATTGTTTATCATAATTTTTCCTTACAATGTCCATATGAAGAAAATCTTAGATATTATGTATTGTAGCTTATCAATAGAGAAATTTAGTTACAGAGCGGGTAAATGAGCCCAGATTCCTTGACTTGTAGCATAATTTTGTTGACACCAAATTATCCTTACTGTTATATGTTAGGGAGAAGGGATAGCATTATATACTTGAATATTTATAGGTTAATACAAAATGCGTCTTCAAGTAGAAAATTGAGTATTAAAAGCTCTAAGTCCCATGAAGTTCAAAGAAGGGAGTTATCACTGTAAACTAGAATTGTTTGGAAGGTCTTTAGACAATAGTAGGACTTGAAGGATAAATAAGCGAGAACAGAGATGAAGAAGAGCAAAGACACATCAAGAAAAAGCAGGAGAATGGTCTGGAGACCAGCCTGCTCAGACCAGAAGGAGTGTGTGAGCCAAGGCGGTGCTAGGATGTTGCAGGATGTTAGACTTTGAGCAGTTCTTGCATTTTCTTGAGCAGGGCAGTGACATTTAGAGCAGTGTTTAAGGAAGATTGCTGGTGACAGTGTACAGGGGTCAGCCCTGGAACAGGGCAGTGACAAGACATGACATGATACCTGATTGAACAATAGCAATGGAAAGGAGAGGAGTCTTTTCAGACCTTTCTTCCTTTGGTGAATCCAGGCAGGACCTTAAGGAACATATTTCATCTTCACTGTCATTCCCATTCTGACCACACAGACTACGACGCAGACCCAGAATTGAACCATGTGTAGTTTTGGTTTGCCCTTCTTCAGTTTTCCTCATTTCCAGGTTATGTCAATAAACTACAGACTAAGAGTCCCAAATGCTGTACAGACTATCCTTGCCTGAAACCATCTGAACCTGCCCTTGTCTTGGCTTATCTCTAGGGGTGGCTTTTCTCAGGCTGAAAACCGAAACTTAATGCTGGAGGCCCTGAAAGTCCTTGCCAACAGACTGAAAGAGGGAGACCATGAAGCACCGTTAGGAGAGTTACTTAGGTTCGTAAAAGATACTCCACTAAGTTCTGTCTTAACATCCTTCCCCATCCTTTGACACTTTGGAAGATTCTTAGGTCTGCTTCCTTAGAGCATCCTTGCAAATAAACACCAAAGTAGTCATGAAGTCAACATAGAAGTCAGATTTCTGACCCCAACCCCCACCCTTCCCCCACCTACCAGCCCCTGTGTTCCATCCTGCTACTTCCTGGTTTGGGGCATATAGCGTGGCTGTCATGAAGGAGGAATCAGTCATTTAAGCATTTGAAAATGTAAGTGCCTTGGATAAGATAATGGAAAGGATAGTAAAATCCTTGAAATGGATTTAGGGAGACATTTAGTTGTAGACAGAACTGGAATGACTAGATTGGTGTTTTTCCTCTTCTTTTTTACTTTTTTTACAGCCAGAGCTTCCACTACTTACAGAATTTCCATCACAGTGTTCCCAGTTTCCAGTGTGCCATTTATCTCCTTCGGCTCCTTATTGTCATCTCAGAGAAATCTGTAGCCTCCCAGAACAAAGAAAAACTAGGTGAAAGACCCTCTTTCCTTTTTCAGATGGATAATGCTGTTCTTTTGAAATCTGAGATCTCCAAGCACCTTATGCTTTTGGCCTTATAAATCCCTTCCCTTCTTAAGGTGGTGAGCAGTATTGTCATACTCTATTTTTCTAATGAGAGAAACTGAGGCACCAAGTCAGATAGTGATATGGCTTTCTCCTTATCTAGCATACTTCCTATTGTCAAGGGCAGGACAATTGGAATCTTTTCAGAATTGGAAGGCACTTCAGAAGTCATCTCACTTCATATTTGAACAGGAATATAGAGCCGTAACCTAGATTCTAAAAAAAAAAAAAGCCAGGTCTGTGATTAATTAATTAACCATTAGTTGGACCATGGGATTGGTTAGACCATGGGACTGATAAGAGTAGGACTGAGGGTTTGAATCCTGTCTAGGCCAGTTAGCTTTACTGTGTTCCACAGTTAATGAATTCAAGAAGGACTTTGGGAAGGATGCATCTGCAAAATCTATAAGAAAACCAGATTAAAAGCCTAGGTTCCAGTGACAGGTTACTGGCATCATCTTCATAAATAAAAAAAAAACTCATTCTCTACTTAATTCTCTGCCTCAGTTTCTTTACCTACAAAATGAGAAGTTATTTGGAGGTCTAATGTAGCAGGTGTTCTTAGTTACTTTATGTGGCTGCTTTCCTGCCCTACAATCTAAATTAATAAGTTGGTGCCAGAAAAGCTCCTTGGGGAAAAGAGTTTGGTAAACAAAGCTTTTGACCTTATCTAAAGTTAGCCTTCACCAGTCTGACTTAGCCGCTGTAATAGAAGCATAAGATTTAGAGCTAGAGGACATTTGGTCCATTGCCCTCATTTTGATCATGAGGAAACTAAAGCTAAGCCACAGTTTGAACCCCAAACCTTCAGGAGGAAACTGTAGTTGTACTGAGTAAGGCTGCTAGGCTCGGGAGGCTAACTGTAAGCTCCTTGAGGCCAGGGACTGCCTTCTATTTCTTTGTGTATCCCCAGCACTTAGTCTGGTGCCTGGCATGTAGTAGGCATTTAATAGATCTTTATTGATTGCTTGAGGCAGTCACTACCATCTAAAGTCTTGTTCTGAGCCTTAAAAGGTTTAGAATTTCAGTTTTATCCATTCACATAGGGGTGATTAAGCACTAAGAACCTCATTCAGATTAAGCAAACATAAGAAGCATTAAACCTCAAATGTGATTGTTAAATTGTGAAAAACAATTAAAATACCAAGAATGATGTCCATGGGTAACCTTCAAAAGAAACAAAGTACTTGTTGACTATTTTAGCATGCTCTTTTCCTAGTAGGGGAAACTATGGGAAGCCAGCTTAAGATTGGGAGTTTGCTTAATAAATGTGGAATCACAGCAAATGTGGTCCGAAGAGATATTAAGGGGGCTGGGGCAGGTGTAGGGGAGGTATGTGTATGTTTGATTTTTTAAGGCTTTCTGTTAGGAGAAAGGGTCATAAGGAGCTGCCTTTTTAAAGACTGATGCTCTACAGTTGTGCTCCCAAGGGAGCACAAGCCGGTCTTCAGGCCTGTATTCTTCTTCCAACAGCTTCCCTGGCCAGGCAGTTCCTCTGTCAAGCTTGGGTGCAGCCAAATGGAGAGAGAGAGAGAGGCAGCAGCTTTAATGACCAACTGAACACTTTGCTCTGGTGAGAGAGTTGGCTTTTGCCATTTGCTATTTGTGGGGCCCTTCATCTGGCAAAAAACAACAACTGAGAAATGGCTGGTGTTAGTGTTAGTCCTCCATGGGGTGAACTTGGAAGAAAACAGAAAGTGGCCAGACAGGTTTGAAATGATTGTTACTGCATTCAGTGTGTATATTAATTTAGATATTATTTTCATTTTTAAAAATTTCATTGAAACTTAGCCATATACAATGATTCTCCAGTTATTTAAGCCTTCCTTTATTTCTGTAAAGAATGTTTTATAATAGTGTTTATAAAAATCTTGAGTATGTCTTGATTATAACCTTGAAATGAGCCAGACTTGGGACTAGTGGAGTCTATGATCTTTCCATTCTGTGTTAAATTGCTACATTAACTCCTCTGGTGAAACAGAATAATTCAGGACACACAGAATCCCTCAATCTGTGATATCTCCCTTGTTAGTCGATCAAAACCATGTTGAACTAGGGATACCAAAGGAGATAAGCTTGTCCATAGCTCCTAAATTTATTCTGTCCATAGGTTCGGGAAGAGAAACTCCAGACTACATTTCATAACTGACTCAGAGCTCTAGCTTTTTCTTCCATCTATTATATGTTTCATCTCTCCCTAGAAAAGAAATGAGACTTTGTTTTGCAAATAAATTAATGCCCCTCTGAGCCTCCAAGAAAGGAGTGTTTAGTCGATTCTAAAGCCTTTAGTCATTCTGTTCTTAATCAGCCACATGGCTCTCTTAGTGCAGCATTTACCTGGAGCGAGCAGACCATGTCCTCAAGCTTATAGAGGAGATTGCTGGTACTGGGGTCCCAGAGCTAATCAATTCTTCAAAAGATGCTTCTTCTTCCTCTTTCCCTACACTGACCAGGTAAGTCTTAGGTTGTTGTTTCTGTGGAGGTGTTCACAAGCAAGTCTTCCACATCCTACCTTTTCACTGTCTTGTCCTGAGGATAATGTTTTGTTTACTTCAGAAGTACTTAACTAAGGCCTCAGTAAAGCATCTTAACTCATGGTCTCATTATTAATCTAGAACCAAGCTGTCCAACCTTTTTTTAGTGTTCAGATGATTCCCATGTTCAACATCTGACCTTAATGTTTCTTGTGAGACATTGGTGGAATCTCTGTGACAAATAACAAACCTTAATTGACTTGTTCTCAGCTAGTGTAATTCAGATATGAGAAAATCCTATTGAGCAGCATTAGAAGATTGGGTTATTAAAGCTAGCACGATGCGTGGAGTTGGGGGGAAATGTAGCTGCATAATGTCCTTTTCTCAAATATGTTAATTTTATCATTTAACTTTGAGAGGTCATCTAGCCCATATTCTAGTTATTTCACTTTTAAAAAGGTTAAAAGTAGGGAAAAAATTATCACGAATGAGAGCCCTGTGTCCATTCTCTTATACCTTCCTCACCAGCCCTTGTGTTTCATCAGGTTAATATTGTTTTGTAGGTTTCATCTGTGGTCTTTCCCCTTAGTCTCTGTTGCATTATAATGGGTCCCCATGACAGGATGTGGAGGGAGCTGGGAAGGAATGGCCTTTGCTTTCTTTCCAGAAGAAGTGCAAGTGCTTGCCCATGTTGGCATGCTCATCGCTGCTTTGCCATAGGCCAGGAGCTTACAAATCTTCCATTTTTCTAGGCAGACATTTGTAGTTTTCTTTCGAGTGATGATGGCCGAACTGGAGAAATCAGTAAGGAACCTTCAGGCTGGTACTGCTGTAGACTTGCCTAAGGTAGGGACCTAACATTGGTTAATAGTTGAGGATTGATTTAAAACAACCACCACTACTACGCTTTGTTTCATCTGGCCCTATTTACTCTAGAGGGGCTAGGTAATAAGAATATACATCTGTCCTTGGCAGTGGACTCTGGATTATCCAGACCTACACTCACACAGGTACCATGTGTGTCTCCAGCCACTGGTTCCACTAAGTTGCTCCTCCTAGGTTCCAGTATCTGAAGTTTTTCAGAGGTTTCTCAGAGTAATCCCTACTCCCTTTTCCTCACTCTCTGTCAGCTGACTCCAGAAATGCTGTTCTAAGACTAGCTCGTATAGTCTCTCCATCCTCTCCCCTAGCTCATCCCCTGATGTGTTCCTTTGTTGTCCTGGAGGTTGGACTATGGCTCACTCACTGGATAACTTTGACCCCAAGTCTATTTGCTACTAATATGGACCCAACCCCAAAAGCCATCTCTGACTCCTGCCATGCCCTGGTGGTCACCTAAGATGCTTGCTTTTTAGGAGCTGAGATAGAATCAGAAAGCATGTTTCTTGGTGTACTTTGTGCCAGGTCTTTAGTAGTTAACTCACCACAGCTGATTGAGGGGGGGACTCTGCACTTGTGTGTGTGAAAGAGCCCCAGAGATCTCATGGTCATTGGTCACTTTAAGGCCGAGATCTGCTTTGAAACCAGGGTCTTGATTCTTGTTTCTTGCTTGTGTTTTGGCTTGACATATGAGTGTATGAATGAATGAATGAATGAATGAATGAGCATTTATTAAACACTATGTGCAAAGCACTTTGCCAGGCTCTGGAGATACAAGTAGAAAAGTCAAACAGTCCCTGACCTCAGTGAGCTCCCATTCTGATGGTGAAAACAGTACATGTGTAAGGTTTCAGCTGCCAATCCTATGGAAAGGACTCATGGTCCTTAGGGTCTAGCAGCAAAGTCATGTCTTCTTTAATGTCTGTTCCACTGATAAAATCATATCCACTTATGAAGTCGAACCATTTGACTATGCCAAGGACTTTTGTGTATCTAGTGCTTATAACCACATTAAAGATGTATGACTGTTTCCTCTTGGTTTGAATCTTAGAATCTCCATGCAGTTTTTGGATTTGATTGCTAGAAATAGAACGCAGTAGCATAATTTCACTCTGATTGTGGGATGCCTGTTTCTATGGCTACTGCTAGGTACATGAGGAGAAGCTTCTATATTGGAGCATGGCTGTCCGAGACTTTAATATCCTTGTCAGCCTGGTCAAGGTAAGCACATGGGTCTTGGCCCGTCTCTCTGGATCCTGTATTCTCTTTAAGGAATCAGTGGTCCCTTCTGGGAACATCCATCCTTCATCCTTTAGCATCATTTTCCCATCTTCCTTTCCTGGGTAAGTGCTAACCCTAACTCTCTCCTGCCACCACCCAGACAATACCATCTTTCTCCTCTCTGAAATTTGTGAGGAAACCAAAGTCCATTTCTTTCCCTATCCCATGTCCCCTCATAGTGGGCCATTATGAGATGAAGAAGCTTGGGAACCAGTCCATGGATGAAACACAGAAGCTCTTTTCCTTTCTCTTTGTGCAGGGCCTCCTAATGTCCTTCCTTCGTGCTAGGCTTACATATGTAGATGTTGGTCTTCACCGCCCCCACCCCTGGGCTGTTTTGTTATCCCCATATGCCTTATCGGTTTCTCTTTGTCACTTTTCTTGGATGTGCAGGATACAGTATGTATATATCTGCACTCATTAGCCATGCTCCTGCATATTTTATTAGCATATAGATTCTCATCAGATCAAAATTTTGGTTCCTCTATCATCCCTGAAGCACTCAATCATATTACTATATGATTCCTATTGTGGTAGAATTCAAATTAATGTCCTGCTGGCTAGAACCCTGCCTTCTGTGGCTTTGACCAAAGAGCTATGGGAGGCCATGTGGTCCAGTGGAAAATGTGCAGTACTTGGAGGTCATGAGAGCCAAGGTCATGCACATTTGCTGTGTGACCATTGGTAAAAATGACTTACTCTCTCTGAGCCTCGGCATTCATATCTGTAAAATGTGGGTAAAAATACTTGTAGTATAAACTACACAGGGTTATTGTGAGAAAAGCACTTTATAAATCCTAAAATGCTGGAGAGGTATGAATTGTGATTAGTATTGTTACCTATCTATAGAAGAACTGGGCCTTAGCTTTTACTGATTTTTCTTCCCTCTCAGGTGTTTGATAGTCGGCCAGTCCTAAATGTTTGTCTGAAGGTAAGGGAGGTTTGCTGTTCCATTGAGAAACCAGACCCGTTTTGAATTGGATTTTCCTTCCAGTCAAGAAGAGTCTCCACTGCTCCAGGAAAAGGCTTCAGCCAAGAAGGCTTTGGCCAGTCCCTTCCCCACAGGCCTCAGTCTCAGGAATGAATACCTCCTGGGTGGTATTTTGGGAAGAGTTCAGTGAATGAGTCTTCCCAGACTCATTGGATGGTTGGAGGATCCAGTGTTGCTGTAGCTTTAAGTCCCTAGTTAGAGGCCAAGGGAGCAAGTCAAAGAGGGGTTGGGGGTACAGGTGCCCTAGGAATAGCTTGGAGGGGTAGGTGGGGGCTGCCTTGCCCAAGATCTCTGGGCAGGTAGGAGGAAGGAGAGAAGGCAAGAGAGCCTTTAGTCTCCTCCTTTTGAGACTCCATAGCCCAGCAATGTAGCTTTAGACCATCAGGTGTGAACTCTGCCTTCTTTCTTTTTAGTATGGACGTCTTTTTGTGGAAACCTTCCTGAAGCAGTGCATGCCCCTCCTGGACTTCAGTTTCAGAAAACATCGGGTAAGAGCAGCAAGCCAGTGAAAAACAAAGAGGCAGGTGGGTCCTGGGATTCAGTTCAGCCCTTGGATTGGAGTCCACTCCAGGCTGGGAACAGAAGCACCAGAATGAACCAGGCACCTACCCCAAAGGAGACTAAACCCAAGGCAGGCCGCGCCTAGTTTAAACCCACCTTCCTAGGTCTGCCCCCAAGATGGAAAATCGAAACGATAACCTTGCTGGTGCATCCCTGTTGCCTGGAGTGTTCGTGCTCTTATCTAAGCCTCAGAGCCAACTTCCCTTCTTATTTATCCTGGTAGCAGAATTGATATTAATGATGACTTTCTAGAAGAGGAAGACTGTGGGGACGTTGCATGGAGAGACAGCCTTTCAGTCCTGTTGCTTCCTTAACAGAGTTGCCCTATTTTCAAGAATGGGACTGAGATCCCAGCTTGAGATGAAGTGCTTTTCCCTTTGAAAGCACCAGATTATTCTCAGGGTTCTGGGCATTTAACACTCTTGTCTCAAGAAAGGGCCATTATGGGGCAGCTAGGTGGCACAGTGGATAGAGCTCTGGTCTTGGAGTCCCAATTGCCTTGAAAAAAGAAAAGGAGAAAGGGCCATCATTCTAACTTTTGTCAGGTCGTTCCTCCTAGCAATCTTATGAGATCAGTCAGCGGGATCAGAATTCCCAGGTCATTGGGGTTGAGACTTGAGAATTCAGTTAGAAAGAGCACATTTTATTGTTCAGCTTTGGATACTCACAGTGGGAGGGCTGGCTAAGTTGTGGGCACACATTGGCAGGTTGTATGGTGTATAGAGGGGAGTAAGCACATGGAGACCAACCCTCTGACCCTTGGCTCATGCTTTTAAAAGCTTTGTAGGATACTGATGTGTGATTCTTGATAATTCTCTCAGGTTCCATTTAACAGGAAAGAAACTGAGGCCCATGAGGTTGAATGACTTAAGTCTCACATGTAGACCAGAACTGACTAGTATCCAAGTCTTGAGACTGTTAGCATGAGGTTCTTCCCAGTGAACTACACTATCTACAGGGGACAGAAGATGCCAGGATGAAGGAGGGCATCTGCCTGGCCCGTCACTGCTCCTTCTGGAGGAGGACCAAGTGAAGATGACATAGCTACGTAGCTAGGACCCTTTTGGTCCCTTCATTGTGGGGTTCTCCCGTCTTAGCCTTATTCTTTGCATTTGTGATGAAATGAGAACTCTGGTTGCAGAAAAAAGGAAAATCTTTTTAGCCTCCGTTGACCACTTGCTAGGCACAGCAATTTTTACATAACAGACCTTTCTGGGTTGGTTTCAGGAAGATGTTTTGAGTTTACTGAAAACCTTCCAGTTGAGTACCAGACAACTTCATCATATGTGTGGGCATTCTAAGGTAAGAAGGCAGATGGGAGACATTACCAGCCCTTATATCTGTTTAAAATCTGCAGGCACTGCTTACCATTTCATAGACTAGGATAGTTTCTTCTGATTTTTTAATCAACCTGGTACCCTGTCTAAAGTAATTTTATTTAGTGTTGTGAGGACTTTGGGGAGCTGAGGGAGGACAGCCAGGTCTAAGATAAATTTCAGTATATGAAATAAATTCACACCCAACACGTTCCAGAAGGTGTTGTTAGAGGAGAGAGACAGAATGCCTGTGGATGCATTATGTAAGTAGTGAATCCTGCTGGTGAGTAAGTGACAGGAAGCCAGCTGTTGAAGCCCTCTTTACATTTATAATCTGCCTGGCAGAAACAGGTCTCTTGCTTCTGATAACACTTTAGGCACAAAAGAAAAAATTAAATTTTTTTTTCTTGCTTGATGCTAGCCACGTGATGGGCTGTTGTCTTCCTCAGTCCAAAGGATCAAGGGACTGCAGGATGCAAAGGCTATTTGGCCGAAGAATTGGGCCTTCTACCTAGGCCCTTCTGCTCACTGTTTTCTCCTCTCAGCTCCATTTTTAGAAGGTGCTTCTAGTGAAGATTCAAATAACATTTCAACCAATTAGAGCTAGTCCGTGTTATTTGTTATTAACATAAATAGGTTCATAAAGGGTCTTGATAGTTCCTTACCAGCTTAATAAAAGGGTATTTGAGGTAAGTGGGATGCCTCTTTTGAACCTGATGTCATGGAAGGCAAGTACTTGTACTCTTCCCCAGAATACCCCCTGTTCTCTGCCCCTGTCAGGGAGTGAATCCTGAATAAATGAGCCATTGGCCTGATTCAGTGGTTTATAGGAGCCAGGATGGTGAAGGGCTTTGAGGTCACAACAGATGAGGACCACTTAGAATGGGGTATTTTTAGTCTGGAGAAAAGACTTAGGGCAGGCATAGTGGTTCTGTTCAAGTATCTGAACAGTTTCAAGTGGAGGAATTCACTTTGTCCTGCCTGGTCCCCTATGTCAGAAACATGAACAACTTCGTTTTGATGTCAAGAGAAACTTCCTGACAATTCAAGGTGTCCCAAACGGGAGTGGACTGGCACAGGAGGTGATGGGCCCCGCTCCGTCTTGGTCTTCATAGAGAGCCTAGATCGCCACTTTGGAGGCGTGTTATTTATAGCAGGGATTCCTTTGGTGTGTGCGCTGGACTGGAAGGCTCTGGGAGGTCCCTTGTAACTAACTCTTAGATTCTCTGGTTCCGAGTTCTTGACTGCCTAACCTGTGGTGATGGAGCAACCTTTATATTGGAGGAGTGAGAGTCTAAGCTCCAGCTGTCTCACTTTTGTGTATGCGTCCCCAGTACCCAGCAGGTGGTAGTGCTTAATAAATGTTCATCGACTGTTTGGGGAGTGCGGGAAAGTGAGAAGAATCCTCAAGGGTAATACAAAGAATAGATTCTACTTGGCTTTACTGACATTGGGTTCCCCTTTCAGATTCACCAAGATACCAGTCTCACCAACCACGTGCCTTTGTTGAAGAAAACCCTGGAGCTGTTTGTGTATAGGGTGAAAGCCATGCTCATCCTCAACAACTGCCAGGAGGCTTTCTGGCTGGGCAACCTCAAAAACAGGGACCTGCAGGTGAGTGTGGGGGCTGTCAAGACAGGCTGGCTCAGTCCTACGTAGGAAAACTGGGGAGGTCCACATTGGGAAGAATGGGAAGGGAAGAACATCTGGAAAGCAAAGCAAGGGATGGCTGCTTGTAACTTACCCCTTTAAGCCCTGTCCTTAAAAAAATCTCTTCTGACTTTTTTGGTTCCCTGTCTCTAGCTAGCTACTGTTAATGAGGCTCAGATTACGGTTCAGTCTCCTGCGGGCCATTCTGTGCCATGGTCACATACTGTACCTCAGTCATGGCAGCCATCTCCTAAATTGCAGGTCATTGGTCGTAATGGAGAGTGAAAGACCTTATGGAAAAATATCTTAGTGCATTCATTCCCTGTTGAGTGTGAGTTACTAGTGTCACCTTTGTATGTGTAGTGGTGTTATTTCTCTTCCTAAACTGGTTTTGTTACTGGATTTACCTTTAGGGTTCATTCATAAGATCCTTTTAAGAGTGCTCAAATCTTTATGGGAGGGAAAGTGGTTTGTACTATGCAGAATAACCCACGTGCCCAGTTAGCACTGGGTTGTAGTAAAGGGTCCTGTCTCCAGGCTACGGTTTATTAGTTACGTTTTGAATTTCCATCAGGCCTTTTTTCCTAAAGGCTCTCAACGCACTTACAGATATCTCATTTACCCACCCCAAAGTCCTGGTATTATTAGTCCCTACTTACACTAAGATTTTAGACCTAGATTTCTAGTTGCCCAGGTGGTCAGACCACGGCAGAGCTTGGGGTAGAAAGAGTTCAAGGCTTCTGACTCTGCCTTAGCTATCCCCCTTCACTGTGTAGGAAATGTCTTGTTACTCCACCTTTCCACTATCGCTTTGCCTGCTCTGGTCTGGAGTTGTGGGGCATTGGAGTTTGTGCTCATGTCAGAGAGCATGGCATGTTGGAGCCTGTTCAGTGACCAGTGAAAGTTGTGGGTAAGAGAGGCAGCTAGGTGGCAAAGTGGATAGAGCATTGGCCCTGAAGTCTGGAGGACCTGAGTTCAGATCCAGCCTCAGACCAGACGCTTGACACTTACTAGCTGTGTGAGCCTGGGCAAGTCACTTAACCCCAATTGCCTAAAAAAAAAAAAAAGTTGTGGGTAAGAGCTGGTGGGAAGGAAGAGAGGCCTGGGTCTTCTAAACCAACAGAAATTGGCTGTCTGTAGCTTATCACCTGGCCTTCAGCCTCTTAAATGACCATTTGTGTTGGGATATTAAGTTAGAAAGTCATTTTGCTCATACCTCTGATATTATTTAAGGAATATGTGAAACATACCAGTTTTTCTTAATGTCTCTGTTATTAACATACTGTTATACCAAATAGGGTGAAGAGATTTTGTCACAGCAATCCCAGGAAAGCTCAATGGATGAGAACCAGGAGGAGGTGCCCTCTCAACTCTCCAAGCAGGAAACAGAGGAGGTATTTCTGTTGCTTTAGTGGTTGGATTTTGATAGCCAAACATATTTAGCACACTTTACAGTGTAGTACCCAAACTCTTACCCTGTCCCTGTCCCTCCCTCATTCTCTCTGTCTCTCTCACATACACACATGCACACATACATGCACACATGTATATTTAGGCCTAGCCAAATAGACCTTGTTCTCAGAGAGCTCTGGGAGGCAGAGAAAGTACTAAAAGTTGTCTGGACTATTAATTTGGTAACAGTGGGGATAGTTCTTTTCTCTCTGTGCAGCTCACTGATTTACCTGTAGTTATTCCTGAAGATTCTACATTTGGGCCTCAGTGCCAGTTGAGTTTCCCTTGTAGCTTCCTATTTGGCTCATATCTGAAAACTCTTCCTGCAGGATGAGATCTTGCTTATTTTTTTTCCTGCAGAACATGCATTTGGGAGGAAAGTCTTGAGTTAAATCAATTCTTCTACTTAAGCATTCAGGAAAAATGTATACTTGCCCCAATTTGGTGGTGTGTTTACTTAAGGTACCAATATCTTTCCAAAGTCTCATAAAGAAGAAACTATTCTCAAAGGCCATCAATTATAGTGCCTCTGAGTTGCCTTGGGGTACCTGTGATGAGTAGAAAATGTGAATCTGTACGCACACATACATACACATAACACTGAGCCTAGTACTCACTAGTAGAGGTGAGCTGGGACATTTGCCCAATGCCGGCCCACAAATATAAGTCAAGAAAAAGTGAAGGGCCTATTTTGAAAAGTTAACCCACCAGGAGTGCTCTAGTGGCTCCACATAATGCTCTCTTTTTCCATGTCCTGGGTTGTCATTATGCAGTGAAACTGAGCACAAGGTCCTTCTGGTACTTCCTGTAACTAACACTTGGGCAGTCACAGCCCGCTGATTTCACCAAATTCTACATGGTAGTAGTTATTAAGTTAGGGCCCAGGCTTGTTGGAAAGCCTTAATTCTTTGTGACTGTTTAAACTTCATCTACGTTGTGCTGTTGCCTGGGATTCTAAAAAGTCAAGGAATTGAGGAGAATGCTGATTTGTCTATTGAATGTTTGAAAATGATGACTAGTAAATAATATGTGTACTTCCACTACGAGTGGCGAGTCTATACCTGGCCATGGAGATCCATCCATCCCTCCCCCCCCAAGGCGATGCTACAACATTCATACAGAATGCTTAGGGTCCACAATGCCTACAATATTCAGCTTGTCAATTTGATTATTTTTTCCTTCAGGGAAGTGCAGATGAAGCAAGTGTTGGTGGAAATGAAGAAGATGGTAATGAGAGTGATGACTGATTGGAAGGAGAAGAGGCTGCCCTCTCCTCCCAAGCGCCCTTCCCACCCTGCATCTTAACTCATGCTTCCTGGCCTCCTGCAAGCGTCCAGTCTCCTTGGAAGCATCTTATTCCATATGGGAAGATGAGGAATCTTTATGGCATCATCCCAGCCATGATTTTTAGACTATCTGCCAGCATCAAACCTGCTGTTAGGGGAAGTGACATTCTTTAATGACATACGTGAGAAGATCACTGCTGTGTACGCAATGTGAAGACTGTCTATATTCAATGTGATTTTGGGTCTTAGAAGCTAGACTAGAAAGCAAGCACTTTAGTTGGTCCTGAGCATTGGGCTGATTCCGCCTCATCTTTTGGATAAATTCCTTTTGCCCACTTGGGCTTTTCACAGTACCTTAATTATTTGGGGAAGTAGATAGAATGGTGTGATCTTTGCGGAGGAATGCGCAAAATTGATACTAAGAAATAAAGTTTTATGGCAGTCTCTGTCTTGTCAGGCTTCCTGCTGAGGATCCCACATTCCACCCCTCTTTGGATGCTCAGTCTTGGGGAAGACGAGCCTGCCTGCTGTTTAGGGTGGACCAGCAGTGACAGTGAGCTTGGGAGGGGTCTTTCATCATCCTCATCCCTTATATGGCAGGGGTAGAAGAAGCAGGGCAGAGATTGGATTTGTTTGCACATAAGGTTTATTCTCAATTCCCATTATGTTAGGTGAGTTTAAACTGATAACACAGACTTCTCTAAAAATAATTTGCAATTTGTTTGAGTTACCACAGCAAATGAGGAATGTGGATTGTGAATTTCAGCTAAAAATAGGAAATCAGATGTCTTCCTTCTGAGAGTCTGGACCCTGTTCGGCCTGCAACCTTGGCTGAGATGACCCTGCCCCCTCCCTGCCTTTTTTCTCCTCCCTCTCTGTCATGCTGCAGTGTAAATGTATTTAATCTGGTGTGTTCTACCCATTTGGATTCTCTCCCTTCTCCCTTCAGACTAACAGAGTGTTGGATTTGATGCCTCTGGCTTCATCTCTGTTCACATAGCAGACCATGCACCATATACTCCTCCCACTGTTTAAAAACTACAAACATTTATTGCCTTAAATTTAAAAGAATGACAAGCCAGCCCCTGTGCTCTTTGGTATATACTGTTTAATGCTCTTCATTATCACCCGTACATGTGCTAGTTTGACTCATTTTTAAAGTGGTTTAATTTTACAAGTGAAAGACGTTCTCTCTTGCTCTGTGTCACCGGCCCTTTTTGGTGGGGGGGGACTCCTGCATTGTCTTGTCTTGACAGAAGAGGTAAGACAGCTCTAATGATGTTGTAGTTTCCTTTCCGTGAGTTTCTGTAAACTCCAGACACTTACCAAAGAACCTGGTGTGAGTGTAACTACAAACCAGGGAGGAATTTTACTTGGAGTGTTGCAAGGCAAAAGTGCACTTCTTGTAAGTTGCATACAGTAACAGGATAGACCGTAGCATCTGCTTACACATAGTCACTGTCATTTGGATTTGAGGCTCCTTTAGTCCAGTGGGCCACTGATGCTCCCGACTGATGATTTTGCAAAATGCTGATTTATCTGAAACTCGAAATGTCCCCGTCCACTTTGGGGGCTGAGCGGTAATGATCCTGCCAAAGACAGAGTCCACTCCACTGAGGTGGACAGGCTGAGGCTTCCTGACGAGACCTTTCTTACTGTTCATTGTTCGGAGCTCTGATGTGTGACAGGGCAATTTGGGACTCACCCCAGGTTCTAGAAAAGGGCTGTCTAGGACGAGGGTGACCTCTTGGAAGCAAAGCTGCACTTCCAGGTCTGAAGGAGTGTGTGGGAAGCAATGAGAGGCCCTAAAGGGGTGCTTGGAAGAAGGGGTAGGCATTGTATGTCGCAGCCACTGGAAACTCTCATCCAGTGGAGTCCATGGTGACCAGAGCTGATATCCTGCCATTGTTATACCTAGAGGAGAGCAATTAACATATGGAACCTCTCTTCATTAAGGGTCAAAAGCTGCTTTCAGCAGGTCTTGCCCATTAAAAATCACATTTTTCCTCCAAGATAGCCAATGTCATTCTAGTTCCCTTAAAAAGGTTCTAAGGTATTAAAAGATAAATAAGCCATTAAAATGGCTCTAGATCAGGCTCTGGAAAAAGAAAGATCTCCCAATACCAATTACTTTTAAAGAAAAGCCAGCTTCTGTCTCTGTGTGGGACATTTACTAATCTGTAGAATGGTTGTTGTGTTCATGGCCAAACCTTTTATTTAGTATTTGACAATATCACCCTCCCTCCTCCCCTTTAACTCTTACAGTGAACCAAATTTTGCTTATTTGTTCAGGATTACATGTGGATTTTCCACTTCCACATTTCTAAGTGCCTAGGTGATGAAGATTCCTCTCATTTTCCCAGACAAATGTGCCTTTCTCTGACCCTTCTTCATCAACAAAAGTAAAAGGACTAGATTTTCAATCCTGGAAGATCCCATTCCATCCAATTTTAGTCCTGAAAGTTCTAGAGGTTCACACCACCTTAGCTTGTAACAGTGAATTTGATGTCCAAATTTCACCCAAATGATAAACTTGCCGCTGAGAATTGGTTTGGGAGATTTTGTTGTTCTTACTTTTTGGAGATGTGGAGAGGAAGGGCTAAAGAAATTCCCAGATAAATTTACAATACTTCCCCCAGAATTCTTATAAGCAGGGCCTAATAAGAGTGCTTTGCATATGCAATGTGTTCAAATGGTGACTGAAAATCAGTGGTAGAAATCTCATTATTTAGTGGAAATAAGTCTTGAGCTGATCTCCCTGAAAAACTCCAAGAAGTAAAGAAATAATTACACATTCTAAACACCTCACCCAAATATTCGTGTGTGTGTGTGTGTGTGTGTGTGTGTGTGTGTGAGTAACATTAAAATTGAGTGCATTTTTTTCCGTGCAATTTTAGGAATATATTAACTGGAAAGAACAAAATGATGTCCCCTTCTTTCCCTGCCCGCAGCCTCATTTAACTTTGCTCATTAGGAGGCACCAAGACAAATTTTGATTCGCAGGATCAGTTTCCTGAGAAATGTATGAATTGGAGCTTTATACTTATAGCCTCAGAGGATCTGAGACCATGTCCCCACTCCACTCGGTTTACAAATGAGGAAACAGGCCCAGGGAATGAAAGTGGCTGCTCAAAGTCATAACACTTAGCGGAGCAGGATTAGAACCCAGATCGGCTTTCACTACAATGATCTTTCCATGGAATAATAAATGAGACTGAATATGATCTTTTCGGGGTATCGGTCTTACAGCCTGAGACTTAAGTCTTCAACCAGTCTACAGAGCTCTCCCTAAATCCCTTAACTGTATAGGGTCAGATGACCAAGAAGAGAGAGGAATAAGGAGTCTCCCGGGACGTGTAGAAGAACCCTAGGCATAGTACCTCAACTTCTCCACCTGGAAAATAAGGATGCAGAACCGCAGCTGAGCTGTGTGTCACCTCCGAGGTCGACGGTGGTACTTCGAGTGGCTGGAGCTCCCCGGGTGGGTGTGGGATAGATCCACCTCCTAACAGGACAGAAAGGAATTGTCTCCGTCTTAGCCCAAGGGTGGTGGAGGAAAGGGGACCTCGCCCGGGGTGGGGACAAGAAGGTGAGACTGTCCAGAGCCAGAGCCCGGCTCTAGTCCCAGCTGCCAGAGCGGGTGCTGGACGGGATGGGGAGCTCACCTGCTGGGCTCCGAGGGTCGCACGCTCCCGAGTGGCAGCCGCTGTTCCCGGGGCCGCATCTTTCCTTTGCTGGGCGCCTGGCAACGGCCTTTGTGACCCAGGCCCCGCGGAAAGAGCCCGAGGCCGGGAGGGGGCAGGGGGCGTGGGAGGCCAGGGGGCTCCCGCGAGGAGGATTACTTCGGAGGGCTTCCTCCTTCGCCAGCCCCTAGATCTCGACCCTTTCGGAACGCCTAGATCTCGGTATTGAGCTTAACTTTCTCCTGGGCCATTCATTCTCCTCGCCCGAGGCGGGATTATTAAGAACACATTTTCTCTTCTTTACAAGCTAGCTGCCAGATCGGACCCTGCCTTTTTTCTCCCCATTCGGGGCTTCCTCCCCCTTCTCGAATCACTTGTAGCTTGAACGGAGCCAGAGTGAGAGGGTACCCCGTGTGCATAGGCATCAGGGCTGCAGGGGGCCTTGAGAGATCGTTAGTCCTACTCTTTCATCTTACTGAGGCCCAGAGAAGGGAAGTCACTTGTCCAAGGTCACACAGTAAGTAGGAGGCATTGCTTCTGAAGGGGCAGAGGATTTGGGTTCAGATCCTGCTTCAGACACTTCTGTGACCCTGCTGAAGTCACTTATACTCCTTCAGGCCAAGTATCTTCATCTGTTAAAAGAAAGAAAGAGAAAGGAGGGAAGGAAGGAAGGAAGGAAGGAAGGAAGGAAGGAAGGAAGGAAGGAAGGAAGGAAAGAAGGAAGGAAGGAAGGAAGGAAGGAAGAAGGAAGGAAGGAAGGAAGGAAGGAAGGAAGGAAGGAAGGAAGGAAGGAAGGGAAGGAAGAGGAAGGAAGGAAGAAGGAAGAGAAAGAAAGGAAGGAAGGAAAGAAAAAGAAAGAAAGAAAGAAAGAAAGAAAGAAAGAAAGAAAGAAAGAAAGAAAGAAAGAAAGGGAGGAAGGAAGGAAGGAAGGAAGGAAGGAAGGAAGGAAGGAAGGAAGGAAGGAAGGAAGGAGGGAAGGAAGAAAGAAATGAAAGCGTTGGATTAGGATGGCCTCCCAGGTCCCTTCTAGATCTGGGATCCTATTGAATAAGGAAGGAATCCAAAGGTTAAAGGGAATACCGGTTTGCAGTACCAGGCTGTAGCAATGACAGTGAGTTGTGGTGAGAAGCAATAGGGTTAGTAGCGAGGTGCTGAAGGCTGGGGAGAGATAGGTGTGGTTATAATAATTGTAATCCACATTAGCATGGACTTTCCCTGTGCAGTTTCAGTAAAGCTCTTGGAGTCAAAGGACCTTGTCCTTTGCAAGTCAGTCTCGAAGTCATTGTCCTCTTTGAAAACTAAGTACAAACAACAATGTCAGAGAGTTATCCACAACACTGAAGTCAAGCGATGGGTTTGCCCAATGTCCCACAAGGCTATAAGTCAGAGCAGAATTGGAACCCAGGTCTTCCTGTTTCTGAGGCCAGCTTTCTATCCACTATTAGATAATGCAAGTATTATCCTATTTTGCAGATGAAGGGGGAAAAGCTCAGAGAGTTGACATGCCCAGCCCGTGTTCACCCAGCTAGTAAGTAGGATTTGAACATAGGTCCTCTATTCCCAGGTCCAGTATATTTTCAAGGATTGCCTAAAGTTTGGAAGTGTGGGGCTTGTCCCAGAAGACCTATAAACTATGGCAAACTTGAGAAAGAGAGAAGCAAAGGTGGATTCATAAGTTATTACCAAAATAAAGACTTTGTTCAGCAAAGTGGCAGGTGATTTTCCCTTAATGAAAAGAAGAAAATCACCTCCTTGTAAAAAAAAAATCAGTCTTTGCAGGACAACTGTGTATTAATTAAAGTACTTGAAGTAAGGGTGTAAGCATTCTATTAATAGGCTCACAGATTTAGAACCAGAAGGACCTTTAGAAGTCATCTAGTCAACCCCCTCATTTTTACGAAAGAGGAAACTGAGACCTGAAAATGAGAAGTGTCTTGCCAAAGGTCAGGCAGATGGTAAGTAACAGAACCAGGATTTGAACCCACTCTTGAGCTGACACTCTTTCCCCATGTACTACGCTTCCTCTTAATTCAGGATATTTATTAAGCACCTACTATGTGCTAGGCACTGGGCATAGAAAAGTGAAATCTCTCCCTGATGGAGTTTAAAGTCTCTGAAGCCATATTAGTCACTTGGATGACATGGTGGTATATATATGTGCCCTCCTATCCTGTATCAAGTGATGATGATGATGATGATAGCCAGCATTTATATAGTCAAGTTGGCAAAGAGCTTTACAAATATTATCTCATCTTATCTTCATAATAATCTTATCAGACATGGGTACTCCCATTTTACAGATGAGAAAACTGAAGTAGAAGTTAAGTGACTTGTCTAGGGTCACACAGCTAATAACTTGGATGAGGCTGGATTTTAACTCAGGTCTTCCTAGCTTCAAGTCCAGTGTTCAGTCTGCTAGATAGAGCCGCTGCCACTGAACCAGTATGAACCATTGATGTGGTGTAGTGGAAAGAGTGTTGGATTTGGAGCTAAGAAACTGGAAGTTCAATCCCCGATTCTGATACTTAACAGCTCTCAGAACTTTAGTCTGTCATGTCTAAGATGAGAGTATGACCTGTGGCTCACAGGACCCCTTCACATAAGGTCCTCCTACTCTGGACTCATCTGGAGTCCAGATTCATTCTGGGGTTGGCCTGATCCCAAAGACAGAGGATAGGGCCTCTCATCTTCTCTGGCTTGTAATGCCCCCACCCAAATTTATGGACAAAATCTCTTAAATCATTTCACAAGCATTTATTAAGTACTTACTGCCAGACCAGTGTGCCAAACACTGGGGGTGTGAATAAAAAGCAAAAACAGGCCCTGCCCTCAAGGAGCTTATATTCTAATGGGGAGACAACAAGTATATAATGGAGTACACACATAATATATGCAGACTAGATGAAAAAGAGGAAGGCACTAAAAGGGGGAGGAGGGGGAAAGGTGGTCCAGAGGAAGTGGCATTTGATCTGAGTCTTGAAGGAAGCCAAGGATCCTCAGAAGTCTAAGGGGGTAAGGGATAGCATTCTAGGGATGGGGAACAGCACAGAAATGGGAGCTGGAGGGTCAAGCAGTCTGAGTATGACTGGACCAAAGACTGTGCAGAGGAGAGTAAAATGTAAGGCCAGAAAGATCAGAAGGGATGAGGTTGTTGAAGTGTTTTAAAAGCCAAAGGAATTTATATTTGACCCTAGAGATAATAAGGAACAATCACTGGAGGCTGAGTACGGGGAAAGGGAGTGATATTGCCAGGTTCACACTTCAGGGAAAAATGCATTGGTGTTTGTATGGAGGATAGATTGATTATAGTGAGAAAACTGAGGCTAGGTGGCTATCCCAATAGTCCAGGTGAGGGGTGATGAAGGCCTGAACTAGAGTGGTGGTGGTATGAGTGGAGAAAAGTGAAGTATGAGAGGGAGAAAGTAGCTGGTGTACACAGAGACATGATGAAAAAATGAATTCAGCCTGAAGCCATGTGAGAAATGTAGAAATGTTTGGCATGGTGACAAAAAGTTAGGTGTAACTTTTCCTGGGTTAGAAGTTAGTAGCTGGTGAGGAAAGGACATGTTCCTTCTACCTGGTAGCCAGCAGCACATGCAAAGGCCAGATAGTTCTTGGGGCCAAAGGAATGTCCTGCCATGTTGGCAATGGAAGCTCCCATCCTTCTCTTTGGAGGGTCATCTCTTTGGCTTCTTGGCCTTAAAGGTTTTCTCTGGCTGTGGTGCCTGAACAGCGCCATCTTGGTTTTATAAATGACTTGTATAATGGGAACTGGACTGCTAAAGTCATTCTATGACTTAAAAAGAAGTCATACACGGACCAAGAGAGGGATGGGGTCTACACAGCAAGGGGTGGTGGTGACCACAGTGGTGGAAGGAAATCAAGCGGAGGGAAGGAGGTGGTGATCTGAGGAGATGCTACCCCTCACTGAGGCCCCTGAGGGGCATTCATAGGCTAGAAAGTGTCCAGAGAAGGGGAAGCAGGATTCCAAAGAACTGACTTGTGAAGGCTGATTGAAGGAACTGGAGACCTTTAGCCTGGAGATGAGAGATTCAAGAGACACATAGCAGATGCCTTTAAGTAATCGAAAATCTCTCACATGGAGGAAGGATTAGAAGTGTTTGCTTGACCTGAGAGGGCAGAAGGACAAGCAAGGAATAAAAGTTACAAAGAAGTAAATTTAGTGTTGGTGTAACAGAAGACATCCTTTTTTATCCAACATTTGTTCCTTCTTTCATTCACTCATTCTCAAGTGCTTACTATGTTCCAGGCACAGTGCTTGGGGGGTTGGATACAAAGAAAAATGAAACAGTAGCTACAGTCAAGAAACCGACATTCTACGGAGGGAAACAACCTGTACATATGTGTATAAACACGAAGAATATATTAAATAAGTACAAAGTAATCCCAGAAAAGGGAGGCAGGCACTTAGGATAATCCTGATGGAGGAGCTGATTCTTGAGGGGAGTGCTGAAGGAAGTTAGGGATTCTAAGGGTGTGTGTATAATCACAATTTATCCTCCCAACAACTCTGAGACATAGGTACTATTAGTGTTCCCATTTTATAGATGATGAAACTAAGGCCTAAGGTCACACAATTAATAAGTGTCTGAGGCTGACGCTGAAGGGAGAATTGAAAGGGGCAAAAAAGAGAACTAAAATCTAAGGCGTGCCTTAAATTGCCTCTTAGACAATTGGGCAATGGCTGAACAAATTGTGGCATATGAATATAATGGAATATAATTGTGCCATAAGAAGTTATAAAAGATGATTTCAGAGAATACTGAGTAGGATGAACTGATAGAGAGTGAAGTGAGCAGAACCAGGAAAACAATTTATTCAAGGACAGCAACTTTGTAATGAAAAAACAACTATGGAAGACTTAAGAACTCTGATCAATGTAACAACCAACCATGTCTCTAGACAGAAAACCTTTTATGAAGCATGTTGCCCACCTCCTAGCAGAAAGGTGATGGATGCAAGGAACAGAAAGGGACGTACGTTGTCGGACAAGGTCACTGTGTAAATTCATTTTGTAGTTGACTATAATTTTTATATACTTTGTTACAGATGGGTTTTTTCTTTCTGTTTAATGGGGGGAGGGGAAAGGGAGGAAGTAGCAATAGTGATAGCAAAAAAAAAGGCTATTTTTAAAATGCACAGAAAAGAGCAAAGGGAAGAAAGCAGAGGGAATAACTGAGAAGCAGGACAGTTTAAAAAGTAACATGTAGAATTCATTTTCTATATGTATATATATATATATATATGCATACTTACATATATACACATATATTTAAAGTAAGTGTTATGAAATGGAGATTCACAGTTTTACATAGAATCTTTTTGTACACGGAAATGCCTTTTTTTTAAATCAGTGTTTAAGTTCAGAATAAAATATTTTTAAGTGAAAAATGAAAAGTAGGGCTGGAGATTAAGAAATAAATGGATATTTGTTTAAAAGCACATGATGTAGCGGGGCAGCTAGGTGGTGCAGAGGACAGAGCACCGGCCCTGAAGTCAGGAGTACCTGAGTTCAAATCCAGCCTCAGACCAAACACTTGACACTTACTAGCTATGTGACCCTGAGCAAGTCACTTAACCCCAATTGCCTTAAAAAAAAAAGCACATGATAAGTTCTTTAGAAAAGTATAGAACAAGGTACTTCCTGAAATCAGGAGGGTGGGACAATCAGTATTTAGAGGAGAAATCAGGGAAAGCTTCACTGAAATGGTGGCATTTGAGCTGGACTTTAAAAGGTGTCATCTCCTTGAAAGCAAGCAACTATTGACTATGACACCTCACTGTGACATGGAGGTGACTTTGTCATTCCTCCTCCATTTTTAATAACATAGTTTGTTTTTATATCCCCTTTCCCCTCTCTCCTCCCATACAGAGAGCTATCCTTTTTTAACAAATAATTTAAAGGACAGCCAAAAAAAAAGCTTAGCAATTTTTTTTTATCAGCAAAGTCCAGCAACTGGACATCAACTGAGTCCAACAGTAAATGCAGTATTTCACATCCAAGATTCCTTACCTCTACAAAGAAGGGAGGAAGGTGCCTGCTCATATTTTTTTCTTCTGGATCAAGCTTGGCCCTTGACTTTTTGAAGGCTTTGCCAGTAGAGGACACATTCTAGTAGGCAATGCCAAACTGGACAAGCTTCAGGTATGGACCCAGTGATGCACTCTCTACCTCTGTCTGAGGACCAGGCCAGCTAACTTTGAAGGGACCCATCACCAGATTGGATTTTTCACCAATAACTCATAAAGACTATTAAATCACAGAGAAGGGGTGGTGGACTCAGTCAGTAGAAATATAGGTCTTTCCACATCAAGGAGGTTAGGTGCGCAGTGCCCCATGATCTGGAAAATCTGATAAAAATTTTTGGCACCCCTTTCATACCAGAGAAGAAATCTGAATTATTATGGTACTAAAAGACAAAACATGCTGCTATTATACAATACTGTACATATATTTTTATGCATTTCTGAGTTTTTCTGTGTCATCTGTTGGCCTTGACATGTTGCTTACGGCTTCCACAAAACTCCCCAAATTCCTATTTAATTTCTTATGCTGAACTACAATATATTGAAACCACAATGAGGAAGTCTCGATGTAGAAGGGATAACTCTATAATTGCCATTTTATAAATGAGGAAGCTGGGGGCTCAGAGAGCAGAAGTGACTTTCGTTGTAAATAGTATTTTATTTTTTCCAATTACATGTAAAGATAGTTTTCAATTTTATAAGATTTTGAGTTCCTGATTTTTCTCCCTCCTTTCCTCTCCTCCTAAGATGGCAAGCAATCTGATATAGGCTATACATGTGCTATCATGGAAACATATTTCCACATTAGCCATGTTATGAAAGAAAAGAACAAGGGGCAGCTAGGTGGCACAGTGGATAGAGGAACACCAGCCCTGGACTCAGGAGTACCTGGGTTCAAATGTGGCCTTAGACACTTCACACTTACTAGCTGTGTGACCCTAGGCAAGTCACCTAAAAGCGAAAAAAAGAAAACCCCAAAAACAAAACAAACCACACATCAAAAAAAACCCAAAAATTTAAAAAATGAAAGTAATATGCTTTGTTCTGCATTCAGATTCCGTAGTTCTTTCTCTGGATATGGATAGCATTTTCCATCATGTGTCTTTTGGAATTGTCCTGAATTATTGTATTGCTGAGAAGAGCTAAGTCTACCATGGTTGGTCATAGAACAGTGTTACTGTTACTGTGTGCGGTGTTCTGGTTCTGCTTTCTTCACTATGCATCAGTTCATGTAAGTCTTACCAGGTTTTCCTGAAGTCAGTAGTAGCATATGAGGTGGTATTCAGACCCAACCGTTCTTAACAAAGCCAATAGTCTATCCACAACACCATGCTATAAAATTTAAACACCATGCTCTAGGATTTAAGGATGAGTAAGAATTCAGGCAATGAGGGCTGAGGGAGAGGATGAAGGAGAGGATGGAGGATATTCCAGGAACATCGTGAACAAAATTGTGGACATCGTTTTTGGGGACAGAGAGAAGTCCATATAGCAAGGTATGTGAGCCTTCATCACTGAATGGGAACTGCCTTAGTCAAACCAAGACTTGTTAAAAACCTTAGATTAAAAGGCCAATATCTCCCACTGCATCCAGGGCCATCTCCAGTCCTCCTGATGTATATCTGGCCACTGGTCCCAATGGCTCCAGAGGAGAGAATGAGGCTGGTGACTTTACATGGCCCTCCCTCATTTAAATCCCTGTCATCCAGTTCTCCCCCTTTCTGTCACACTGGACCAGCTGTTACCTGATCTTACACTGCCCTCTTCCAGCTCTCTGGCATATTTCTGTTCCTTCAAAGCTCAGCTCAGGTTTCACCTCATTCAGAAACTCTGCCCTGATTCCCTTGGCTGAAGGTATCCACTCACTCTCCTCCAATTTTCAGGGTGTCACATTATCTGGTTCTTTTCACTGTCATTTCAGTAGAATGTAAGGTCAGTGAAGGCACTGACAGTATTTTGGTTTATCTCGGTATCCCCACCATCCAACATGATGCCTTATACATTAGATGTGATAGGGACTGGGGATTCACAGGAACAAGGGATTTCTGGGTAAGGAAACTTTTACTACTACAGATCCACACCTTCTCTGAAATTTAAGGTGTTAGGAAGAGGTGTCAAACACCATCAGTACCCACAGCACTCTCCAGTTTAGGCTGAACCAGATTAAAATGTAACTGGGAAGTACTGAACTAAATAAAAATACAATAGAACATAGGTAATGTTAATATGTGATTTTCTGACTCAATATGAGGCCTACAGGGATCCTTATGGTTTAATGGCCACTATTTCTATTTGAGTTTGACACTGTGGGTCAAAGTTTCCTAGGGCACTGAGAGATTGAGCAACTTGACCAGGGTCACCCAGCCAGCTGAGACTTGAACCCAGGGCTGGCTCTATCTCCTGCCATTAACCTGCAGCAGGCACTTCATGAAAGTTCTTCAAATTGAATGAAGAAACTGAGGCTGACACAAAGTGATTTTTTCTAAGTCCCCAGGCTGGTAAGTCACAGAGCCAGATCTCCAACTGAACTCTCCTGAAGCCAAATCCACTGCCATTTTAATTCTGCCATTTTGCTTGTGGTATCCATAAGCTTCCAGGGACCAAACAGGGCAACACAGATATGGCATCAGAACCCGGCACTGTCACTAGCAAAGTTCGTGCTGGAGGCAGGGAAGGAAAGGGAACAAGGATTTCCTAAGCACTCATTATGTGTCAGGAACTATGTTAAATGCTTTACAAATGTTCCATCATTATTTGATCTTCACAACAACCTCTGCTGTTATGATCCCCATTTTACAGTTGAGGAAACTGAGGCAGACAGACTTGTCCAGGGTCACACAACTAGTATGTGAGACCAAATTTGAACTCAGGTCTTCCTGACTTCAGGCCCAGCCCTCTATGCTGTACTACTTAGCTGTCAAGGAAAGAATATAAAATTTAGCATGGCATTCTTGGATAGGAGGGATATATTTTATACATTGTGTGTACTCCTCAGCTTTGCATAACTGAGGCAACTGGTTCCCTCAACTTACCCTTGTAACAGCTGTGGAGAAACTAATTAAGAAAGGTATTCAGCAAGCAGACTGGCAGTCCCAGAACAAGATGAAAGATTTTTCTAATATAGGCAGTGCAGGGCAACTAGGTGGCACACTGGATAGAACACTGGCCCTGAAGTCAGGAGGACCTGAGTTCAAATCCGGCCTCAGACCAAACACTTGACATGTACTAGCTGTGTGACCCTGGGCAAGTCACTTAACCCTAATTGCCTAAAAGCAAAAAAAAATAATAATAATGATATAGGCAGTGCACATTTTTGGCCAGTTTGAATGCCATAGCTCTGCTCATTTAAGGTTGAGGAAAGAGCACAGAAGCCCTGGCTCTATCATTGACAAGTTGTGTGAACTTGGGCAAGTCCCTTCCCTTGGGGCCCCATCTGTAGATGGAGAGGAAGCTGGGTTAGATGACCTCTAATGTCTCTTCCTGTTCTAAATCTTCGATTTGGGGTAACTTCTTCCTCATGAAGTAGTGGAGATGAATGGTGTGCTTCGCTTCTCCCTAAACCAGCCAACTTTAGGATTACTCCCCTCCCCCTAAATTGCCAACTCCTGTTGCTAGGCAACTCTTTACTAAATTCAGAACAACTGATGTTTCAAAACCTGTTTCTGACACTTAAAATGATTTGTGGGCAAATTATTTATCTATAAAATGGGAATATGACTCCCTCTGCCTCCTTTTAGGTTCTAGTGAGGATGAAATTATGTGGAGTCCTTTCAAGTCAATGACACTTGGTGATCAGTTGAAGGAACTGGCCTTTTTTTTCAGCCTAGAGAACATTCAAAAGGGATTATGACAGCTGTCTTCGAACATTAGAAGGGCTGTCACTTAGAAAAGCGATTGGGCTCCTTTGGGTCTGCCAGAGGGCAGAATTGGAAGCAATGGGCAGAAGATGCCTGGAGGCAGATTTAGTCTGTGCTATGGAAAAATGCCATAGGATCAGAAACTCAAGTTTGGAAGGGACCTTAAAAGCCATGTAGTACAGCCTCTTGAATTTTACAAAAGAGGAAACAGACCCAGACAGCCACAGATTTGAGGTCAAGTCCTTTTGACTCAAACACCAGACCTCTTTCCACTTCCTAATAACTGGAATGGTCTCAGAGTGGAACTGGCTGCTGAGAAGGCAGTCAGTCATCTTCTTCCTGAAGTCTTTAAGTAAAGGCTGAATGACCATCTGCCTGTACGTTGGGGAAGGATTTCTTATTCCAGCACTGACTGAACCACATGGCCTCTGGAAATCCTTCCAGTTCTGAGATTCTAGGAGGTAAGGTCAACATTTTGTAAATCATAGGCGTGAAGTCATTGTGATATAGATTTAGGGCTGGAAGGGACCTTGGAAGGGCTCCTAGAGGTCACCTAGTCCAACCCCCCCCTTATTTAAAACAGTTATTGATATCTTTTGTTTCTACATCGCCTAATTTCCCTGGCAATCCCTCCTCCCACCTCCTAGAGAGCCATCACCTGTGGCAACGGATGTTTTTCAAAATTTTTTCCTAATTACACGTAAAATTTTTTTTCAAATATTCATCTTTTAAAACTTTGAGATCTGAGTTCTCTCCCTCCCTCCCTTACCTCCCCCCCTCATTGAGAAGGCAAGCAATTTGATATTGGTTATACGTGTGCAGTCCCGTACAGTCTACTTCCATAATGAGTCATGCTGTGAAATAAAACAGCCCCCCCAAAAACAAGGAAAATAAAGTAAAAAAGTATGCTTCATCTGTGTTCAGAGTCCACCAGCTGTTTCTCTGTAGGTGGACAGCATTTTTCATCGTGAATGCTTCAGAATCCTGCGACAATGAATTTTAAAGAGGAAAAGCTTCAGCAAACCACACTGGAAAAAATCTGCCAGCTTATGCAGAGTTGGATACTCACACTCCCTAGCCCAGGCAAAGGGACACAAGCCAAAAACTCAGATTACATATAATCGTTTCCTAATTATCCTGTACAGAGCTTGCTTTGATTGCATGTGCTTACACGTCGTCTCCCCCTTTAGACTGTGAGCTCCTTGAGGACAGGGACTATCTTTTGCCTCTTTTTGTATTCCCAGCGCTTAGCACAGTGCCTGGCACACAGCTGGCGCTTAATAAATGTTGCTCGGTTGATAAAATGTCAGCTACGGTTATTATTGTTTATGAACAGGTAGCAGGTCCTCTTCTCTCCCAAGTACTGACACGACTCTTGAATGGCACTTTTCGGGAACGGAAACTGTGATGTCCCGGGTGTGGGGAACTTCCCTTCCTCCTCTACTGATGCAGATCAGCACCCGCCCTGATTTTAGTGCGAGAGCAGCTTGGTGCACAGAGAGGTTAGGTGACTCGCCCAAGATCACACAGCCACGATGTGGCAGAGGCAGCTTAAACTCAGGGCTCGGCACTCAAACCACTGCACCCTGCCGCTTTCGAAGGGCACTTTGAAAGTGAGCTCAAGGGCTAGCTGCTCAAGGGCCGGCTCTTCTCCAGCCCTTTCAACAGACGCCTCTTTTAGGCCAAGGTTGCTTGGTCCGGCTGGCGCACGCGCGCTCCCCCTAAAGGCCTTCAACAGCTGGGCGGCACCTCCCCCACATACCCCCCCGCAACAACTACATTGGGCTCAAGGCGCACGCGCGACCCTCCTCCCTCCGAGGTTCTCTGCGGAGTCAGGCGAGGGCGGCCGTCCGGAGTGCGCACGCGCATTGCTGCCGGCTCCTACGTCTTCCGGGAGCCGGCGGGGCGCGAGCCAAGAGCGCGCTTCCGGCGTGGGCGGCGCAGGCGCGCTGGGTCGGGCGGGGGCCATGGCGGGGCAGGAGGATCCGGTGCAGCGGGAGATCCACCAGGACTGGGCGAACCGCGAGTACATCGAGCTCATCACCAGCAGCATTAAGAAGATCGCGGACTTCCTTAATTCGTTCGGTGAGTGCCTGGGAGGGGTCGGGGAAGGCGGCTGCCTCCCTGTCCCCCCACCCTGAACCCCCCCAGCCACACCCCGTTCTTGCGCCGGGCCTCCCACCGTGACCCCGGCCCCGCACTCCCCCACCGCCACCAATGGGTGGGGGGGCGCCCTTTGCCAGCTGGACCCATAGGAGACTCCCTCCCCCCCCTTTCTCGAGCGCTTGCAGGGGGAAGGTAGCGAGAATTCCCGCGGTTCTCCCAGGCCAGGAAGCGGGGAGGTCATAGGTTAGCTAGGGAGCCCAGGAGTAAAGACGCTGCCACTGCCCTCCGGGAGCTCCCACTCGAAAGGAGGCGGCGGCTCTGTGCCTGCGGGACTGGGAAGCGGAAGTGGAAGGTCCTCCGAGGGGAAAGGCCTCCCCGGGGTGGGCTTGGCACCGAGTCTCGAAGGGGACCGAGAGCTGGGGGTGAGGAGGGAGGAAACCAGGACGTGAATGAATGAGGGCTTTTATTTAGCGCTTACTGTGTGCAGAGCCAGGGGGTTACAAGTAGAAAAGACGGCCCCTGCCTTTAAGGAGCTCACGTTCTAAAGAGGGAGACTGCACGTCCTTGAGGTTTCAGCTGCAGGTCAGATGGTGCTTAGGGTACAGCAGCAAAGCAGATGGTAATGTCTTTTCTTTCATGTCATTTCCTTTGAAATTAAGTCAGTCCTCAGATTCCATATCAGGGCTCTACTCCAGATGAAATGCTCCTAGTCACCAAGACTGCTGTTTTCAACCAATTCTCTGGCTCCAACAAGTAGTTATTGAGTGCTGTTAGGGGCTAGGCACAGTGGGAGACCTGGGCATTTTGGGGGGAATATACAAAGGTGCATAAGACCCTGTAACTACATAAAGCTTGTAGTCTAGTAGGAGAGATGACAAGTGTAACTGTCTGCCTCCAGGGATAGTTAAGTGATATAAGTGGAATACAGCTTGCCAGAAGACAAGACTCTTACAGGAGAAATTATAGCTATATGTGTAATAGGGATTAGACTTCAACAATTCAGACAGCCTATGACTTACTCTGTGCAAGAAGCTGTGCCAGATTTTGGAGATACAAAGAGGAAAGCCTTACAGACCTTGCCCTGGAGGAGCTTACATTCTATTGGGAAGATACGACATAAATACAAGATAAAGTTTTTGAGAGTTAGAGATGAGGAAGAAGACTTTGAGGTCATGAGAGTAGGATTGTGTAAATTACATGAGGTCTGAAAATAAAAGGAAGAATTTGGGGAACAGCCAGTAGCCACATGTAGGGTGTACATGGAAGAGTGGGTCATGTGAACTAAGTCTAGAAAGATGGGTTGGATCCAGCTTATGTAGATCTTATATGCCAGGCTGAGGGATTGATACTTGATCCTAAAGGTAATAAAGAATCACTGAAGATTTTTGATCAGGGGGATGACATGACCAGATCCATGCCTTAAGATTATTTGGGCAGCTTATGTGATTGGAAGTCAGATTGAATGGAAACAGAAAGACCAATTTGAGATGCTCAAGGTGACAGGTAAGAAGGGCATGAGCTAGGATGGTGGCCATGTGAATGGAGAAAGCACTAATTGGAACTGCAGTGGGGATAGAATTGACAGAACTTGATAGGATATGGGGTATAAGGTAGTAGAATGATTGATTTTAAAGCTAGGTGAGAAAGAACTTCTGCTGAAGACACAGAAATAGGGAAGGTTGAAGGAGGAACAGTTTTAGTGGGTAAAATACAAGATAATTCTATTTTGTTGAACATATTCAATTGGCCTTGCCAAAAGAATATTCTGATAGTGTCAGTTGATGTGTGTAATTGTGGAGTTGAAGAGAAAGATGAGGACTGGATATATAGATTTATCAAATGAGCAGAGGTAATTCAATTTATGTGAGCCAATGAGATCAAGGGAGAAGGTACAGAAAGATAGGAATAGGAATGTCTGCTTTGGGAGAGGTGGGAAGTGAATTGCTGATTCACCTAGTTTGAGGAGTAGTCAGAGAGGCAGTAAAAATAATGTCACCATGTCCAAGGGAGGAGGGATTTTCCAGGTAGAGGGATTGAGTAGTTGGTTAGTGTCGTCAAAAAGTGCAGAAAAGATGGAGAATAAAGATCGAAAAAAGGCCCTGAGATTCAGCACCTAGGAGATCCTTTCTTGGTGGCCTTGTAGAAAACAGTCTCCATTGAGTGATGAGGCAGATTTCTAGGAGATGAGGAATGAGTGGGTGGTGAGGTAGTGGAGGTGGTATAGGATTCTTTGTAGGAATTTGGCAGAGGAAGCTTTTGGGGATATAAGATAGTAGCTTGAGAACATAGCAGGATCAAATGGAGGATTTTTAAGGATGATGGAGACTTGGAAATAGTCATACACAGCAGGGAAGGAGAGACTGAAGATGAGCAAGAGAACGATTGATAGGGCAACCTCCTGGAAGAAATAGGAGGGGATCTGATTGGGGACACTTTTTCCTCAGTGACTGGAGCTGAAATAGGAGAAGCCTGGGGAAGATAAAGAGAGGTTTTGAATTGAGTAGGGAAGGTGAGGGGAGCTCACAACCAGTGATCTCTGTTTTCTCAGTTAAGGTAGGAGGCAAAGCCATCAGCTGAGAGATGAAATGGGGGGTATATGTATCTGGCTTAAAGAAGGTTTAGAATGTACCCTGTGAAGTGTATGTGAGAGTCAGAAGAATAAAAGGATTGCCATGTAGCTGTAAGGGTCTGATTAAGATTAGATAACATGAATTTGTAGTGGAGTCAGTCAACACACTTGCATGTTTTCTCCACTGGCATTTAGCTCCAGAAAAGGGGCAGAAAAGGCAGGTGGATGGTCCAGGGATGAGTGTTGGTGGGGCCTGAATAGCAGGTGGATAAAGGGGACAGTGCATAGTTGAACCAGTTACATATAAGGTCAGGACTGTGAAGGGAGGAAAATGAGGCCAGACAGGGGTGATGGAATTGGAGAACAGCAAGGGATTGAGTGCCTGGAGGAATGAATAATTGGTTTAGGAGAAGAGAAGCAGGTCAAGAGATTGTGATCAGAGAAGGGAACATCAGAGTTCAAAATCATGAAGTGGGAACAGGTATAGTTATAATAGCAATACTAGGTCTGTACCCCAGAGAGATCAGAGAACAGGACTCATATGTACAAAAGTATTTTTAGCAGATCTTTTCATTGTGACAAAGAATTGGAAACTAAGGAGGTGCCCCATCAGTTGGGGAATAGCTTAATAAGTTATGGTGTATGAATGATAGAATACTATTGTACTTTAAGAAGTGGGGGTTGGGAAGCAGCTAGGTGGCAGAGTGGATAGAGCACCGGCCCTGAAGTCAGGAGGAGTCTGGAGGACATGAGTTCAAATCCAGCCTCAGGCCAAACACTTGACACTTACTAGCTGTGTGACTTTAGTCACTTAACCCCAATTGCCTAAAAAAAAGAGGTGATCAAGGGGATGTTTTCAGAGAAATCTAGAAGACTTGTATGAATGAATCAAAAGGGAAGAGAGCTATTTACACAGTAATGATGCTATTGTAAAGACAGTTTTGAAAGAGCAACACAAAGACAAACTCCAGTTCCAGAGAACTTGTGATAGACTGTCTGCCCACCTTCAGATAGGGAAATGATGGATTCGGGGCATATTAAGGCTTGGGGGAGTTGGGGGCAGGGGTGGCCAGTGCGATAGTTTATTTTGCTTGACTCTACATGCTTATGATGAGTTTTGTTTTCCTTGCCTTCTCATGGCAGGAAAGGTGGGGAGAAGAGAATTTAGAGCTGAAAATAAAATAAAATAAAATTAAATTAAATTAAAAAAAAGAATCACTTATAAATGATAGTAACCTCTTAGGATAAACATCCTGGAGGATGGATAAGATGGAAGGAAATTTTAGGTCATGGCTTGAGGAGGGCCAGGTGTGCTAGGTGATTATTAATATGGGTATTGAAAATAATAGCATTTACCTCATAGGGTTGTTGTGATTATCAAATGAGATGATATTTGTAAAAATGCCTAGTACATAAATGCTTATTCCTTCTCCTCTCTTCCCCACCCCCCACCCAAATGCAGTATGTCAGTCTGACCGCGGTGTGGCATAATGTCCTCAGTTCCTTTACTTTGGAGAAGGGTGAGGAATGGAGGGTAAAAACAGTTCTGGTTACTCAAAACCACCTCCTCTGGAAGCCTTCCATGATCTCCCTGGCAGCCCTCACATAATTTCTAGAGAGTGAATCATAGACTTAGAGGCAGAAGTAACTTGAGAGGCCATCTAGTTCAACCTCCACATTTTACAGATGAGGAAATCGAGGTCCAGAGAAGTTAAAAGACTTGCCCAAAGTCACACAGATAGTAAGTATCTCAGGCTAGACTTGAAGCCAAGGTCTTTGACTTTTAGCAAGTAATACTTTTGGTAGCTATCTCTGTTCTTGACCTATCTCTATTAGGCTACTTCAGGGCAGGGTCTTGTCTTAACTAAACTTTATATTTATCTCACATAAGAGGTACTTAAATGTTTGTTGATCGATTGGTACCATATTGGAAAGAAGGGAGAATTGTCAGTGTTGTAGATTGCCAGGTGGCTGGCACTGGAGATAGTGCCAGGTTGGGAAAAATGCCTTTCATGTGTCCTGAGAAATCCAGAAGTGGATGCTGCTATATTGAGCACTGGTAGAGATCCCTGTACCAGAAGTCAAAAACTTGGGGTCCTTCTAATCCTACATTGGCCACTACGTAGTTGTTAGGACCTAAGGCATGCCCTATTTGGGCCTTAGTTTCCTTATATGTAAAATGAAGGGTTTGGACTAAATAGGTGAAAAGGGTTCCTTCTCGCTGCACTATTCTGTGATTCTCTGAATTGGACAAAGTTATAAACACTCCTATCCAGTAGAGCTGGGTTTAAATCAACTCAGAAAGTTGAGGACTTTGTGACTTTCAATGTTAGTTCCTGACATCTTAGCCTTCCCGTTTTACTGGGAGAACTGAGATTCAACAATTTGATTAAACAATTTCTTAACTTAAAGGCAAAAGATCTTCCATGCTGTCCGTTGGGAAGTCAGGGAGAGTGAGAGGATCATTGACTTTGTCCTAAATCTGAATATAGTAGCTAATAATATTGGAATTGAAAGATCGGAAGAACCCAACCCTTCGGATGTGTAATTCTTTTTTATTCTGTTTTGGTTTGGTTTTTTTTTTTGGGGGCAGTGGGGGTTAAATGACTTGCCCAGGGTCACACAGCTAGTAGTGTTATGTGTCTGAGGTCGGATTTGAACTCAGGTTTTACTGAATCCAGGGTCGGTACTATATCCACAGTGCCACCTAGCTGCCCTGTGTAATTCTTTTTTGTAACAAGGGGATGTAGAAGATTGTTTCTTTTAAATTATAGTGTACACACATTATTGTGCTTCCAAGTGAGAGATTAAGCTCTGTGATAGTAGAGCCTTTTGTATAAATCATGAGGCCCTCTTTCTAAAATTTGATAATAACCTGATGCTGCTATTTACCACATTTTGTTTACCAGCCTTGTCTTGAAAATTAGGATCAGATGTGGTGACATTATTTCTGCACTCAAATCACAGCCATTTTATTCTTAGTTGAAATGGCACATCATACTTGCTGAATTTAGAACTGAAGAGTCTTATGTCCAAGCATATCTTAAAGAAAAATGTAGGCTTTTATAGTTTGGACTTAGGATTTACAATAGAAACATGTTTTTAAAAATCCATGTGTATCAGTAATTGTGTAATATATTTTCTTTGACCTTTTTTTTCCTTCGTACTGAAAGTGTTCTTGCTGTACTTGTGAACTAAATGAATTTAACCATAAGAGTGGGTTTTGTTCTAATCCTTAGCCATCAGAAGTGGCATGACCCTAGGCCTAGTTTGTGCTTGCAGCTTGATGAAATGTGCATTTTGTGACTGGGTGTGACAGATGGTACAGGGAAGCAGTAGGAGGCCTCATCACTTTGAGAAGATGGCTGTGTAATGCATTGACAATTGAGGGGAGTCACTGCCCTCTCCAGAGGGAGGCTATTGGGGCCACTTGCATTTGAAATAGAAACCAATTTTTCAGCCTAATTCTTGGCTTTCTGAGCTGTGCTCCTTCTGTGGTAGGTTAAAAAGAATGTGAATAAATGTGTGAGGCTAGGAGTAGGGTAGTAATTTCTGCACAGTTCCTGCTTTTGAAATAGCTTTTGGGGACCATAGAACTGCCAGGTGATATGGTTGCAATTTATATCATGCTTTGAGATTTACAAAATGCTTTCTTTAGAGCAATCCTTGTGAGGTAGAGAAACTGAGGCTCAGAAAGGTTAGATGACTTGACTGAAGCATGTAATGTTGGGAATTTGAACTCAGGTGTCAAATACCAGATCCAAGTACAGAGGGATCTAAATGCTCTTCACCATCCTGGTCCCCCTTTGAACACATTCTAAGTTAACAGGGTCCTTTCTAAAATGTGGCCTGAGGCAACTATGATGCTCCAGGTAGAGTCTGACCAGAGTGGACCAGAGCTGTCTTGTCCTATACACTGTGCCTCTTCTAACACTGCCTGAGACGGCATTAGCATGTTGGGCTTCTGTACCATATGTTATTTCCTATTGCACTTGCTGTCTTTCCTTTCCATTCTAAAGGTCATTTTCCTAGACAGGAATTTACAAAGCAAAATGAGTGGAGTACTTATGTCTCCTTTCTGTCGTTCGTTATCATCCTATCCACCTGAGCTGTAGCTGTAATATCCTTTCTTTCAAGATTCCCTGACTTTTGTATTTGTCCTCCATTACCTCTCCTTGCTTCTGTCTTTTTATTTTTAAAAATATTCTGTTGATAGCTTTTGCATTGTCTTCATTTCTAAATGGTATCTCTCTCCTACCTAAAGAGCTGTTCCTTGTTATAAGAAGTAAAAAAGGAAGACAAGGTCTACATCCATTTCTATAGACACCTTCCTTTTTTTCCTGCTCCATTCTGTTTCTTTTTGTATTTTCAGAATATTAATTTTGAGAGCTTCCTATCCCTCCCATGCTGACTTTCTTATGGCCTAAGTTTTATAGGGAGCCTACCTCTTGTTTTATACTAAGGCTTTTTGAAGTCTATCATTCCGAAATTGAGAGCTTGACCTGTAGGTCAAGTTACAGGTCAAGTTATACCTCAGTTTCTTCTTTCATTATGAATTCTTAGATGGAGTGGCTATTTTCCCCAGAAGTTCTACTTTAGTACCTAGCAGTCCTATCACATGCTAATTGAAGTAAACTGAAAGAATACATTAGGGCCTGAAGTATGGAGGAAAAGAAGGGGGGCTTATGTGAAAGTAGAAAGAACACAGTTGAAACCTCTGGAGAGTCAGATTCTCACCTCAGCTCTGCCACTAACTGAAACTATAACTATTAGAATTTTGGCTGACTCATTTCATCTTTCTGAGCCTCAGTTTCCTCAAAGGTAAAATAAAGGAGATAGAGAAAATGATCTAAGGTGCTTCTTGTTCTAAAAATAATCTTTTCATTGATTTCTTCCATTTATTAGCATTGTTCTTCAGGTGACTGCATCCTAAGAGTTATTTGATGTTTGTTGTCATGAGTTTTAAAAATATGCCATCTCTCCACCTCCCCATGCTACTGCTTCTTTCCCTGTCCTTTCTTTATCCCCTTAACTTCCTTATAAAATGTCTCCTCTCTTGTCTTCTGCCATCTTGGGTAGGAGCTTCAGTTGCCACAGACTTGGTGGGGGTACTGAACCTTGTAGCTACAGTTTTAAGATCTCTCTGCCCCTAGGCTTTGCTTTAAACGTGTTCTACCTGAGGTCTCAGTTGCCCTTCCTGGGTCAGGGGTATGGTTTGAGTCTGTGTGTTGTGATGTTGACTTTGAGCCTTCCATATCCTTTTACTAGATATGTCCTGTCGTTCAAGGCTTGCAACACTAAATGAGAAACTGACTGCCCTGGAACGGAGAATCGAGTACATTGAAGCAAGGGTGAGCATAACCAGGGAGCTACCTTACCTTGAGGTGGGATAGAGATCCCCAAGGGAAGAGCTTGGTTGGGAGTTCTGAATGAGGGGACTAGATATACACCTTCTCTAATCGTTGTAAACTGAGTTGTGTGTCCATTTTCCTTTGACAGGTAACAAAGGGCGAGACCCTTACCTAGACCAGTGCAATATACCTGCTGGACAGTCGCCTTGGAGAACACAAGCCTGTGTGGGAGAGGCGCCAGCAGACTCCAGCTCCTTCCTGACTCCTTACAGAGTTCCAGGGCTTGTTCTTGCTTTTCTGTTTTGAAAATGTGGCCTTTGGGGTCTACCATTTGCATCTGTGGGTGTGTGGAGTGGGGGAGAAGTCCAGGGGGAACTCTCGGAAAAACAACATTGGGCATTTTACTTAAGTGACTTTTTTTACTTGGAGATATTTGTCAAAGTGGCGGAAAAGCTGGAAGTTTGGGACCCTCCTAAGATGCCCTTATCAACCTCTTCAGTCCCTGCCCCACCACAGCTTCCCAGGTTTGAGATGGCTGAACAACATTTCCATCAGACCCACATTGTCGTTTCCAGGAGGGCTCTGTGTTCACTGCCAATTGTTAGTGGGGGTGCTGCACTCCATTCTGAGGGGGAGTGGTATTGGTTTGTCCATGCTGATGCCCTCCACCAGAATGCGTTGGCTGCCATACAATGTTGTTACTAATCTGCCAGATTTTCTGTCCTTTTAAGGGAGATGGGGCTGGGCTCTCACATGGCCAGAGGGGCCATTTTCAGAGTCTGTTTCTTTTTTGTCATGTGAGGTGTCTCTGCCTGTCATGTTTTCCCAATAAACTTCTCAACTGTACCTGATTGATGTGATTGAGGTGGGGTGAAGAACAGATGAAGATGGAACTGGCCCCTTGGCCTGCCCCCCCTGGTCAGGGGACGCTTGGTATTCTCAGATGCAGGCCCTTTTCATGTTGTCTCCATTCATCTCCAAGCCATGGCCAGTGCTTGCACAGCTGCCTGAATGGTTCATCCATGGTACAATGGAAGGAGCTCAGAATTGGAAGGCTAAGGAACTGGGTTCAAATCCCAGTTCTGCCGCTTTCTCCCTATCTGACTTTTGGTCAGTTGTCTCAGGGCTTCTCAGTTTGTAAGGGTTGAATTAGGTATGACCCCTAAGGTCCGTTCCAAATATAAGTGGTCATATGACCCAGGAAATCATGTCAGAATGTAACAGGTCTCCATTTTCTGAAGAAAGACCACCCTTTGCTCTAAGACCACTGCCAAAATTCTTGTGAGATATTTTTATTAAAGTTGGAAGTAAGTATAGTTCAATGTAGACACAACTCAATTTACTATTTTAAATGTTCTATCTTATTGTTGTTGCTGTTGTTACCAAAGAGGCAGCATGACTTCCAAGCCAGGAAGACCTGGGTTTATATCCTACCTCTGACACATGTTAGCCATGTGACCTTGAGCAAGTACTGGACTGTCCCCTTTGTAGAAGGCATTTCCTAATTTGGGAGTTTTCTGGACCAGGGAAATCATGGGTCTAAGCCCCTCTTCCTAAATATGCTTAGTTGTAGTAGTTGCTGTTCGAATGTTACTAGAAGTGTCTAAAAAAGCACTTTACAATCATTTTGGTCCATCATTCCTACCTCCTATGTCTTTGGGGATTAGGATGCAGGTGTCTTGGGTGCCCCTAGCTCTGTATTAACCAACCTGAAGCCAGTTGAGGTGCTAAGCGGGAGCAGTGAACTGGTTGGTCAAGCTGGGCAAGTACTTTCCATATGCATGACTGCCTATTTTAATTTCCTGTTGCCAGTGTTTTACTTATAAACACATAAGCTTTTAAATTTGTTTCCAGGGAGCCATGAAGTGGCCCAATATATTCTGCTGCTAATAACGACTCATTGACTATAAACAGAGCAACCAGTAGCACCTGGGCTGTTTTTTCTGATGTAATGTTCTTGTGGGACACTCCTAGGGTGTGTCAGTCTGCTTATTTCCTCATTTTCCCCAGAATTTTTCAAAATAAAATATGCTGCCTGGGCCACCATTTATTCCTATGCATATCTATCTTCCCCTCTAGAATATGAGCTTTTGAGGGGCGAGGACTTGCTTTGAATTTGTATCCCCATGGCTTAGCTTGGTGTTTGGCACAGATTAAGTACACTTAATAAATGTCTTTTCCTTCATGCGAGTGACTCAGGGCATAACTTGGCATTATGGCCATCCCCACCTTTATTTTTCAGGCACCTAGGTGGTGAAGCTGATAGAATGCCATAGAATGCTGGGCCTGGAGTCAGGAGGATCTGAGTTCAACTCTGGCCTTGTTTGCCTCAGGTTCCTCATCTGTAAAAGGTGATCTGAAGAAGGAAATGGCAAACCACTCCGTTATCTTTGCCGAGAAAACCTCGAATGGGGTCATGAAGAATTAGGACAAGACTGAAACGTCTCAACAACAAACTTTTTTCAAGAAGGTTTAGGAGTTTCCCCATAATCTGCCTTTGCGTTTTTCCATTTCTACCATTGTTTGACTTGTTGGCAGCCCTAGCCATGGGGCTCTTTGAAGGTCTCATTGCAGTCTTGAATTCCCTTGAAGTATGCCTTTTAAATTGGGTTTCCAAAAGACTTGTCTCTGCCCTGTGCAAGGTTCAGGCCAGCTCTCCCGGGGCTGGAGGCGTTGGGATAAAGCCAGCCAACTTTTGAAAGACCCAGCTTGATCAGGGTCAAAGATAGGCCTTCTTAGTTGTAAGTCACATATGGGTGTGTCCATGGGTGTTATACTAAATTAGTTTTCCTTCCAAAATGCTAGTTTTTTCATCTCTTTTTTTTTTTAGAACAGCTTTTCCATCAACAAGTGATAATAATATACTTGGGCTTTTTACTGAGTCTTATTCCTATGAAAAGTGGCAAATGAATACAAAGTGTAAAAAAAAAAATTTTCCTGGCCTCCTACTACGCTAGGAACCTTCAGAGCATACTTTTCACTGCCTTACACTTGGATGAATGCTCTGTTCTTCAGGAGGTTTGGAACAGGAAGTTTCTTTGACTGAATAGTTTTTGAATCCCTTTGTAGATGAAAGAAGTCTTTAGCCTGCTCTGTTTTTCAAATCTCTGGCTTGAGCCAGACTCTGCAGGGATGGGGAGAAATAGAATGTAAGGACTGTCAACCTCCAGAGTTTGGTATAAGAAAGACAAATGGAGTTAGGTAGTTTGCGTGTTTATTTCTCTTAAAGTGGGTAGAGCATGGATGGGGGGCTGCAGTCAAAAGCTGAGCTCTGGGGTTAGGCTGCACAGTTTATGTACCCAGCAGGGGCTGATGTCACTTCATCATTTCACCTCGACAGAGAAAATACCTCTTTACCCGACCACCCCCAGGTTTGGGCTATCTAGACAAAATGATCTGTCTCCTCCCAAGCTGGAGTAGAACGCAATGAGCTTCCCTACTTTAAATTCCTGGGGACCTTGGGGGGTGGGGTGGGAAGGAGACAACTGACCTGAGTAAAGAGAGGCAATGCAATCTCATCAGTAATGTCTTTCTGAAGAAAAAACTGAACTTAAAGTCAGGGCTTTGGAAGAAGGGGAGGGGAAGCTCTGAACAGCCCCAAGATATTGGTTATTAATAATCAGTTTGTGATAGTACTTTGGAGGGATCTCTGGGTTCCGCAAGTGAGCACTGCAGGGATCTCAGGTATGTCAAGCTTGAGGGATGCTTTCAGTTTGCCTCCTTAATCCTAAGGAAGCTCAAGCAGATCAAAGTGGTTAGTAAGGTCATTAACCATTCTATTTTCTTTTTTTTGTTTTGTTTTGTTTTGTTTTTAGTGAGGCATTTGGGGTTAAGTGACTCGCCCAAAGTCACACAGCTAGGAAGTATTATGTGTCTGATGTAGGATTTGAACTCAGGTCCTCCTGAGGGGATGGTACTCTATCCACTGCGCCACCTAGCTGCCCCAAGGCAGGACCAAATTCCAGTTTCTCAACCTTGATATTTACTCTGACCTCTGAACTTTTTATATAAAGTAAAAAAATAGGATTCTCATAGAAAATGCTAAATTCAGCATTCTCTCAAAGATCTCTCCCAGATGTTGCTTTTGCTTTCACACAGATGCCTCCCAAAACATTTGTTCCCATTAATTGGTATCCTCAGCTTTCTGATGATGTGCTTCAGGAAACCTTGCTTGGTGATCCAAAGGTCGGTGGCTCTACTGCTAACCCTAAAGAAACGTGGCAGCTTATGCAAAGGGACGAGCCCTGCCCTTTAAAATTATACAAGAAGGGGCAGCTAGGTGGCGCACTGGAGAAAGCGCCAGCCTTGGAGTCAGGAAGACGTGAGTTCAAATTCGGCATCAGACACTTGACCCTTAGTAGCTGAGTGACCCTGAGCATGTCATTTAACCCCATATGCCTCACCACAAAGAAAAAAAAATTCCTTTTGGTGTCCTTATCTCATAACCTATTATTTCCAAAGACAGAAAAGGTACTATTTCATCCTGTTGTCTTGGAGAATTAAAAGAGAGAGGTTAGTCAGTTCTTTGCTGAATGAAGGCCATTGTTTCCCTAGGGAAGTCTTCACTTGAGAGAACACAAATATTTCCTGTTTTCACCCTGTGACTCTATTTCCTAAGACATTCAGATTCAGTGGTGGAGTAGGTGTCTACTCTCTCTCACCTCCTCTGACCCAGTCAAGCTAGTTTTTTTTTTAATGCCTCCAGCCACGATTTATTTGGTAATTTCTGTCCAGATCTAAATCATCTATCAGGACCAGCCATCTTGTTTTTTATGCCATATCGACCATTAGTTTTCTTCTCCAACCCTTTTGAGGTCAAGAATTGGTGACATGGAGCAAGGAAATGGGAAAGGCTGTGGCCCTTCAGGACGTGCCCAGATTTTGGAGTGCTGATTAATGTGGGTATTTTCTTAATAGGGGTGAGAGGTCTAGGGCTTTCTTTACTTCTTGCAGTTCTGAGAATCTTCAAATGCTTCAGTGAAATAAATCCTTTTCCAAATCTACTCAAATACTTCATGGAAAAGACTGGTTGGTTTTTTTGGGTCAGGCCTCTCAATTTTGCTGCACGTCAGTAAAATCACAACAAGCCTAGGTCTTTTCACTAAGGTTTATTATGCTGTGAATAACTAGCTGACGCTGGTGGGGATGGGATCTGGACCCCACAAAGGAAAAGCCCCTGAACTTTCCCACATGGCCCAGTCCCTGGCATTCACCTGAAGCATTGGCTTATCCCAGAATAATCCTTTCAACTGTCTTACATTGTGGCTCTGACCTTTAATTCTTTTACCTCTAACCCAGCTCAGCCCTTCATTGTCGGTTACCCCAGCCTAACAGCCACTCTTTGATCCAGTACAAATCTTCCCACAACCTTTTTTTCCGTATAAAAATGGTCAGTCTCATCTACCAAATGCTTATATTCTTAAAATCTGGCCCTCAGCATCACAAATGAGGAGGTGCTTAAAATCCTGCCTGCTTCTATTGGTGAAAAAATAAACCTTGTCTCTGAAAGAAGATTTGAGTTGAATTTTTTCGAGGCAGTATCCAAGCCTTTTGCCCTTGAATTTTGGGGTTCCCAGCACCGCTAGACCACAACACTAATCTCCTTTGATTTGTGAACCAGAATGTCTATTTATTTATTTAGACAACCTCAACAATTATGAATTCCAAACCCAGTTTCTCATTCTGATGTGTTCAGCTGAGAGCTTTTCTAATTGGGTGGGGTGTGTTTCCCCAAAGGTCTGTTGTCCCCAGTCCGTGGTTTGCAGATTTTACTTTAAGGCAGTATTCCACGGGCGGATCTCTTCTGAAGGCTTTCCCAAATTTCATCACAATTCATCCCTATTTTCTCCACATGTGTATGCAGGGATACTTTTAAGCTCTCATGAATCTCCTTTCAGTCCAGATTCAGGATTGTCTATCTTGGAAGACCAGTCTGTCCTCAAGCATGTTTTAAGCTGCTGTGTACCAGGCACAGTGCTACATGCTGGGTTAGCTATTTCCTTGTTTGCCACCTCTTTTTTTTTTTCCTAAAGCACCCACTCTGGAGTCTCTTACTTTGGCCCTCTACAGGTCTGTGACATGCATTAACCCATTCATGCCCATGCATTTCTGCTAACTTTTATTCACTCCTATCCTTCCATCTCTTACTATCAGATACATTCACTCAGAATTCTTCTTATATTCATTGTCTCCCATTTGGAATTGTAGCTGAACACAGAGATCTTTGCCACCATCATGCCTGTTTTGGGGAGCCCCACAATCTGCCTCAATTTCCCCCCACTTTTCCTTTTTGGCTTTTGTGAAGGACACCCTTTATTTAATTCAATCAAGCAGGTGTTTAAGTACTATGTTTCCACCTTGCACCCAGGTCCTAAAAGGGGTGAGGGGAGAGATGCAATAAAGTTTTTTAACAGTTTCTCTTAAGGGAGCTATAAGAAATTTCCCACAATTTTACATTTGAGTCCTCTGACTTTGTAGAGCGAAAAGAGAGGCATTTTGGTGTAGTCAGAAGACCCAGGTTAACATCCTTACCATGTGGCTTTGACCAAGACATTTAACCTTTCTTCACCTTTTTTTTTCTTTGGCTGTCATGTGTGAATAGATAATTCTTAGACCTACCTACCTCACACAATTGTGAGCTTCAAATGAGATTGATGAGATCTAGGGGTTTAGAGGTGCTGGGACCCTGAAATCATGACATGCAGGTCCTGCCCAAAAGAATTGGACCCAAGCCTTCTTTCAGCCAAAAATAAAGTTTGTTAAAGATCCACCATATTAGCCAGACTGTAGGAACCTGAGAGTCTGTGAGGTATTGGCTAGATTCTAAGAATCTAAGCATCTTAATGGAGACAAGATGGACCTTATATACAGAAAGACTGTGGGAGGGATTTAGGAGTGGCCAAGTAGTTTGAGCTGACTGGAGGAGGGAATCTAAGGAAGATCTGAATGAGAGTAGCCAATAAACTGGGGTGAACAGAACTCCTGAGACCTGGACAATGGAGCCTACCTAGGATTAAGTGTGGGAAATGGCCATAGGGAGGGCTAGGCTAGTTTAAGGGTAACAGAATTGGGAGATTGGGTGTAGCTATAAAGAAAGGCTAATTGATGGAATTATGGCCCCAGGCAAATGTCAGATTTGGCCATGTGGGAAAGTCCTTTTTGGGGTCTAGCTCCCATCCTCATCAAGATCATAGATGTAAGGCATTTAGTAATCTGGGAAGCCTAAAGCAACTATGAACTAAAGAAAATCCCTCAACAACTTTCCCCCGTATACTTTTTCTGTCTGCAGCCACCTAGATTATTGGAGAATATATGTGAAATGACTTGCCTAAAGTCAATCTGTGAGTCATTAGTGAATAAAGGGCTGTATATGGCTTTTACTAATGCCTCCAGGTTAGTACACTGCCGATCTTCCATTTTCCTAGCCCGGAAAGGATTCAACAAATTCATCAAACATAAACAGTTTCAACTGTATTCTAGGTGTTGAGGTTTGGGGTGCTGGAAACCCCAAAAGATAAGGGTTCAGAGGGGTCTGCGTGGAAAGAAGTCAAAGTATCAATGTTTATTATAATACCAACAGAGTGGGCAAGATTCCTAGTAAACCTACAGTATTGTAACTTCAATTGGAGTGGGCAGAGTTCTGAATGAATCTCTGCAATTTAATGGGGGTGAGATTGGTACTTATATACAAAAAAAGAGTGGGAAGATCTGGATGGGATTAAGGAGTGGTAAATAGCCTGGGGTGGGCCAGGTGCAACTGTGAAATGATCTAGATAGGATTAAAGAGTATTAAGTAAACTAATTAAGTAATCTTGGTGGGCTGGGCTTGGCCCGATGCCTAGGCAAGGCACCAGTGATCTGGCCTACTGAAATGTATGGGAAACTTCAAGGTCCAGATTTAGGCAGGTGAGATTAAGATAGAAAAGAGAAAATCTCTGCTTCCAAAGAGTTTACATTCAACTGGGGGCCTTCTTAATAGTGAACTCCACCAGTGAACCTGGTGGAAGGAGTCCACCAGGGGGTGAATGATGGGATCTTATTCCCTTACTCAATACCAGTGATCTGATTCTGATGAACTTTGGAGCATATCCTGAAACAGATATGAAACCTCCAGAGTGACTATGGACTCTTTGGCCTCTGGGACAGGATCCTCTGGACCAGGGATGACCTATATCTAGTGCTGGCTTAAGCCAAACTGGATTATGGAAAGGGAAGGGCATTTGGCTTGAGGATTTTGAGAGACTCTCCTTTGTTACACTCATTGACCCTTCGCTCTCTTGACTCCCTCTCCTTCCCCCATGCCTCTGCTTCCTAAACTCTTCCCATCCATATTTCTTACTCCTGCATCATTAGACTGAAAACTCCTGATGGGTGTAGTTTTCATGCCTTATGGCTTGTACATCTCATGTTTTCCCTACAGCACACAGCATAATGCTTGGCTCAAAGACGGTGCTTCATGTCTTCATATATACATACAGGTTGACTGATCATTTCCACCAGCCATCAGGGATGCAAGTGCATTCATTTTATGTGTGTCTGTGTATGTCCGTGTGCTAAATAAGGTCTTCCTTTAGCACACGTGCTAAGTAAGTTTTTCCTCATCTTAAAATTGGACCCTTTCCACTCTGTGGTTTGTGGTGAAAAGATGACATCAGTCCCCTGTTTACTCAAATACTTCCTGGATTGGACAGGGAGAAAATTTTAAATGGGTCAAGGCAGGCACAGAAGGTTGCTGTAGAGATTGAGACCCAAAACCTTTTGGCATTTGTACATCTGACCCAAAGCTATTTCTGCAAATGTACAAAGAGATCTGGAATCTTTTTTCCTTTCTGCCTAAGCTACGTGGGTATGTACGTCAGGACATCATCTCGTTCCTTCCTCTGGGCAGGAAGAGTTGGCCTACATAGATAACTTGCCTTTTGGTGTCCACTGTACTCAGTACTTAGTAGGCACTTTACAAATGTTAATGAATTGAACAAAATAACGCTACAACCTTGGGTGGCTTTCGATGTGAAATGCATTTGAAATCTTCAGTTTCTTCTCATATAAAATGAGGTGGGAGTGCATGAGATATTGGTTAGATAGGGTTTTTAACCTGGGGTCCACGGACTGCAAGGTTTCCATGGATAGATTTCAGGGGATCTACATAGTTGGATGGAGGGAAAATTGCTTCTTTATTTTCACTAACCTTCGGTTTCCTTTGTATTTTAAAATATTATTCTGAGAAAGGGTCCATAATCTTCACCAGATTGTCAAAGGCAGGGTTGGGGAACCTTCGGCCTCAAGGCTACATGTGGCTCCCTAGGTCCTCAAGTGCAGCCCTTTGACTGAATCCAAACTTCACGAGTTGGATATGTTGAATTTGAGATGCCTGTCTACGGCTCTTCCAGTTCAAGATGTCAAGTGTGGTCAGTGTCAAGTGACCTCCAGTGTGTAGATGTCATCCCTACCAAGTTGTTGGTGGATGTGGGATTGGAGCTCAGGAGACTGACTTGGGCTAGATATGTAGACATGTAGAATCATCTGCATAGATATGATAATTGAATCTCTGAAAGCTGATGATAACAGGAAATGAGACAGGGAGAAGAGAGTGATTCTCCTGTGACTGAGGGCGAACTGGGGGAGCTGAGAAAGGGGGGGGAGGGGGAAGGGGGAGGGCTCATTGTGCAATGACTGGAAGCAGCTATGGTGAGGAATAAAAGAGCAGAAGTGTGTTCATTAGTCAAGGGTATGTCTAGCCAAAAAAAAAAAAGTGGGGGGGCAATAGCTTCCTTCACAGAAGAAGAAATCCTAGCTGAAGATGGTTCCAATAGATGGAAAAATACAACTGAAGATGGTGACAGGAGCCACTCTGTGGGGGGAGCAGCTTTAGAGGCAGGATAGAGTATGGAGGCCTACTTATCTTTCTGGGAGATGGGAGCTATAAGACACTTTTCAAGCAGGTAGCAATCCTAGGAAAGCAAACTGTTCGAGAGTCCTTTCAGTGGGATGGGAACCTATGGAAGGAATACCCCTATTGTATAAATAGGATTTCTCCTTTTTGTTTTACTTTGCTATTCTGTCCTAATTAAAAGCTTTGCTACTGAAACAAAAAAAAATTAATACTGTATTCTATATTTTTGGCACATTTTCCAGAAAATTTTTTAAAAGTTAATTTAATATTGATGTAATATACAGACCATTTCTAGCATAGAGAGCTGTCTAGACAAAGTATCTAGTATTTATTACGCTTTTACTGTGCACCAAAAACCTGGTGTAGACTGAACAAGGACAGCATGCAGGCATCCTTCCTCAGCCCTCTAATCCTGGACACTAAACCTCTTTTAATGCAGTCCAAGATCACATCAGCAGTTTTGATTGTTAGCTCCTACTATTGAATCACGTTGGGTTGGCAGGGCACTAAAAGCCTGGACCTGCCTTCCTCAGACAAACTGCTGTTTGGCTGTGCCTCCTCCACTTTGGATTTGTGAAATTGATTTTTTGAACTAAGTGTAAGACTTTACTATTTATTTCAAAATGTTGATGGGCCAATGATTATGTTGTGCCTGCTCCTTCCGATAACACAAGATGGAAACCTAGCCACGCTTGCTTATTCTGTGCTACTCTGGTCTGTGTTCTCCCATAAGCATTCCGTGGGATGTCCACCCAATGTACTGGGGCTTTCCTTTAGATGTCCTGACATTTTGTGGATATCAGTGGAATTCATGGACTGTCCATTGATATAAAATACAGTCCTTACCCTTGATACATCACCAGTCCATCTCCTTTCCCATCATACAGCTCTCTGATATATTTTATATAATTTCTGCACAATCTTTGTTGGTAATGTGTCTACTTGTGTCCACCATGAGCCTCTCCATTGCCTTTTAGGGAAGGCACAACTTCAATTCCTCAAGATTATGGTATTCCATGACTCACAGATTTTCAGCATTATAGAAGAATATTGATGTTAAAGAGATGGAACTAATTTAGAGAGAAACTTGGGACATGTTTCTTCCTGATTTTCCTTCTACCTCTCTGTCTCCTTTGCTGAATCCTCCTTCAGATTACACCCTCTATCACAGGTATTCCACAGGGTTCTGTCCTAGGCCCTCTCTATTGTTATTGTTAGTCCTTCAGTCTCAAAGAGGGGCAATGACTTGCCAGTGAATTGGATTTAAGTGAGGTAGACCTACACAAAGTCATTAGCCTCATTCTCTCTACCAGAAAAAAAAAATTCCTGTATTCCATGTTTTAGGCATAAGTTCAGTGGCAAGACAAAAGTCAAGACAAATGGCAGTGGCACAGGATGAAATGGGTGACCTTAGCCTTTCTAAATTAGGTCTTTCCCAGGTTTCAGTACGTCTGAGGCAACACCCATTCAGTGACTAAGGGCTAGCTAAGAATTGAGATAAAAGATGGCCCAATTTACCATCAGGAAACTATCAGTCTGGCAGGAGAAAACCTTTAGAATTTTTGGCAGAATAGAAGACAATTTCTATTTACACTCGTTCTAAGCCATCAAAATTGAAACAACAAGCCGCTAAGGCTAGGGTTATTATTGGCCATTCAATGACAGCCAGAGTGTTTTGGGTTTAAAGGCATAGTCGAGTAGCTCCATTTGAAACACAATGGGTTTTTTAAAAGCCTGTTTTTCAGAACTATATTTCAAGAAATCATAAGTGAAAGCTGAGCAGGACAAAAAGTAAATTGTCCCAGCTTTTTTAAAAAGGGGGAAAAAATAAATAGAAATTTTAAAAAATTAAATTAAAAAAAAATTCTAGGCTCTAAACCCTAAAATGTCTTACAAAAGTGACCAAAAATTGTTATTATGGTTGTTGTTCATCTTTCGTTCTGGAAGAGGACTAATAACATCACACGGGTGAAGTCCTGACCTGTTTTATTCTATGCAGATAATTTTTAAATCTCAACATACCTCTTTCCTCTGCTCTTCCCTCCTTGGCTTCCTTTAAATTCCAACCAAAATCTCATATTCTGCAGGAAGCCTTCCCTAACCTTTCTTAATTCCAATGCTTTCCTTCTGTTAATTATTAAATAGGAATTTATCCTATATAAAGCTTGCATTTGTTTGCATGTTATCCCCCCTATTAGATTGTAAGTTCCTTTTGTTTGTATCCCCCGAATTTAGCATAATAGTAGGAGCTTAATAAATGTTTTTTTATTGATTGATATTATACATACATACATACACATGTATACATATACACATACGTGTGTATAGATGCATATTGTTTGGTTGTTGTGTTGTTCTATTTGCTGAGCCATCTAGCTGCATACACAGACACACACCCTCTATCTATCCATCCATCTATCCATCTATCCATCTCTCTATCCATCATCTATCTATAACTGGGTTTCATTCAACCTGGGGTTAAATCTTTTGGATACAAAGCCAATCAAAGGACACTACCTCTCCCCACCTGGTAGGGGACACCTAGGACCTCCAACGTTAGGTGATCTAAGTATTCCCAAGGAAGCCCCATTACACACATATCTTTTGGTGGAAGGAGTATCCACACCTACACCGATGAAATCACAAGTCAGGACCAGAGAAATCCCAATCAAACCCCAAAAGTGATTTAGGGATTTTTTTATTATTTTTTTTTAGGCAATTGGGGCTAAGTGACTTGCCCAGGGTCACACAGCTAGTAAGTGTCCAGTGTTCGGTCTGAGGCCAGATTTGAACTCAGGTCCTCCTGACTTCAGGGCTGGTGCTTTATCCACTGCGCCACCTAGCTGCCCCCTGATTTGGGGATTTTTTAAAAAATGGAGGCACTAGAAGGAAAGAGTGCTTGTTAGTTTGTGGGCTCTTCTTTCTCTTCCCCTTCTCTGTAATTCCTCTTGACCCGAGTTAGGTAGTGAAATAGGGAAGGATAGTGTGGTGTAAGCAAAAGCATGCAAATCAAAAAGACCTGGGTTTGAATCTGCTGCTTTCTAACTGTGTGTCCTTGGGTATGTCATGACATCGTGCAATAATTTAGAGCAGGAAGGTACCTTAGAGAGCATCTAGCCCCATCTCCTCATTTTACAGAAGAAACTATGGTCCAGTGAAAAGGAGCAATTTGTCCAAGGCCTCATAGATAGGAAAAGCTGGGGTTCAAACTCAAGTTCTTTGCATATGCAGAGTTTTTCCCCACATCACCAAGTGCCCCTTAATCAAACGGCAGAAAACATCTAGTCTTCATTTTAGGATGAGGAAACTGAGGCCCTCACAGGGACCCTCTTCCCACCCTAGCCTTTCAGCATTCTTTTTGTGTAACTTTATTAGACTGTAAGCTCCCAGAGGGTTTTATTTGTATCCTCTGAGCTTTAGCACGTTGCCTGGCCTGGAGTAGGCACTTAATGCATGTTTAGTGATCGATGGCCCCCCCCATTAGAATGTGTTCTTCGGAGCGGGGATTTCCTTCCCTTCTTTTGCATCTCCAGCACTTGGCACAGATTGGCGCGTAAAAAATGCTAGCTGACTACCTGCACAGGTGTCAGACACGACACTTCAACCTGGAACATCCAAGTTAAAAAGCTTACCGATAAACTTTAAAGCATGCTAAACATGTGGGAAAGGCTCTTTGTGTCACTAATTAAGCAAGCTTTTTGACTTGAATTGACCCCTGAACTGTACAAGAACTTCCCTGGTTCAGAGCCCCCAGCTTCTCTCTGACCCCGCCACCTCCAGAGGCTCCGCTAGCCCCGCCCCACGCGTGCACGCAGGCGCCCTTCCGGCCGCAGGCCCCGCCCCTCTGCACGGGGCACGTCGGGCACGTCGCCGCCGCGCGCCCTTAGGGAGGAAGCGGCCTCGGGAGCCAGTGGCCGCGCAGAGGTGTGGCTCGTGCGCCGCCTCCTCGGTCGCTCGGAGGCGCGCGGGACCCGAGGATGCCGTGGGAGCCGCCCCGGCTGCGCTCCGTCAACAGCCGGCAGCCGTCCTCCGTGATCTTCTGTAACCGCACGTGCCGCCAGGTGCTCCCCTTCTGGGTCAACTTCGAGGGGGAGCCGACGCCCTACCAGATGCTGCTGCCCGGCACCGGCCGCAGGATGACCAGCTACCTGGGTGCGGGGCGGGGCTCCCATCCCCCCCCCCCCCCCCGGCTGGAGCGTTCCGCCCGCCGTCGTCCCCAGCCCTCACCTGGCCCTCATTGCCCTCGGAATTAGAATTAGAACTAGAATTAATGGGGCCAGGACGCCTCGAGGTTACACGTTTGTTCCATTAATAAGGATGTGACGGTGCACTTATTTTTTATAAACATGAAATAGAGTAGATGGAAAGTGATTTCTGAAGGGAAGGTGGGTCTCTTGTGACAGGTGGCATGTGCACCGAGCTTTTCAGGAATCCGGGGAGGCCCCAGTGAGGAGGGGTTACCTGCCAGGTGTGGCCGACGGTCTGCAGAGGCGGTGGGAACTGCCAGGGCTAGGCATCCGCAAGAGCCAGGATGGGGAGAGTCGGCCTTAGAGCCGGGGGGAGCTTTTGGCGGTGGGAAGCCCCGTGGTCGGAGCCGCCTTTGATTGATAGATAGCAGTTTGTGAAAGATGGGCTGGAGAGGGGAAAGGTGGGCAGGGCTGCAGGGAGAATCGGGAGGAAGCCTTGGCAAGAGTGTAGGTGAGGGATGACTTGGTCGGTGGCTGTGAGTGGGCCGATGGGAGAGATTGGGGAGGTAGAATCTATTGGATTGGGTGAGTCGGACCTATGCTAGGCTTTGGACCTGGGTGACCCTTCATAAAAATAGGGAAATTAGCAAGAGGGGGCTCAGGAGGAGTTTTGGGGAGAGAGTTTGGTGTTGGACGTGTTGAGTTGGACGTCCAGTGGGAAGTGGTGATCTGGGATCGAAGCTCATGAGACTGAATATATAGACTTGGGTATTGTTGGTCGATCACTTTCAGTGGTGTCTGACTCTTCATGACCCACTTGGGGGTTTTCTTGGCAAAGATATTGGAGTGGTTTGCCATTTCCTTTTCCAGCTCATTTTACAGATGAGGAAACGAGGCCAACAGGGTTAATTGACTTGCCCAGGGGTCACATAGGTAGTAAGTGTCTGAGGCAGGATTTGAACTCAGATTTTCCTGACTCCAGGCCAGGTGCTCTATCCACTAATCCGTGTAGACCTGCATAGAGGATAATAATTGAGCCCATGGAGTCCAAGACAGAGCCCAGGAATAAACCCATTGAATAGAGGGATATGGATGGTGATCCAGCAAAGGAAAGGAAGAAGGGTCACAAAACCCAGAGCAGAGTATCTAGGGGGAGAAGGTGAAGGGCAATGTCAGATGCTGTAGAGAGGTCAAGAAGGACGGGAACTCAGAGGACATTGCATTTGGCAGTCATGTTATTGGTAAACTTGGAGAGAGCAATTTAAGTTGACTGAGAACAGCAGGCAGCAGCCAGATTATAATAAAGAGAGCTTGAGGGGGTGCTAGGATCAAGTCAAGGTTTCTTAGGATGGGAATCTGGGCATGGGTAAGGGGTTGGGAGGCATTGAGACAACTCCACACCCCTCACTGCTGCGAAGGCTAGTGACCAGAACTAGAAGTACATTCAGCATTCTAGGTCTCGCGGTACCATGTACTTATGTAAGGGCAGGATAGTATTTTTTTTGTTTTTAGCACTGATTCCTTCCCCCTCTTCCCCTCCATGACAGTCCACATTTTGTTGATTAATTACTTTGAATGCCAGCTTCTTTTCTTAAGCATGGTTGTTTTCCTCTCACTCTGCTACTTTTTTACATTTAAATTTGCTGCTTTTCTTTTTTAATGGGCTTTGGCGTGGTTCTTTCACCTTTTCTGTCTAGATTAGCTCCTCTTAACCCCCTTTTATTCTTATGCTACATTCCTCAAAGAACTCCAGCGATTCACCTATAAAACGAATCGGCAATTGTCTTTTCTCCTGTAGGCCTAATGCTTAAGTATCCTATATTCATATTCTTTATTAGTATAATATTAGCAGCTTCCCATGGCACAGTTAGATTTGTGCAACATGGACATAAATGGAGTATTTAATGTTTACAAAGTGCTTTCCATTCACACCAATCCAGTGAGGTGGGTAGTGCAAATATGACTTACCCCCATTTTACAGATGAAGAAATGGGCCCAGAAGTTAAGGGACTCTCTCAGAATGCTTCAGAAGTGTTGAAGATTGAAACTAGGGCTCTCTGGAATCCAGGTTAAGTGCATATTCTGCTCACATTTGGAGCAGAGCTGGTGAGGAGACACTTAGAATTGCTTATTTGCTAGGAATTGTTTTCAGGGTCAGTATAAGAAGAATAGGAGAAGTCCCATGTGAGAGGAAGAGCTGGGCTTTGGTCCTCCTTCCTCTGCTGTTGGGTAACTTGGTGATTTTTGGGCCTCGGAGTTAGCTTTTCTGAGCCCACCATCTTACTTTAATATTAGCCTTTCAAAGTATCCCCTAAAGCACTAAGTTTACATGACTTACCCAGGGTCATACACACCAGTAAATTGTTGAGAGGGAAAATAATTGGTGACTTCATAATTAGGCATAATCAGACTTAACCAGTAATTGACTGTTTTATTACAGGTCATTTTTGGTTATTCAGAGATGCAAATACAGGTGATGCACTTCTTGTTAACCAGACTGAATTATTTGTGCCATCTCTCAATGAAAATGGACAGCCTGTTTTTGCCAACATCACACTTCCAGGTAAGATGCAACTTTCCTTTATTTAAAGCTCCTTCCCTGCCACCTGTAACCTCTCCCACTTAACCCTTAGCCTTAAAAAAACAACAACAAAAACCAAAAGAACCCCATCCCTAGAAGTAGTTTCCTGTGGCTTTTCTCTGTTTCTTCCTCAGACTCCTGGACAGCATTGTCTGCATTCAGTGCTTCCCATTTCCCCACCTCCCACTGCAACTTTTCTGTTTTCACATTCTTATTTTGTTTTGTTTTTTTGACATTGTTGACATTGTTTTCTTGGATTGATCTCCTCTACTTGAACACCGTATTAGTGTCCACTGAGTTAGCCTGGTGGGAGCCCAGCCTGCTTTAGGCAGACTTGGATGCTTTCTTGTTATGGGGACAAGGACATGGTCTTTCAGACTTTAGCTTGTCTGGGGGACTTCCACTTGAACCCTTGACATTGCTTCCTTGTTGTGTGAGGCATTAGAAGCCCATCCTATTAGGACCAGGGCACCTGAAGTTTATCTGAATTCCTGTGACCCTCCCTGTTACGGGTCTTTTTGGCCCAGCGAGGCTGCCATGGTGAATGTGGAGGCAGAAGGGAACAGTGTCTATTTTAATACTTTCATCCTTTTAAATCTCTGGTTGTTAAGTAAATTTCTTTTTATTGCACTTATAGCCTGCAGCTGTTTAATTACATCGTGGTCTATACCCTGCATCACTGTGCTGGCCTGAGTTTGGTCTGGCTAAGAACAGGAGGCATTTCCCAAGACTCTCTCTGTCCTAGGTCTTTTTTTTCCCTCCTATTTTATTTTACCCTTAACACCAAATAAAAGTGACATTTCCTTAAACATAGTAGAACTGAAAAAGGATTGTACATGAAATCACAGGTCTCTATTATGTTGCAACTTGCTTTTCTTATTAAGTCTATAATTTCATCCTGTAACCTTCCAAACTGTCTGGCCTGTCTGTGCTTGCTTCTTTCTGTTCACAGCATTTTTTTTTTTAAGATGCCTCAGTGGCCTTCCTTCTCCCCTTATTTCCCACCATCCCCTAAAAAAGTGGGGGTGAGGAGGAAAATTTTTGAAAATTGGACAGAAGGAATGCCACAAAGAATATGGGGAAAAGTAGGACAAATTTCGAAGTTACATGTTGAATTTCTGGATTTGGAGTGAGGAAGATGAGCATTTTAATCTGGCTTCAGATACTTCCTGGCAGTGTGATGCTGGGCAAGTCACTTAATTTCAGCCTTATTTTCCTCAACAGTAAAGTGAGGATGATAGCACCTGCCTCATGACATAATTTCTCACATTGACTCTATCTGAAAATGTGGGCCGTATTCTGCATCTCTGTGAAGATGTAGATGCGTTAGAATGAAGGCTTTTCATGACTTTATACTGTTTTGGTATAAATTGTTCTGGTTTTGCCCACTTCACTAACTGCAGCCCACTTCTTTATAGAAGTCTGCCCCAGCTTTTCTTAGTGCAGATATCAGTAGGCAGCTAGGTGGATAGAGTGCTGGGCCCTGGCACATAGTAGGCACCCTAGAAATGCTTACACTCTCCCTTCCCAACAGATGGGTGCCTGCTTATTTCCAGATCTTTGCTATTATGGAAAGAGCTAGAAATAATTTTCTGCATGTGAGTCCTTTCCTCTTTCTTCTGTGAGCTCATATAGGCCTAAACTTAGTGGTTGTTGCTTTTTTTCTTTCTACTTTTCCCCTTGGTCATCTCATTAGCTTCTTGGGTTTAATTATTTGATATACCACTTTGTGAGTTTTATCCATTCACACTCTAAAAATAGATGCAAATGAACTGAGACATCACAATGCCAGGCTTAGTTATCTTTTGCCTTTAAATAGGTTCTCTCAGTTTATCTGAGGGGTGGGTTTACCTCACCCTCCTCATAGTGTGCCTCTAAATTTTATCTGCAAAGTTTCTTCACACACACATTCTTTTTTCTGTTCTTTTTATCAGCCAAACTATTACTGTATCGTAAGGGGCCGTGCCATGTCTGTGAATTACTGATTTGCTCTGTAGAAATTCCATTTACAGGCAGCGTTAGAGGAGCCCATCTTTTTGTAAGCTAGATTTAAATAGCGTAGCTCAGGGGTGGGCAACCTGCCTGCGGCCTCATTTTGTGAAGTTTGGGTTCAGTTGAAGGGTTGCACTTGAGGACCTAGAGGGCCACTTGTGGCCTTCAGGCTGCAGGTTGCCCACCCCTGGCATAACTCAGTGCTGCATGAACTGAATCCCCTATGATGAGCTATTACTGAGGTTTTGTTCCCCTGCAGTTTATACACTGAAAGAGAGATGTCTTCAAGTTGTTCGTTGCCTAGTCAAGCCTGAGGACTACAGAAAACTGGACATCGTGAGGTCATTGTACGACGACCTGGAAGACTACCCAGATATCCAGAAGGACCTTAGGAGACTTTCCCTGGAGCACCTTGAGCAGCAAGTGGATGGAGATTAAGATAGGAGCTCCTGAGTCTTTGCTGTGGAAGGCATTGAGTGATTTTCTCTAGCCATGGTATTGTGACTTACAGGCAATTTCAGAGTGTCTCTCCCTGAAGAAGTAAAATTTATTCCAGTGGTAATGGTTGCTTCAAGAGTTAGAACATTAACGTTTAAACTCTGTAATTGAGATGGTAAGCTGTCATTGGATTCACTAGGCCTTGTGATATGTAGGAGTTAGGAACACAAAATGCATTTTAATGAGTGTCCTCTTGGGGAACATTGAACATGTTTACCTTCTGATAGCTTGGTTGTTGTTCAGTAACCTGGGTGCTCTGACTAATAGGATGCAAACTTATCCCGAATAGGGATACTCTAAAACTCTGGACCTCTGTAGTAGCTTCTGGCTCTCAATATATGATCTGCTGTGGTTTACGAAGTTAGGACTGTGGCCAGGAGGCTCTGGATCAGTTTAGGGTACTCTGTCAGGCAGTATTGTGTATACATAATCCATTTGTTCTCCTTTGTGGAAAATAAGGATTTATCTAGATGGTTGTAATTGATCTGAAATACAGAATTTAAAAACATTTATCTTGTAGGAAAAAATCAAGAGGAATGTTTATGGGAGATGATTAAGTATCTGACTCCTAGTGATTCAGAACTGCTTATGTACAAGGGTATTTTGTTGGGGAAAAACATATTACTAAACACTAAAAGTATATTGTATTACTTGTGAGACTAGTAGCGTAGGTTTTAATAACAAGTTATTTATTTGAAAGTGTTTGGGAAGCTTTTCGTGGGTGGGACTTGTAAAAACTAAGGTGGTTATTCGTTTTGTGAAGCAGTCACTTTTTAGAGGGCACTTTTGGTAATTTTCTAAGTTTTATTTTTTCAAAAAGTCAGGGCAATACTACTATGTGTTTCTAAGCTGTGACTGTCTTAAACTGTGTCTTGGTTTCTGCATAGTGAACAAAGGAACATTATCGATCAGTCTTTGTATTTCATTCTAGCCTTAAGCAACAACTGTGAAGGCAAGAACTTCATAGTACTGTGAATGTTGTTTGAATAGTTTTCTTTTTTATAGATCTATGATGTATATATTCATCTATGCCATCATATTTCACAAAGCACAATTTTTTTGATCATCCACTGTAATTTTTCTACCTGAAGAAATGCTTTTATATTTCTATTTTTATCCTACTATGTATTTTAAAGGGCTATGTGTATATATATGGAATATGCTGAATTCACCTAAATTTATCCTTTATAAACTTAACTTCTTTGTTATGGACTGGACTTAATTTCGTTAATTTCAAGCCCTCCAAGAGACAATTCATAAAGGTTGACCATTTTTCCATTTATTTTCCTTTTCCCATGGTAGAGGATTACCTGATACTGACTGTTGGATGCAGAGTTTTTGTGTTCTGACTTGGCAGAGAGGCAGAGGCAGAGGCAGAAGCCAGTGAAATAATGAGCAGTCATTCTACCACACCTTCTTGTTAAAATCCCACTTTCTTTCCTTTCATCTTTAAGTCCTAGAGCACTTTTTCTCCAGTGTTTCCTAACCTTTCTCATTTCGTTTCATGTCTAGTTGTCTTTTTTTCCCCTGTGGCTTATTGTGTAAGCCAGGGGTGGGGGGAGGAGTGAAGTTTGTACTTAGTCGGAGGGTTGCACTTGAGGACCTAAAGGGCCACATGTGGCCTTGAGGTCCCAGGTTCCCCTGGTATAAGCTATCGTGTGGGAAAGGTAATGACCCCATACATTTTGCAGAGGTGGCAGGTTTGCAGTGCTGGTGGAAAGGGCAGAGATGTGTGCATGTTAAAAGGGGAGTCAATGAGTTTATTCGTGGTTTCTTCTTCAGAGACAGTAGGGCATCATGGGTTCAGGACACAGACAGGCTCTAGGGAAGTCCCTTAGAAGGCTCAGTGCCCTGGGCAGTTAAGATGGTGGTAGAGAAGGCCATGGCTTACTTTGTCATTCTTGAAGTCCCTGGGCCTGCGCTCCTCCCCCGCCCCCCCATGCTGCGCCTCATTTTCTTAAAGTCTCTCTCTGATCTTAGGCCTTCCTTCATGATGAATTTTTTTCTTGTTGAATCATGCTGTTTGAGTATTGTTTCTGATACAGGCTGTCCGAGGACCACTGGCTGCCAGGCATGTTGCATTTTCTGTTTATATTTCTGTGACTCATTATCATTTTTAATGAGATTGTACAATTTTTTGGTCTCAGCCACAGTTTGGCATTAAACAATACTGAGCAGAATAAAGAAGTGGGTCCATAGACAGGCCCTTGTTTTGTTCTTTTTATGCATTGTTTTCCTGTTTCTATGTATTTCCTATGCTTTTAAATCCTTTATATTCATAATTCCATCTGAAGCAGTACTATTCACATCCTTCATTCTTTATCCATTCATGAGCAACTGTTTTATCCTTTGCTGTGGCAAAAAAGTCACATTTCCTTTGGTTCCTCAGTCACACTCAGCACATCATCTTAGGACCTTATTTAACATACCCATTCCTGGCCCTTTCCCCACGAATTTCTATAAATATGGCATATCACAGGAAAGCTAAGAGTGTCTAAGAATGAGAAAGATTAGGAAGTGCTGAAGAAGATAAATAATAGTGTAAATATGAACTTGGAGATGAAGGAAAAGCGAGATGAACTGGTGGGTATAGTCAGAGAATAACGAAGGTTTGCTTTGCACTCAGCTGGCCCCGCTCCTGTGCCCTGTGCAAACACATGGTTCTGGCTCCCCAGTACTTTGTGTGGAAAGTAGTACCTTGTGGCCTAAGGCACAGAGAACATAGAAGACCCCCTTCCCAGGGCAGAGGTGCCTGAAGGAAGCCCAGGGAGGAGTGGCTGGAAGAGTGCTGGCATGGCAGAGGTAGTCCAGGACCAGATGGAGAAAATAGTGTTCAGACAGTTAACCATTTAGATCAATTAAAGAAGTTAATTGAACAGATGACTGGTTATACTATATACAAAGATTGTAGTTGAATACCAAAAACTTTGGGTGACAGTTTTGCAAAAGAAAGGATCCAAGCCTTGCTGATAGTCACAGTCTTTTAATGGCTTACACACATTGCTCATCTGAGTCTCTTGGTCGGCTAGTGTGGGCAGCCAGGTGCCTCAGTGGGTAGGAGACTGGAGCTAGAGTCACAAAGAGCTGAGCTTCAGACGCTTCCCAGCTGTGTGACACAGGGCAGGTCACTTAACCTGTTTCCTTCAAATTTCCTCAACTGTAAAAATGGGGATAAAACAATAGCACCTGCCCTCGGGAAGAGTTGTTGTGAGGATCAAATGAGATCGTATATGTAAACCACTCAGCGCAGTGCCTGACACACAGTAGGAGCTTTAATAAATGCTAGTTCTTAGTATGTTAGTGTGAAGGGGGTGGTGTAAGTATCCCTGTAATGTAATCCGTGAAGGGGAAACTTTTTTCATCTTTTTAGGTCATGTCAGAGGTAACATCACTCTTCCTCATTCATACCAGCCAAAGTGATACATTCTCCATTTTAAACGGGGCATTCAGTCTTCTAATTTCCCATGCCTGCAGTGTAGGCCTTCCTCAACCTTTGCCTTGTAGAATCCCTGGCTTCTTCTGAGGCTCAGCTTATCCTCTACATGAAGCCCGACCCAATTCCTCCAGTTGTTAGTGCTCGCCATCCCAGAAATAATTTTGTTCCATATTTATTTTGAGACTCTCTTGTCCCATTGTAACGCCTCCTCCACCAAGAGAATGTCAGCTCTTTGAGGGCTTTGGACATCAGTAAAGATGACTGACTGTATAGAACGTGAAGCTGGTGTTTTAGGGGAGATGAAAAGTTTGAATGAGTCGGCTGTCCGTTGGGTCTTCGATAGGTCTTAAAATCTGGAGTCACTCATATCCATAGCAGAGCAGCAGTGATGTAATAATAGCAGGTTTTATGAAGGCTCTACAAATATCTGTTTACCCTCGCCAGAAACCTGGGATGGAGGTTCTGTTATTGAGGCTGAGGGAGGTCCTGCCTAGGGTCCAGAGACATACTGGGCTCCAGGGCCAGCACTCTGTCCCCAGTGCCAGTTTGCTGCCTATGTGATATACCCTGGACAAGACCCAGTTAAAACTGTGTAATACCATGAATTTCTGACAAGTGGATGAGACCCCTTGCTCAGCATTTCATTAACATCTGTAGGAGGATGAAGGTGAAGGTGGCTGTTCAGTCTTCTGTGTGAGTGAGCCACTAGGTCATTGACTCTCCCTGCCTCACTTAATGTAGAGGAAACGTGGCCTGCTAAGTTGCCCCATTGGATCAAATGCCTGGATGAGGTGAACTGTACTACTCTGCTTCTGGCCTACTGGTGATGTTTTCCCAGGCTCTCTCTTTATGTAACTCTAAAGGAAACTCACTCGTGATGCAGTGCCCATCCCACTGAGGTTTTAATCTCTTTCCCAACTCTATGTGACACTGAAAGGACTTCTCATGTAATCAGATTGCATTTTTAAAAGCAGAACGGAAATGAATAAAAGATAGGGTTAGATGGTTTTCTGGGGGTGTTTTCCGAATAGCAAGGGGATCACTCTGTTGAAGGCCAGAACTGATTCAAGATCAAAATGAGATCCTTGTAGATTGCCTAACAGTCAACAGAAGTATGTTTACTTAACAAGGCTACAGCAACTTCACTGCCCCTACTCTCAAGCTTGAAGGAGGAGCCTCTGCCTCCTATGCTGGCTTTTGTATTTAGGTGTCTAGGAAGTGCCATCAGTGAGGTTCAAGCCATGTGTCCCCACCAATTAAGGCTGGTGGAAGATTGTTTGAATACATTTTAGGGAAAAACTAACAAGGAGGGCTGCCTATCCATACCAGTCTCAGCTATAGTACAAAGCAAAACTTTGGTGCTGATTAAAACAATAGAGAGGTTGATCACTGTGAACAAGTTAAGTACACAGCTGTACAGAAGCAAATGAACGTAGTATAGTGTTCGATAAATCCGGAGACCCCAGCTACCGGGGTAAGGACTCACCATTCCAATAAAAATCCTGGGAAAATCGGAAAGCAGGATGATAGAGATTGGATAAGGATGCACATCTCCCACCATATACCAAGATAAGTTCCCACTGGACGTGTCTTAAGAGATAAAAGGTAATAAATTAAAAGAATGTAAAATGAAACAGGGACAGGCATGTGCCAAGAGTGCCTGGGATGGCCTCTGTGCATGTGGATAAATAAGGCCAGGGAGCGTCCTTCTGGGAGTCATGATGGTGTCTGATGAGAGTGGCTTAGAGCCCTAAGCATATGTAGAATGTAACTGGTCAGTTTACTAACCATGTGGTTAGGCCAACAAAAGACCCCACGAAAACAGGCTCCTGTCCTTGTCCATCACTGGTTGTTCTTTTTTCCTTTTTAGGTGAAGGAATTGAAGTCTGCAACCTTGGGAGTTTCAGAAGATCAGGACAGCATCGATGCCCCATGGAGCAATAAGTGAAATTTGAGAGTGACCTTCAGGATCCAGCCCATGGTGGCCAAGAGGAGGACTCATATAACTCATGCCTCTTCTGAAAGTGAACTTGGTGGGACCAATGGTATATTAAAAAATTATGCTGCCCACTTCCCCCCCCCCCCCGTGACTGAGATGGGATCTGGGAGATTGTGTTCTCATGGTGTGGTGGGAAATGATTATACTTTTATTCTTGCTATATCTTTGAAGTAAATATCCCTTTGTTAAAACACATTGATGTTAAGTGATTAAAGGGAACTGGTATGCTCATCGATGTTGGCTAAGGGGGAAGAGGAACACAACCAGTGAGGGCTTGACCAAATGTCATTAGAGAAGAAAAATCCATATAAGTCCTCAGAATATCCCCTACAACCCCAAGGGTGAGATGCATCTGACCTGCCTCTGGGAGAATGAACATGAAATTCAATACAGAATAAATGAGTTTTCACAACGAATAGGGGAAGAACTCATGATCAAACAAGGGATTGGGAGGATCCCAATAGCTGAAGAGCAAATGGACAATTTTCATTATATAATTATATCCATTCTATATATTATGAAATGCATTATATATATATATATATAATGAAAATGTTTTTTCATAAGCAAAACCAATGCAGTTAAAACTAGAAGTGAAACAGTTAACAGTTAATTGGAGAAAAAAGAATCTTTGCAGTACTTTTTTTGAGGAAAAAGTTCTCATATCAACTCTTACCAATGCAATGGCAATCTATGATTCCAGAGGACCAAAGATGAAACATGCCACCTACCTCCTGACAGTGTGGGAAATTGCAGTATTTGGCTACGTGTATTTGTTATCAGGGTCTTCAGCTTGTTAATTGCATGTGATTGGTGAGAAAAGGTTGGGTGTGAGAGATGTTGTGGAAATAGAAATTGTGCCAAATAGTGTTTGAACCTCACAACACCCCTGCAAAGTAGGTGCTATTGTTAGAAAAATCTGAAACAAAAATCTACTACGGTGAGTGAGTGAAGAAAAATCTTTATGATACTTCTTTGGAGAGGAGCGGGCACTACGCACTCTAGGAGCACGTTGGGCAATGGGTCAGTGGTACAGTCCACCCACTAGGGCTACGATTGGTCTGGTTCATCTGAGTTACACTCTTCCTGGACAGCCCATCTAGTGTTTGTCCGTGTTCTTCCTTGTCATGTAAGGTCATGCGTCCCATGACCAAAAATGGCAGCTATCTCCACCCTCGGGTGTGCCAATTCATATTTAATAAGCTTATTAAGCAAGCACAGTGGAGAAAAAAAAAGCCTTTGCTCTGTCGAGGCCGCGTCCTTGAACCCAACGGGTTGCAACCCAGTTTAGCTTCCAGGCTTGCTCTGAAGGAACTAGTTTGTGGAATGTTTGAGGCACTTTCTGATTGGTTGAGGGACCATCCACAAGATCTTGGAAGTCCTCAGAATTCCCTTGTTCTGTTCTGTTTTTTTTTTTTTTTTGTAGGCAGTTAGGGTTAAGTGAGTTGCTCAGGGTCACACAGCTAGTAAATGTCAAGTGTTTAGTCTGAGGCCAGATTTGAACCCAGGTCCTCCTGACTTCAGGGCCGATGCTCTATCCACTGGGCCACCTAGCTGACCCTCTTTTTGTTTTGTTTTATTTTTTTCCCCCTTGTTCTGTTGTGGAAGCCTAACTTATCCTTTCTTACACTGTTATCCCAATTTTACAGATGAGGAAATTGAGGCACTTGCCCGGTGTTACACATTTAGTAAATATCTGAGGCAGGATTAGGACTCAGGTGTTTTTTACTTCAGGTCCAATGCACAATACAGTATCTTGACCCTAATATGAAGAGCTCCCGTAGAAAGGCTCCAGCCAGTGGCTCTGGGCTTACGTAAAAGTATGTTCAGTTTTGGAGTCTTAATGCCAATATTTTTGGCTCAATCCCTCAACCCCAGAACAACTCCAGGGAAATCTCTAAAACAAAATTTAATTCTGGGTTACGTCTTGTCTTGTCATTTCAGTCATGTCCTGACCCTATTTGGGGTTTTCTGAGCAAGGTTAATAGAGTGGTTTGCCATTTCATTCTCCAGTTTATTTTACAGATGAGGAAATTGAGACAGAGGTTATGTGAGTTGCTGAGGGTCACACAGCTAGTAAGTGTTTTATGCCAGATTTGAACTCATGTTCCTGACTTCAGGCCTGGCACTCTATCCACTTTACCACCTTTTGCCCCCAGGTCATATCTAGAATCTCCTCAAAATAATAGCTAGTATTTTTATAGCACTTTACATATTATATCATTTGATCCATACAACAACCTTAGGAGGTAGGTGTTATTATCCTCATTTTACAGAGGAGAAAACTGAGGCACGAAGAGGTTAAGTGATTTATGCAGGGTTATACTCAGTGCCTAAGGCAGGCTTCAGATTTAGGTCTTCCTGACTCCTCAGTGTCCCCATTTTCTCTTCTGTGCCACCTAGAGGTAACTCTAGAAAAGGTACTCGTTGTACAATACAGGCCTCGGGAATAGAACAACTCTTATTTCCTCCATCACCCAAAAAACTTAAAGGCATGCGCTGACAAATGCAGAGATGATAAAAATATCTCAAATAGTCCATTACTCTCACTATATTCCTTGGAATGCAAAGGCCCTTTGTGGTACTGTGAAATAGGTATTTTGCAGTGACCTCAGAGCTGCAGTTCCTGAGTAACTCAAGACAAGATCTAGTCCTTCAGTCCTTTAGTCCTTCAGCTACAGAGTGACCTGGCAGTGGGGTCATCTCCTCTAAGAAGTCTACTGTTAAACCTATTACTGGCCTGCCAGTAGCTGATTCAAGCAGTCTCGAATTCAGAATGTTCTTGCCCACACTGGGAAGTCCATTGTAAAAAAGTTAATCTTTTTTAGAAGTTTTTTTATTCTCATCTTAACAAACGCCAAATAAAATGAGCATATCAATATACATAGTAGAGCAGAGAAAGAGGTTGTACCCTCACCTACAAATCTCCATTAGGTACTGCTTCCTTTTTTCTTTAGATATGTAAAAAATTTGACATTTAGCTTTCAAACCATGCTTGGCTGTGATTCCTTGTGTTTTATGGGCATTTAAAAAAATACTTCAGTGACCTTTTCTTTTGCGATTCTGTCTGTATTTTCAGTCTCCCCTCATCCGCAACTGGAAAAAAAAAAAAAGAAAACCTTTGTAACAAATATGCAGTCAAGCAAAACAAATTCCCACATTGGTCATGTCCAGTTTGGTTTTTTTTCTTTTTCTTTTTTGCCAATCAAAACCCACAGATCATCATAAACTCCTCAACCTCCCTTTAAGAAGAGGGGACAGAGCAGACATCTCTGCAGACATGGCCTCATTTCCCACCCAACTGCACTCATTTTTGGATGATTTCTGCATTATCTTGCAAAATCCAATCAGCCTTGGTACTCAAGCCTCATCAGTACCTACAGCTCCTCTTATTGGCCGGTGGAGCCATGAACTCCTCATACTCCATTGGTGGAGCCATGAACTCATACTCCATTTAAGGAGGTGGTGCACGTCAGATGTCTCATTTCCCATCCATCTGCGTTCATTTTGGCTTCTCTGGCTATATGTATTTAGGAATTTTTTTTTAACTTCTCCATCATGTCCTCATGCCAGGTGACCTCTCTTCCCTCCCTATTTTCCAGCTTTCTTTTGTGTTTTGTCTTCCTGCATTAGATTGTAATCTCCTTGAGGGCAGGGACCATCTTTTTCTTTGTATCCCTAGCACTTAGCATGGTACCTGGTATTCTCTGGACATAACTCCCTTTAGTCCTTCAGCTACAGAGGACTGATATGTGGTAGTTAAATTGAACAGTTTCAGTGACAAAATTCTAAGGTTGCTCCCATCAAAATAACCTTCATGGTGGCTGATTTTGTCTACTCCCATGACCCAGGTATTTAGCTGAATTTTATTCACTCACTCATTGCTCTTTGGAAATGTTACTCAAATCAGTCATACTCATCCCGCCACCTAGTGTGCAAGATCTTTACTGCATTAAGGAAAAATCTCAGGATGCAGATACTTTGCATAGCAAATCACAAGTACATAGCTTACTTGCAGAATCCGTCTTGGTTCAGTTTAATTCCTACATCTGACTTTTGTTCTTGGCGCCATCTTGCATTGTATCTAGGACATGAAAACCATCTCCATCCCCTTATCATGGAAGAAACAATAAATTTTCTAGGTAGTTGCTTTTGCATTGTGTGCCTGACACGTTGTAAGTGCTTAAATGTTACATGACTAACAATCCCCAGAATATCTTGAATTGGTTTCATTCTGAAGGCAGTGAATTATTTTTATTTTGAAAATTTTTTATTGATGCCATTTTTTTTATGTATTAATTATTCCTCAAGATGTTCCCTGTCTTTCAATGGAACCTTCTCTTGTAACTAATAAAAACATTAAGGAAGAACTGACCAACAAAATGACCTCATCTGATGGTGTGTGCAACACTGCACCCATAGCCTTCCCTCTCCCTGCCATAAGGAAGAAAGTGTGTTTCTTCATTTGTATTCTAGAACCAAGATTTTTTATTGCAGTTAACCAGTGTTCAGCTGCCTTTTAGTGGCTCTTATTTACATTATTGCAGGTATGCCAGTTGTTCTCTGGGATCTGCTTTCTTTGACATCCAATCCAATCCAATCCAATAAACATTTATTATGTACCTGCTATGTGTCAGATGCTGTGCCAAATGCTGTGGATGTAATTAATGATAATAATGAAAAAGATAGTCCCTGCCCTCCAGGAGCTTACAATCAAATGGAGGGAGACAAAACACAAAAGGAGGAAGGAAAGGGGGCCAGGGCATCTTATTCTGGTTGGAGCTGAAACCAGGGAGAACAACAGATGCAGAATGGAGTGTATCGTTTCATTCATACAACACACGTTTCACTAGATGCCTCATATTCTTTGTTTCTTGGGTTCAAGAGTATTCCATTATGTTCATGAACCATAATTTAGCCATTCTCTAATTAGAGACACCTGCTTCTTTCTAGGGTTTTTTTTCTCTCTCACACAGTACCACTATGCATATTTTGTGATACAGTTAAGTCCTAGATAATCAATCCATGAAGTAGTCACATGTATTGAAATTAAAAATATTTGATTATATAAAACATGGTCATTGGTTCTAGAGTAATGGGAATCATCAGTACAAATCTGAATAATGCCACCACTTCATAATTCGTTAGTTGACTAATCAGAATATAATGCTATATGAGATACTATCCTTGCCCAAGTCAGAGGGTTCGAGGATTATCTGCTCTCCCTAGCTCCTGCTCTTGATTAACCCCAAGGTTCCCTTCTTTCTTATCCTTAGTTCTTTTCACAGTCTTTGCTTTTAGCTTCATAGGAGCCAACTACTATAATCCCTGTTTTTCTGTTTCCTCCTTGCCCATCCAGTGTAAAGCTGCAGCTACATTCCCACAACACAGAGCTTATCTATGGACCCATATATCTTTCCAATTGAGCACAAAGGTTTTTCAGTCACAGAGGTTGTCCTGCATGGTGTAGACAAGCACTGGATTTGGAGTCAGATGACCTCTGTTTGATTCCTGACTCCTATTTACTTGTAAGTAACTTCCCTTGGTTTCAGGTTCATCATTGTTAAAAATGAACGGCTCTAGTTAAATGATACATAAGGTCCCTTTTAACTCTATAAATCCCATTTTAGGGTAAACTGAATCAGTGCTAGATTCTGAGCCCCTGTTCAGTTGGACTCAGCCTCAGGTATTCCATTAATTAGTTTTGTCGTTGGGAAAAATCACTCAATTTCTTTGTCCTCAGTTTTATTGTCTATAAATGAGAGGCATGGACTGAATAATGATTTATGTTTTTCAAAGTACTTCTACTTATATTATCCCAGCCATTTCCTCAAAACTGAGGCCATAGTGGGTTAATAATAACCTGGCTTGAGAGTAAAGGAATTTGAAGCCTCAAGAAGTCATATGATTTGTGCAGTTTCCCAGCTAGTAAGTAGTCTAATTAGTAAGTAGTAATAAATCTCAGGGCTCTGCCCTCATCTCTGATTCCTTCCATCTTTTGGGTTCAAGTTTTTATTTATTTATTTATTTTTGGAAGGCAGTGAGCCCTTGGCTAGAATGTTGTGTTATGGCTCTTACATACAGCTTGGTGGCAGTGTTGCTCAGTCCAGCTCACCCCACCCTAGCTCAGCTCAGCCCAACTTCCCGGAAAATTGCAGCTAGTTGCCCCCTGGGACTCCTCCCCTGAGTGTAGAAGCTTGATGTCAGCACTTTCTGACTCATACTGGGCTGAAAATTAGCCTAGCAGACATCCTGTTGACAAGTGGGAACCAGGACCAGAACACAGAAAGCCCAGTGCCTTGCTGTTAACAAAGGGGACACCTTGTTTGGGTTCCTCCCCCACAAGGAGGGGTTGCATTAGCTCAAGAGTTGCTCAGTTGCTTCTTCTGGGAGAAGAGAACAGATCTGAGGTCCCAGCAGGCTGATGGCTCGGGAGAGGAAAGAGCCTTGATCATAGCAGCCTGTAAACTACTGGAAGTACGGAAAATGGCCTTGCAGGCACCTCTGCTGCCACCCTCACCTGCTCTCCGGAGCCCTAGGACTTCCCAATATATCTATCAGCTTCCTTCTTGGGTGCTGGAGGACTTCTGCCACAAGATGGACAGCCTGAATGAATGGGACTGGATGCAATTTGGTGAGAGCATTGTCAAGGGGATCTGGGGTCCCTGGGAAGACTGGAGCCCTAGGAATGGCTGGGCTGACAGGTTACAGTGGGCTTATAGGGGATGGACTCATCCAACAGCCGTGACCTATCTCCCTCAGGGAGCACAGGATTTAGAGTTGAAAGAGTTCATAGTGATAATCTAGGCTGACCCTTTCATTTCACAGAGAGGGAAATGGAAGCCTTCATAGAGGGGGAAAATGAGGAATCTGAGGCCAAGAGAGGAGATAGAATTTTCTCCAAGGTTACACAGATAGTCCATAGCAGAACTGTGATTTGAACTCAGGTCCTCTGACTTTGTGACTCAGATCACTTGCCACTGCCCTCTATAAGCTCTCTTTTTTCGTATTTAAGTACTATTCTACCTTTTGCTTTTGAGCTATAGTTTTAGCTTGTTCCATATAACACAGTATAATAGACAAAACTTCAGAATGGTAGTTGAGATCTGGATCCTTAGCTTTTGCTCCTTTAATATGAGGAAGTTAGACCAGACGGTTTTTTCTGTCTCCTCTTACATTCTGTGATTTATTAACTTGTCTAATGAACATAGCCATGGAGGCAAAGAACCATGTTAGAGAGCTGACCCAGAGTCAGGAAAATCTAGGTACAAGTCTCACTGCCCATACTTGCTGTCTTACCATTTAACCTAGGCACCTTTGTGCCATAGTGGAGAAGACCTGAGTTCAAAGCTTACTTTATTTTTATTTTTTTTTTAGGCAATTGGGGTTAAGTGACTTGCCCAGGGTCACACAACTAGTAAGTGTCAGGTGTTTGGTCTGAGGCCAGATTTGAACTCAGGTCCTCCTGACTTCAGGGCCAGTGCTCTATCCACTGTGCCACCTAGCTGCCCCTCAAAACTTACTTTAAACACTTCCTACCGAGCTGTATGACTTTTGCACACGTCACTTAACTTTTTCTCAATTTGCCCATCTCTAAAATGGGGATGGCAATAATAGCATCTACCTTACAGGGCTGGTGTAGGTTTAAATGAGATATTATAGGTTAAGTGCTTTACAAGCCTTTATGTAAATACTAGCTGATATTATCATTAATTTCTCACAGACTATAAGTTGAAGGGAAGGTGCCAACTTCCATTGGTAGTGGGAATTTCCCCCTCTGGGCATTCCCTGCTTGGTAAAATCATAGGTCTAGTGATTTTGTAGAATCTAGAATCTCGAAAAAGATGTGTCATGGGGTAATAGTCTTCTGGTATTAGTTACTAGGCATATTTCTTGGCGCTAGGTGCTGAAAAATTGGTTAGTAGGTCTGCCTGCTCTTTGTAATTGTGGTGCTGATTGGAAGGAAAGGGAATGATGGTATATAATATACTGCTCCTCTTGTCCATCAGGAAGGCACCATAAGTGTGCCCTTCTCTGTGCTGTCTCTCCAAGGATGCTAGGAAATGAATTAGGTCTGAGGGTGCTGGGGAAATGAATCACAGCCTTACAAGAGAAAAGCATCTAAGGACCTGGTGAAGATGTAGACACTTGATGCCTTCCCCTCAAAAAAAAAATACCCAAGAAAAGTCCTTCCTTTCTGCCTACTGGATATACCATTTATTACATGGTGTTTTGGAGTGTGGATATAAACAAGGTTATCCAGAGTATTAAGTGTATCAGTTTGAATCAGGGCAGGTAGGTGAACAGTGGATAGAGTGCTGGGCCTGGAGTCAAGACAACTCATCTGCCTGAGTTCAGATCTTTTCTCAGATAATTACTAGTTGCGTGACCCTGGGCAAGTCACTTAACCCTGTTTGCCTCAGTTTCTTCATCTGTAAAGTGAGCTGGAGAAGGAAACGGCAAACCACTCCAGTATCTTTGCCAAGAAAACCCCAAATGGGGTCACAATTGAAAGAAGTGAACAACAACAACAACGACGACAGCAAAGAATTAAGCTGTGTAAGAGGTGGAATATCTGTTTTGGAAGGGTTGTTTTGTACTAACTAGACTGGGTGACCTCTGCAAGGCTGCACAATGAGGGAGTGGGGCAGGAGGGGTCTTTGCAAACAGGCACATTTGGCACTCTCCCATTCTTGCTCAGAGGTTTGGATGCTTGTCTGTGTCATTGGAGTGAAAAGAGTTTATCATTTAAAGAGGTAAGCATCTCTTGGGATCTGGGCTGTTTTTGGTGAATTGCTGAAAGGGCGTTGGATTTGGTCTGAGTGGGGATGGAATCCAGACTCTATGAACCAGGGATGTTGAACAAGGTCAATAAACCTTTGGCCTCCTTGGATCACAGATTCTAAGTGAGAGGCGACCTTAGAGGCCATCTACTCTAACCCCCTTCATTTTACAGGCTAGGAAACAGAGGCCTGAAGAGGTTTGAGGACCTCATCCAAGGTCACACCAGTGTATGTCAGAGGTGGAATAGAAGTATCTTTCTCATCTATGTTTGCCACATAGAACGGGCTTCGTATATTCTTTTGGTTGTTCAATGAGGGAGTTTGGATTAAATGATTTCTAAGGTTTCTTAACCTCCCACTCAGGGTGGAACCCTTTCTACCGTGGCCCTCACAGGGCCCCACCCAGGCTCAGTGTCAGGGGGAGGCAAGGAGGCAGATGGGATGGGTTCTTAGGGACTTCCAGGTCTCAGTCTATGATTTGTGTACTTTATGGAGGGGAGGAGTGTGAATGGGCACTGCATATTATAGATGAGAAAAAGAGACATTCAGTGAAACTTTGTCTTGGGCTCCTAGCCTCAGCTAGGGCTCTATTCACAATTTTCCTAGAAGGTAACAGGCTGGGGCTGGGGGAAACCTCCTCCTCACCCCATAGTAGACACTTTCAATGTTCAGGGCTTCCTATGTGTCATTGCGAATTGCTAGTTGTGCTAAGTGCTGGGGATAGGGTAAAAATAACTTGACCCTTCCCTCAGGAGCTCATTATCGCCCACCTACTTCTAGCCTCCCTTGAGATTTCTCTCATTCTCAGGAAATAAAGTACTTTCTTTGGGTGATTTACCAACTTCTCCCATCTCACCCTTGTAATTGAAAGGGCCCTTAGAAAGCCTCGAGTGTGAACCCTCTGCTTTTCAGAGAACTGTGCTGGAGGCTCAAACAAGGTCCTATCATGAATTCATAGAGTCAGTCCTAACCCCCTTATCTCCAGTATCCTGTGACTAGAGCTCTGTCCTTAATGCTTCACTTCTTCCATAGGTTGGGGAGGGAGGTGGACTAAAAGAAATCCGGAGACTCTGGGCATGTGGAAGTTCAGTCCAGGACACACTGTGCTCCTCTTGAGGTCCCTTTGTCTTTATTGTGGGCAGATTTCATTCAGCCTTGTGATGATGGTATGATAAATTTCCACAAACAGGATGGTGTCTGGGAACGTCTCTGACTCAGGTGGCGAAGCCAGTAAACTGTGATTCTTCGCACATCATTTCCCCTTCCTGTGCTCTGAATTGTTTCCCCATCCCTCCTGGGGACATTTGGTGCCTGAGGAAGGGTGAATGTGGCAGCTACAAAAGTTACTGACAACCTAGGGCCAGCCAGCATCAGCCTCCCTCAGCATGGACTCCTTTTCTGATACAGACCACTTTCCAGGCTGGCGTGACTTCAGGGGCATGAAGAAGTCCCTAACTCCCCATCTCCCTATGCCCAAAATAAGACTTTATCTTCTGTTCAAATACCATTTTCATGAAGACGGGACATGCATTGAACTGTTTTTAGTAGTTTTTTCCTCAGTAGGAATCAATTTTCAATGTACTTCGTTGAGAGCAAGTTTTTAATGAAGAGAGTAATGGTCTGTGGTGGTGGTGGTGGTGGTGGTGGTGGTAGCAAGGTTGACTTGGAACAAAAACACAGACAAAAGCAGAGTCAGTCATGGGGAGGCCCTGAATTAGAATTCTGGTTCTTCTATTTACTACCAGTGAGACCATTAAAAAAGGACTGACTTCCCAATTAGACTTTTAATAGCTAGTATTTGTATAGCACTTTGTCTAGTTTTATCCTCATCACAAGCCAAGGAGGTAGATGCTGTTATGAGACCCATTTTACAGATGAGGAAACTGAGGCAGATGGAGGTTCCATGGCTTGCCCAGGGTCGCACAGTTGATAAGTATCTGAGGCAGGATGCAGACTAAGGCCCAGATCCAGTGTGTCCATGCAGTGTGCCACCCAGCTGGTGATGTAGAGGGCCGTGCAGAAGAGTTACAATCTCTCAGTCCTTGTGCTAAAGATAGGGGAACTCAGGATCCTTGAGTGTGCAAAGAGGAAATTTGGTGAATTAGAAAGGGACACTGAATTGGGATCACAGAGTCATAGATTTAGAATGAGAGGGACCCTTAGAGGTCATTGAGTCCAAATCTCTCATTTCTTTTATTTTATAGGGGAGGGGGAAGTGGTAAGGAGAGGGGGATCAAATTATCATTAAGAAAATAAAGAAGAGAGGGTCATTGGAGTAGTTTTTTAAAAAATAATTTATTTTTAGTTTTAGTTTTCAACATTCACTTCCTAGTTTTAAATTTTCTCCTCCTCCCTCTCTTCCTCCCTCCCCAAGACAGCATGCAATCTGATATAGGCTCTACTTATACATTCATATTAAACGTATTTTCACATTAGTCATATTGTAAAGAAGAATTAGAACTAATGGGAGGAAGGAACCATGAGAAAGAAAAAGCAAAACAATAAAAGAAAAGGAGAGCAAATAGTATGCTTCCAACTGCATTCAGACTCCAAAGTTCTTTCTCTGGATGTGGATAGCATTTTCCATTGTGAGACTTTTGGAGTTGTCTTAGAGCCTTGCATTACTGAGATCAAAGTCAGTCACTGAACAATGTGGATGTTACTGGGCACAATGTTCTCCTGGTTCTGTTCACTTCACTCAGCATCAGTTCATATAAGTCTTTCCAGGTTTTTCTGAAGTCTGCCTGCTCATCATTTCTTATAGCACAATAGTATTCCATATACCACAACTTGTTCAGCCTCCCCTCAATTTCCAATTCTTGGCCACCACAAAAAGAGCTGCTATAAATATTTTTGTACACGTGGATCCTTCTCCTGTTTGTATGTTCTCTTTGGGATATACAGCCCTATAAGTGGTATTGCTAGGTCAAAGGGTGTTTGCCATTTTATAGCCCTTTGGGCATAGTTCCAAATTGTTCTCTGGTTGGATCAGTTCACAATTCTACCAACAATGCATTAGTGTTCCAATTTTCCCACATCTTCTCCAATATTTATCATTCTTCTGTTTTGTCATGTTAGCTAATCTGATAGATGTGATGTGGTACCTCAGAGTCATTTTGATTTGCATTTCTCTAATCAGTAGTGATTTAGAGCATTTTTTCATGTGACTATAAATAGTTTTAATTTCTTCATCTGACAACTTCCTGTTCTTATCCTTAGACCATTTATCAATTGGGGAATGGCTTATATTCTTATAAATTTGATTCAGTTCTCTATATATTTTAGAAATGAGGCCTTTATCAGAGATACTGGCTGTAAAAATTGTTTCCCAGTTTTCTGCTTCCCTTCTAATCTTGGTTGGATTGGCTTTGTGCAAAAACTTTTCAATTTAATGTAACCAAAGTCATCCATTTTGAATTTTATAATGTTTTCTATCTCTTGTTTGGTCATAAATTCTTCCCTTCTCCATAGATCTGCTAGGTAAACTATTCCTTGCTCTCTTAGTTTGCTTATAGTATCAGTCTTTATATCTAAATTATGTACCCATTTTGACTTCATCTTGGTATAGGGTGTAAGATGTTGGTCTATGCCCAGTTTCACAGAAAATTCACAAAAGAGAACAGGAAAAAAAAAGCCAAGTAAGTAGGATTGCTTTAGAAATTACATGTTGTATTTTATTATATTTAACAGAAGCACAAACTGGAATGGAGATTTGCAGTTTCATGTGTGATCCTCCTTTCCTAAGTATATGTAAATGATCATTTTATTTGATGTTTTAAGTCTAGGATAAAATAAGACATAAAATGAGGCAGTGATTGCTGCCTAGGTAATCTTGGAAGTTCCATCCAAATCTAAATTCTCTGATCTCATAAATATACATACAGCATAAATGCTTGATAAATTTATCTTTGTGGTTTCATCAATCAGTAAGCACTTATTAAGGTCCTACTCTGAAACACATAGAATGGAAGGATTGCAGTCTGCATGGTGGGGGGAGTCATCACTTTGATATGAGCAGGGGTCACATAGTGCTTTATTTTCATGGTGCTGTTAATTACATTTTTTCATTTGATTATCATAATCTGAGGTAGGTCATGCAAATATTTGGGCTGGACCTAGGATTTTGTTAGTGTGGGGAACTCCCAGTGTGAAAACTCCTTTATCAATGCAGATCAGCCTTCTGCTCCGAGGTTTATTATCTTAACAGAGTTTATCTGGGGGCACTAAGAGGGTGAGTGTCTTGCCTAGGCTTACCCAGATGGGATCTGTTAGAAGTGGGACTAGAAGCAAAGTCTTCCTGACTCCAGCTTTATGCTTCCTGACCTTTTACTCTAAACACACACACACACACACACACACACACACACACACACACACACACACCCACAGAGCTACTTTGCAAATGTGGAAACTGAGCTTTAAAGAAATTAACTGGTATGTCATGTCAAAAGCCAGGATTCTAACCTTGATCTTGACTCTCAAGTTCATCAGGCTTTACCGCTGCCCACCGCTTCCCCTATACAGATGATCTCTATGAAACAATGCATCTCTCTCCAATGATATATTCCTTAGAGTCAGAAGCCATGGCTGTTTCATTTACTTTAGTGCCCAATGTCCACGTGTAGGTCGGCCTTCCCTCTTCTTCTTCTTTTTTTTTTTTTGGGCGAGGCAGTCAGGATTAAGTGACTTGCCCAGGGTCACACAGCTAGTAAGTATCAAGTGTCTGAGGCTGGATTTGAACTCAGGTCCTCCTGACTCAAGTCCAGAGCTCTATCCACTGCACCACCTAGCTGCCCCTCGGCCTTCCCTAAATCTTCTTTCCTGAAGATGTTATTTTTAAGGGGGCAGCGCCTCTGCCAAGTTTATAATTGGACACAATCACATTCTCATTGGTGTTTTAATATATTATAGTGTAGTATAGTGTGTATAGTTTAATATATAGAATAGTATAATATTATGTCATACTTGTAAATGCATGGTAATCATTTTTACCTTCACTGTCCTTATAGCAATTTTTGGGGGGGCAGGGTGAGGCAATCAGGGTTAAGTGACTTGCCCCGGTTCACACAGTTAGTAATTGTCAAGTGTCTGAGGCTACATTTGAACTCGGGTCCTCCTGACTCCAACACTGGAGCTCTATCCATTCTGCCACCCAGCTGTCCCCCTCCCTTATAACATTCTTAAAAATGTAGAGCAGTTCATCACCATAAGATGAGGAAACTGAGTAGAGAGACCTAGGCAACTTGCCTAAGACATTCAGTAAGAGTCACTGGCAGGATTTGAATCCAGGACCTCTGACTCCTAAAGCTGCTCTTTTTCTCCTCTGTAAAGTGGAGATAATCCTATCTAAAAGTGTTTACTTCTCAGGGATGTTATGAGGATCCATTTAGAGAATATATCCAGACATCTTTCCAAACTTTGTAAGCACTATATAAATGATGATGATAATGATTCCCTAGAAGCTCCAGGTTTTTTTCCCTCAAACTGGGACAATCTTCTGTGTCCAAGTAAAAGAGTCTTCCTTCTAGGTCTGTTTAATATTTTTCCTAAAACTTACGTAATCAATCCCCAGTCAAAGCTGTGACCTTGGCTAAGGACCTAACCTTAGTGGGCCTCTGGCAACTCTCTAAAACCAGTTGTATTTGGTTTGGGTATAGAAAGTTCCCAGAAAGAGAAAACCACAGGCTGTTGGTGAAATGCAACAGACCATTAATTTGATAAACTTCAAAGTTGGTGGGAGGCAAAATACATTTCTTTCTTTTTCTTTCTATCTTTTCTCTTTCTTTCTTTCTTTCTTGAAATATGATTTATAATGTTCCACAGAGAATACCTCTTTCATATTTTAGATCTCTCTCTCTCTCTCTCTCTCTCTCTCTCTCTCTCTCTCTCTCTCTCTCTCTCTTTCTCTTTCTTTCCTTGAGTATGACTTATAGTGTTCCACAGAATATACCTCTTCCACATTTTAGATCTTTCTTTCTCCTATTACTTCCCTCCTTGCCTCCTTTCTCTTCCTTCTTTCCTCCCCCTACCATGTGCTGACAGCTTAAGCTTGAAGTTTTTCATCCATGCTGGATGTTGTCATATGTTAATGTGTTGATCCTCCAGTCTGTCATTAGATGAGCATTTATTAATTGCTTCCTATGCTAAGCTCTGAGGATGCAATCAATTAATCAACCAGTATTTTTTAAAAATCATTTTTATTTTAATTCATTTTATTTTAATTTTGAGTTTGGAATGATCTCCCTCTCCCCCCTTCCTTACCCATTCATTGAGAAGGCAAGAAACACAAACCCATTACAAATATCCAACCAACATTTATTAAGAGTTTATTACTGTGCTAAGTTAACAAAAATTCTCTACCCTGAAGGAGTTTACATTCTAAGGGGGAAAACAGCACATAAAAGGGAGCTATGGGCACTGTACTAAGCCCTGGGGATGCAAAGAAAGACAAAAAAATTCTCTCTTCCCTCAAGGAGCTCCCATTCTAATAAGGGAAACGCCATGCAAATAACTAAGTGTATGTAAGACATGCACAGTCTAAACGGAAAGAAGTCTCCAAGGGAAAGCACCAGCAGTGGGGGATAACAGATTTGCATTTTACCATGCATCTCCTAGAGACCTAGTAGCTTAACCCGAGAACTAAATCCAAACGGTATCATTCTGGGCTCTGTGGCAATCTGGTGGACTGGGGAAAGGAGGCATTGAGTGGGAAGGAGATAAGAGGGGTAGCTTACATAGCTCTCTATAGTGTGCCAAGCAGGCAACTACTTAGTTTATGTCTGGTAAGATCAGCCCTGTGTGGAGATCCAGATAAAGGCCATTCTGCCTCCCGGGGGCCTGGCTAACTGGGAATGCTCTCTGTTTGCTGTTTAGCCTCTTATGTGATGACCGACCAGACCCAGCTGAGGAAGATCAAGTCCATGGAGAGAATCCAAGGTATCAGCATCACGCGGGAGCTGCTGTGGTGGTGGGGGATGAGGCAGGCCACAGTGCAGCAGCTCCTGGACCTCCTGTACCGACTGCAGCTCTACCGAGCAGCCCAAGTCATTCTGGACTGTGAGTAACAGGCGCCCCTACCCTGCCCCAGAAGGCTTGGGCACATTATGACTGAGTGTGGGTCTATCTCCCTTGTCAGCAATTTACCCTCTAAAGGTACACAGGGCCATTTTCATCGTCACCATTCACACTGATATACAAAAATATTAATTGTTTGTGGGTAGGCAGGGCCAATATAATAAAATATCAATTTCACCAAAATTAATCTATATATTCAATGTCATCCCAATTAAATTACCAAAAAATTATTTTATGGTGCTAGAAAAAAACGATAAAATTCATTTGGTTTTGGGTTTTTTTTGGCTAGGCAACAGGGTTAAGTGACTTGCCCAGGGTCACATAGCTAGTAAGTGTTATATGTCTGAGGCCGCATTTGAACTCAGGTCCTCCTGAATCCAGGGCTGGTTCTCTATGCACTTTACCACCTAGCTGCCCCTAACAAAATTCATTTGGAAGAACAAAAGGTCAAGAATATCACAGGAACTAATGGGGAAAAAATGTAAAGGAAGGAGGTTTAGCAGTACCAGATCTTAAATTATATTATAAAGCAGTAATTATGAAAAACTATCTGATACTGGCTAAAAAAATAGGAAGGTAGATCAGTAGAATAGAGTAGACATATCAGCAAACAAATATAGCTACCCAGTGTTTGAGAAGTGTAGAGACTGAAGTTTTTGGGACAAGAACGCATTATTTGGTAAAACTTGTTGGGAAAGCTGGAAAGCAGTCTGGCAGAAATTGGGCATAGACCAGTATCCTAAACCATTTACCAAGATAAGGTCAAAATAGATACATGACCTAGATATAAAGGGAGATATCACAAGAAAATTTGAAGAACATGGAACACATTACCTGTCAGACTTATGGACAGGTGAACAATTTATGAACAAATGAGATAGAGAGTGTTGTGAGATGTAAAATAGATCATTTTTATTATATTAAATTTAAAAGGGTTTTGTACAAATAAAACAAATATAGCCAAGATCAGAAGGAAAGCAGAAAACTGGGAAAAAATTTTTGTAGATAGTTTCCTCAGATAAAGGTCTCATATTTCAAATATATAAAGAACTTTGTCAAATCTATAACAATGTGAGTCATTCCCAATTTGAGAAATGGTCAATGATATGACCAGGCAGTTCTCTGATGAAGAAATCAAAACAATTTCTAGTCATATAAAATGCTCTAAATCATTATAGATTAGAGAAATGCAAATTAAAACAACTTTGTGATAGCATATTATACCTATCAGATTGGCTAAAATGATAGAAAGGGAAAGTGACAAATGTTGGAGAGGATGTGGAAGAATTGGGACCTTAATTCATTGCTGGTGAATCTGTGAGCTGATCCATTCATTTTGGAGTGAGATTTGGAATTATGCCCAAAGAGTTACTAAATCGCCTCTACCCTTTGACCTGGCCATTCCACTATTAGGTCTGTTTCCCAAGAGGGAAAATGAAAAAGAACCTAGATGTTCTAAAATATTTATAGCAACTCTCTTTGTGCTGACAAAGAATTTGAAATTGTGGGAATGTCTGTCAATTGGAGAATGGCTAACAAATTGTGGTGTATGTTCATGATGGAATATTACTCTGCTGTAAGAAATGATGAGCTCAGTGACTTTAGAAAAGCATGGAGAGACTTTCATGAAATAATGAAGAGTGAAATGAGCAAAACCAAGAGAACATTCTGTATAGTAACAACAGTATCGTTTTAAGAACAGTTCTGATCAACCAAGTCATTCTTACCATTATAAATACCCAAGTTAACCTCAAAGATCCTGTGAAGGAAGATGCTGTTTGAATCCAGAAAGAAATATTGCTATGGTATAGGAAATGATGAGCTGGTTGATTTAGAAAAACATGGAAAGACTTGGATTTAGGAGGAAGATGATATCTACCTTCAGAGAAACAGATGATAGGAGGAAAGAAGTGTAGCACAATCTTACACATATGGCTATGGATATGTGTGTGTGTGTGTGTGTGTGTGTGTGTTTCCATGTTTAAATTGTAACCTTTAGGATGAAGGGAAAGGAGGAAGAGAGGAGAAAAAATAAAGTAAAAAGTACACAGCAGAGAACAAAAGAAAACCAACAAGAAAGCAAAGAAAAGCTGGGCAGTTTTTAAAACAATGTGTAGTATTTATTATATAGGTTTTCTTGAAATGGAAGTTTATTGTTTTATCTTGAATCCTATCTTATGGTCTGCTGTGTACATGGCAATGTTTTTTTCTTTTCTAATTTTGTATTTAAGTATACAATTTAAAAAATTACCAAAAAAAGAGGAAGATACTGAGATACAGGCCCAGAAGAGGGGATGTGGGGAGGAGGAAGAAAGATTTCTTAGTGCATCACAGCTAACACATGTGCAAGGTCAACCTAGTGCCTTGACAATCTGCCATCGAGCTATTCTGATAATCACATCCATACTAATGTGTTAATGACAGCTGTTGGATTAATTTGACACTGACCTCAACCAAGTGACATGGTTATAATTAATGAGTCTTCTGGAGAGGGAGGACGAACCTAAAGCAATGACTTTAATAGTGGAGATTTCAGGCAATGAAATAAATTGATGAAAGTTTTTGGTTGTTTTTTTGGCCAGGGGAGAGCAACTTTTAGAATTCTTCAAATCATATTAAGTCTGCCACTAATTAAGCAATTTGTTTCATGCATTTTGAATGACTGTACCATCTTCTTCCAAAGAGTCTTTATTAGTAACAAAGAAAAGCAGTCAAACAAAACCAGCCTGTACCATGGGTTTATCTAACAGTGTATGCCAACATTCTGCACCCTTATCCCTCACCAACAAAAGGTGATTCTTTATCTTTTCCTGATGGGAGGGGGTGAGTGATTATTATAATTACTCATCATTTCTCTGCATTTTAGTATTCTACTCATTTACATTTTTATGATTATGTCTTTTTCAATGTCACTCTCCTGATTCTACTTACTTCACTTTGGATGAGTTTGTATATCTTCCCATGCTTCTGTAAATTCCTTCTATTTGTTATTTCTTGAAGTAAAATGATATTAAATAGTATTCATATGTCACAATCTGCTCTACCAATATTCCATCCACTCACCTTATTTCCATTTATTTTTGCTACCGAAAAAGTGCTAATAGGAGTACTTTGTTATATGCATATGGTATCATTTGTTTTTATCTTTAACCTCCTTGAGGGTGTATGCCCACTAGTGGGATTGCTAGGTCAAAGGGAATTTAAAGTTTTGTGACTTTTGGTGCATGATTCCAAAACTTTTTCCGGAATGGTTGGAGCAATTCAATTCATAGCTCCACCAACGAGTTAGTATGTTTCTTCCTATACCTCCTAAAACACTGTTTCTGTCTTTTTGTCACCTTTTCTGATTTTGTGGGTATTGGGTGAAAACTCAGAGCATTTAAATTTGCTTTTATCTTATTAGTGATTTGAAATGATCTTTCATGCAGTTATTGAGTAGTATTCATGTAGTATGCTATTTTCCCTTTGCAAACCATTCACTAACCCTTCTTTGGAACTGTGGCCTTTTAGAAATCATACCTTCTTGTTAGCTAGGGAATGGAAAAAGCCCTGATCTTGGGCTGAGGAGTCCTAGGTTCTTGACCCAGCTCCAGAGGTAGAAAGCTGTGTGACCCTGGCCTAATCACCTAATTTTTCTGAGCCTTAGTTTTCTCTTCTGTTAGATGTTTGCTTGTCTGACCATGCCTGCTTCTGCCTCCTGCTGCCTCAGACCCCTCAGATTTCACAGCTAACCCCAGAGCCATACTATGTGCTCTGGGCAGACAATGATGGAATCAGAATGATAACTGACTTTAATGTAGTGCTTCAAACTCTACATATGCTATACGGTTAGTCAATAAACACGTAGTAAGGACCTGCCTCTGTGTAGCAGGCACTGGGGATACAAAGAGAGGCAAAAGACAGTCCCTGCCCTCAAGGAGCTCATAGTCTAGTGGGGGAGATAACATGTAAACAACTAGAGACTGAGCCAGGTAATCTCCTGGTGCCCAGAACGCTCCCTAGTGGAGTTGAACCAGATTAAAATGTAACACAAAAGTAGTTGACAAAATAAAAAAAAAATACAATAGAGCATAGATAACATATTTAAAAACTAAGTCAACGTTCAGCCACAGGGATACCCTCGGACAGATTAGTGGCTCTGTTTCTATTTGGATCTGACCACACTGCTTTAAAGGAAGCTGAGTGTTGTAAGAGAGGGAGACCCAGGCATGAGGAAACAGCTTGAACAAAGGCAGGAGAAGGAAGGACATGTATGGGGAGATTGAGCCCGAAGTCACTAGCTTACCTGGGATTGGCGTCAAACCCAGGTTTTTCGTGACCCCCAGGTCCAGCATTCTGTCTAATGCATATTTTAGTCTATCACCTCATGGAATTATAGGATTTAGAATAGAAAGGTAATTTATAGAACATCTAGTTTAACACTTTCATTTTACAAGTGAGGGACACTGAGAGGTGGTATTAAGTGACTTATCCAGGGTCTCCTATCAATGCACTTATGCCTATCTCATGCAGCCTCTCAAGCCTCAGAGGACTTAGAATAAAAACAATCAACTCATCTGTGATAAAGACACACCCACACCCACACCCACACCCACACTGAGCGTCAAAGAACCTTAACTGACAACCTAATAGTCATGGCTCATTATCTCATTTAAACCTCACAACAGCCTCCAGAGGAAGGTGCTATTATTATCCCCATTTTATGGTTGAGGAAACTGAGGCAAACAGAACTTATGTCACTTGCCCAAGTGTCTGAGACTGGGTTTGAACTCAGGTCTTCCAGACTCAGAGTTCCATCCACTGGCACTGCCTAGCTGCCTTGTACTGATGAATATACTCAGAGGTTGGCAAGAGAATACAGTCAGCTGTCACCTGACAGCCTGCCTTAATTCAGGCAGAAGAGCTGCATGGGTCGTGAAGCATTACAGTAAGAGGATCACTGAGAGGGCTGGTTTGTTAGAGTGCACTGTGTGTCATGAGGAGCACTGGGCTGCCGCTGCTGCTACTGTCACTGCTGCTGCTACTGTCACTGCTGCAGCTGCTGCTACTATTACTGCTGCTGCTGCTACTGTCACTGCTCCTGCTACTGTCACTGCTGCTGCTACTGTCACTGCTGCTGCTGCTGTCACTGCTGCTGCTACTGTCACTGCTGCTGCTACTGTCACTGCTCCTGCTCCTGTCACTGCTCCTGCTCCTGTCACTGCTCCTGCTACTATCACTGCTGCAGCTGCTGCTACTATTACTGCTGCTGCTACTGTTATTGCTGCTGCTGCTGCTCTTGCTCTCAAGGTTGGGAGAGGTGCCCAGGCTGGGAGCATTTAAGGAGGCAGAAGGATTCTGACTGCTTGTCAGGGTAGGATTACACTGGTCCCTGCCCCTTCCTTTTGGTGACTTGTGCTGTTTCCAGGTAGAAAGTCAGACCCAGCAGTTGGAGAAGCAGGAGACTGGGTCTGTTCTTCCTTCCCTGGAGGCTGGGGGAACTGTGGCTATTTCCTGTTATGGTGATACGAGTGAGTGTCATTTTTTTTTGTTTTTTTGGCCAGAGAGGGCAGATTCTCAGATAGATACACACCAGGCTGCATTTATTTTGAGACTCCCCCTCTGCTCCTTTCTCCCTTATCGAGGGCATGTTGGAGAGCCAGACGTGGAATTTTTGTCATTCTCTGAATGAATCATTATCTCCAAGTAAATCTAAGAAAGGAAGAGGGCTGTTCGATAAAAGGAGAGAGAGGCTGTCAGAACCTAAACAGCTACTTGTAAATTCTGATTCATTACTTGGTATTTGGGGCACCAAAGCCACCCCTCAGCCAGTTGCAGAGTAGGCAACATCTGTCCATAGTTTTTCCCAGCTCTTCCAAGAGTATATTTCCTGCCTCCCCCCACCCCCCTCCACCCCATATAACCTACTTTCCCTGAGATGTCCAGAGCCCTTCACTCAAATTCTCTATCCAGTCAGCTCTCTATACACTGGATCTTGGGAGGGACACCTTCCTCCAATCAAACTTTAGGAAAATCTGACAATGTGTTTGTCATAGAAGTGTAGAAATCTATACATTTAGGATAAGAGCCCAGTTGTGGGGTCCCTGGTTCACTGTGGACTCCTTGGGTGACCCTGGACAGGTGACTTTCCTTCTCTGACCTTCAGCTTCACCAGAGTAGGGGGTTGGACCAGGTGACCTCTGTGGGTCCCTCCAGCACTAAATCTCTGGTCCTATGTTAAAGATTTGTTGGATCACATTACAGATGAGGCAACTGAGGCATAAGACATAAAGGAATGCGACCAAGGACACACAGTTAATCAGTGATATTAATAGCTAGCATTTTTGTATCTCCAGTGCTTAGCATGCTGCCTGACAATAGCAGGTGTTTACATGTTTATTGATTGGTACAGTGCCTTATAAATATGATCTCATTGGAACCTCCCAACAACGCTGGGAGGTAGGTGCTGTTATTATCCCCATTTTACAGTTGAGGAAGTTGAGGTACACAGAGGTTAAGTGACTTGTTCAGGGTCACACAGCTAGTAAGTGTCTGAGGCTGGATTTGAACTCACTTCTTCCTGACTCCAAGATAGTTCTCTATGCACTGCATCGCCTAGCTGCCTAGAATCCTGACTGCTGGTCTGGAGATTTTCCCCTGTACAGCCCTGACAGAGCATTAACTCCTCTCTTCATTGGTTTGGGTTTGCAGGGTTAGCGTTTCAGAGGTGAACTGTTTCCTTCTAGGCGCTCCTGCAGAAATACCTCACTAGTGATGAGTCAAGTGCCTAACTGGCTGACTATAATGGTAAATTTTTCTCTGGGTGAGGAGACCTAAAAGGAGGGGAAAAATAACACATGATCTAGTTGTTTATGCTTTTTTCTCCTTTTTCTGTTAATGCATTTTTAAAAATTATGAACTTAGTAACCATCCAGAAAATCAAACATTCAAATAAGCAAAAATTTAAAAAGATTTCCAACTTCTTATTCCCTGTGTCACCTAAGGCAAGTCACTCTGTGGTTGAGTGGGAAAACGCCATATTTTTCATGAAGAGCCTAGGCTTAAATCTACTTACGTATGAGCTGAGTGACCTTGGGCAAATCATCCTTGTAGAGACTCAGCCTGGCAACTGCACTTGCGAGTGATGCAGCCACAGCTGCTGAAGACCCCAGAAAGAAAGTTCTTTCCCCAAATTTCTTGGCCCCATCTAATGATTCAACACCAGAAACTGATCTGATTTTTTCAGTGGAAATGACCTTAAAGAAGAGGCATCACCATCTGCTTTGCAGTTGCTACCCTGCAGTTAAAATCTTTCCTGTGTGTTGTCTCCCCCACTAGAACGGGAGCTCCTGGATGGCAGGGCCATCTGACTTTGCTATTTGTGTGACCAGTTCTTAGCACTTGGTACATAGTACTTTAGCTTTATGCATAGTAAGTGCTTAATTAATGCTTTCCCCCCATTCATTCATTCATTTATTCATTCAAGTCATTTAACCTCAGTGAGATCTGTGTTCCCCATTGGTAAAACACGGAGACTGAACTAGAATCTAGATCGTGTCTAAGGGTCTAACTCTAAAATGATGCTCATGAAGAAATCATATATAAACCTATCAACTACAAACCATTTATAATTTGTCTAAAAAGTGTGCATGATTACTTAGGCAAAATAATAACAATAACCTTCAATTTATTTCTATTACCCTTTCTGAACTCTTTTCTGTTTATCATCAGATTTGATAGTTATTATTTATATAGGACAACTAGGTGGAGCAGAAAATCTGGGTACAGCACTGGGCCTGGGGTCAGGAAGACCTGAGGTCTAATCCAGTCTCAGAGACTCACTGGCTGTGTGATCCTGGGCAAGTCTCAACCCATCTGTTGCATCTGTATCCTCATCTGTAAAAATGAACTGGAGAAGGAAATGGCAAACCACTCCAGTATCTTTGCCAAGAAAACCCCATATGGGGTCATGAAGAGTAAGACATGACTGAAAAATGACTGCTGCACAACAAATCTGATCTCTAGTCCTTGTTTCCCATATAACTCTTGAATGGCCATATCCACAGACCTTCACATCCTAGGAGTCCTTGTGCCTGGTTCAGTGTTGGTTTTGTGAAGGAATTTAATCATAGACCTGGGATGAGGAAGGAGAGGCAGTCTCCCTTCTACTGCAAGGACCAGAGAGAAGCAAAGACATTGGCCATAGGTGGAATGAATCAGAGACTTCTGGACTTTGGCCAGATACTCTCAGGGAGAGCCAAGAGAGGCCAGGATTGGGACGTGATAAAGGTGGGAATCAGAGTGGCCTGTTTCTAGGTGGAAAGGGCTGAAGAGAGAATGCCATTTTACTTTTCCTTAGTTTCCATTAACCTCATGGGCTTCCTTTTTTTTTTTCCCTGGAGAGGGCTGTGACCTCATTCCTCCAGGGAATTTAGGCATGGAATGGGAATGGGTAGGTTGAGAAGAGGCAAGAAGGCTGTAGTGCTTCCACATGATTTTGACCGTCCTCCTTTTTTTTTTTTTAGTAGACAATCTTGACCTCAGGATTTTCATCCAAGGAGAATTGAATCACAGGAGGTGCAGTAAGATATCTGCAGCCCTCCCTCCAACACCCACCCCAAAATCCCCTGGAAAGTACTGTGGGCTGGAAAAACATGAAAAGCTTTTCATTTCCATATTTGGGGCTAAGGGGGTGTGTGTGTGTGTGTCCCAGGTCTATTGAAGCCTATGTACTTCTTCTCAGAATAATGTTTTTAAATGCAGAGATAAAATACAAAGGATTGCAAAGGAAACCAATTACACTGAAGTTATCAAACCAACAATACAAATACAAAGAAGTACAAATAAGTATTTTACATATGTTAACAGGATTTTACTGAGCCTGTCTCTAACCTGAGAATGAGAAAACAGCAGGCCAGAGACAACGTGCTAGTAATCAGGTAGCTGCTTAATTAATTGGTTTCATTTTTTTTTTAATTTTGATTTTTAGGCAATTGGGGTTAAGTGACTTGCCCAGGCTCACACAGCTAGTAAGTGTTAAGTGTTTGATCTGAGGGCAGATTTGAACTCAGGTCCTCCTGACTTCAGGGTCGGTACTCTATCCACTTCGACACCTAGCTGCCCCTAATTGGTTTCATTTTGAGGAACAGATTTGCAAATTGGAAATTTTCCTTGATCCGAATTCAACCTGGTGAAATCTGGGAAGGGAGAGGGGAAGGTGGCTTTGATAACTGGTCCCAGGGCCAGAGTGGTTTTCTAGGACCAGACCGCAATCACTAAGGTGTGCTGAAGTTCTGTGGGAACACACAGCATTGTTCAGATCTTTGGGGCTCGTGACTTGGTGGGTCACAGGGCGAGAGTTCTGTGACAGGAACAGGTTCTACAATCTTTGATTCACCTCGCCTAAGGTGCGCAGGCACAAGGACGCCAGTGACTGTGAGCATTGTCCAAGGTGTGGCTGAACTCTAACTCACAAACTAGAAGAGTCAGCTCTGAAAAAAATCTAATCTGTTAGTACAGTCATCATACAAACATCGATGATTATAAAATCATAATTCCCTTCACACACATGAATACAAATCAGTGTCCAAATAAATAAATATAAATTATATACAAGTTGAACAAAAAATTTCAGAGTGGGAGAAGAACACTAACAACTGGGGAAAGGAGGAAAGGCTTCCCAGAGGAGGCGACTGTACAGCTGTGTCGTGAAGGGCTCAAACGATTCCAAGAGGCAGAAGTAGGAGGGGGGTGTTCTAGGTATTGGATTTGTTGTTCAGTCATTTTTCAGTCTCGGCTGACTCTTCATGGCCCCATTTGAGGTTTTCTTGGCTTAATACCAGAGTGGTTTGCTATTTTCTTCTCCCCCTCATTTTACAGATAAGGAAACTGAGGCAAACAGGGTTCAATGACTTGAGTACTTCATAAGAGAAGGAATGTAGTTTCGGTCTCAAGAGGGGCTTTTCTGTGTGACCCTGGGCAAGTCACTTAACCCCAACTGCCGAAAAAAAAACCCACAAAAAAGAGAGGCTTTTGACTGGATGACGCAGAAGGGATTTATTTGGGTTATGGCCAACAGGCTAGCAGCCAGAATTCTCTTAGGAAATTTTTAGACCTTTTTTTCCTGTTTCTTATTTGTGTCATTGATTCCTCTTCTGATTGCATAACTCTTAACAAGAGTTTCCAGATTTCTTCTTGATGTGGGGAGAAAAGACATTTCCTTTCTGAGGGTAAAATTTCATTCTAAGGGACCTTTTTCTCCCTGTTAGCTAATTATAAATGAGCAAAATGAGAGAGACATTTCACTAGATTCTGGCTGAAAAGTCTCGTAGAGATCAGCTAGTCTAATCCTTCATTTTACAAATGTTACTCCCTCCACAGAGGGAAAGTCAGCCCCCCCCCCACCAACACATGGTCACAGAGCTAGTAAGTGGCAGAGCTGGGATTTGAACCCAGGTACCCTGATGCCCAAACTAGCTCATTCTGCTACCCTTTTTTCACTGTGAAAAGTAAATGAAGATGATAATAATAGCTGATATTTCCACAACATTTCATTTTATTTTATTTTATCTTTTGTTTGTTTTTTTATATGAGGCAATTGGGTTTAAGTAACTTGCCCAGGGTCACACAGTTAGTGAGTATTGTGTGTCTGAGGCCAGATTTGAACTCGGGTCCTCCCGACTCCAAGGCTGGCACTCTATCCACTGCACCACCTAGCTGCCTCCACAACATTTTAAAAACATAAATTTATTTGTTCCTTAAAACAATCCTTCAAAGTAGATAATATAGATATTATTTGTCTTCTTTTCAAGAAGAGAGATCTGAGGCCCAGAAAGCTTAAAGTGATTTGCCCATGAGGCGTCACCCACAAGTATCGGACGCTTGATTGGAACTCAGGTCTCTGATGACTTCAAGTCCACCATTAAACCATAGTGCCAATCTCCATGTTGGTACTTCAGACATTCCTTTATATATATATATATATTTTTTTTTTCTGGTTCTTGGGCTGTGTAATCTTAGATAAGACCCCTTACCTCCCTGAACCTCCCTTTATTTCAATTCAGTGCATTAACCATTGAGTCAGCTTGAGATAGCATGGATTGTTGTTTTTCAGTTGTTTCATTCATGTCTGACTTTTCCTGACCTCATTTGGGGTTTTCTTGGCCTAATACTGCTGTGGTTTTGCCATTTCCTTCTCCATCTCATTTTACAGATGAGGAAGTTGAGGCAAACAGGGCTCTCAGCAACTTGAGTACTTCATAAGAGAAGAAAGATGGTTTCAGTTTCAAGAGAGGCTTTAGACTGGATGACTGAGAAGGGATTTATTTGGGTTATGGCCATCAAGCTAGCTGCCTCTTAGGAAAATTTCAGACCTGTTTCCTGTTTGTGTCATTAATTCCTCTTCTGACTGCATAACTCTTAACAAGAGTTTCCAGATTTCTCCTTGATGTAGGAAGAAAAGACATTTCCTTCCTCAGGTTAAAATTTCATTCTAAGGGAACTTTTTCTCCCTGTTAGCTAATTATAAATGAGAGTAAAATAGTAATTTCACTAGATTTTGACTGAAAAGTCTCTTAAAAATCAGCTAGTCCATTTCAAGTATGAGAGGCTTGATTCTGATGGCTTCAAGTCCACCATTATACCATAGTACCAATCTCCATATTAGTAATTCAGACATTCTTTTATATATCTATTTTTCTGGTTCTGGGGTATATAATCTTAGATAAGACCCCTTCCCTCTCTGAGCCTCTCTTTATTTCAATTCAATGCATTAACCATTCAGTGAGCTTGAGATAGCATGGATTGCTGTTCTTCAGTTGTTTCGGTAATGCCTGATTCTTCATGATTCCATTTGGGTTTCTCTTGGCCTGATATTGGAGTGGTTTGCTATTTCCTTCTCCATCTCATTTTACAGATGAAGAAACTGAGGCCGACAGGGGTAAGTGACTTGTCCAAGGTCATATAGCTAGTAAGTGTCAAAGGCTGTATTTGAACTCAGCTCTTCCTTACTCCAGGGCTCTATTCACTTCACCAGCCAGCTCCCCCTAGCATGAATTAATGGGGAGAAACAAACAAACATTGGACTTGGTGTTAAGAGACAAGTGTCTGAATCCTGGGTTCAGACTCAATAGCCACCTTTGGTAGGTTACCTCATCCCTCATCTCCTGAACCTCAGTCTTTCCTCTGTAAAAAACATTAACAGTATTGGAACTCTCTCCTTCATAGGGTTGTTGTGAACAAAGCGCTTTGTTAACTATAAACAGCTTTGGGGACTTTTAGGGGATTTTTTTCTTTTTTCTTCTTTTAGCCACAGCAGTAAATGAAATGTTTAAGGTCTGAGACTTTCACCAGTGGAAGGAGGAAGAGCTCATGCTGTTGAAATCATGGCTCTTTTCCAAGTTTCTGTGCCAAGTACTAGTGAAAGGTGATATTCTTCTATTCTTGTGGAACTTATAGTTTAGTAGGCAGATAAGACAGACAAATAACGATGATAAAACAGAGACTAGGATGCTGTATCAGTCAATCAACAAACGCTTATTAAGTACTATGCGCAGGACACTAATATAAATTTAAAAGTATTGGAGAGATCATTCAGTAAACATTAAGCACCTACTGTGTGCCAGGCACTGTACTAAGTGCTTTATAAATATTATCACATTTAATCTTCACAACTCTATGAAGTAGGTGCTGTTATTATCCCTATTTTGAGTTGAGGAAACTGAGGCAAAGAGGGGTTAAGTGACCCTACAACGAAAAGCAAAAGACAGTCCCTGCCCTCAAGGAGCTCACAGTCTGACAGGGGAGACAATATGCAAACAACTATGTACAAATAAGATATATACAGGATAAACTGGGGAAAGCCTCCAAGGGAAGGCATTAGCATTAAGGAGGATTGAGAAGGGCTTTTATAGAAGGTGGGACTCAAGGAAGCAAGGGAAACTAAAAGGTGGAGATGAGGTGGGAGAGAATGTCAGACTTGAGTGAAAGTCAGTGAAAGGAAATAAAAATAATAATGTTGTTGTTCAGTCATTTCAGTTGTGTCTGACTCTCCATGACCCCATCTGGGGTTTTCTTGGCAAAGATACTGGAGTGTTTTTCCATTTCCTTCTCTAGCTCATTTTACAGATGAGGAAACTGAGGCAAACAGTGTTATGACTTGCCCAGGGTCACTCAGCTAGTAAATGCTGAGACTGGATTTGGATTCAGGAAGATGAGTCTTCCTGACTTCACGCCCAGAGCTCTGTCCACTGAACCACCTGGCTGCCCTTAAATATAACAATAGCTAGGATGTATATAGTTCCATGAAATTTGTAGAATGTTTTTTACAGATATTATCCCATTTTATCCTCACAACAACCATGGGAGATAGGTGCTATTACTATCCCCATTTTATAGATGAGTGAACTAAGGTCAACAGTGATTTGCCCAGGGTCACACAGCTAATAAGTATCTGACGCTGGATTTGAACTCAGTTCTTTCTGATTCCAGGCTGGGCAGTCTAACCACTTTGCTATTACTACCCCCATTTCACAGTTGAGAAAACTTAGACTAATGGCAGTTGAATGACTTGCCCAGGGTCACACAGCTAATAAGTGACTGAGAAAAGACTTGAACTTGGTTTTTACTGACTCCCAGGGCAGCACCCTATTGATCAGGCCACCTAGCTGCCTTGGTGGAGTATTGTGTCTGAGGATCAGCAAGGCGGCTGGTGTCACTGGACTCCAGCGTACATAGGGATGAGTAAGGTGGATGAAGACTGGAAAAGTAGGAGAGATCTAAACCAGATGTCAGAGTACAAGGAAAGAAAGATCATTTCTGACCAGAGTGTCAGGGGAGACTCCATGGAGTGGCAGTCATTTGATCTGAATCTCAAAGGCCAGGTAGGATTCAACAAGTATTCATGGAGTAGGGGACAAGGCATTCTAGCTGGAGGGAACAGTCTCATCAGCTTCTTAGAGACTGTGTTGTTCTGAGGTTGAATGATCTTGTACGTGAAGTGTAGCACCTTCTCCATCACTACTTCCCAACTCCCAATGGCAATGGACTGGCAGGTTGAGTCACCAGATGCTGACTGATGACTTCTTCCCTCAGTGCGTTAGGAGTAACTCCAGAGGCTAGAATTGGTTTCTCTAGTAATATCCTTCATAAGCTGCCATCCTGCATGTACATATCTTAGTCATTATCAGCCATCCAAGACTAATGCTCTTTTAGAAAAGGGTATTTACCGATACCATATGGTCAGAACATCCCCTAAAAGTCTGGGACATGCCCTCACACAAGTACATACACAGCATGTAAGTGGTTTGTGGTAATGTGGAGTCAAGCTTAGTTAGCACATGTGGCAAAGGATGAACTCGCAGTTTCCAGTTGGATAGAATCCTTTTCCCTTTTTGTGGTGTCCTTAGGAGGGTCTTCTGAGATGTAGTTCTGGGCTCCTGGGATCAGTGAATCCTGAAATAGTCTTTCCTCGGTGTGTCCTGTATATACCTCTCTGATTTAAATCAGCCCCTGGTGTCCTGGGGGCACTGATAAGTAAGAAGATAGGGTAAAGTAAGGTAAGATAAGACACAGTTTTGAAAATCACAAGGTCATAATCTAATAAGTGTGGGGGTGGGGGAAGAGAGGAACTCCATCTTCCCCTCCCTCCATTTGCTGCTCTCTGGTTACAAGTGCAAGGACTTGGCCTCCTCAAAGATCTCCCAAAGCTTCACTGCCTTCCTGCTAGAATCCTTCTGAGGGAGCACAGATACTGGGTGGTCCTTGTTATGTTATTGTCATCAGTTCTGACCATGAAGACCTGCTAGCCTCAGTAGTTCTGCGGAGGGGAAAACACCCTCTATCAACCAGTACATCCTTGTGAAGGATTCCAGCTGGCCACTTGCCTGATCTGTTTTACACTAAGGACCAGTTTCTGGGAATTCCACACCCATTCTAGTGCTTGTGGACTTTACTTAACACCAGAGAGCACTTGGGGAAAGTGCTAAGCTCCTTTAGTTCTCAGAGTGGCTCCTTTCTGGGTGACAGTGTTTAGTTTTAGTCTTGGAGTATGGTCTTTGCACATGTATCCAATTCATTTTTTTAGCTCACCCCCATTTGGGAGGTTATATATATACAAAATGACAAATGTTGGTGGGGCTGCAGAAAAATAGGCATATTCATGCATGCTTGGTGGAGCTGGGAACTTGGTCCAGCCATTATGGAGAGCAATTTGGAACCATGACCCAAAAATCAGTAAACTATGTATACCCTTTGGCCTAAACATACCACTATTAGGCTTATATCCCAAAGAGTTAAAAAAAAAAAAAAGAAGAATGATGGATATGTAAAAAAAAAATCTATAGCAGCCATTTTTTTTGTAGTGGCAAAGACTGGAAACTAAAGGGGTGCCCAAGTTGGGAAACAGTGAAGAAATTATAGCATATTAATGTGATGGAATACTATTTTGCCATGAGAAATGAAGAAAGAGATAATTTCAGAGAAATCTCAAAAGACTTAAATGAACTGATGCAGAATGAAGTGAGCAAACCAAGAGAAAAATTGTTACAATAAAAACCAACATTGTAAAGCAAACGACTTTGAAAGACATAAGAACTCTGAACAATACAATGACCGCCTATGGTTCCAGAGGGATGGAGAGGAGGCCTGCTGCCCACTTCCTGACAGAGAGGGTTGGACTCAGGATGCAGAATAAGACAGTCATTTTCAAACATGGCCAAGATGGGAATTTGTTTTGCTTAACTATGAGTCTTTTTCACAGGGGCTTTGTTTTTTTTTTCTTTTCTTTTTTTTCTCTTAAGTTGTAATGTGGGTGGGAGAGAGAGAAAAATAAATCCTTCTTAATTTTAAAATAAAATAAAAGATAAAAAAGCACATTAGACATAGAATCTATAAGTTCTAATTCTATCTCTTTTACTGACTAGCTGTGTATTGAGCAATTATAATAATAATAACAGGTAACATTTATACAACACCTACTATGTGTCAGTTACTATGCCAAATACTTTACAGATAAATGACTGTAGCTTCTCTCAGTCTCTGTTTCTTTTTTTTGCAAAGTGGGGACAATATTATTTGCATTATTGGACTCACAGAGTTGTTGTGGGAATCAAATGAATGTAGTAAAAAGAATAATACCGTCCTGAAGGTGGCTGATGCTAGCCGAATCTATCAACAATTTAACCTTGGTCTCTAATACAATTTTTTTTTTTTTGGTGAGGCAATTGGGGTTAAGTGACTTGCCCAGGGTCACACAGCCAGTGAGTGTCAAGTGTCTGAGGTCACATTTGAACTCAGGTCCTCCTGACTCCAGGGCTGGTTCTCTCTTCACTGCGCCATCTAGCTGCCCCTCTGATACAGTTAATGGCCGATATTCTACTTGGCCTGACCTTCTCTTGCCAAGGCCTATTGCACAGGCAGAGCCAGGATTTGTGACTGCTGAGAACTTAGAGTTGGAACCAGTCTTATCCCAGGGTGAGACAGATAGGGGCTTTGGACCCACAGAGGTACTTTGGACCCATTGTTCTGGGGTGGGGTTCTTTTGGTTTAACAGAACCATGAGTCACCACTGGAAGTAAACCTGATGTCATTTTGTTTGTCCTTTGTCGGCAGTAGGAAAGAGAGGTATTGGGCTGGGCAGGTTATCTCAGGGAATTTCCAAAGCCTATTCTGCAAGGAAAAGACTGGGAGGGAAGCTTTGAACTTTTGAGCTTCTCACTCTCCAATCCTTTCTACCCAACACCTAGTTATTCTGGTCATTGTCAATCTTGGATTGATTCTTTTATGACATATCCACTGGGCCCTAGAGTGAACAATAGAACCCACGGGGAGCCAAAGAGAGATGGCCAGGAGTACACAGCCCACACACCCTATCCATATGCACACCACACGCAAGTATAGACAAATAGGCAGATACACAGCGATATCCAGAACACGTCCAGTACAGAAACACAGGCAGACACACACAGACTTGGGCACAGACACCCCAGATGCACGCAGACACAATGACACACACAGGATTAATATAAAGTTACTGTCACACAGAATTCACTCACAGACCACAAACACTCAGCTAACAAGAACTGATATGCAGGTATCACTTTTTATAGTTTGTAAAGTACTTGACACATGAATACCTTAGTGAATTTCTGAATCTCACACACACGTGTGCGCGCGTGCACGTATATAAGTACAAAGTACTTTACACGTGAATACTTGAGTACTCATATGTATTTTATTCACACATACGCATGCATGCAGGTGTATAAGTACAAAGTACTTTACGCACAAATACCTTAGTACTCATATATATTTCACACATGCATACATGTGTATGAGTACAAAGTACTTTACACAAAAATACCTTAGTACTGATATGTATTTCACACATACACACATGCATGTGTATAAGTACAAAGTACTTTACACATGAATACATTAGTACTCATGTATTTCATGTGCAAAGTACAAAGTACAAAGTACTTTACACATGAATACATTAGTACTCATGTATTTCATGCACACATACACATGCATACATGTATGTACAAAGTACTTTATACACAAATACTTTAGTACTCATATGTATTTCATTCACACATACGCATGCATACAGGTGTATAAGTACAAAGTACTTTATGCACAAATACCTTAGTACTCATATATATTTCACACATGCATACATGTGTATGAGTACAAAGTACTTTACACAAAAATACCTTAGTACTGATATGTATTTCACACATACACACATGCACGTGTATAAGTACAAAGTACTTTACACATGAATACATTAGTACTCATATGTATTTTATGCACACATACACACATACATGTATGTACAAAGTACTTTATACACAAATACCTTAGTACTCATATGTATTTCACATACATACATGCGTATAAGTACAAAATACTTTACACATGAATACTTTAGTAGTCATATGTATTTCATGCACGCATACACATGCATATGTGTACAAGTACAAAGTACTTTACATACTAAACTTCTCATGTGAGTCTTATGACAAACCTGTGAAGTGAGTACTTCAGGTATTACTATTCTTCCCATTTTACAGATGAGGATACTGAGACCCACACTGATATTAATTGCATTGCCCAAGGTCCTATAACTTCAAGGCAGGAGAGGGAAAGGTAGCAGTGTAGGAAAGAGTCCATCCTTGGAGGCAGAAGGCCTAAATTGGATCCAGGCTCTGCCATTTACTAGCTACATATGTGACCTTGGGCTAGTCACTTCACTCAGCCTTAGTTTCCTCGTCTGTAATGTGGAGGTGACAATATTTGCAGTACTTATGTCACAGAATTGTGAGAAAAGTGCTTTGAAAATGATGAAGCACGAGGCAAATGTACATCAGATATTTAGAACAAATTTCACAGTGCACCCCGTGCGTTTGCCCTGGCTGTGCCCCATGCCTGGAATTCTCTCTTCTTTCCTCTTGGAATCCCTGGCCTTCTTCAGAATGCAGCTCAGGCACCGCCTTCTAACTTTATTGTTTACTTTAGATATTTTCTGAATATACTTACATGCCAACCTGTTGTTTCCCCCATTAGAATTTATATTCTAATTGTTCCAGGAGGGCAGGGCCTGCCCTCTCATCCTTTTATCCCCGGGGCCTGGCATATAGTGGGTATTTAATAAATGTTGATGGATGGTGCTTTAAAGTTATAAAGTGTTTTCCCTCCCTTCTGTGGGGAGCAGGGTACTGCAAGTATGATTATTCCCATTTTGAAACGAGCAAGTAGTCTCAAAGAGGTGAGATGTGACCAGCTTGGGGTGACGCTGGCAGTGTGTGTCAGAGCCAGGACTGAAACAAGTGGCTGTGGATTCTGAGTCCAGTGGTTTTCCCACAATTCCTCAAAGCCTCCAATGAGGGACATACCAAGTTGAGAAGGATTTCTCTTCCCATCCCCGGTACTGACTCATGCTGGGTCTTTGAGTGGGAATTCAGTTCTCATAAAACCCCCAACTCAAGGGTTCAAGCCAACAACGCTGTGACCTCATTTGCACTATTTGCTCTAACTGAAGTAGCCAGATGTGCAGTTTGACCCAGAAGCTTTCCCTCAGAAGCCCACACATGGGCTTGTCCAGCTCAGGGACAGGCAGCAAGGAGGCCTGGCTTCTAGTGCTTGGGAGTTTTCTGCTCTGTGAAATCCCTTTCGTTTCTAAAAGTTGATGATCGACTAAATCCTTCTTGGTCTTTTCATTAAAGCAGGCTCCCTAAGGATCCCTGTCTGCCAGGAAGCGTTTACTTGGGCTAGCTGTCTTATTCCAGTCACTGCTCTGTGTGTGTGTGTGTGTGTGTGTGTGTGTGTGTGTGTGTGTGTGTGTGTGGTGTGATTACTTCAGTGGATGGAGCTCCCTGTGAGGAATTCCCTTCATCAGTGAATGCTGGCACTTTCTTTCCAACTTCTAGTCTTAGATAGTATCCTGGGGATACCAAGAAATTAAATGACCAGCTCAGGACCCAGTTATCATTTGTATTTGAAAATAACCACAGTAGATAAAGTCAGGGAAACTCCTCTTCCTGAGTTAAAATCTGGCTTTAGACACGTACTAGCTGTATGACCCTGGGCAAGTCACTTACCCTGTTTGCCTCAGTTTCCTCATCTGTAAAATGAGCTGGAGAAGGAAACAGGGGTAACAAAGAGTCAGACAAAACTTAAACGACTCAGAACAACAGCAAAAAGTTTTTGAAATTGTCTAGGATTGAGATTCTTCACTAACTTAAAACACCTTCCACTCCTTCTTCCCCAGTGTCTGGTACACTACTTTGTACATGGTAGGTGCTTAATAAGTGTTTATTGAATGGATGAAGACAGAAATTTCACGGAAGAGTGAAGGGTAAATTTTCCTTCTCAGTAAAGACAACAGTTAGTTAGGACTCTGGAATTCTTCCTTGCTATCCATTTACTCCATCTGTAAAAATGGCGGTAGATGCGTTTCTAAGACTTTAGAACTGGAAGGATATCTTAGAGAATATCTAATACAACAGTTTACTTCATTTGTTTTTTTTTTTTTTGTGAGGCAATTAGGGTTAAGTGACTTGCCCACAGTCACGCAGCTAGTGAGTGTTATGTGTCTGAGGCCGAATTTGAACTCAGGTCCTCCTGACTCCAGGGCTGGTGCTCTGTCCACTGTGCCACCTAGCTGCCCCTAATTCATTTTTTTTTAAAGCTAAAGCTATTGAGATCCAGAGGGGCAAAGTGATTTATCCAAAGCCACGTAGCCCCCAATACCCAGGGCCGACTTCAGACTAGAATCAAGGTCTTCTGACTCCTAGTTCCATGTTCTTTTTACTAGAAGGTTAAGCTGCTTTCTGGAATGAGAGCTACTACAATCGTAATGTGTGCTTCTTTCTGGAAATTTAATCATGTTCTATAGCATTGGGTGAGTAGTGCATGGGAATCAGATGTCGTTAAAGGGACCTTGAGAGCCAGTGTGCCAAGAGGGGACAGAGTGTTGGGCTCTGAGCCAGGGAGCCTGAGGCTCAATCCCCCACTCCCCGCCCAACCCCTCACTTACTATCTGTATGAGCCTCTCTGAGCCTGAGGTGGCAGCCCTTCAGAACTAGACCTTATCAATGGATTCCTGCCTCAGTGGAGTTCCCACAACAAAATAACAATAATACTTTCATATATTATGTAGAATATAATAATATGTAATAATAGTGGTTTAACATAATATACGGTAATAACATATAGCACTTCAGAGTTTGCTAAGTGCTTATCAAAAGCACTTTTCAAAATCAGAGATCCGTAACATGTTGAAGTAAAGATACTTTGGAGACCCTCTTCAGGGGTGGGGAACCTGGGGTCTTGAAGCCACTTGTGGCTCTCTAGGTCCTCACGTGTGGCCCTTTGACTGAATTCAAACTTCACAGAACAAATCTCTTTAATAAAAGGATTTGTTCAGTAAAACCTGGACTCAGTCGAAAGGCTGCACCCACGGACCTAAAAGGCCACGTGTGACCTGGAGGCCGCGGGTTCCCCACCCCCTACGCCTAGTTCAACTTCCTCATTTTTGGATGAGGAGACTGAGTCCAAGATAGGTGGTGACTCACTAACAGAGGGAGTTAGTGGCAGAGATGGAATTACAACTGTCTCCTGGGTCTTAATGAGGGCAGACTTTTCTCTATATCATCTAGCTCCTGTTCACTGACATAATGAAAACCCTCTTCTCATTTTCTCCTCTTTCTAGGGGGTGCAAATCCTGAAATTGCTAGTGCTTCTCATGTTCTTCCTGACTCTCTGGGCCCTGGGAGGTCCCCTCTATCTTCAGCAAGAAAACCAGAGGAAATCCAAGAACAAGGCCCTATGAAATCCTCAGAATTGACTCCCTTCTCTAACTCAGGTACTTCCAGGAACAGTATGTGGTGACCCAGGACAAAAGCAAGTTTTCTAGGGTGTGGAATCAGCCTGGAAAAGGTCAGCTCTGCATTCAGCCATGCGTTTCATAGTTACTAAGAATATCCTCTGTAAAGCACCGGGCCAGGTCCTCTGCCTTACCCACAAATAGGAATGAGGTTGATGGTAATTATAGTAAGGGCTAATTTTTTCTTTCTTTTCTGTCAAGGTTACTAAATTAGTAAATCAGGGGAACGCTACAAATATAGTTTACCTATATGTTTAGCAAAGAATCAAACATATGATATTCTTGTTGGGAGGCTAGGTGGCACAGTGAATAGAATGCTGGGCCTGGAGTCAGGAAGACTCATCTTGCTGAGTTCAAATCTGGTCTCAGACACTAACTAGCTGTGTGACCCTGGGCAAGTCCCTTAACTCTGTTTTCTTCAGTTGCCTCAACCGTTAAAAATGAGCTGGAGAAGGAAATGGCAAACCACTCTAGTATTTTTGTCAAGAAAATCCCAAATCGGGGCAGCTAGGTGGTGCAGTAGATAGAGCACTGGCCAGGAGGACATGAGTTCAAATCCAGCCTCAGACACTTGACACTTACTAGCTGTGTGACCTTGGGCAAGTCACTTAACCCTATTGCCTACCCAAAAAAGAAAAAAAAATCCCAAATGGAGTCATGAAGAGCCAGACATGACTGAAAAAAAATGATCCAACAACTGAACTAATATTCTTGTGGGGAGTTGTTAATGGTTCTATGGCAGCTCAGTGGAACAGTGGATAGAGCCCTGGCCCTGGAGTCAAGACAGTCCCTAAGTTCAAATCCAGTCTCAGATTTATTAGCTGTGTGACCCTGGGCAAATCATTTAACCTCTATCTGCTTCAGTTTCCTCATCTGCAAAATGGGTGAAACAGTAGTGTTACCTCATAGGGTTGTTGTGAGGACCAAAATAATTTGTAATTTGTAAAGCACTTCGCAAACCTGAAAGCCCTATATAAGTGCTAGCCATGTTGTCTTGGAAGGAATTCTGCAGTGGAGTTCCCTAGTGGGGTCTGTACCTGTGAAATTTTTGCTAAATATCTAGGTAAATTATATCTATAACATTTCCCTGATTTACTAATTTAGTAACCTTGACATAAAAGAAAGAAAAGAGTAGCCATCATTATTATTACCATCAGTCTCATTCCTGTTTATGTGTACTTGACACCCTGGGTAGTGTTAACATTTGTATCAGCGACTTAATTAAACATATAGACAGTCGCCTGGTCATATTTGCAGATGGATGAAGCTAGGAGGGATAGCTTACACACCAGGGCTGGCGTCAGGATCCAAAATTACTTTGAAAGCCTAGAGAACTGGGCCAAATCTAGTAAGATGGAATTTGTGAGGCGTCACACTTAAGGTCTGCAACACACTTCACATGCTTTATCTTGTTTGATTCTCGTGTATATGTTTAAACAAATCACTGGGGGCAGCTAGGTGGTGCAGTACATAGAGCACTGGCCCTGCAGTCAGGAGGACCAGAGTTCAAAACTGACCTCAGACACATAACACTCACTAGCTGTGTGACTCTGGGCAAGTCACTTAACCCCAATTGCCTCACTTAAAAAAAATCATTGATGTAAATGACAAATAGCACAAGGACAAGGACAGATATCTGGGTCACTCCACTGCAGACTTCCTTCCATAGTGGCATAGAACCATTAACCATTGATTACTCCTTGAATTCAGACAGTCAACCATTTCTGAATCTGTCTAATTGTACTATTGTCTAGCCCACATAGCTTCATCTTTTTCACAAGAATAGCATGAAATTCTTTATCAAATGCTTGGCTAAAATGTAAACAATGTTCCTAGCATTCTGTGGCTTGTAAGATATATCTGTAGCATTCCCCTGATTTACCAGCTTAGTAATCCTGGCAGGGAAAGGGTTAGCAAGACCTGCCTTGTAGAAACCATAATTTAAAAAATTTCCATTTCCTTTCTGAGTGGTTCACTTTAATAATAGTTTCTAGAATTTTGCCAGGAATAGACTTCAAGCTCACAAGTCTAGAGTTTGCTGGTTCCATTATCTTTTAGTTTTATTTTGTTTGGAAAACGTGAATAATAGTGACTTCTGATTAGGGGGAGAGGAATCTGGAGATAGGCACAGATGGTATTTGAGCTTGCCCTTGAAGTGTCGACAGAGTTTCAACAGTTAGTGAAAGAAGGCAAAGGCATTCTAGGAAAAGAGAATGACATAAATAAAGACACAGAGTTAGGAAATGTGAGGGCACATTCAAAGGGTGGGGAGTGGTCTACCCCCAGTGAACTGGATTGTTGAGTATGTCAAGGAAAATACTGAGAGATAAGTCAGGGAAGGTAGGCTGGAGCGTTAAATACTATGCTACCAAGTTTGGGCTTTGCCCAGTAGGCCATGGGGAGCCAGTGATGTTTTTTGATCTGTAGAATGATGAGAATTGTACATTGTGGAGATGGTTTTGGAAGCCACATGTAGACTAGATAAGAGAGGGGAGGGATCAGACATAGGGATACCAGTTAGGAGGTTATTAAAATAACTCAATTTAGAGTCAGAGGGCCCCTACCAAGGTGATGACAGGAGAGTCAAAAGGAAGAGACCAATATCAGAAAATTTTCAGAGATAGAATGGGCAATATTTGCCAACTGGTAAGATGCAATGGATGATTGGGAGGAGTTGGAGATGCAAGGTTTTGAACTTGAATAACTGGGAAAGTGATGGTGCTATTAATGATCTCAGGAAAGGCTGGAGGAAGAACGTGTTTTTTGTGAGGCAGATGATGTGATCATCAGCCTTAGATGTTTTGAGGTTTTGGCAAGTCATCCAACTGGAAATGTTCAATGTGTAAGTGGACATGAAGGGCTAAAGTTCAGGCTAGAAGTTGGGGTTGGAGGTATAGATGTGGGGGTCACCCAAAGCCATGGGGAGTGGTTGAGACGGCCAAAACATAGTGTATTGAGAAAAACAAACAAACCTGAAAAGAGAACCTTGAGAATCACTTACATATAGTAATCTGGAGCAGGAAAGGGAGCTTACAAATAAAAGTCAGAGAGGAAGGAAGAGAACCAGAAAAGTGCAGTATCATGGAAGGCAAGGGAGAATTCTATAGTGTCAGAAGTTTCAAAAAAAAAACAAAAGTCAAGGAGGATTAAGATTGAGAAAAGACTATTGGATTTTGTCATTAGGAGTCATTAGGGACCTTTGAGAGAACAAATTCAGTAAAGTAGCTCGGGATGGAGGGAATAGATAAGAGCTAGTTGGACCTAGAATAAGTCTTAAAATCCTATTGGCCACTGAATGGGGCATAGGATAGAATGTTTTCCCCTTGACAAATCCAATTCCATGTAGGCTGATAGGAATAAACATGTGTGATTGATGCAGTCATATTTCATGCATTTTCCATTTCAGGGCCATGTCCAAGTGGATCCACAAACCAAGCCCTACATCTGCCTTTCACTGAAGAGGACCTCTATCGTTCCTTAAAAACAAATCCTTCTACTTCATTAGATACGAAGGTAAAATTCCATCTGTTGCCACTAAAATCTCTAGGTAGCAGTTTTTACAGCTAATGTCATTTGTTGTTTCTCCTCACCTGAAATATTATTCTTGAAAAACCTCACTCGGCCTGGCTTGAAGTGAGAAGTCTGAGTCATAGAATCTTTTCTAAAAGAAGTCAGTTTTGAGTATTTGTAAGTATATCACCAAATTAAGGTGAACCAAATGGAGGCCTCTACAGGACCTGCTTTGATACCCAGATAAAAGCCCATTTTTCAGTTGTTTCAGTTATGTCCAACTCTTCATGACTCCATTTGGGTTTTTCTTGGCCAAGATACTAGAAGGGTTTGCCATTTCTTTCTCCAACTCATTTTCCAGATGAGGAAACTGAGGCAAACAGGATTAAGTGACTTGCCCAGGTTCACACAGCTAGTGAGTATCTGAGGCCAGGAAGATGGGTCTTCCTGACTTAAGGCCTGACACTCTATTCACTGCACCACATAGCTGCCCTTAAGAACGTTATCATAACTGGTTCTTTTTTTTTCACTTTATTCTTTTTTTGTGTTTTTTTTCCCTTTTGATCTATTTCTTCTTTTACAACTGTGACTAATATGGAGATTTGTGTTACATGATAGCACATGTATAACCTATATCATATAGCTGATTCTTCATTTAAGCTCTAAGAATACCATGAGGTGACAGTGTTTAGGGTGCTTCACCCTCCTCCTATGAAGAACAAGGTTTTATGATCTGCTTATCTCTTCACTTTGGGTTCACAGAATTTCTGCATCTACATTCCTCAACAAAAACCACTTGTGAGTCTAATTGGTGAGAACCTTTACTGGACAGAAATGGAGGTGATCAAGGCCACCAATGGATTTAGCCAAGATAACAAAATCAGCGAAGGGAGTTTTGCTGATATCTATAAAGGGCAACGACACAACATGTTGTATGCCTTTAAGAAGCTTCAAAGGGCAAGTATTTGTCTACCTGATTGCTACACAGGGCAGTGCTGAAGCCCGGAGGGGTGGGCAAGAAGGTGTTAAACACTGGAGGTACATGTGGTGAAGACTGCTTTTAAAATATTTTCACATAAATTTGTTTTCAACAGACCAAGTGCCCAAGAGACATATCCATTGAGAGTTTCTTCCACATGGAAGTCCAGATTTGTCTTAGGTAAGTGTCTGGTTGGAAATACCTTCAATTAAAATTGCATATCCACATTAGAGTCATAGAGAAGGAGACAAGTATAGATATCATCTTATCTGACCCCTTTATCTTACAAATGAGGAACTGAGTATTAGAAGGGAAAGTGGTTTGTCCATAGGACTGGAACCCAGTTCTCTTGAATCCAAATCCTATGCTCTGTTTCATGGTATCATGCTGCCAAATCATTCGATCCAAATACTCCAAAAAATATTCGATAAGTTTTACAGTCCTCCATTGGTAAATGTTGTTATAATGTAATTATAATAGATTTAAAAAATTAATCTTAAAAATTAAAGACCGTATAAATTTGAATGGTACTTAAATGTAATTTTAGACTTTTCATCTGAGGATTTTAAAACTATTCACCCAAATTTTTATTTTATATAGTAACTTGTAGAGAGAGAAAGACCAAGGCATAGGAAAGCCCAGTAACTTACTGTGCTTGTAACAGTGATATCACAGTAACTTTTTTGAAAGTAGACAACAGATTAGGAATAAAACTGGGCTGTACTGATGCCATGCTGAGAGTGAATTCACCATTAAGACAGAATTTTAGGGCTGGAAGGAACCTCAGAAACAATAGCAATTGGAGCAGCAGCACAGGGCCCAGAATCAGGAGGACGTGTTCATATTCTGCCTTTGGCATGTCCTGGCCATGTGGCTTGGGGCAGTTCCCTTCATTTCTCAGAGTTTTCTCATATGTCAAATGAGCATAATATTTTTAGTACTTACATCATGCGGTCATTGGGAAGTTCAAATGAAATAACCACATGTAAAATACTTTGCAAACCTTAAAATGCCATATCAACCTCAATGATTATTAAGTGATTTACTCCCCATATAATTGTTATTAATAGTAATAAAATCATAGCATTAATTAGAGCTTCCTGTTTAATAGTAAAAATGATGGCTAGCATTCATATAGTCCTTTAAGGTTTGCAAAGCATTTTACATATATGTTCATTTACATTCATACATTTTACAAATATGTTCACTTATGCTACTAACTCATTAATAAAAGCAGACCTTTGTTTATTACATCATGGTTTACAAAGTGCTTTATATTCATTTGACCCTGTTAAGAAGATAATGTCAGTTTTCAGTTATAGGTGAATCAGCTGGGGGGAGGGGGAGATAGATTATGACTTGCTCATAGTCACTTGGCAGATTAGCAGCAGAGACTCAAAGCCACATCTCTTGATTCTGTTTGGTTCTCTTTCCATTGCAGCAGGTGACTGTGTCAGACTGCTATAGTTCATGTATTTTTCTTACTCTAGAATGCTGTCAAATCTAATGTCGTTTTTATTTTCAGAGGATGGTAGCAGGATAAGATGGTCATATGAGTTTCCAGGGGATCTTTCAGACCTTAGGATTTTCTGCATATTGGCAACAGCTAGAGATTGGGAACCCACTTCATAAAGCTGGTTCAATCCTAGGAAAGGCTCTAAGTAGTGAGGCAGAGCAGATAGAGTGTTGGACTCAGACTCAGGAAGTCCTGAGTTTAAATCTGGCTTTAGATGCTTACTATGTGAGTGACCCTGAGCAGGTCACTTAACTTATTTGTCTCAGTTTCCTCATCTATAAAATGGGGATAATGATAGCACCTACCTTCCAGGTTTGTTGTGATGAGAAAAATGAGATGATATGTATAAAGCTCTTTGTAAACCTTAAAGTGCTACATAAATGTCAGCTATTACTAGATAAGAGTTCAGCAACAATCAAAGGCAGATTTAGATTTGTTTTAAGGAAAACTTCCTGACAAGAGCTATCCCGATGAGGAACGACGGCCTCCCTTGGGAGGCTGTGGGTTCTCATCATTTGAGGTCTTCAAGGCATGCCCAGGTGACTACTTCTTAGGCACAGTGGAGTGGGAATCCTTTTTTTTTTTTCTGTATAGGTTGGATTAGATGGGCCCTGAGGGCCCCTCCACTTCTGAAATTCTATCATTCTGTAATGGAAATTAAAGAACTCATCTCCTCGCATTTTTCATACATAAATTTGTGTTTGTTTCCAGGTGTTCCCATCAAAACATCTTACCCTTGCTTGGCTTTTGTACCGGGGAAGTGTTTCACAGCCTGATACATCCCTACATGCCCAACGGCTCCGTGGAGGACAGACTCCAATGCCAAGTGAGGACCACATTGTAATGCAAAGTCTGAAGTTTCATGTACATTGCCTGATTTTTATTTTGCCTCTTAAGAAAGTGTTTAGAGATTATACACCCAACAACATGCAGATGTTTTCCATTCACTCTTATTACTGTCTATTGATCCCCGGTAGGCTGTGTGTGATCTTTATTGTGGAAGGAATGCATCCTTCAGTGAGAACATCGGGAGATGCTGTCATTCAATGACTCAGTCTCCAGGAGAGCTATCTCGGTGGAGGGGAAAGAGCAGATACTTCTTAAATTGGGATCACTTTATTGTACTCAGTTCTTCTTCGTAATAGGATTCATTGTGGTTGGCTTTTATCTGCATTTACCTAAGGTAGGAATCTGTTTACTGAGCTGGCCCTTGAAGTTAACTGATGCATTGAAAGGCAACGCTGGACCAGGTCTTTCTTTGTCTCAGCTCTGCTTTTAACCAGCTGTTTGACCTCAAGCAAATTATTTCTCCGGGGGAGGGAGGAAATAGAGAAATCCCCCTCTCTGGGCCTCTGCGGCCTCTTCTGTAAATTGAGGGGTTGGGCTAGATGATTTTCCTTTTTTTCTCCAATATATTTTTATTTATTTCATTAAATATTTCTCAGTTACATGTGAAACATTTTTAATGTTCATTAAAATTTTTTTTTGAGATCCAAACTCCCTCCCTCCTTTTCCCTCTCTTTGAGAAGGCAAGCAATTTGATAGAGGTTATACATATGTAGTCATGTAAGAACATTTCCATATTAGCCATGTTGCAAAAGGAAACAGACCAAAAGGAGGAAAACCCAAGAAAAATAAAGAAAGCAAAACAAAAAGAAGTATGCTTTGATCTGTATTCAGACTCCATCAGTTCCTTCTCTGGAAGTGGATAGCATTTTTCTTTATGAGTCCATCGGAATTGCCTTGGATCATGGGATTGCGAGAATAGCTAAGTCTTTCACAGTTGATCATCATTATAATGTTGCTGTTTCTGTGTACAATGATTTCCTGGTTCTGCTCACTTCACTTTGCATCAGTTCATATAAGTCTTGGGCTAGGTAATTTCTAAAGCCCCTTCTAGCTCTGGTGTTCTGTGTTCCAAGATCTCTAGCAGCACTAACATTCTGTGTTCTAATAGTCCAGGTTTCAAGGCCCTTTTCAACTCAGGTAGTCAGTATTTTAAAGTTCCCTTCCAATTCACATTTTCTGTGTTTTAAGAAAGTGAAATTTAATTAGACATTAATGTGGCTACTGTGTGAGAGATACAAAATGTAGGATTCTATATAATTTCATGACTTTATAGCAATTGAAGACCCCAGGATAAAGTTGTAGCTACATGAACATGGATGGCAATGAAAAAAACACAGAGATCATAGGGAAGGGAAAAAGCATTTATAAAGCACCTGCCAAATGCCAGATATTGTGCTAAGTGCTTTTATAAATATTACCTCATTTGATTCTCACAACGACCCTGTAAGGTAGGCGCTCTTATGATACCTATTTTTCAGTTGAGGAAACTGAGACAGCCAAAGGTTAAGTGTTTTGCCCAGGGTCACACAGCTAGGAGGTACCTGAGGGTGGATTTGAATTCAAGTGTTGACCCCAGGCTCAGCAGTCTATCCACTGTACCGTCTAGCTGCCCCTGATGCTCTGAGGGGCACTAAAGAAAGGAGTTAGGATTGCTAGGATTCGGACTTTACTTTCCTCAAATAAGTCATTTTCACTATTATGAATACCCAAATGAACTATAAAGGATATATGAAGAAAGACACTATCTGCACCCAGAGAAAGAACTGATAAATAGAAATATGTACAGAATAATTTTACACACACACACACACACACACACCCCTATTTGCGTCTAATGGTAGCCATCTCTAGGGTGGGGGGGCGGACGGAAGAAATTTATATGACCATTTTGTTGCATATTTGAAAGGAATAGCAAGTTGTGCATAATGGATTTATGGTTTCATGTGCAATCATCTTTTCTATTGTGTTGTGTTATGGAAATGCTTATTGTATGCCATGAATTAAACATAAAATTTACTTTCAAGTTAAAGCTAACAGCCCAGAAGTAACTCATTCTTTTCCTCTTCTTCCTTTAGGACAGTACTGATCCCCTGACCTGGGAACAGCGGATTAGCATTTCCTTAGGTTTTCTCGGAGCCACAGAATACTTACATGGTCTCAAGATTATTCATGGCAATATCAAAAGGTGAGAACAGGACACAAGTGACTGTTGCTGAGTTCGGTTTCCTTAGAGCCCTAACTTAGAATCCTTTCATTCAGGACAAAAGCAGTTTTGGGGAGGGAGGCAACGGACTAGAGGAAAATCACGCTGTGGGTGCACTTGCCTTGTGAGAGCCCATGTTCTATCCTTCAGAGTATCCCACCAGCATCCCAATAAGTGTTGGGGGAAAGGCAGGCCAAGGGAAAGGAGTACCCTGGTTACAAGCCAGCCAAGGGAACAGGGTCCATAGGCTGGTAGAGTTTTTCAAGACATGGCAGCAATTTCTGGAGGACTGGAGGGTTTACAGGAAGAGGAAGGAAGTTTGCCTCTCACATGCCAGTGCCCTGGAATAAAGCCCCAGTTGCCTTGTCCTAGTTATGGCTCTTGATGCCCTTATCCCCTTTTCCTCTTATAGGATAAAAGGAATTAGAGTTGGAAGGGACCCAAGTATTCTTCTAATCTAATCCCTTTCATTTAGCAGATGAGAAAATTGAGGCTTAGGTAGGGGAAAGAAACTTGCCCAGTTCACTCAGGTAATAAATAAATAGCAAAGTCTTGACTAGAACTTATGTTCTTTGATTTCACGTCTACTGATATTTTCATGATATCGTACTGCCTCCCACAGACTGAGCTGTGAGCAAGACCCTTTGTCTCCTTTATCCTCATCTTCTGATTAGATTAGATGATCTCCAAGGTTCTTTCCTGTTCTGACATTCAACAACTTATTTAGCAAAATGGGAGAATATAATACTGATATTATTGACCTTGTAGGAGTATTATAAGGATAGCATTGTGGTTAGACTCTTTGAGGCCACACCCAAGGAATCCAACAAAATTCATTGTAGCGAAAAAACTCAGGCTACTCCAAATTTTGGCCTCATTTGTTTTTGAGTACCTTTTTCTGGCCAGCTCAGAAGGATAACATTTTGCCTCTGCTTGATCTCCTATAGCTCCAACATTCTGTTGGAAAAAAACTTCACCCCGAAACTTGGACACCCAAGGGTTCAATTATCCTCTGATGATAAAAAATCCTCCTATACCATGATGAACACCCAGCTTTTCCAGGCCTTGGCTGCGTATGTCCCAGAAGATTTCATCAGAGTGGGGCAGCTCACAGAAAGAGTTGACATCTTTAGCTGTGGAATAGTAAGTTTTCCATTCTTTGCAGGGATGGTCTCTAAGTGTCTTTCCTTTGCCTGCCTTGTAATATGGCAGAATGGGTAGAGTGCCAGGCTTGGCATCACAAAGAATTGCATTCACATTTTACCTCTGACATTTATTAGCTTTGAGATGGAGAAAATTACTTCACCTCTATGTGCCTGAGGCAACTTAATAAGTCATAGATTCTTCCCTGAGTGGAAAGAATGGGGCATGACAAGGGAATGATCAACAAGACTGATAGCTCTTTCTCAATTCTATGGATACTAATGGGTGGCCATTCTTAGTTGGCGGAACAATTTGTCTGATTAATTCCAATAATGAACAGACTAGCATTCTCAAGAAGTGACCCCTGAGTGGTTCTTCTCTCCAACCAGGAGGTTCACAGGAGCTAGAAAGGACTTGTCCAGGGACCATCTAGTTTATTAACAACAATGGCCAATATTTATGTAAAATGCTTTAAATATGTTATCTCATTTGATACTCACAAAAACCCTGGGAAGTAGGTGCTGTGATTATTCCCATTTTACAGATGAGGAAATTGAGGCAGATAGAGGGTAAATGACTTGCCTAGGTTCACATAGCTAGTCAGTTTCTGAGGTCACATTTGAACTCAGGTCTTCTTGACTTCAGGCCCAGCCTCTATGTACTATGACACCTAGGTCCTTCGCAGTAGATACTACAGGTATTATTATTTCCATTTCACAGGTGAGGAAATTGAAGCTCGTGGAAGTTAAGTGACTTGCCTTAAGTAACACAAGTTAAAAAGTATCAGAGGAGGACCTGGGTCTTTCTGACTTCAAGTCCAGTCACTGTCCACTACTCCAAAATGCTTCCTGAGGGCCTGAACCATACCTTGTATTTCTCTGCATCCCCAACAGCGTCTAGGACAAGAATGGGCCCACACCAGCATTTAATCATTGATCTAGTTGGAAATGGAGTTACTGAGTTAAAAAAAAGTTTTATTTGCATCTTTGGTTTTTATATTGTAGTCATTCCAAGATATACTCCTCCCTTCCAGTTCTGTTTCCTGGAATTGAATCCTCCCTAGTTAAGCAGAAACAAGAGATAATAGTGGCCATATGTGCAACATTTTGCCCTTGTGTTGGACTCAGTAATCTTGAGGAACATTTGGAAGGGCAGCCTCTCAGAAAGAAGACCTTTGTGTACTTGAAAAATCACATTCCATTGTGTAGTGTATTGTAATAAGTCCTTGGGCATAGAGTTAAAAGAACAGAGTCGAGTTCTGGGTTCTTGTCTTGCCTTTGCTGTGAACTACCTGTGTATCCTAATACTTTGTGCTTTAATTAAATTCTGCAAGAATCCAATGAGTGATCAGACTTTGCTTAGGAGGATCCCAAAAAAATCAAAAGCCGTGGTCTTGCTGTCAAGGATCTAAAGGTCTTTTTGGCACAAGCAGGGCAATTTTGTTACAACCTTGCTAAGTTTTATACACAATTTTAAAAAACAAGCTATACATAATAGTTCATGGTTTAGTACACAGTCTTTTTTTGTTGTTGTTGTTCTTCTAACATTGAAATGTTTGTGTCTATTGATGATTAAGTTCATTAAAATAGGACGTTTTAAAAGTAGATCTTGGGGCAGCTAGGTGGCTCAGTGGATAGAGCTGGTCCTGAAGTCAGGAGGACCTGAGTTCAAATGTGGCCTCAGACCAAACACTTGACACTTACTAGCTGTATGACCCTGGGCAAGTCACTTAATCCCAATTGCCCCCCACCCCCCAAAAAAAGTAGATCTTATTGGAGAGGTGAGACAAGTAGATGGAAATATCACAACATGAGACAGAAGATTAATTGTAGGGAAAACAAGTGGTACTGACTATAAGTGGTATCAAATTTCAGAAATGGAGACACAAGTGTGGGCTGGAGTGGCTGCTCAAGACTTTCTGTACAAGTGGGACTGGAGCTGAACCTTGAAGGTTGGGTGGGATTTGGTCAGACGGAATGGAGGGGGCACAGAGTAAAGTCACGCAGATGGCAATGAGCCAAACATGCCTGTGGAGTGGTGAGGGGCATGACTTCATCAGGAGGAAGTTGGTGTTGAAGAAGAGTAGGTGGTAAGATTGGCTAGCTACGCTGGGGACAGATTTCGGATAGCCTAGGAAAATAGTTAAGGAGTGTAGCTTGTAAGCAATGGAGGCCACCAAAGGCAATATGGTACAATGGAAAGGCCACTGGTTTTAGAGTCAGAGGACCTGGGTGCAAATTCTGCCTCTGTCACTTGCTACCTGTATAACCTTAAACCTTAGTCTCCTGGTCTATAAAATACATGGTTGGATGAGATGGTCTCTCAGGTGCCTTCTACCTCTGATTCTATGATCCTGTAAAGATTTCTGGGTAGTAGAGTAACTTAGTGAAAGTAGTGCTTAAAGAAGAGATGAGTCTGGGAGTTATACTCAGTATGGATCAGAGTTGTTCAGTTGTATCCAATTCTTCGTGACCCCATGTACTATAGGGAGAGACTTTCTACTATAGGGAAGACCTTCTGGGGACCATCTTAGTAGTAGCTCAGGTCTGCATAACAGTGGTGCCAATTTTCTCACCTGAAAAATGGGAGCAGTGATAACGGTACCACCTAACACCTACTATATTGGGGACAAATGCAAATTCAGTAATCAATTGGAAACAGCTTTAAACATATATACATTACATATACACTCACACACACACACACAGAGGCTGAAGTACTTTCCAAATACTAGATATTATTATTATGAATCGTAGGTAACTCTCTTGAATAGACTATGTATACAAGCATACTCAAGACCCTAATAAAATGTTCTCACTAGGTGTTAGCAGAGATTCTGACTGGTATCCCAGCGATGGATAAAGAGAGAACTCCAGTTTATCTGGTAAGGTCCTGCTTCATTTAGTTAAGGTTCTGTACTATCAAGGCCAAGTTCATTGGGCCCGTTCATAACCTTTTTACCTTAGCCAGAGACTGGCTCGGGTGTGGGGTAGGAGGGGAGGATGTGTGTTCTCTCTGGGGCTCTCTGACATGTCAATGGAAGGTAGTCTTAGTCACCTGTGTAGCCTTGGCTGTTTTGTAATGACCCTGTCTTCACAGAGTCACCCTTCTGGTAACTTGATTTTTGACTACGGAGTAGGTACCAAGCAGAGCCACAGTTGTGGAGAAGTTAGAGGAGAGGAGAGGGAAGAGACGGGTCATAACTCCCACAATTCTCAATTCCAACAGAGCCCACAAAATATGAGTGTTCATCTATTCAGCTACCACTATGCCCTTCCCCATTTGCAGAAAACCTTCTTTGTTTTCTCCCAAGTGCTAAACCGGGTCTGCCCAAAGGCAGCAGCAGGGCTGTGGCCGGTCTGATCTCGGAGCAATACTTCCCCCACTCTTCCCTTTGTTTCTACTTATGTGTATATATTAGCTCCTCCTCTAGGACAGGAGTGTTCAAGAGAGTTTGTTTTCATGCTATTCACAGTGCCTAGCACTGCTGTCTGGAACACTTGGGGTTTTTTGGGGGGTTTTTTTTGGCTAGGCAATGGAGTTAAGTGACTTGCCCGGGGTCACACAGCTAGTAAGTGTTATGTGTCTGAGGCCACATTTGAACTCAGGTCCTCCTGAATCCAGGGCCTGTGCTCTATCCACTGCGCCACCTAGCTGCCCCAATAAATACTTGTTGATTAACTTATTGATTCCCAAATACACTTGCTCAAGGCCACCCCATACCAAACCATGTGACTGATGCAGTTAGTTATAGTTAAATCTGCCCTCTCTCCTTTCTTTGTTTTGCTGGGTTCCCCTGGTTACTGTGGTAAGTTTGGAAATGCTGGGCAAATGTATCTCCCTTCCTGGAGTAACAGTCAATTCAAAAGCCCTTGCTTTACTGACTCAGCCTTCATACACAGAAGTCAGCACTTCATGGTGTTCATGGGTTACTCCAGTCTGAATGATAGTTCTCTGCTGTCTGTTACAGACTTTATCATTTGAGTAGTTTCATTTTTTCCCTCATTGGGGTAGGTAATTTCCTGTAAAGGGTGTGTTGTGTCATGCAGCCTTTGGATTAGGCAATTTCCTTTTGCACGGGACCAAAACTCTTCCCCTTCTTGGCTGGCCCCAGTATTGCCCTCCATTCTATGTCAGGGCTAGAAGCAGGAAGGGGCTCTTTTTCCACCTAGAAGAGGAAAGAATTGTTATTTTCTCCCATCACTGCAGTCCATAGGCCTACCCCATTTCCCCCAAGCCTACAAAGTGGCCACTTTGGAAGGGTCAGGATGTGGCTAGTGGCCAAACAGAAATTTTTCATTGTCTAGACCAGGGGTTTTCTCACTGGGTTCCACGATGGGATGCCTAGGGTTCTATGAAGTTCATTGAGTTTGGTGGGATATTTGGCAAGTAGAGTTTAGTTTTCAGAAATATTCGAATTTCCCTTCCATCCCTCTACATTTTATATTAGTGAGGGGATATTATTTTAAAATGTTCTCCCTTGCACTTTTATATCCAAATTTTTTCTCTTCCCTTCACCCTGTAGTGGTGCATTTGTTCCCAAGGGCAAATCAAGGACTGGGCAAGGAAGTGACCAATAAAAGGATTGTATAGGTGGAAAATGGATGACATTTGTTTTTCCATGATATCAAGGTTCCATAAATTTCTTTTTGGAAAAAAAAAATCCCACAGCCTGAAAAAGTTTGAAAGTCCCTATTGCAGATGGTTTAGGGGGAACTTGTGGTTAAGCATTATCAGCTCTCATAACGATCTCTTCCTTCCATAGAAGGACCTACTCATCAGTGAAATCCCAAGCACTAAAGCCCTACTGTGCTCCAAGGACAAGTGTGTGGAGAAGCTAGCTGCAAAGGAGATCTGCCAGAAATACCAGGATGCCAAAGCTGGGCACCTGCCAGAGGACTGTGCTGTAGACTTTGCCACAGCTATCTATCTCTGCCTGCAGAAAAAATCCCCCAGCCTTACCCAGGTAAGATTGAGTTTCTTCCCCAGTCACGCTCTTAACCCGCTGGATAGATGAGCTGGTTGAGGCAAGCAGGGTGCTTCATCCATTATATTATTTATTCCTCACAATAGCTCTGTGAGTCAGAAAGGGCAAATTCCACTTTTGCAAATATGGAAACTGAGGCTAGGGAGACTGAACAACTTGTCCAGAGCTGGGACTAAGAGCCTAGGTCTTCTGACTTCCAAAGCCATGGCTCTTTTCACTGTATCACATGCATTCTCCTTTATAAAGAAGAGCTGACTGGAGAATGTATCTCCTTCCCCACAGGTGCATGCTACTATGGCAGAGTTAGACCGACAAATCAGAAATCATCAGGGTCTCCTCAACTCTGGCAGCAACTTGGAATTGAAGAGGGCATCAGTGAACACCCCAGAAGAAACCGATGACGTTGACAATCTTAGCACAGAAGTCTCTTCTTCAGATGACCAAGACAAGAGTGGACTCTGGGCAGGGGCAGGGTCCTCATCGCCCCAACCAGGGTATAGGGAAGGAAAGTGTCTGACCAGTGGGGTAGAGGCTGACTCTTCAATGTGTCCTGGTCCTTCACATCCTCAAGATGGTAAGAACATGGGAACCTTTATCCTCTCCTTCCCCATCTCAGAATCACGCACTTTCCCTGACTCCAAATTCAGGGGGAGGTTTGTAGATTCTCCTGTCACCTTGCAGCACACCCCCAAATTACCTCTGGCAGCTGCTGTTTAGTATTCTGTTAGGGGGTTACAGAATTTCTAAATGATTCCTGAGAGGTCAAGAGTTGGGTCTTTAGGCAGTAAAAAGGGTGAGGTTGAAGAAGCTTGTCTTTAGTCTTTCTTCATTTTCATTTTGATGCTTTAATTTTTTTTTCTCAAATTCCCTTCCCTGAACATGCACCCAGGGCTCTCATGCCACTGTGGGCATTCACTTACTACAGAACCGTTCTCTGGTCCTTTTTTCTTCTCCCTTCCCCATTATGAAAAATAACTGTTCTTTGACCCATTACCATCAGGGCTTTCTAGGTAATTGGTGATTTAGGTAGGGGTGTGGGTGGGACATTAGCAACTAGAGCGATTAGAAACTGTCCAGTTACAGGGAACCATCTAGGCAGAGGCAGTTCATTTCACTTTTGGACAGATTTAACTGTTAAGACATTTTTCCTTACATCCAGATGAAATCTACCTCTCTCTTCAACTTTTACCCAAGCCTCCTAATTCCGCCCTCTGGGAACATGAAGAATAAGATCTTGAGCCATTGAAAATTTTTGAGTGGGGAGGGAGTGGAAGAGGGAGGAATGACTTAATTAGTGAATCTTAAAAATGTGATCCCCCCCTTTTTTTTGCTCCTACTTATATTAATTTTTCCTTGATGTTAGCAACAGAAGATTCTTGGGAAGTTGAAGTCAATGATGCCAAGAAGAAATTGATGGAAAATATTTTGCTCTATGAAGAAGAAAAGTTAAACAGTGAGGAGCTATTTGGATCTTTTAAGCCTTAAATTAGGTGGAGGAAATACCTAATTAACATGGGAAAAATGAAGTCAAAACAAGAGACAAGATAGAGACTTATCAGTTCTTTGTGGACAAAGACTTTCAGATCATAAGAGTGGATGAGATAAAGCCTCTACTTTTATAGACATAAAAATCTACCTGGTCTATTAGCCTTCCACAATCTGAAGTCTGAGCTTTGAGCTTCAGACTTGAGATAAAGGAAATATAATGCTTGAAGGAGCCCTAGAAGGGAGAAGGAAACTATGAAATACATTATCAAGCCTTTGGAATAGTTCTCTGTATCAAAGAACAGTGTCTAGTTCACTGAGTTTGACTATCACTAAGCAATATGCCTCTTGGTGAAGTCCAGAGTTTATCTTGGAAGCCTCAAAAATAGCCCTGAACTTGATCTAAAGAGACTTCCTAGAGCACCTGAGCAGAATAACTGACTGAGCATCTGCCTGATTTTGGAACATGAAGGACTGCTGAACTTTGCATTCAAGCTAGGCAAAACCAATGATACTGTCTTTTAAGTTTGTGTTAGAATTCATTCCCTATTCCTGGCCCTGGTCAGTAAGGCACCTGATCCCAGTCACAAGTGAGATGTGAATAGTTTAGGACTCCACCTATTACATGGGAGGTGTGAACACTTTAGTTCCCCATATTACTGAGAGATGTGAACACTTCAGGGCTCCACCAATTATATGGGAGGTGTCAACACTTTAACTCCCCATATTACTGAGAGATGTGAACACTTCAGGGCTCCACCAATTATATGGGAGGTGTCAACACTTTAACTCCCCTCATATCACATGGGAGGTGTGAACAGTTTAGAGACCAGTCTCTTTTGCTGAAAATGAATCAGATATTTATTTCTTATTTGCCATTAGCTTTACCTGTGCAACATATTATCCCTCTACCTCTGCCCTCAAGGGACATCACTGATGCAAAGGAAGGAAAATGTATTTTCCTTTCTTTTTCTAAGCTACACATTCTAATAAAGAATTTTTATTTTGAGAATAATGTATGTTGTTCAGATTTAGAGTCAGAGGCCCTGGGTTTGAAAGCTAGCTCTTATTACCTATGGACCTTAAAGAAGTCACTGACTCCATCCTGAGTCTCAGTTTCTTCATCTGAAAAATGGAGTGGGAGTTGCTACTTTCTAAGGTCTTGTCCAGATCTGGCATCCTAGGATTCTAATTTATTGCTTTTAGCAACATTTTGATACATAATACTCTGAGAGGCAATGGGGCGTGGTGAAGAAGGGGCTAACCTTGAAGTCAGGAAGGTCTTGTCTCATCCAAGTCAGGCCCCCAATACAGATGAGCTGTTGATCACACGGAAGCCATTTAACTTCTCAGCACCCTAAATATTTCTCTAAGACAGTGGTCTCCAAGTTGTTTTGATTACATACCCCTGTCAGCAAAAATTTTTGAGCTCTTCAATATATTTGTATTTATTTATAAATTGCATACATGTGTAACTTATATTATGTGGAGTATAAAATATATACTAACATGAAGCAGAAAGAGAGGGTTGTACATGAAATGGTGAATCTCTATTATATAGAGCTTGCTTTTCCTTCTAAGGCTATAATAAATCCAACATGAAGCTTTCAAAGATGTCCTGCTTGTCTGCATTTCCTCTAGCCTTACTTATGTTCTTTTCTATGCATTCTTCGACAAAACAAAAACAAAAAAATAAACCTTCAGTGACTCTCTTTTTTTTTGGTGGGGGGCAAATATTTTGCTGGTTTCCTCATTTCCTACCTCCTCTCCCCAAAACTGAAAAACAAAACATAAAATTCTTGTAATAATGTTCAGCTAGAAAATTTCCATCTATTTTTTGTTATTTGTTTTGTTTTTATAAACTATCTGGAAAGTGCTGAACTTATATATTTTTAATAGGTTGCAGAATTCTCTTTCTAAGCATGTGTATAGGAGAATTTTTCAAGGTGATATAGTCATTTTTTTGGCAACACAGTCACCTAAAAATGGAAACCTTTTCTTTTTTCTTTTTTTGGCTAGGCAATGGGGTTAAGTGACTTGCCCAGGGTCACACAGCTAGTAAGTGTTATGTGTCTGAGGCTGGATTTGAACTCAGGTCCTCCTGAATCCAGGGCTGGTGCTCTGTCCACCACGCCACCCAGCTGCCCCCAAAATGGAAACCTTTTCAAACTTTTGTTTTCAAAATGCTCTCTCCAGGGAATGAGTGAATATTATTCTCATCAGATTTGACTTAAGGAGGGAATACCCTACACACTCAAATGGGTATGGAAGTCTATCTTACCCTACAGGAAAATAGGGGGGAAGGGGATAAGAGAGCAGGAGGATGATAAAGGGGAGGGCAGGTTGGGGGAGTTGGTTATCAGAAGCAAACACTTCTAAGGAGGGGCAGGATCAAAAGAGAGAATAGAATAAATGGGGGAGTGGGATAGGATGAAGGGAAATATACTTAGTTTTTCACAACATGACTACTGTGGAAGTGTTTTGCATGACTACACATGTATAACCTGTATCCAGTTGTTTACCTTCTCAATGAGGGTGGGTAGGGAGGGAGGAAGGGGGAAAATTTGGAAACTAAAGTTTTAAAAACAAATGTTAAAAATTGTTTTCACATACGACTGGGAAATAAGATATACGGGCAGTGGGGTATAGAAATCTATCCTGCCCTAGAGGAAAATAGAAGGGGAAGGGGATAAGAAAAGTGGGGGGAGATAGAAGGGAGGGCAGATTAGGCAAAGGGGTATTCAGAATGCATGCCATCTTGGGGCTGGGGGAGGGAAGAGATGGAGAGAAAATTTGGAACTCAAAATCTTGTGGAAATGAATGTTGAAAACTAAAAATAAATAAATTAATAAGATCTGAAAAAAAAAGGAAAGAAAAATTGGCCTAACCCCTAGGGGTGGACTATTAGGATACTGCTCCCACCACAAATCCCTAAGCAAGTAATTTAAAAATATTTTTAAATTCAAAATGCTCTCTCTAGAATTAGAGTTTCTTTGAAAAAGTAATTACTTTTTTACCCCATGATGAAATATTACCTTTAACTTGAAGGTAGGTTGTTGAATTTTTTGAAAATATCTATAAGTGACACACTACTGACAACCAGTTGTCATCACAGAAATAGGTGAACAAATATGGGACTTTTGTGTTTTTTGAAAAAGAAAAATACCTAATTCATCTTTAAGTTTGTTGATTATTTGCTATAAGAAAATCATTGAACCTCTTTGTGGAACAAAAGATTTTCATGGTCAGGTGTTGTCTTGTCAGATGAGAAAAAGCAAGAAAATCTGATTCTATTTTGTAATTGATTCTATTTGGTATCACCCCCAATATGTTATAAAATTGCCTAAGCCACATTTCTTTGTCTCTGAATTAAGTTCGGAAGTTTAGCTTTCCTTTCTGAGTTAAGTTGTCCCATACATCACCTTAATTCAAAGAAATATATTGCCTGGCTCCCCATGTACAATTAACAGAGATATGTTATCTTCCTAACCAGCCTTTTAAGATGCATGTGGGTACCAGGAAGTCTGTTATCTCTGCAATGTTGTCTATTCTTCAAGAAAGTCTGGACTGTTATCCATGCAAGTGGACACCACCAATGAGCTTTCCATAGCAATTAGATGTAAGGAGAGGATGTTGCTAGCCCTGCATTCTAGACTTCCATCCAATCACCTTGTTTTCCATCTTCAGACTTTGTAACCAATCATATTGTTTGATGCTTCCCATTCTTTGTTCTCTTGTACTTCCCCAAACTATATGAAGGCTGGTAAGCCTTACCTCATGGTCTTTTGACTGACTGAGTCGTCAAGAGACCCCTTTTATTGGTAATTGCTAGACTTACCAGTAAATTGAATGTGCTTGGAACTTTGTGCCAAAGTTTACCTTAATTTCAATTGCAACACTTGGCGACCATGAAGGGACATGGTGGGGGGGGGGTGGTCCCTGAAATAACCCTCTGGGGAAAAATCTTAAGAGCTCACTGGTGTAATTTGCCATCTGAGGCTGTTTTCCATGAAGGACTACAACCAGAGATCTGATCCTCCTGACCCCACTCTCTTCTAAGCCAGGTTAAGTCCCCATACAGTTGGGGAAGCCACAGCTATGCTTATTTGTCTTCCTATCTGTGTTTAAGTGTGATACACTGGCAATAAGTGGAATAGAAAACCAGAGAAATCCCCCTAAGGGATTTTCACCTCTTTGGGCAATACTGAATGCTTGGAGAATTTTTATTTTTCAAAGGGAGCTCCTGGTTCTTGCAAGAGGGTCAGGAGGCCTACTGAACTCTTGAAGGAATATTTCTTCCTTCATAGGAGGGCTTCTGGTTCAAGCCAGGAGAAGGAAGTACCATTTTGGTTGGGGAGGCCTGACAACAGGGAATCTTCCCAGTTGTTAATTGAGGGTGACTAAAATCAGAGCAAAGATATGTGTGTGTATCTCCCAGAATTTGACCTAAATAAAGGACTTTCCTTTGTGAACTCCAATTTTATTTAGTATCTTTGTGTCATCTTGTCATATTATCTATGTTTGTTAGTCAAAGTAACTTTTTCTAGGGGCTTGGTTATTGGAATTTTTTTTTCCTTCAGAAAGAACAAATCAATCTCTCTCTTTGTCTGTCTCTCTCTCTCTCTCTGTCTGTCTGTCTCTCTCTCTGTCTCTTTCTCTCTCCCCTCTCCTGACTCCAGCTAAATCAGTGAGGCAGACAAGAGACAAGTGGGATGGGGATCCTTCCCCCAATTTACAGAGATTTATGACATTGCAAACTAATTAGAAACTGAGTTTATGACTAAAATGTAGGTTCTCTATTGTGAATTTCTAAAATGTGGCTTTAATGTTTTTATACATACTGAAATGTTTTTAGTGAGTTTTAACTCTCTATAATAGAACTTTTTTAAAAGAGAATTAAAAATTTATGAAAATTACAAGGAAAATAACACTTACACTTATTACCCTTTGCCTGGAAAATGACAGATTTATTGTTTTGCAGCTAAGAGAAGAAGGTAATTTCACTTATTAGAAAGAAGCTAGTTTGAAAATAGTGTCAACAAAGTTTCAAAGTGAAGAAAAAATAGGTTGCAGCTTACATTTTAAATAGATGTGGCACTTGGGAACTATCTGCTTATTATTAACTCTTTCCTGTTCCCTCTAAAAAGAGAAAAGTTTGTGTAAGTCAGGGAACAACCAAAAGTAAATGTTTTATTTGAACATCTAATTAGATACTTGGGAATTTTACAAATTAAAGTTAAGCACTAATCAATTTAGAAAGAAATTTTTGAATTGGTGTGTGTTTGGCAATTAGAAATTTTGCTACGAATTTTATTAGACTCTCTGATTAGGGTATAGATATTAATTAGAGTAGATTTTGAACAACTTGTCAAGAAGAAAATGAGATCCCTAATCATTTTTATAAAAGATTATGTAAAAGTTCTAGATGGGATTTGGGGCCAGATCCACTCAAACTATGTGATGCTGAAATTATTGACTCTGCTTTTGTTAATCAATTCCTGCCAGGAATTAAGTGGCATATCTATGTTTTCTGCTCTAGGTGACATGAGAAGGGTATAGATCAACTTAGGAGCATCACCATAGATGTGTATGATAGCTACTCAATATCACATGACCACAGATTAAAGGAAGTGAAGTATTTCAAATCAAGTTTACAATTTGAATTTTAAGATTGTCTTTTTGCTCACAGAAACAGAAAAGTTTGATTAAATCAAGGAGCAACTTGAAAATAAGTAGAATTTAGGGGCAGCTAGGTGGTGCAATGCATAGAGCACCAGCCCTGAAGTCAGGAGGACCTGAATTCAAATGTGACCTCAGACCAAAAACTTGACACTTACTAGCTATATGACCCTGGGCAAGTCATTTAACCCCAACTGGCTAAAAATAAAAAAAAGAAAGCAAGTAAAATTTAATTGAAAGGGAGATTTCAAGAGGTGACAAGGAACTAGAAATGCTTTTTGGGTACTCAGTGGGTTAACTTCCAAAACCTTATATAACAGAAATGTTTGGCTAAATTAGAAGTCACCAAAAGATATTGGAATAAAACATGTGTTTGTAAGTTTTTAAGAACCCCAAAGGCAACAGTATTGCAATTAACTGGGGTTGTGTAGAAATTTTTTTTTGTGCCAAATTATAAAGGAGAAATTCAGTGGCATGAAGATGAGTTTTATAGATAATATGGGATATGAAGGAGAGGAAGCAGATCAAAATATGAAAGGAGAATAACAAAGTCCCAGTTTTGCAGGGCTTTAATCAAAGTCCATTGGAGGTAGGTATAGAAGAAGAAAGAGAAGGCGTTTGATTAAATGAAAGTAAAAGGGGTTAGGACTTTTGTGAAGAGAGGTTTGAGAGAGGTTTTTGATCTCTTGGGATAAGAAGGATATGAGAAATGTTATTTCATTATTCTTAGTGATATGGAAACTATGGTAATATATTAGCAACATGGAATTATTTGAAGATAGGATACTATAATTCTGTCCTTAAAGAGCCATAAGAAGAGTATATTTTAGTTGTTATGTGAAGAATATAAAATCGTTGTGGACCCTAAAAGAGGAGGATGAGAATACCAGATTGCCACTTTCAAATCTTTGGCAGCTGTTTGTTGTCCTTTCCCCTTCCTTCTTGAACAAGACTAATGACATCAGCAGGGTAATGTCTTGACTTGCAAGTGAATTGGATCTAAGTGAGGCAGAGCTGTGCAGTCATCAGCCACTCTCTCCTCCAGAGTCATCAGAGTCCAGTGGCTAGACATAAGTCAAGATGACTAGTGATGGCCTGAGATGCAGTGGGATACCTTGGCCTTTTTACGCTATAAAAAATAGTCAATAATGAAAACCTAACAATGTAGCCTCTTTTTTTTTGCCCCAAATTATTTACTTTAATACTATGATTCAAATTTTGCTCATGTGGATATTCCTTAGTAGGTAAGCCACAAATGAGATGTCTTGAAGCCAGCGCTGGTGATAAGCGTTCCTAAATATGGTGAGATTGGTTTTCAGGGATATCTATCATTGGACCTACATATCCCCTTGAATAACACGGTAGTCAAATTTTTTAAAAAAGCAATAGTATTAGAAGAGAAAGTAACTATAATATTAACTGAGGACTCCAACATTCCATGACATAAAAATATAATAAATGTAGCAAAAAGATGCGCAGAAATGAATGGCTTATTTAACAAGCTAGAATGAACATATTTGAAGAAAAGTAAATGGAAGAAGGAAAGACTTTTTCCCCCAAAAAGCAGATGGATCAATTCCTCCAGATTCAATGTGATTCTACAAATGTTCAGTACTTTATAAGAATACTTATAAAACATACTCATGAAGTGCTTTCAGATTATAAAGTGCTTTCCTCACAATATCGTCGTGCATTGTAAAAAGTGATGGATTTGGTATCAGAAGACTTGGGTTGAAATCTTAGCACTGTCACTGCCTCTGTGATGTGCGCAAATCATTTGGCTTTTCTGGAGTTTGGTTTCCTGCCAAATGAGGAGGTTGGATCAGATGACCTCAATTCCCTTGTGGCTCTAAACCTTTGATCCTACAATCCTATAAATCCTGGGAGATTGGTATGCAAGTATCACCATCTCTATTTTATTGATAATGAGAGGCATTCTTCTTTTACATCCATTGGATACTTACACTTTCCACTTAGTGCCCTGGGGATGATTTATTTAAAGCTTAGAATTTGGCTACTGTCTTGAGTTTCCCTAAATGAAGGAGTAGAATGGCATGGATGTTCAATATGAATCAGGTATGGGGCAGGTATTTATTTTTTTACACACAAAAGAAACTAAACACAAAACACTCATAAACATGCATTGGCAGAAAGAACAGATTTCAGTAACTTAATTTATAACTATTAGACTTTCTTGTGTGAGACTTCTGTGAATCACATTGGCTGACCCATTATACAGATAAATCTTGCATATTATCTGAATTTACGTGTCTGCTGCTGGTGCAATGAAGGTCAACAAATACTAGGGCCCCTCAGTATTCACTGGGTAAAGTCCCCCCCCCTTTTTTTTTTTTTAACATTTTTTGGCTTTTTGGTGAGGCAATCGGGGGTTAAGTGACTTGCCCAGGGTCACACAGCTAATAAGTGTCAAGTATCTGAGGCCAGATTTGAACTCAGGTCCTCCTGACTCCAAGGCCAGAGCTCTATCCACTGCACCACCTAGCTGCCCCTGAAGTTCCCTTTTTGATAAGAAAAATCTAAATACTGTACCCCGTCTTGAAGTGATTGCAAGGCACAGACTGTATGTAAAACCAGGCAGAAGGAATTTCCTTTTCAACTGATATTTATATAGCTGAGAGATCTGCCTCTCTGAAGTCTGGGAGGGAATGAATGACTTGATGGTGCTACAATTAATAGAGAAATCCAGAGAAGGGAAGAGAAGGAGCTTAACACACAACACACAAGCAGTTGCAATGAGGGCTTCATGAATGTTACTTCTCACAAATGGAGGGAAACAAGGTTTTTTCACTGGCCAAAATACATCATCCAAGGTAGGGGATCCCACATTTTACTGGAAGCCTTCTCTAAACCCTCTTAATTCTAGTCTCTTCGCTCTGTTATTTCCTATTTATCCTGTTTATAGCTTGCTTTGCACATAGTTGTCTGTATGTTGTATCCCCCATTAGATTGTAAGCTCTTTGACAGCAGGGACTATCTATCTTTTGCCTCTTTTTGTATCTCCAGTGCTTACTGAAGTACTTGGCACTTGGTAAGAACTTAATAAATCTTGATGATTCGCTGACTTATATTTCCTTACACCAGCACCACACACATAAATTCAGACAAAAACAACAACAACAAAAAACTAGTCTATTTGCTGAATCTAAAACAGTGGAAAGAGAACTAGCTTTAGGGCTGGAATATCTGGGTTCAAATCTCACCTCTGATGCATACTACCTACCTCAGTTTCCTCTTCCTAAAATGAGAGAGATTGAATTAAATGACCTCTGAGGTCTCTTCCATCATTCAGTTGAAACTGCTCTCCAAAGTTACCAATGATTTCTTAATTGCTGATTCTATGGATCTTTTCTCAGTCCTCCTTGACCCCTCTGCAGCATTTGCTCCTGTTGACCACTCTTTTCTACTGGGTACACTCTCCAGTACAGGTTTTCACGGCACTAGTTTCCGTTGTTGTTTCTCCTACCAGTCTTCTTTGCTGTTGTTTTTTTCATCTAAGTCACGCCTACTAATTGTAAGCGTACCTTAAGGCCCGTCCTGAGCCTTCTTCTCTTTTCTCTCCGTATTATCTCACTTGGTGATCTCATCAGCTCCCAAGGCTTCAATGATCATTTCTTTGCAGCTCACTCACACAGATCTATTATTTTAGTTTCTCTCCTGAGTGCCAGTAATGGAATATAATTGCATTACATTTCTATTTCACAATTTGTTTAGCCAAATTTGTTAGCCACTCTCCCCTGAGGTTTTGGCTACCGTGAAAAGAACTGCTACACATATTTTGTATGTGTAGATTCTTTTCCTCTTTCGTTGTGGGGGAGGCAGTCATGGGCCTAATTGGTTTCCCCTATTTCAAGGTCTCTCTCACCCTCCAGTTCATTCCTCAGAGTTTGTAAAATGATTTTCCTAAAGTATAGGTTTGATCAAGTCGCCCCCTGCTCAATGAATCCCAGAGGTTTCCTTTTACCTCTCTGATCAAATATAAGCCCCTCTCTTAGGCATGTGAAGTTCTTCATCACCTAGTTTCTTTCTACCTTTCCAGTATTCTTATACTTTATTCCTTTCCAAGCACTGTACAGTCTACTGTACAGACCTATTTGCTATTCCTTACACACAATGAATGATTCATTTCTGATCTCTGTACCTTTGGGCACCTCTGTGCTAACACCCGAAATACTCTCCTTGGTCACTCTGTCTCTTAGCATTACTGTTTTCCATTAAGACTCAGCTCAAATACAACCTTCTATAGAAGGTTTTCCCATCTCCCTCCATCCCTCCAGCTGCTCGTGTTTTCCTGTCTAAGGTTATACTCTCTATGTATCCTGTATTTGTGTTCACATTGTCTCCCCTATAGAATGCAAACTCCTTGAAGGCAGGGACTGTTTTAGCATTTTCTCTGTATCCCCTGCACTCTGCACAGTGCCTGACACACAGTAAATCCTATGTGTTTATTGCTAGATTGTGGGTTTACCAACCATTCTATGAACTATAATTCTCACACAGAGAACCTTGGTGAAACCACATATAAACCCATTTTCACTGGTTTCATAAGAAGCAGATGACTAACGAGGGAAGGGAAAGGAAATAGAAGATCTTATAAAATCTGAAGTAAAAGTTCTTCAATCCTGGGCTGAGGCCTGTCTTTAGAAGGCCCCTGTCAAAATGTACATTAAATTTAACAAGCAATGATTAAGTGCACCTTGTTAGATGCTAGGAGGTAAGATGAGCATTAGTAGTTAATAAGTGAAGTAATTTGGCACATAACTAGAGAAACCAGGTAAACCCTTCTCTTCCTACCGCCTCCAAGCAAGGTGTGACTCTTAAAGACAAGGTGTAAATTACCTTTGGAGTGGTCATCATCCTTTGTTGTGATACTGACTGAAATAGGAGTAAATAAAAATGAGAACACACCCCTGGAATGAGAGTTCACATACCTGAGCTGTCTGGAAAAGTTCAGACACTTTGAGACCCAGACACAGGCGAGAAGCACCAAAAGGTAAGCAGAATTATCCCAGCAGGGACCCATTTGCTCACCGAAGCAATCTGCATCTATTTCTTCTCTAGAATTGTGAATCACTTGGAATAGTATAGGTCCTAAGGGAAGGTGGGACACAAAGGAAGTGGTCTGCTTGATTTGGAGAGGGGGTCGGGAATGAGGATACATTGAAGGAGCCAGAGAATTTGAACCGGGACAGAACAGAAGATCCCCCAAATTTCAAGGGGGTAGCAGAAGTTGAGGGAAGAGTGAAAGGAGGGGCGTTCCCTTGGGTAAGAGGTAGAGGAAGTAGATTGCAGGGAGTGGGAAGAAGAGCAGAGGATTAGGTGAAGGGCATTATGGTGCAGTGAGGCCTGAATTTGGGACTCAAGACCAAATTCTGCAGCTCCCTAGTCCTGTGACCCCAGGTCGTCCTTTCACTTATTTGGGTCTTGTTTCCCTCTGTATATTTAGGGGGTTTCTTTCTAGAATATAAGCTCTGTGAGGACAGAGACTTTTATTTCATCTTTGGAGCACTGGTGGGTACTTCATAAATGCTTGTGGAAGCGGGGCAGGTGACACTGCTGGCCAGCTGGGAGGGGTGTCTTTCCAGAAGGTAGCAAGGAGGGCTGGGGTGGGGGTGGGGCAGGTGATGCTGCAGCGCAACGTGGGGAGGGAGGCAGCAGACAGGTCTGGAGACAGGCTGGCGAAAGACTCCACGCTCGAGACGCCCTTCCCGTGAAGGAATGCCCTGGACAGATCCGTCAGCCCACGGCTCCTTCAGCTGCCATCCCGGGTCTTCCTCCCTCTGTACTCCATTCTCCCCGAGTCATCCAATCATCGGGCGAGACTCCCCCGACTCCTCGTGGGTCCCGCCCCTCCGCGTTGAATCAGGGGCAGGCCTGAGGGCCGAGTAGGTTTGTTCTCTGGGGCCGGCGCTGCAGACCCTGAAAAAGCAGGGGGAACGCGGGGGGAAGGAAGGTACGGGAGGGAGGGGGGGCGAGGGAGGTGGGCGAGGAAAGGGGGAGGGAGGAGGAGGATGCAGGAGGAGAGGGAGGAAGGCGCAGAGGAGCAGGAGGACGGCCACGGGTAGCTTGCGCTCCGAGCACGGCCTTGGGGGGCGTGGATGCAGAGGCTCGACCTGGCCATGCGCGGCCTCGGCCACGCTGGGCGGCGAGGGGCGCGCGGGCTCGGGCGCGCGGGGCCCTGACGGGAGCGTGGGAGGCGGGGTCCCCGAGTGAGCCTGGGCGGCTCCCTCCCGCGGGGCAGCCCTTGCTGGGAAGTCCCCGGTCCCTCTCCGGGCCGCAGGGCTCGCGGCTGCTGAGTCAGGCTCGGCCGCGCTCCCGGCCAGCTCCCGCAGGCCGGGCCCCGGCCGCGCTTGCTCGGGTTCCTGGGGCCTGGGCCGGGCATAACCTGTGGGTCCCGCGTTAAACTTGCAGGTGCCCATGGCGTCCGACCGGCTGCTCAAGGTCAAGTACCAATGGGGCAGCGGCTGCGATGGCTTCCCCAACAAGCGTAGCTGCACGGAGCCCGAGGCCGAGCCCGAGCCCGCGGCTGCAGCCGCCGCTTCCTCCTCCTCCTCTTGCTCCTCCTCTTCCAGGGCTTCCCCGGCCTCTGTGGATGCCAAACCTCCCCCTCCTCCCGGCTCCAGCCGGCCAGGCAAGGGCAAGCCTACCTATGGGAGAGGGCCCCGCAGGCCTCCGGACGCGGAGGCCCATGGCAAGGAAGAGGTGACCCCCAAATACCACCTGGCTGGAAGTGTTCCGGCCCTCCTCGCCAACCCCACTGTTCTGATTCCTCAGGTGCGGGTGGGGCTAGCAGCCGCACCCTGCTAATCAAGAGGACAGGAGGCCTTATCTCTCCCATAGAAAGCCCTTCCCTATCTGGCAGCCCCTCCGCCAAAGAAATGTGCACCTTACGGGATGAAGCCTCCCACCGGAAGGTAGGTGACCAAAGAGAGGGGGGTCCCCGACACGTTCAATGAGCAAGAAGAAGGTTGAAAAGGGCCACACCTGGAGGCCCTTGGAGCCTCTCAGAGACTGGGTTCTAATTTCCTAGGGCCTTTAGAAGGAAGAAATGAAGAAAGAAAAAGTATTCATTTTATAGACCTTATCTGACACAGGTTAAGTGACTTGCCCAGGGTCACAGAGCTAGAAAGTACCTGATGCTGGGTTTGAACTCGGGTATTGCTGGCTCCAGGCCCAGCTGCTCTGTCCACTGGACCACTTAAGTTGAGCTTTCCCTTGAGAAAGGCCGGTACAGACTGGATACAGGGCTTGTTTGGGATCAGCTGGGCTGGAGAGGTGGGGAGGGGGGAGCATCAGCTCTTTATTTGTAAGTTATTGTTTGTTAGCATTTTGCTTTCTTAACTTTCTTGTGTTGTGAGGCATCTAGTTGCAGTAGATGGAGTGCTAAACCTAGAATCAGGAAACTATGAGTTCCAGTCTGGCCTCAGACAGTAGATGTGACCCTGGGCAAGTCTTTTAACTGCTGTCTGCCTCAGTTTTCTCATCTGTAAAATAGGAATAATAGTAATAGCACCAACCTCCCAGGGTTCTTGTGAGGATAAAATGAGGTAGTATTTGTAAAGTGTTTTACAAACCTTAAAATGCTTTATAAGTACTAGCTATTATTATATAAAATCTACACTGGACTGTTTACTCTGGGACCTCATAGTGTAGAGGTGTAACCTTCTGATCTGGATGGGACTGAACATGAGTAACACTACCACCTTGATTTTACTGCCTACCTCACTAGGTTGTTATCAAGTTTAAGCTTAATAGTTTTGGCCAGAGGCCCTCAGGCCTCATGCAGCAGCCCTCTACTCTCTGAAGTGTGGCCTGAACTAGAATAAAATATAATTAGGAAATATTTAACAAAATAAAAATACAATGAAACATAAATAATGTTATATTAAAAACTAAGTCATAATGCTGTCAGCATGGATCCTAGTTAAGTTTGACATCACTGATTTAGACTATTAGGGCCTTCCCTCTCTCTGATACTGGAAAGAGTAGAGGGTGGATTTAATAGGGATTGTTTCTCTTTTTTGTTAATGCAGATAATACAAATCTTTGGCATGGGTCCTCGGGGGTGCTTAATCCCTGTTCATTCCTTCCACCTCCATCTCCATTTGGTGTGGCCTGAACTACTCATTTTAAAATGATTGGGAACTGAAGAACTTGGTTAACCACATCCCATGTGCTGATCCCTTTCCTATCACAGCACCCTAACTGTGTGGCCACACTCCAGGATAGCCTTTGCCATAAAAAGTGGGAACAAGCAGGGAATCCAGAGAATACACCAACTGACCTTCCATTAATGAAAGGCCAGGTTGGAAAATTCTTTGGCTGGCTGACGAGGAGTTACTTCTGTGAGCCAACGCTGTCCCTCTGTCATCACTCCCACCGTCTGATCAGTCTTAGGTGATCAAAGTGATACAGAGAAAGTGGTTTCCTGCACTCTCAGGTACCAGCAAGAGACACTTGGAGCCGTAATGGTCCTTCAGAGACTCTTTTTGTGAAGTATCTCCAGGCACCCTCTTCTTCCTTTGCCCCGTTCAGCATCTTCTTGGTGCTCTCTTACCCTTTTAGATTGTTGTTCGTCCTTCATTCTCAGAGAGATCCAATGACGTCATGAGAGTGCTATCTTGACTCTTTTAGAGAGTGAGCTCCTTGATGTCAGGGACTGTCTTTTGCCTTTCTTTGTATATCTTAGCATATAGTAGGGGCAGCTAGGTGGCTTACTGGATAGACTACTGGGCCTGGAGTCAGGAAGACCTGAATTCAAATTTAGCCTCAGACATGCACTAGCTATGTGACCTGGGTAAGTCACTTAACCCTGTTTGACTCAATTTCCTCATCTGTCCAATGAGCTGGAGAAGGAAATAGCAAATCTCTCCAGTATCCTTGTCAGGAAAACCCCCAGTTGGGGTCATGAAGAGTTGGGCATGACTGAACAACAACAAAAGGTCCTTAATAAGTGTTTATTGACTGATGACCAGTTGTCGTAGATATTGCAGAATTAAGTCAGGTATGTGTTGAATTAGGTGTTTTCTTTTTTTTTCTTTTTTGGCAGTTGGGGTTAAGTGACTTGCCCAGGGTTACACAGTTGGTAAGTGTCAAATGTTTGGTGTGAGGCTGGATATGAACTCAGGTCCTCCTGACTCCAGGCCCAACGCTCTATCTACTGCCCACCTGAGTTTTATTGTCCTTGATTTCTCAGTTGACCCTTGGATACTTGCATTTATCTTCAGGACTAAATAATTAATTTTATATGATGCTTGTAAAGAAAGCATTTTATGAATCTTTTTAAAAAATAAGTTTTATTGATATCTTTTTTTAGCATCATCATAATTTCCTCCAATATCCATTATCCTCCCAGACAGTCATTTCATACAAGTAATATTTTTTAAAGACAAAAAAAGAGGAAAAAATCAGCATAACTGATAACAGCATACCTCTGAAAAAATATACAATTTCTACATTCACACATTGTTCTCTTGCCTTTGCAGACAGATAGGTGGACGTTTTCTCATTTCTCTTCTTTGCAGCCATGCTTATTCTTTGAATTTTGCAGCATTCACTTTGAATTGTTTTGTAGCTGTTCTTTCCATTTACATTGTTGTAGTCATTGTGTATGTTGTTTTCTTCACTGCCCTCCTTCACTCTGTATCAGTTCATTTAGATTCTTCTCATTCTTCTCTGTATTCAGTATGTTTGTCATTCCTTACAGTACAGTAATGATCAATTACATCCATGTACAATAGTTTGCTTAACCATTTCCCCAATTAGTAGGTATCTACTTTGTTTACAATTATTTGCTGCCACAAAAAGTGTTGCTATAAATATTTTGATGTAATATGAGGACTTTATTCTTATCAAATGGCCTCTTTGGTGTAGAAGAATCTCTTGGTCAAAAGGGTATGGGCAATTTAGTCACCTAATTGCATATTTCCAAATTGCTTTCCAAGGATTTTATGAATCTTAACCTAGTGAGGTAGGTAGTATTATTATTCCAATTTTACAGATGAGGAAACTGAGTCACAGAGCAGTGAAGTGACTTGCTGAGAGTTATACAGCTAGGTCAGTAGCAGTCAGAGCTGGAATTTACATCTCCGTGTGGATGACATTTTACATCTTCCAATCTACTTCCTCTCCTAAATTGTCTAAGCCTGTTAATGGCATCACCATCCTCTCATTTCTAGGCTTTAAACTTTGAAATGATTTTTGCTTTCTCCTTTTCCCCAATGTCATTAAAACATGGCTTCTTGCTTTGTGTCTTCCCAGGAAGTACTTGTACTTTAAGATAAATTTTTCCAACCAAAAGATTCTTTTAACTGGTGCAAATGTGTAATGTGTGGAGCAGGGAAGGTCTTTAATTTGCCAGTTGGCTCTTCTGGCCCTCTTTTCTCTCTTCCCCTAGCACACACCAAAAAGAACAGGAATCCAAAATTTGGCAACCCACTTCTTAGCTTAGTTGTCTCTTCCCTCTCCCTTCCACTCCTTTTTTTCTTTCCCCAATCCACCCCCAAAGTTACATGTCTGTGTTATTCAAATAGTAATCTAATTGGTCCTCCACCTCTGATGCACTCCATATGTTATCATTAGGTTTTTCAAGAGCAATTATTTTATCTTTTTATAGCTCAAAATCTTTATTAGCTCCCTATGGCTGCACAGCACTTAAATCTAATTCTCAGGCAAATCAAGACATCACCCTCATGATGTCATTGGGCTTCTTCCCGAATGAAGGATGAACAACAACAATTGTTGGTTGCTTATATTTTGTAAGACGTTTTGGTGTTTGGGACCTAGATTAAAAGAAATTAAAATTCTGTGTCCCAAAGAGATCATAAAAATGGGAAAAGGATCCACATGTACAAAAATCTTTATAGCAGCTCTTTGTGGTAGCAAAGAATTGGAAATTGAGGGGATGCCTGAACAAGTTGTAGTATATGAATGTAATGGAATACTATTGTACTGTAAGAAATGATGAATAGGCAGACTTCAGAAAAACCTGGAAAGGCATGTATGGACTGATGCTGAGTGAAGTGAGCAAAATCAGGAGAATGTTGTACACAATAACAGCCACATTGTGTGATGACTGACTTTGATAGACTTAGCCCTTCTTGGCAATGCTATGATCTAAGACAATTCCAAAATACTAAAGATGGAAAATGCTGTCCACCTCCAGAAAAAGAACTAGAGTCTGAATGCAGATCAAAGCATACTATTTTCTCTCTTTTGTTGTTTTTTTTCTCGTGGTTTTTCCCTGTAGTTCTGATTCTTCTTTACAACACGAATAATGTAAAAATGTGTTTAATATGATCGTGCATAAAAATTTAGAAAAATTTAAACTCACAATCTTACAGAAGTGAATGTTGACAACTAAAAATAAATTTTAAAAACTAAATTAAAATTTTTAAAATTTATTTGTTGTTTTTTCTTTTTTTTCAAAAAGCTGGGATAATTTACTTTTTGTCCTGTGCAAGTTTTCACTTATGATTTCTTGAAATATAGCTCTGAAAAAACAGGCTTTTAAAAAGCCCATTGTGTTTCAGATGGAGCTGTTTGACTATGCCTTTAAACTAAATCACTCTGGCTCTTATTGAATGGCCAGTAATAGCCCCCAACCCAAGCCTTTGTGGCTCATTGTTTAGGTTTTGATGGCTTAGATTTAGAATGAGTGTAAGTAGCAATTGTTTTCTATTCAGACTAGAAATTCTAAAGGTCTTCTCAGAATGATAATTTTAAAAAAAATTTTAAATTAAAAAAAATTATTTTTAGGCAATTTTGGGTTAAGTGACTTTTCCAGGGTCACACACCTAGTAAGTGTTAAGTGTTTGGTCTGAGGTGGAATTTGAACTCAGGTCCTCCGGACTTCAGGGCCGGTGCACTGTGCCACCTAGCTACCCGGGGATGATCATTTTACAGTGGTAAATTGGGCCATCTTTTGTTTCAGTTCTTACCTAACCCGTAGTCATCGAATGGGTGTTGCCTCAGATAAACTGAGGCTTGAGAAAGACCTAATTTAGAAAGGCCAAGGTCACCCACTGCATCCTGGGTCGTTGCCACTTGTTCTGACTTTTGTCTTGCCACTGAACTTTGATGACTCTGGAGGGAGAGAGTGAGGCTGGCAACTTTGCCCAGTTATTTCTTACAGTTAGATTGCAACAATAGATAATTGCCTAAGAATGTCTTTGACAGAAAGCATAGCATAAAGCAGTGCTTTAAATGCCAAACAGGACTTTTTATCACTGAAGCTTCTTAACCAAGACAGCGACATGGTCAAACCTGTACTTTAGGAAGATCAATTTGGCGTGTAGGGTAGAAGACCTTGGGGTTAGGAAGACAATCTGGGTTCAGATTCTTCATCTGATATTAGTTGTGGAATCATGATAGTAGTACCCTAGGAAACTCTGATGATAAGATACAGATAAGATGCTAATATGCACCAGAGCAGGGAGATTCCGTACCAAGGAGTTCCTTAGTGTGGAAGCTGCTGAACTCACAGGTTCCAAGAAAAAAAAAATTAAGAATTAAAAATGTAAGGCACCTCCTCTTCTATTATTTTTATATCTCCCCTGGTGGAGCCTAGAATCACGTTAACCAGGTGGTAGGTGATCAAAAAGTGTTTGTTGAAATGATGCCAAAGATTATTGGAGTTATAAACTGATCCAACCATTCTGGAGAGCAATTTGGAACTATGCCCAAAGGGCTATAAAACTGTACATACCCTTTGACCCAGCAATACCACTACTAGGTCTGAATCCTAAAGAGACCAAAGAAAAGGGGAAAAGACCTATATTTATAGCAGCTCTTTTTTTTTTTTGTGCTGACGAAGAATTGGAAATCAGGGGGATACCTATTAATTGGGGAATGGCTGAATGATTTGTGTTGGAATACTATTATGCTATTAGAAATGACAAGCAGGATAGTTTTAGAAAAACCCAGAAAGACTTATATGAACTGATGCAAAGTGAAGTGAGCAGAACCAAAAGAACATTGTACATAGTAACAGCAATACTGTAAGATGATCAACCGTGAATGAGTTAGCTATTCTCAGCAACACAATGATCCAAGATAATTCTGAAGGACTTTAGATGAAAAATATTATCCACCTCCAGAGAAAGAACTGATGGAGTCTAAATGCAGATCAAAATAAACTTTTATAAAACTTTATTTCCTTGGGTTCTTTTTTGGATCTCTTTTCTTTTGTAATATGGCTAATAAGAAATATGTTTTACATGACTGCACTTGTATAATCTATATCAAATTGGTTACTGCCTCAGGGATAGGGGAAGGTAGAAAGGGAGAGAGAGAAAGTTAAAATTGTTTTTACATGTAATTTGAAAAAATTACATAAAAGTTTAAAAAAAAGGAATGCCAAAGGAACAGAACTTTTTTCTCCTTCATTTGGAGATAGAGGTTATGTCAGGTGCAGTTGCTGGAGCCCTTAGGATTATTAGATGAAAAAGTGAGAACTACCAACGCTTGCCACTTTCTCTTGGCCCCCTCTATCTTCTTTTGTCTTCTTTAGATTTCATTTCAGTGGGGGGTATCACTTCTAGAGAAGAGGAAAAAAAATATGAACTTAAAGTTGGCCATGTAACATTTGATTTTAAAAACCAGTGGTGTCAAACTGAAATAGAAATGGATCCCTGAAGGTCACATCTTGACTTGGAAAGCCACAAGTTAACATTATCTGTGTTGTATTGTATTTTTATTTATTATGTTAGACATTTCCCAGTCACCTTTTAATCTGGTTCTGAAACACTCAGGAGTTTTGGGGACTGCAAATTTGACACCTCTGATGTACATTGTTCTATTAAGATCGACATCTACATTCTAGCAAAGTAGCATGCTCCTGGCTTGGCTGCACCATGGGTGAAATTCTTTTTTTTTTTTTTTTTTGCTTTTTGGTGACACAGTTGGGGTTAAGTGACTTGCCCAGGGTCACCTAGCTAATGAGTGTCATAGGCCGGATTTGAACTCTGATCCTCCTGACTCCGGGGCCAGTGTTGTATCCATTGCATCACCTAGCTGTCCCCATGGGTAAAGTTCTTTTGATAAGAATGCATTTTAGATTTTTTTTTCTTCTGTTGTGCAGGTTGATCCCAAGGATGACTCCTACAGCTCTGAGTTTCTAGCTGATGCCGAGAGTCAGAGTAGTTCTGTGGAGGAAGCAGGGGTGACCCAGAAGACGAAGAGGAAAGTCAAGGACCAGGGGTCCACGGTGATCTACCTGAAGGCCCTCCAGGGCATCCTGGGGAAATCCATACCAAGAAAGAAAAAGAAAGAGACTGCGAAGCCAGAGCAAAACCAAGATTCTAGCCCTAGAAGCAGAGCAGAGCCCGACAAGAAGAGTGTCATGGTTTCCTTTCCAGTTAAGGAAAAGCATCAGCACCTGCCGGACAGCAGCCAGGAGGAAGATGAAGTAGACAGAGGAAATGTCACTAGCGTAACAACGGTTAGGGACTCTCAAGGCAATTCAAGTGAAAATCCACCTGGTCACCCAAGGACTGTCGTGGAAAAAAGCACAGAGCCCCACTCAGAAGGCCAGAGGGTGAGTGGGACTCACATTGTGCATCCCCTGTCTGTTCTTTGATTAGCTGGTGATGGGTTTTTTTGAGTCTGGCATATTCAGTTCCACAAGCGTACTACTGTGTACTAGGTGTCAAGAAATAATACAAAGATAATAATGAAATAGTACTGCAAGGAACTTACATTCTGTTGGAGGAGAGGAGCAACATGCACACAGATAAATAAAACAAAATATGGACAAAATAAATATGATAGTATTTATATATATTTGGAAAGGGGGAGGGGTAGCAATTTGGGGAATCAGGAAAGGCTTGGGATAGCAGCTAGCAATTAAGCTGGGTCTTTCCAGAGCCAGAGGTGAGTAGGGAGAGCATTCTAAGCATGAGTGAGGGGGAAGGCCCTGTGGAAGATGGAGGCAGATAGAAGTGTCTTATTTGGGGTACAGCAAACAGGTCAGTCTGGCTAGATTGTAGAGTGCATAAGGGGTAACAATATTTTAATCTGGAAAGATAGGTGAATTGATGGGCCAAATTGTAAGTGCCAAACAGAATTTGTATTTTGCCATAGAGGCAAGGAGCCACTGAAGTTTCTTGAGTGGAATAGTGACATGGTCAGACATACTTTTTAAAAAAAATTTATTTATTTTTAGTTCTCAACATTCACTTGCACAAGATTTTGAGTTCCAAATTTTCTCCCCATCTCATTCCCCACTCCACCCCAAGATGGCTTACATTCTGAATACCCCTTTCCCTAATCTGCCCTCCCTTCTATCTCCCCCCCTTATTTTATCCCCTTCCCCTTTTATTTTCCTGTAGGGCAGGATAGCTTTCTATACCCCATTGTCTGTATGTCTTATTTCCCAGTTTCATGTGAAAACAGTTTTTAACATTTGTTTTTAAAACTTTGGGTTCCAAATTTTCTCCCTTCCCCTCCCCACCCACCCTTGTTGAGAAGGCAAGCAACTCGATACACAGGCTGTACATATGTGGTCATGCAAAACACTTCTATAGTAGTCATGTTGTGAAAAACTGACTATATTTCCCTTCATCTTATCCTGCCCCTGATTTATTCTGTTCTCTCTTTTCACCCTGTCCCTCCTCAGAAGTGTTTGTTTCTGATTACCAACTCCCCCAATCTTCCTTCCCCTCTATCATCCCCTTGCTGTCTTATCTCCTTCCCCCCTATTTTCTGGTAGGGTGAGATAGATTTCCATACGCAACTGAATGTGTATGTTATTCTTTCCTTAATCCAAAAACAATGAGAATAAGATTCACTCATTCCCTCTCACCTTCCCCATGTTCCCTCCACTATAAATGCCTTTTTTTGTCTGTTTTATGTGAGATAATTTACCCCATTCTACCTCTCCCTTTCTCCTTCTTCCAGTATAATCCTCTTTCACCTCTTAATTTTATTCTCCAAATATCACCCATTCATCTTCAACTCACCTTATGCTTTCTGTCTGTCTGTCTATCTATCTATCTGTCTATCTATACGTATAATTTTTTTCCCTCCAACTACTCTAATACTGACAAAGGTCTCATGAGTTACAAATATCATCTTTCCATGCAGTAATGTAAACAGTTCAACTTTATTAAGTCCCTTATGATTTCTCTTTCCCGTTTATCTCTTCGTGTTTCTTTTGAGTCTTATATTTGAAAATCAAATTTTCTATTCAGCTGTGGTCTTTTCATCAAGAATGCTTGAAAGTCCCCTATTTCACTGAGTGTCCATTTTGTCCACTGAAGGATTATACTCAGTTTTTTTTTAGGCAACTGGGGTTAAGTGACTTGCCCAGGGTCACACAGCTAGTAAGTGTCAAGTGTTTGGTCTGAGGCTGGATTTGAACTCAGGTCCTCCTGACTTTAGGGCTGGTGCTCTATCCACTGCGCCACCTAACTGCCCCTCTGCTCAGTTTTGCTGGGAAGGTGATTCTTGACTGTAATCCTATTTCCTTTTCTCTCCAGAATATCATATTCCAAGTCTCTTAATGTAGAAGCTGCTAAATCTTATGTTATCCTAATTGTGTTTCCACAATACTTGAATTGTTTCTTTCTGCCTGCTTGCGATATTTTCTCTTTGACCTGGGAACTCTGGAATTTGGCTAAAATATTCCTAGGAGTTTTCCTTTGAGGATCTCTTTCAGTAGGTGATCAGTGGATTCTTTTAATTTCTATTTTGCCCTCTGGTTCTAAAATATCAGGGCAGTAATTTCTTGAAAGATGATGTCTAGGCTCTTTTTTTTTAAATCATGGCTTTCAGATTAGTCCAATAATTTTTAAATTCTCTCTCCTGGATCTGTTTTCCAGGTTGGTTGTTTTTCCAGTGAGCTATTTCACATTGTTTTCTGTTTTTTGGTTCTTTTGGATTTGTTTTACAGTGTCTTGATTTCTCATAAAGTCACTAGCTTCCAATTGCTCCATTCTAATTTTTAAGTATTTTCTTCAGTGAGCTTTTGGACTTCCTTTTCCATTTGGCCAGTTCTGCTTTTTAAGGCATTCTTCTCCTCATTGGCTTTTTGGCCCTCTTTTGCCATTTGGGTTAGGCTATTTTTTAAGGTGTTATTTTCTTTGGTATTTTTTTGGGTCTCCTTTAGTAAGCTGTTGACTTGTTCTTCATGATTTTCTTGCACCACTTTCGTTTCTCTTCCCAGTTTTTCCTCTGCTTCTCTTACTGGCTTCTCAGAATCCTTTTTGAGCTCTTCTATGGCCTGGGACTGATTCATATTTTTCTTGGAGCCTTTGGATGTAGGAACTTTGACTTTGTTGTCTTTTTCTGGTTGTATGTTTTACTCTTCTTTGTCACCAAAGAAAGATTCCATGGTCTGACTTTTTTTGCACAGTTTGATCATGTTTCTAGCCAATTACTTGAGTTTTAAACTCTGTTAAGGTAGGGGTCTGCTTACAGTGTGGAGAATGTACTGTCCCAAGCTTTGGGGGTTTTGTGCAGCTGTTTTCAGAGAGGCTTCTAGGGACCTGTAAATTTTCCATTCTTCCAAGGTGGGGAGATCAAGGGCGAAGTGTTTATTCCTTTCCTGCCCTGTACTCTGGTCTATGAGTGACCACAAGCACTCTTTTCTGCCTTGGAACTGTGAGGAGTATTCTCTTTTCACCACCACTGCAAGCTCCACCATGCCAGCGCTCCTCCTTGCCCCAGGATCGCCTCCCAGAACTGTGACCCAGATCCAAGCACTTAAAAAGCAAGAGAATCCTGCTTCAGTACCAGCAAAGAGATCCCTGTAATCCCCCTCTGATCAGCCACTCGATTCCCCCTCTGAGGGCCAAGCTCTGAAACAGCTGCTGCTCTGGGGCCGTGTCAGGACCAGGGCTGAGACTGAGCTTCTCTCTCACTGAGGTCATAGACTTTTCCTACTGACTTTCTAAGTTGTCTTTGGCATTTGTGGGTTGAGAAGTCTGGAAAGTGCCACAGCTGCCTGTGATTCAGTCCCCTGAGGCCCGCTCCAGGTTTGCCAAGGCCTGGTTTTTGCCTGCATGCCCATGCTGAACTGCATTCCTTTCCCAGGCCAGCATGATAGACCTTTCCAATCAACCATCCAGGTTGTCTTGGGCTAAAAATTTGTTTTACTCTGTCTTTTTGTGGGTTCTGATGCTCTAGAATTTGTTTGGAGCCATTTTTCACAGGTGTTTGGAGAGGTTTGGGGGAGAGCTCAAGCAAGTCACTGCTTTTACTTGGCTATCTTGACTCTGCATGCCCGCACCCCCCCCCCACCTATACTTTTTAGGAATATGAATTTGGCAGTCATGTGGAGAATGGAATGGAGTGGGGAGAGGTTGGGCACAGGGCGATCAGTTGAAAGACAATTGCAAGAGTCCAGGCAGTGAGGATCTGAATTATGGTAGTTGTAGTATAGGTGGAGAAAAGGCAATGAATGCAAGTGATATTGTAGAGTTAGGACCAGTTAGACTTGGTAACTGAGTATGGAGAGTGAGGGAGAGAGGGAAGAAACAGGGTTGATTTCTAGATTCTAAACTGAGATGACAGGAACAATGGTGGTACCTTTGACAGAAGGAGGAAAGTGAGGAAGAAGATTGGAAAAGGGGAGGGGTTTGGGGGAAAGATAATGAACTCTGTTTGGGACACGTTGAGTGTGATTCCTATGTTCCAGAATGTTGTGGAGGCTGTTGGAGAGGCCAGTCTGGAACGTGGGAGAAGTGAGGACTGTGAGTTATCTGCATGCAGATGATAGGTGAATGCATGGGAAGTGACGAAATCATTGAGAGAGAAGACAAGAGGCCAGGATAGAGCTCTGAGTTATACCTATACCCTAGGGAATAGGACATAGGAATCCTAAGAAAAGAAAAGAAAAAGGAAACTGATAAGTATGGGTTAGACAGGCAGGAGAATCATGACAGCAATGTCAAAAGCCAAGGAGAAGAGAAGAGAATATTCAGAAGGGAAAGGGGTGGTCAAAGGTGCCAGATGCTACAGAGAGGCCAAGAAGGATGGAGACAAGGGAAAAGGCCACTGGGTCTCATTCAGTCATGGTTCTAGAGAGAGCAGTTTTAGTGTGCTAGTAGGGAAGCCATATTGCAGTTGAGGAGAGGGAGGTGAGAAGGTAGGGGTGATGAGTGTACGCCAGAGGTGTCAAACAGGAGTGTAGCCAGAACCAGATTAAAATGTAATTGGGAAATATTTAACAAAATGAATTAAAATACATAAAGTATAGATGATATTGCATTTTAAGACCAAGTTAATATACAGCCCTCAAAGGTTTTTATTCCTATTTGAATTTGACACCACTGGTGTAGACTGATTATTTTAGCAATCTTACGCTCATGTCCTAGGACTCCAGGGTGCAGATTCGTCTTTTTTCAATACATCTGGCCACAGTAATCCATGTACATCTATTAAGTGCTATGTTAGGCATCTTGCTGCTGTGATTAAAGTTGGTTTATTTAGCTTTCTTACCTTTGAGGTCTATTTAAAGTTTTACATTTGATCTATTTCCAAGTCTTCCTCAGCCTGTCTGACTAGAGCGAAAACAGCCATGTTTATTAATGACTAGAGACAAACTGGTGTAGTTGGAAAGTTTTCTGACTTCTAGGAGTCAGAAAACCTGGGTTTGATCCCCAGCCCTGCCCCTTCTAGCTATATGACAAATCATTTTCCTCTCTGACCTCAGTTTTTTAGTCTGTGAAATGGGGGTAATACCCTCCCTGTCACTCTCACTTAATTGTTGTGAGGCTCAAATGTGGTAACGTATAGAAAAAATGCTCTTCACATTTAATGGCTAGATCAATGTAAATTTATTTATGTATTATATTATTATACAGTTATTATGTAATATATTATTATGTCTGGAGGAAATAATGTGTTGCTTTTGGCACAATGCTTGGCTCGTAGTAGGTGCTTAATGAATGTTTATTGATCAATTGCTCTGAGTCATTAGGAAGTAAGTTGAAATATTCACAACAAATTATTTAACCTTATTTGTTGTATTTGTACATTAAAAAACAAACATACATTATGGAGAACTGTTCCTTGAGATGGGTACTGTATGCTGTTGGCCATCTCCAGTGGTCTTGAGCTGTGTCTTGCCCCTGGATTCAGATGACTCTGGAGGAGAAAGTGAAACTTGTGACTTTGCACAGCCCCTCCCTTAAATCCAGTTCACTTGCAAGTCATGGTATTACACTCCTGAGGTCATGGTCTTCTTGAGCGTAAAAGACAGACAACGAGTTCTTACCCTTCTTTCCTCCTCCCCCCATACTCTTCAGTCCAATGACACTGGACTCCTTGCTGTTCTTGAATAAGACACTCCATCTCCCAACTTGGGGCATTTTCACTAGCTGGCCTCCAGGCATGGAATGCTTTTCTCCCTCATATCCACCTCCTGGTTTCTCTGGCTGCCTTCAAGTCCCAGTTAAAATCCTACTTTCTACAAAAGGCCCGTCCTGATCCCTCTTAATTCCAGTGTTTTCCCTCTTTACTATCTCCAATTTATCCTGTATATTTGACATATATCTCCCCCACTGGACTGTGAGCTCAGTGCCTAGCACATAGTAGGTGCTTAATAAATATTTATTGACTGAATGACATATGAGACTCTTGTAGAACGCCTGACATTTAGTGAAAGAAGGTTTACTTAGCCACATCAGGGAAACAGTACTCAACAAAGACACATTATTGTTTCGTTTAACTTTCCTGTTTCATTGTTAGGCATCTGGATTGTCAGTTTTAAGCTTGAGGGAGGAATTTCTCTGTGTGCTGGCTTTTTATATTTAGGCCACTAGGAAACTATGTAAGTGGCCTGAGCCTTAGTCCCCTGTATCAGTCAGGTCTGAAAGATGCTTTCAATACCTTTTAAGTAAAAACCAGCCTGGACCACATGACATTTACTGCTCCTGCCATACTCCCCTTCATTTACAACTCCCTTCTAGTCCAGTTAGCCTGCTAATTGATCCTCATACCTAACATCCTATCTCCTGCTTGCATGCCTTTGCTTGTCCCTGGAATTCTCTTCTTTCCCCTTGCTTCCTTCAAAACACATCTTGGTGCCACCTGCTTCACTAGGGCATTCCTGATTTCTCTCAAGGATTAGCATTTTCTTCCTTCTAAACATAGCTTTGGATTTTCTTATCTGTGTTCACATAGCTTTTCATTAGAATGTAAGTAAGCTTCTTTAGGGAAGGGACTTTATTTTTGTCTTTGTATTTCCAGTGCATAGTACAGTGCCTTGAACTTAGGTGCTTAATACATCTTTGTCGAATTAAATCAAGTTTCTAATCTCTGTAAAGAGTTACCATCAAAAAGGATAGTTATGAAGATTCATTCATTTGTGGCAAGCATGGTGCTAGTCAGGACTTGGCTGCAGGTTTAATCCCAGGTCTGGCAGATTAGCTCTGCTCAGTTTTATGGGCATAGACTGTACGTGTAAGTCCGGCCAGCTGTTTGGGAATTGCTAGCTGGGGCAGAAGATGAAGGACAGCCTTCATTTTTGTCCCGTATGCAAGAGGGACTTGGTGACCGAGAATGTGAATGGTTCAGTCACAGAGCTGTTCTCTTTAATTATGGTCTGTAGCACAGTAACAGCTACATTGTGTGATGATCAACCATGATAGACTTAGCTCTTCTCAGCAATACAACGTTCCAAGACAATTCCAAAAGACTTGTGATGGAAAATGCTATCCACATCCAGAGAAAGAACTATGGAGTCTGAATGCAGATTGAAGCAGATTATTTTCACTTTTCTGTGTGTGTGATTTTTTTCCCCCTTTTGTTCTGTTTTATAACGTGACTAATGTGGGAGTGTGTTTAACATGATTGTACATGTATAACCTATATCAATTTGCTTGCCATCTTAGGGAAGGAGAAGGAGAGGAGGGAGGGGAAGGATAGAGGGAGAAAATTTTGGAACTCAAAATCTTAGAAAAAATGAATGTTTAAAACTATCTTTACATGTAATTGGAAAAAAAATACTATTTGTGTTATAGTCTGTAGCATTATCTTCATACGTGAAAGATAATTCATTGTATCCATGATTATATCTTTTGTCTTCCACAGCCTAAAGAGAGGGAGGTGGTGATAGAAAATCCTTCTTCAGAAAGTGACTGGTCAGATATGGAAGATATTTCCACCGTCGGGTTCTCCCAAGAGGATTCTGTTTCTTTGAACATCTCTGTAGTTTCAGAGCCTTCATCCTCCACCACTGATTTTGTCATGTACCCAGCTCACTTGTATGGCAGCCCTTGGCGTGACTATGCCAACCACTGGGTCGGCAGTTCCAAGCCTTTCTGTTATCCCTCCACCAACAGCATTGGTGATGCTTCGAACATGGTGGGAAGTAATAAGAGCCAACTCAGTGATGGCTCTGCTGAGGGTGCTAACAGCAAGCCCAGCAATACCTCCAAGTACTCGGAAGTGGCGGAAGGCAAGACCCTCAAGTCTTCTTCACTTCATTCTTCTCAGATATGGGAAGAGGAAAAGGTGAGGCAGAAAAGAACATTCCGTGAAGAGGCGCCTCGTTTTTCTCGAGAGCGTACAAATTCATCATACCGGGGAAGTAGGGGAAGCCACGGTTCAGTGGGCTTCATTGACACCCACTGTCACTTAGACATGCTTTATTCCAAGTTGTCCTTCCAAGGCACTTTTTCAAAGTTTAGAAGGATTTATAGCAGCTCCTTCCCAAAGGAATTCCAGGGTTGCATCGCTGACTTCTGTGACCCTAGTACCCTGACAGATTACCTATGGGAGGATCTATTGAAAGAGGACCTTGTCTGGGGGGCATTTGGTTGTCACCCTCATTTTTCCCGATACTACAATGAACGTCAAGAAAGAAACCTCCTTCAGGCTTTGAGGCATCCCAAGGCTGTTGCATTTGGAGAAATGGGACTGGATTATTCTTATAAATGTACTTCCCCTGTCTCAGATCAGCGAAAGGTAAGGAGGTGCTTCCCCCCCCCATTTTAGTAAGCCTTTACTGAATTATGATAATAACTGTGCTATTTTTATCTAGTGCTCTAAAGTTTACGAAGCACTTTACATGCATTATCTCATCTGACCCTCACAACAACCCTTTGCTGTATTTACTACAAATGTTTATATCCCCACAATACGCAGCCAGTTGTGTTGTTAAACACAAATTAAATCCAGGCCCTCCCTCTGACATCAAATTCAGGGCTCTTCCTACTAAACCCCACTGCCTCTGGAGTTTAGTTGCCATTCTCATAAACCATCTTGATGTTGTGCGTCCACTCGTTTTAGCCTGCTAGCTGCTCATTTCCTTTGGGGAGAAAAGAGATTGGGTAAGAAGGGGAGATACTGACAACACAGATTACCTCCGAGTTATACTCTAAACTGATGTATCAGCTTATGGTTTCATCTATTAGAGGCCTGGCAAACTATAGAATTGAAAAACCTAGTCATATTTTTTTTTCCTTTGGAGGTGAATTAAATTGCTGAAAGTTACTCTTTATTTACAATTCTTTATTTTAAGAAAAAAATATTAACACATTTAATACTTGAAATGACTGTGCTTTTTTTAATGTGGAGGTATTCCGCTTGTAATGAATTACAGAGATGGAAGGGACCCTTTAAGATCTCTCCTAGTTAGTTTCTTATGATAGTAATAACTAACATGTTGATAGCATCTTAACATTTGCCAAGTGCTTTACATCTCTTATTTCATTTTGTCCTCACAACAGTATTGTGAAGTAAGTGTTATGGGTTATATTATTTCTGTTTAACAGATTAGGAAGCTGAGGCAGAATTTGAATCTGTGCTTTTCCCACTACTCTGAGTCTAGGCGGCACTTGAGGTCAGGAGCACCTGAGTTCAAATGTGGCCTCAGACACTTACTAGCTCTGTGATCCTGGGCAAGTTACTTAACCTCCATTTCCCTCAGTTTCCTCAACTGTAGAATGGGAATAATAATTGTGCCTACCTTCCAGGGTTTTTGTGGGCAGAAAATGAGGTATTTGTAAAGAACTTAGCATAGGGCCTGTTACACAGTAGGTGCTGTAGAAATGCTAGCGTTATTTATTCACTTATTATTGTACCACACTGCTTCTCACATTGTACATATGAAGAAACTGAAGCTCAGAGCAAGGGGGTGGTTTGCTTGAGATCAGATTTAATGACAGCTGGGAAGAGAACCTGCCTCCTCAGCCCAATGTTTTTTCTGTTACACCATACTGCCCCTTGTTCTTTTTTTAAAAATAATTTTTATTGATATTTTCTGTTTCTTACATCACAATAGTAGCCATGTATCACTCCCCCTCCCAGAGAACTATCCTGTAAAACAAATAGTATTTTTTAAAGAGGAGAAAAAATCAGCACAATTGATCAGTACTTTGAAAAAGTCTGAAAACATGTAATGTGGGGGGCGGGACCTCCCCCCTCCACGAAGGGTTAGGTTGAAAGAGTCTCCTCATGTCTCCTCATTGAAGTCCTGCTTGATCTTTAACTTGTCACATTCACTTTTGATTTGTTCGTGTGTGGTTGCTCTTTCCATTTCTGTTGGTGTAGCCGCTGTGTATGTTGATTTCTTGCCTCTGCTTCCTTCACTCTGTATAAGTTCATATAGATTGCTTCTCTGTGTTTATCACATTCATCAGTTCTTACCGTACAACAGCATCCCATTGCATTCATGTGCCACTCTGTTTAGCTGTTCCCCGATTAATGGGCATCTACTTTATTTCCAATTCTTTGCTACCACAAAAAGTGCTGCTGTGACTATTTTGGAGTATGGGGGATTTTATCTTATTGATAGATTCCTTGGGGTGTCTGCCCAGTGGAGCTATTTGGAGTCTCTGGTTCAAAGGGTATAGACATTTTAGTCACTTTATTTGCATAATTCCAACAAAATTGTTGTATCATGTCACAGTCCTCCAATGTATTAGCGTGCCAATCATTCCACAACCCCTCCAACACTGACTGGTGCCATTTTTGGGGGGATCATTTTTGCCAATTTGCAGGGTGTGAGGTAAAACCCCAGGGTTGTTTTGATTTGCATTTCTCTTATTAGTGGTTTGGAGCATTCTTTCATGTGATTGTGAATAGTTTGCAGTTCTTCTTTTGAGAACTGTTGGTTCCAACCATTTATCTGTTGGAGAATGGCTACATTGATTTCTTTTGTTTTTATGCTCACTGCACTTTGCATCGCTGTTTTGCTTGGTTCCAGCTGCATGGAGCAAGCTCTTCACTTCTAATCTCAACACAGCCCTGTTGCTTACTCAAGCCTTGCCTGACACCACCCTCCCTCAGCCTCTTTGCTCCTCTGTTAGGAGGCCTCAGGGCAGAATACCAAACTCTTTCCCAACAGAGAGCAGAAACTGGACTCTTCAGCTTGCTCCACTCTGCATCTTCTGCCCTTCCTGGTTTTAACTCCATGGAACAAGATGCCCATCTGGGAACCCCCTGGTCCGTCCAGCCTTTTTCCTCTTCCTTTTTTGTGTGTTCTCTCTCTCTCTGTTAAATTGTAAGCTTTTTGAGAACAGGGACTATCTCTCCTTTTATTAATTGTATCTCCAGCACACTTAGCACAGTATCTGGCAGCACAGTATATGAACTCAATAAATGTTTATTGGATTATATCACTTTTGTTTCCAGATATATCCTTCCTCCACTCAGAGAGCCACCTTCTTTTTAATTAATTTTTTTCAATTGTCAAGCATTTTTTTCTTTTCCCACATCCTTCCATCCCCCCCCACCCCAAGAAAAAGATAAAACAAAACCCTTGTAAGAAATAAACACAGTCAAGCAAATTCCTGTGTCAGCCATGTCCAAAATGTGTATCTCATTCAGCACCTTTTGTTGGGGGGGGGGTTCGGCAGTTTAGAATTCCTCATCTTCATTCCTCTGGAATCATGATTGTTCTTTCAGTTTTTAAGTCTTTCAGAATTGTTCATTTTCTACAGTTTTGATGTTATAATATAAATTATTTTTTCTAGTTCTGTTAGAACTACTAGTTCATCAGTCCGTACAAGTCTTTCTAGGTTTCTCTAAAAAGATCTTTCTTCATTTGTTACAATTCCATTACACCCATATGTCATAATTTGTTCAGCTGTTCCTCAGTGTATGGGCACCTCTTTACTTTCCAGTTCTTTGTCATTACAAAAAGAGCTGCCGTCAATGTTTTTGTACATATAGGACTTTTCCCTTTCTTTGATCTTGGGATACAGGCTTAGTAGTGGTATGGTTGTGTCAAAGGCTATGCACTATTAATACCTTTTTGGGCATGGTTCCAAATTGCTTTCCAGAAGGGCTGTACTTATCCACCAACTCATGTACCTATTTTCTTGCAGCCCCTCCAGCATTTATTATTTTCCTTTTTGTCAACTTTGCCGTCAGATAATTGTGAGATGGAACCTTAGAGTTGCTTTAAAGGTCATTTTGCCAGTTGTTGGTGATGGGGAGCATTTTCTCACATGGTTATAAATTGCATTTTTTCTATTGAAAACTGCCTCTTCATATCTTCATATCTTTTGACCATTTGTGAATGCTTATTCTTAAAAATTTGAATAAATTTCTTGGAAATGAAACATTTATCAGAGAAATTGAAAAGATTTCTTTCCCCCAGTTAGCTGTTTCCTTTATAATCCTAGCAGCATTGGATTTGTTGGTGTGAAAGCTTTGTAAGTTTATGTAATCAGAATCGTCTTGTTTTCTCTTCTGGGATCTTCTCTGTTCCTTGTTTGGTCACCAACTCTTTCCCTAACCACAGATCTGTGAAATTCAAACAAATTCATTTGTTTATGACGTGACATCATATGTATCTAAATCACTATCCATTTGGAGCTCAACTTGGCATATGGTGTGAGGTGTCATTTTAAACCTAATTTCTGTCAGACTACTGTACGCTTTTCCCAGAAGTTTTTGGTAAATAGTGAATCTTTGCTCCAGTAGCTGGGGCCTACTAATTTATCCCTTTATCTTTCAGCCTGTACCAGATTGTTTTGATGATTACTGCTTTGAGTTCTCAGTTTGAGATCTGATATTGTTAGGATCCATTGCTGCCTACTTTTTTTCATTATTTCCCTCAAGATTCTTGACCTTTTCCTTCTTTGGATGAATTTTATATCCCCCCCCCCATTTTTTGGGATTATTATTCATTTTCCATTGGGCTGCTTTCATGAATTTCATGATCTCCAGAAACTCATTTTGCCAGAGGTCAATCCTGAAACTCATACGTCCTCAGCACTTCCTACCCTTAGGGACCCTCCCTCCCTCTTGGAGGGAAGGCAGGAGTTGGTAGAGGGTGTTCATCTTGGAGCACCTCTCAGATCCTCCGTCTGAAGGAGGCATCGAAGGCATTCACCTCATCACTTCCCCGGCTGGCTGTTCTCCTGGACTTCATGATTTCCAGAAACACATCATCTTCTTTTTTTCTTTTTCTTTTTTCTTTCCAGAAACACATCATCTTGCAAGGTGTTATCAATTCTAACATGCCTCCGCAGATTATTATTACCCAGCTCAGCTGCCAGACTTCATCTTGCCTCCCCCACCCCTTCCTTTTTAGCTTCTTTTTAATGTGTTGTCTTCTCCCATTAGATTGTGAATTCCTTGAGGGTAGGGACTGTCTTATACATTTCTTTACACCCCCAGCATTAGCACAATGCCTGGTACATAATAGGTGCTTAATAAATGTTTATTAACTGCCCCTGACACCAGATCTATAAAGTAATCTTTTAGTGGTTTCCGTCTCTTTTCTTTTTCTTTCTTTTCTTTTCTTTTCTTTTTTTTTTTTTTGGTGAGGCAGTTAGGGTTAAGTGACTTGCCCATAGTCACACAACTAGTGAGTGTTATGTGTCTGAGGCTGGATTCGATCTAAGGTCCTCCTGGGTCGGTGCTCCATCCAGTTTGCCACCTAGTGCCCCTCCATCTCTTTTAAAGAAGAATAAAAAAGAAAGGAGAAGGGGAAGGCAGTTCAGCAAATTCAACCTACATATCAGTGATCTGACTGTGTATGAAACATTCCCCCCAACCCCTGCTGCAAAAGAAGGTGTATTTTCCTGTCTTTTTGCTGGTGCTAAGCTTGGTTAGTCTAATGACAGAATGTTCGGTCTAATTATTTATTTTGGTGATTCACTGGCATTGTTTTGTACTCATTGTGTTCATTGTTTTCCTGGTTCTGTTTACTTCCCTCCATATATGTACATTGTAGTTACGTGGATAGGCCACAATTTGTTTAGCCATTTCTCAGTCAGGGGCGTGCTTTCATTCTTAATTTTAGTTGTTTTTTTTTTAAAGCTCCTGAGTACTAACCAAAGCTTTGATTCCAGTAATGAAAACATGTTTGTGTGTATTTGTGTGTTGTATTACTTTTTTTTAATCAAATGCACTAAAATCTGGCTGGTAATCAATACATTGTAGTCCTGGCTGTGTTGTAAAGGTGTAGCAGATTTGTGTTAGATGGATCAAATGTCCTGAAATAGCTTCTACATCTTGCTTTTTATCTTTCAGGTATTTGAAAGGCAATTGCAGCTGGCTGTAGCTTTGAAGAAGCCCTTGGTAATACATTGCCGAGAAGCAGATGAAGATTTACTCTCAATCATGAAGAAATTTGTGCCTACTGACTATAAAATTCATAGGTAATGACCTATTAGGAACCCTGGAACTGTTTTACAGCGAACAGGGAGCAGGCCTGAAATTGGGGAACTTCAGATCAAAGTTCTCTTGAGAACATTTGGAGTTTCCAGATGTTTTGGAACTTAGGGTAAGGCTGTGGAGTCGAGCTACAGAAGAATTCATTCTTGACCATCACATCTGTGGTACAACAGGGAAGTATTAGTTCTTGCAAGAAATACTTTAGCACGTTCAAAGGAAACTGAAAAAATGTTATTTTTCTGTCACCCATTTCCTCTGTTTTTCAGTTGACAAGTTAATTTCCCTTTTCAAACAATCTGTTTTTGATAAGAAACAGGTCCAAGGTTCTCTCTATAGGACCAAAACCATTAAAAGCAGGGAGGAAGAACACCTCCGGGTTTGAGCATAGTTTTCTTTTTCTTCTAGTCCAGTCCAATTTGTGCTGAGTGAAAAGTGTCCAGGACCTTTTGAGTCACAGATGGTCCTGGAAGTGATTTTTTTGTGTGGCTGGCTCTCTAGAGAAAGGCATGCCAATCTCTGACTAATCTGGAGTGGTTTTAACCCTTTCTTTTGGAAAAACTTACTTTGCTAACAGATAGCAAGAAGGTAAAACCTAGTGAAATGTTATGGCATTGAATAGAAAACTGCAGCTAGAGGTTCGAATTTAGATTAGTCATTGCTCTCTGGATCAAAATGGGGTAAGGTAGGCTTATGTGCTGATGAGACTAGAGTCCAGATATTTCCTCTGTCCTTCAAAGAGCAACTAGTCTCTGGTATAGGTGATCTCTCTCAGAGAGACAGAGCCTCTCAAAGGCTTTAGCCAAGCTGAGGTATAAGCAAGTGCCTTGAACAGACCTAAAGTCTAATTAAGGAAGGGTTAATAGAAAGGCAGAAAGGAAAGGAAGGGGTATGTCGGGATATGGAGCAGTGTTAAAGAGGACCGTTAATAATTGTTGTGGGTGTCCTTGGCATCCCCTCCATCATTTGTCCTTCCCTGCTCTTAGTTCCTGGTTGTACAAAGAGAAGCCCAGAACATTGTGACAGAGCCCGTGCGGGTGAGAAGATTGAGCGGCACTTTCTTTTTTTCTTTCTCCCAAAGGCACTGCTTCACTGGTAGCTATTCCGTCATCGAGCCCCTGTTGAAGCACTTTCCCAACCTCTCGGTGGGATTCACAGCACTTGTGACCTATTCTTCTGCCTGGGAAGCCAGGGAAGCATTGAGACAGATACCCTTAGAGAGGATCATCGTGGAAACGGACGCTCCCTACTTCCTCCCTCGTCAGGTAAGGCTGTCTGTAGGGGATGAGGGGTGGGAGATGGTGGAATCTGATTCAGGGCCTTCGATTACCAAGTTAGTTGTGTCTGGGGGAGGTGTGTTTGGAATGTGGTCATACCCCACAAGGGCAGCAGAGTTAGAGCCCAAGTGACCTCTCAGGACCCCACTCTGGGACCTTGCAGATCTTTCCTTTCTGTTGCTCTGCAGAACCAGAAGGCCTAGGGGGAGGAGAAGATGACGGGCAACCACTCTCTTCCCTTCCACCCACCTCCTGCTGCAGGCAGTGCAAAGTCCTACCCTGTAAAGGGTAGTCCAAGGAAACATGGGACCCTGCCTGTCACCCCGAGCCCCACATGACCTAGGACTCTCCCTGCACCTGCAGGTAAAGGGGTCTCTAAAGGGCAATCCCAAAGAGATCCTTGCTGGGGAAGGGGCATGGTTGGGGGTGGGGGTGGATGGGAATTTTATATTACTTGAATGATTCAGAAAACAAATGGTTGTTCTAAACCCTTGATGTCTTCCAGGTCCCCAAGAGCCTTTGCCAGTATGCCCACCCAGGTCTGGCCCTCCACACAGTTCGAGAGATTGCTAAGGTCAAAGGTGAGCCACTCTCCCAGACCTTGGCCACCTTGCGACAGAATACCAGCCGCCTTTACAGCCTTTAAGGGAAGGCAGAGGACGTTAGGGTTTTCATAAATCTACAACAAACTGTATTTTCTTAAATTTTTGACTGCATTTTTTTCCAGTACAGAGAATGTAAACATAGGATTACCCTTTAAGTCAGATTTGCCTTGAGGTGAACTTTTTGGTGGTTTACAACCTTCTTCCTCTTTCCCTCACACCTTTCCTGGAGATCCAACCATAGGGCACATACATGTCCCGCGGCCTGAGGCCAGCATAGAGGGTGCTTGGACTGTGAAGGGGACATCTGGAGAACCTGACGTGGTATTGTAAAGGAGGGAAGGAAGTTTTCTTAGAAGTCTCTTCACAGGCCCTTTGCTCCTGGGTGGATGAGAAACTCATTCAGAGGATAAACAGGAAGCTAGTGTGCTAGCTGGAACGTGCCTGAGGGGAAGGGAAAGTTGGGGTACCTGAGGGTGCAGAGAAGGTTGCTGAACTGAATCTCCACAAACTGTAGTCTGTGGTTAAACAGCATAAAGTTTTTCAATAAAGTCATCTTCCTAAGCAGGCATATATGGGTAATGTCACTAATTTTCTCTTTAAAACACACCTTAATAGGAACATCCTTCTGTAGGAAATTAACTATAAACTACTGTTTAGAGATTTGTGTCCTCATACAATTATATTGACATGCCATTGAGATTGTCCTCAGAGAGGATGCCACTTTTTGGCCTCATTTGTGTTTGAGTTGCTATGTTTGGCTCTTCTTCTCTTTGGCTCAATTACTAAGCAACAGAATGGTACACAGATGGCCAGCAGTGATTATTTTGACTGGTAGATACCTGGAGGACACCCCACAGAGGGTTTGCATGGGAGGAGGGTATTCCCTGACCCACAAGAAAACCCAAGGGCGAGTTTTGGGTAAATTTTAAAATGGTTGAGTTCAGTTCTCCACAGTGCCTGTCTATTGGTATCACTTTGGATTGCCCTGGCCTCCAATTCCCCCCTTTTTCTTGGACCATTGGACTACTACTGAGGACCAAGTACAGCTTCCACAGTTGTCTGTGACAACTGCATTTTGTTCTCAAGTTGAGTGGTGAATAACTTCTCCAGGTGTTTGTTTCTTTTCAGTGTTTTTCCCATGTGAAACAAAACAGACCAGCTGTCTTTTAAGCATGGAAGATATACTGAAGCCCGCTGTGTTTCCCTAAATCTTTTCCTTGTGTCAACATCTTTTCCATCTCTGTGTTAGACTGTGAGCCTATCGGGCCAGTGATGGTGTAATTCTGTGTTCTGTATTGTGTCTGGCCCCATCGTTTGGTGTTTTTTTAGGGCGTACTCATAATTGGCTCCCTGAAGTCAATATGACGGAGGGTTGTGTCTTGTCCTCTCTAAATTTAGAAGGATCTTTGATCTAGACCCTTCTTCACCAAACAGATGGGCTGGCCTGAGTGCTCTGTTTCTTAAAAGAAAGTTCATCTTAGTTGCAAATATCTAGATTTCACTTTGTTTCTGAGGTCTAAGAAGATGAGTGTTTTTGTGAGCTAAAAATGTTGTTGGTTTTTTTTTTTTAAAATTCTCATATCTGCTGTTTCCTCATCCTGTGCATGTGATGTTGCAGTCTGGTGCATTCACCACTGTTAGGAGACCTAGGTCGTATTGCCAGGTCTGGCAGCTCACTGTACCATTCATTAACTGCTCTGTGCCTCATTTTTTCCCATGTGGGAAATTGGAGGCAATCCTGATCCTCCTGCACAGGATTTGGGAGCTAGCTAACTCTGTTTTAAAGTGCTTTTATTGTCACCCATGTGAACTGCGAATACTAAGTACTAATCTCTACCAGATGTGAACTCAGTTTCACTTTCTACTTAGCACTATAAATGAATTGCTGCCTAGACCTGAAATGAAATGAAAAAATCCTGGTTGAGAGGATTAAAACAATGAAATGAGTGGAAGTTGGCAATCCCATGCATGACCTCCTTCGGGAAAAGGTGCTATGTAGACTTCAGGATTATTGTTTTACAAATCCTGTTCAGTGTCAATCGGTTATTTGAGGTTGACGATAATTGGCAGTATTTTCAACCCTGCTTTTGGAAAGGCCTGTCTCTCAGCTGTGCCACCAGAAGGTCCACCAAGTTTCCTGGTTCACTCTTTGGGAAAATAAAGTGATTCTTAAGCTATCTTCCTAGTTTTCCATGTTTGTTTTGGCGCTCTGTAAGTGGTGTCAGTGATGTGCAGAGATTGATGCCTGGCTTTATCACCTTGGGATGGAGTGGATGATGTAGAATTTCATAGGATGTAGAGCTGGAAAGAACCTTTGGAGCAGGAGTTCTTAGTACTTGGGTAGTCTGGTGAAACCTACGGTCCTCTTATACATGCATAAAGTAATATACATAGGATTACAAAGGAAGCCAATTATATTGAAAGTGACAAAAATTATTTTTCTTTATTTTTACAAAAATGTGTTTTTTGAAAAGTTCACAGACCCCAGGTTAAGAGCCCCTGTCTGGAAAATCATCCAAGTTCTTCACTTTACTGAGGAAGAAACTGAAGCCAAGAGGTTAAGTGGAGTATCAGGGCACACGCAGGAAGGAGAGGCGGGCGTGGCTTTCTCTTTCTGTGTCACATTTACATTACTGAAGCAAGATCATGAGGCATCCTAATTAGAATTTTAGCTGAGCCTGAGCAGGGAGAAGAAGCATTAATGATAGTTTGTTCTACAGTAGTAAGGCACTAAAGATAATCCTCTTCCCTGGACATCTGTCGAAGCCGGGCAGATTCACGCCCATCTGAGATGGTGTAGGAGGAACATAATGGACAGAGCATAGCTCCCATCTTCACCCAGGCGGTGCCCTCTTTCCTACTCAGGTGATGTTGATGGAGAACATTTTTGCCAAGAGTATTTGTAGCCCTGTCGATGCCTCCTGGAAAGTACGGTAAGGACATTTTTAAAAAAGGATGCTTGGAATTATTGGTATCTCATCGATGTCAGTGTCAAAGCTGAAAGAGCCCTTAGAGATAATTGAATCCAACAACCTCATTTTATGATAAGAAAAGAATTTTAGAGAGGTATTAGTTTGCCCAAGGTTACATGGATAGAAATTGGAATGGGAACAGGACTTGAACCCACGTCTCTTAATTTCCCCAGTGCTAGTGGCCTTAAACAGCTTATTTTATAAAATGCTTTGGTTTATCATCTGAAATTAATTCTCCTGGACTGTCCCTATTGGTTATGAAGAGGAAAAGAAACAGGGAGAAAGCTCTAGGGCACTAGGCATTCTTCCCCAGAGATGGCTTTATAACTGTCAAGCGAAGTAGGGCATTGCTTTTGGGAATATCAAGGACTCATCTGTTCAAGGGCTGCAGTCATCCACACTGCCTTAGGCTTGACAAAGCACTGTTGAGGTGGTCTGTGTAAGGTGAGGAAATTGAGCTTCTTAGCTTGCTTGCTTGGTGGCAGAACTGGGGCATAAGCCCAGGATATTCTGCTTCCTGAGTCAAGTGTGCTTTCTACCATAGCAGACTGTCTCTCCATCATCACTTAGCGGTTTTACTGGCTTGATGTGTGGCTCCTATTTTAGTAGATCTGTGTCTGTGAGTCCTTAATCATAAAACAGCCTCTGGTTTGGGGCTTTTATTATCGTTGATTAGATAGCCTTAGGATTTAGAGCTGGACAAGACCATGGAAGTCATCAAATCCAAGCCTGTGGTTTTATGGATGGCAGAACTTAGGTCTAGAGAAGGGAAGGGGCTTGCCTAGTGGCAGGTGATGGAACTCAAACCCAGGTACTCTGCCCCCAGTTCCAGTTATTTATACATTGTCCTACACATCACACTCTCAGCACCACTTCTGGGCTACTTGACTCAGGTCCCAACACACTAGACAGACACTTAGGGCATCCTGGGTCCTGGATAAGTATACGATTGGGTACTTGTCACCCAAATTGGTACTAGGTGCAGAGATGTCCTTAAGCATAGGTAAATGGTTGACTGTCCACCTCAGTATCAAGGAAGGGGCCTTCACATATCTTCTTCCTCCATCTGTTAGGATCTGTTAAATTCTTTCAAAGGGTTCAAAGTCATTCCACAATGATAAGACTTAAAATGCAAATACCTCTGAGAGAGGGAACTTGGCAGCTCATCTTCCACATAACTATGATGAAATAGATTTAAAAAAATTTTTTTTAAATTTTTACTGAGAGTAGGAAGGCAGGTGTTGATCAATTGCTAAGGTGCAACAGAAGACAACAGAACAAAGAAGGTCTGAGAACCTGGCCTCTTTCTTACCCACACTGGATGGTTATGTGGGAAAATATCATTAGAAAAGAGTTTCTTAGACTTGGGGCTAAGAATATGGATTTGGAGCCACTGAGGTATATACCAGGCTGCTCCACAACATGGTGGCTCCTGTCGCTTCATTCACCTTATATAATCAATACCAGGCTGGGGTCTTCAGGAAGACCTATACTTGTGTATGGTAGCAGTAGAGCGCTAGACTGAGTCAGGATGACTAGAGTTCAAATCCAATTTCAGACACTAATTGTGTGACCCTGCACAGGTCATATAATCTTTGTGAACTTGAGTTTCCTTGTCTATAAAATGAAGATAATAATTGTACCTACAGGGTTGTTGTGAGGATCAAATGAGATAGTGTTTGTAAAGCACTTGCAAATCTTAAAGTACTATAGAAATGCTAATTGTTATTATTAAAGACCTGTGGCTTATGCTAGGGTCCTTTCCAGAGTGGGATCTGTCTGCCTTCATCAGAGGCAAAATCTTTTCACACCCCCTAGACCAAAGTACTATTTGGAGATTCTGTGCTCCATAGAATTCAAGTTATGAAGGTACGAAGTTAGTGCTATTTATCAGGGTCAAAGGTTTTGAAATCTAAGTTTGTCTTTGAGCTCTTTCTCTCTTCCTCTTCCCCATTTATTTCATCATGGACAAGTACTCTGTACAAGTTTCTCCTTTGGTGGTCCACCCTCTCTTAAGTGCCCCAGTCTTCTGTCCTGGCTTCTCATCCCATATAAATCTGTCCTTCAGTCCTTGATTTAATCTTAAATACTCAAATGCTGTGATGTCATCAATTTGGAAGTTCCCTCCAGAGTCAATGATTGCAACCCCATTGTGTCTGCCCTTCCTATGTGATTGGCTTATCCATGTCCTCCCAAAAGTTCAACGTAGTCCTTCACCTTTTGGAACGGAGAGGGTATGAATGGAGCATTCACAAATTCCATTTGTTACCCTGCCCTTCCCACATGAGCACTCAGTCGTTACTTCTGTTGCATAATTCTGTGATGACCTCTTTGACTTCTGTTCTGTGTTCCTCAGTGTTACTTGTTGCAGCCTGCTCCCTCCCACCACCAAACTATTACCTTCGGTGATATTAACATTGAAGTATAAATGTAGACACCTTCAAGATACCATTTTTTTTTGAACAGTGATGAGGTCCTTAAGTTACAGGTCGAATAGGCAACATCCTGTGAATAGGGAGGATATGTTTTGGGCTCCTGAAAATCACACCACCTGGAAGATACCTATGTGAGGGTCTATATTGCTGCTCCTATTTACATAGTATTTAAAGGCTAAGAAAATGTTTCCCTCAGAATCCTGGGAAAGTAGATCAAGCAAGTATTATCCCTATTTTTAAAAAACGGGAGGTGGGGCTCAGACTCCTTCTACCACAAAGGGTGGAAACTCCTTCACAACTGATTTTTAGTTTATAATCTTGAGAGTTGACTAGGGCATTGCAGTTAAGTGGCTATCCCTGGTCACCAGATAGAGGACTTCAGTCTACGTCTTCTTGACTCCAAGTCTGCCTCTACCCACTATACCATATTGCCTCACCATTTAACAAAATTAAGTGAGGCTAATAGAGGAGATAATGGGCAGGGACTTACCACTAGTAAGTGTATGAGCTGGGATTCAAACCCAGGTTTCTCCTGACTCCCAAGTTCAGTGCTCTTTGCAGTATAACATGTAAGGCAGAGAGCTGGGAGGGCATTGGAAGGAGGGAGAGAGAGGGAACATAGACTCTTACAGTTCCCTTAAAATCCGATCACATATGTGGCCTACCTGGCCCCTGAGGTTAAGGGTAAAGCTGATGGCTATTGAACAGCAAAGCTCACTGGCCATCAAGTTCAATATCAGAAAAGTCTCAGTATGAGTTGTGATTTCCTGCCAGAAGATATAGAGGGAATAGGAAAGTAACAGTGAACTAGGGTAGATCAATTCTTTTCTCATTGACTTCCATATTAAGCCAGACAAATTTGTAGTCATCCACTGTGGTCTGGTGGGCTGTGACATCAGAAAGACTTTCTCTTCAGCTATGGCTTTTCCACTAATGAGTAATCTAGAAACAAGCCCTTCTCTGCATTTTGGAGAGTTCTGATATTTAAAAGAACCCCACCCAGAGGGAATCCTTTGTGAAGAGACTCTCCACCCTTTGAATAGCCAGCCCTTAATTTGTCAGTTTTAAAGAATTTGGATTTTGTCTGGTTTTCACTGACTAGGCACTTGTCCCTCGTGGAATATGTCTTCCTGATGCTATTGGCCAATGCTCAAGTTCTTTTCCAAGAATGTTACAGAATGCTTCTGGGATGAAATAAGTTCCCCTTTTGTGGTCTCAGGCTACAGTGAGAATTTTATTTTTCTCCCCGGCGTACAATTAATACACAGATAGGGGAAATTGTCAGGGAAGCAAATTTGAATGCAAGACATGGGATGATGCATGTTGGTTAGAAAAATGTGTGGGCTCATCTCTTCAGGGTGTCAGTTTTCTCCTGTATTTCCTGAAAAAGGAAGAGAAAGTAAGGTTAGTTCAAATGAAAATTCCCATGTGTAATTCTGCTTGCTGATGCCATTGAAAAAACAAACAAAACAGAAGGCACCAGTAATAGCTAGCCTTTACAGAGTATTGTAAAGTTGGGAAAACACTTTCCACTTTATCTCATATGATCCTCACTACAACCCTGGAGAAAGGCACTATTGTTATTCCCACTTTACATAGGAGGAAATGAAGGTTAGGAGAGCTTAAGTGATTTGCCCGGGGTTACACAACTACTAAGTGTTTGAGTTAGGATTTGAATTCCCGTCTTCCTCACCCTGAAACCCAGTGTTCTTATTTACTTTACCACCTGGCTGCTTAGATTGGAGAAGGCTAATAATGCTCATTTTTGGAGTCAGCTGACCCATCAGCAAATAACCATTGAGTGAATCACTGTCATTTGTTGAGTTCTTTAAGGTTGGAGAAGTGCTATGTGAATGATTTTATCACAACAACCCTTCCTACAGATGAGGAAAGTGAGGTAGGCAGAGATTAAGTTATTTGTTCAGGATTACAGTGTTGTAAATCAAATTTGACCTCAGATCTTTCTGACTCCAATTCCTGTCTTCTTTCCATTGCATCTTCTGTCTGCCCCAAGAACTTTCACAGCCATTGTCAGATTGCTTAGCAAAGTAATGAGCTCTTAATCACCGGACACATTGGGGTGGGGGAGGTTGGATGGCTAGCATTTGATGGAATATCATAGAGAAGATTCTTGCACTGAGTAAGACGTTGGACTGGTTGACCTCCAGGGTCACCTTGGAGCTATGATTTTATCATTCCTGAGTACTGATTTACCAACAAAAAGTCCCAAAACTGGGCCAGAAGAGGAAAAGCCAACTATGAGTTATCCAAATGGCTTTGGGTTATCATAGCTTTATAAATGCTATTATGATGTTGGTATTAATATAAATGAATTTAAGCTATTTTTAGATTAAGAACTGGATATGTCATTTGATTGGTAAAGGAACGCCAGGATGGGGGAGTTCTTACCAATCACGCCTACAATTTATAGTCAGAAAGCTGTCTAGACCCCAGGAGATTGTGACCTGTTCCCTTAGACTGTCAGTATGTGTGAGAGTTGGGATCTGCACCCTGATCTTCCTGGCTCTGAGATACCCTATCTTCTCTTCCACACTACCTCTTGAGCAGCTAGTCTCATCAACTCTAGTTATTATCTTTATTAAATACCCCAGAAATCCACTCAATCTGACTTAAGGTTAAGTTGGAGTCTTTGGTAGCAATAACTGACTTAGCTAGACTTAAACTATTTATCTCAGTTTCCTCATCTGTAAAAGGGGAATAATAATCACATGCCCTCCCTTCCAATCTCACTGGGCTGTTGTGAGGATGAAGGGATATAATGGAAAGTAAAGTATAAAGGCATATCAGAAATTGTTACTGGTACAGTTGGCTTGGGAATGGAGCTGTAATGAGGCTTCTACTGGGAGGAAGTGCCCTCTGCTGGCAGTGGGGAGAGAGTCTAATCCCATCACACTTTTCTCTCCTACTCCCTCTCAGCTCCTCAAACAGGCAGCCTCCAGGGGCTGGGGAAGGTAACATTATCCCCAGGGAGTAAGAAGGCAAGAGCTGTCCCAACTCAGAATTTTTCACCACTGGTCACATAGACATCCATGGGGGATTTTCTCTAAAAGTTCCCTATTACATAATGGCATAGGCACCCTTTACCTGTAAACTTGAGGGGTTTCAGACCAGACCTGGCCGAAGTGCTGAAATGATGAGGCCAGAGAAGTTGGGAATGGGGAGACGTGCACCTCTGAAGAATAAGACTTACCTACATTACAGTTTTGGTGAGAGTTATACCTGGCCCAAACTGTTCTTAAAATGAGAACCCCACCAGAAGAAGCTTAATAGCTAGCATTTTAGACAGCACTGTAAGGTTTGCAAAAACTTTTACATATGTAATCTCATTTGATTCTCAGGGTAGGCTTGACTACCTTGAATGAGAGATGATCTTCTCTACAAGACCCTTGTCTTAGTGGACAAGAGCAGATTTCTGTCTGGCATTTGAGCACTTGCATAGACTGGTGGCGCCCTGCTTTCGTAGCCTAATACTTTCTTCCTTGAATTCTACTTTAGCTACACTGAACTACTTACTCTGCACCCCAACACACCTTGGGCATTTTCCCTTTCCCCTGCCTTTGCTCACACTGTTTCCTATGCTGAGTACCCTCCCAGCCCCAATTTGCCTGTCAAATTCCTAGCTCTTCTGTAAAGCCCAGCCAACTCATATGCCATCTCCTTCACGAAATTTTCTCTGATCAATGACAACTTCCCTTTGCAGACTTTGTACTTTTGTAGTGCATTTGTTAGGTAGGTATTGTGTGTGTGTCATAATTTTCTGTGTAATGGGGGTCTGACCATTGAAGGCCCAGCTCTCAAAGAATATCTGTGCGAGCTCTTAAATGGAGGGTTGAACCCCTCCATTCCACCATCGTGAACTTCCAGAAGGGGTCTTCCCCTCGGTCAAACCCTTTCTTCCCCCTTCTCCTTATATATGCTTGTCTTATCCCCTCTATTGGCCTATAAACTTTGTGAGGGAAAGGGAAAATGTCTTTCCCAAAGCTTCTCTCATGCCCTGAGGCTAGCATAGTGTTTTGTACTCAGTAGGAACTTAATAAATAAATATTTGAATGTTTACATGAATGACCAAGGGCTTCAGTTATCTTCACAGATATCCTGACCTCAGAGAGTTGCATTGGAGAATCTCTAAGAGTCTCTCCAGATCAAATGAGATCATATATGTAAGATGTTTGGCAAACCTGAAAGTCTAAGTAAATGGTAGTTGTTGTTATCATTATTGTTTTTATTATCCTATGTTTAAGAAATTACCTTGGTTCTCTTCCAAAAGGATCTCCTGTAGGACCTTTTCCAGGGTGCGCCCATATTGCTGATACTGAGCCTCTGCCACTTTAATCCCAATGTCAAAGGGAGCATTGAACTAAAGAAAGGAGCAACCCCCACCCACCCGCCCACCCAAAGTGGGATTAGAGACAAATGAGACTTTCCTTGTTGGCTATCTGTTTCCTTTAGGAAGATTTCAGCATAGAAAGACTCTTCAAAGCCATATTCTTTCCAAGATCACACTCACTGGGGGCCAGCTAGGTGGCACAGTGGATAGAGTACCGGCCCTGGAGTCAGGAGAACCTGAGTTCAAATCCGGCCTCAGATCAAACACTTGACACTTACTAGCTGTGTGACCCTGGGCAAGTCACTTAACCCCAACTGCCTGAAAATAAGAAAAAAAAAACTGACCCTAAGATCACACTCATTGGAGAAGGGAATATAGGCAGCCCAGGGACACAGGAGTCACTAACACTGGCGGTTGTTGCTAAAAAGTTTGGCCTCCTCCTTGGTCAAAGTTTGTCTTTGGGCTCAAAACAACTAAACTATTCTCCCTTTCTTTTGTCCCTTGGAGTTTACCCTAGGGCTTATTCCCCCAGACTTGCTTTCAGCACCAAGAATTTAGCTAATAATGGTTCAACTTGTCCACTCTCCCCCTTCTTCACCCCCCCCCCAGGGCCATTCAAATTGTCTCAGCAGACTCTGGAGGATAAATCTTCAAAACCCAAAGGAATAAATCTCTAATGGTGGAATTTCAGTCACTTCAATTAGAGATGGGAGATATATTTTAAAGTAGGAAATCCTGCCTAGTGCTTTTAAAATCTCACTGAATAGTTCTGTGGCCAGTCTTGGGAGCGTGTGTGTTGTGTGTGTATGTGTGTGTGTGTGTGTGTGTGTGTGTGTGTGTGTGTGTGTGTGTGTGGTCTTTGACACCTTTTCTTAACATTTCCTCTTTTCACTTTTCTCTTTGCTTATTTTTTTTTTAACTCCTTCCTCCCTTTTTCTCCTCTTTTTTTCTATCCTGACCCAAATTGCTTCTAATAGTTCACAGGATTGCTTACCCCTTTGGTATCCCTCTAGGCTAATGAGTATCCTGAGGGCCTGGTCTAGACTCCAGAACACTGAACAGAGAATCTGGCTTTATTACTGGTGACATTAGTCAAGTCATTGACTCTGTGACTCTTTTTCCAATTTTAAAATGGGAAAAAATAGTGCCCAATATTTTCTCCTTGCCAGCAATGTCAGGAGATGAATTAAAGCACCCAGTATAGCCTTTTTTTTTTTTTAAAGGAGGAGAAAAAACTCTACTTGTAGTTTTATCATAGAATTATAGGCTTGTTAGTTTTAGAGCTCTTCTGATAAAGACCTCCTAAATCAAATATGGGATAGGGCGGGAGTGGAGGTGCCTTATACTGAATGACCGAAGGACCAAGGTCTTGGACACCAGGTCTACACCAAATGCATCATGCTGCACTGATCTGCTATCTCTTGGGTGTTCCTCCTTATCTACTGTCTTGGGATGTAATTACTGAGCTGGTGTGTCATATAGGAGCTGGTTTGATTCCAGGGGTCCAGATCTCCTGTCTAACCTCCCTGCTGACTTCAATATCAGTTTCTTGATGTTTGGAGAGACAAGATCCACATCAGTGCTATCCTACCATTATCAGAGGACTCTGGAAGTTAGAAGTCCAAACAAAATGGCATTTATCTAGGCTAGCAAATTTATACATCTTGCTCCTCTAATTTCAGGGATTTGAAATCACAAAAATCACCATTCTCTGTTGAATTCTTCTGTACTCTTGTACATCTTGTTCATCCTTTTCCATTGTACCCTTTATCCCCACACCCAAGCCTGAAAATACTTCCCTTCATCCTTAATGTCTCCTTTTCATTTTCTATCTTGCATTCACAGAAACCAGGGGTTCCCTCTTGAAGACCAGTGTGTCCATGGTTAAACCCTACCATGCTGGTTGGCCCTTCTTTCATGTCCCCCAAGGAGGAGTTGGCATACTCCTTACTCCTCCATCGCTCCTTCAACACCTGGCAGCCTCTCTTCCTATGAGCTTTACTTCTCCCATTCAGATCCTTCTTGCCTACACTTGCTTACATCTAAGGCATTCTCCCTCTTCTCAAAGAGTTCAGTATTTGCATCAATTTTATCTCAACCTCTTCACTTTCACCTCAGCCCCCAGCTTCTTACTTGAGGAGCTTGTATACATGTTAAAGACTCCTCAAACACACTGGTCTCTGAATTAATCAACTTTCTCAATTCCCATGACCTAAACCTTTATTCTTGGTCATCCACAGGAATGATCAAACCTTAGATCTCACCACTATCTGAAACTGGGTTGCCCTCATTTTCAGATTCTGAGGTTCTTGTCTCTGATCGTAATCTCTTGTCCTTCCATCTCTTCCTCTGAGTCACTTTGAAATCTGATTGATTATTTCTGCACCCTCCAGCCTCTCTAGTCCATCAACAAATCCACCACCTCTGCTGTCGCCCTATTTTCCTCTCTATGTAGGTTTGACCTTATTCTCCACTTTTGATTCCTTTGCCTTTTTTGCAATTGCTGTTCACAACTGATCAACCTTCGATCATCTCCACCATCTGCCTTCTCTGCTCATCCTCCTGAGTGGCTAGAAGCTGGTGTCATAAAAAGTCACATCACTGTGATGGCTGAGTCTACTATAAATTAATTTTATTTCATCTCAATGGGGTCCATATTGCTACATGGCAAAATGTGCATTCTCCCTTGTTGATTCTCTATCCCATTCCTCTCTACCCCATGAATTGTCCAAACCTTCTCTCAAGGCCCTAGTGGTACTCAACATTTTCCTTGATTTGCTCACTTCCTATTTGAATGAGAAAATCAAGGCTAAAATCAAGGCTATCTATTGTAAGCTTCCTTAGCTCCCCTATTCCACTCATCAAAACTCCTCTGCATCCATTCTTTCATTCTTTGCTCCTTTTTCTAAGGAAGAGTTGGTCCTTTTGTTTGCCAAAGCCAACTCCTTTACCTATCCTCTCAATCCTACCCCCTCCAATCTCCTTCAGAGGTTTGCTGCATTATTCATTCTCTCTACCCTTCTTGAGACTCTACCTACCCGCTGACTCTTTCCCTCCTGCCTCCAAAAATGTTCCAGTCCACAGCATTCTAAAAAATCTTTATTTGACCTTGTCACCCACCCATCATCTCATATCTTCTCAGTCTTACTCCCAAATTTCTGGAAAGAATTTCTAATGGAGACAAATAGATTGCTGGCTAGCCCTACTCCCTTGCCACCCACTAATTTCTCTATCCCTCACAATCTAACTTTCCACCCTGTCACTCTCCTGAAATTTCTCTCCAAGATCTGTTCACCACAAAAATCTGTTCTCCATCCTTCTCCTCCTTGAACTCTCTGTAGCTTTTTATCTCACTGACCGTCCATTCGTCCTGGATCCTCCCTCAGCTTGGGTGACATTCCTCTCTCCTGCTTTTCCTTCTACTTGCCTGGCTGTTGCTTCTCAGTTTCCTTTGCTTAGTCACCATGACAAGCCTTCACCTGCTTCTTCAGTCTTTTTTTTCTCTCTCTACTGTCTCGGTGAGCTCATCTCCCACAATTTTTAAGTATCATCTCTATAGAGATGATTCCCAAATCTACATATCTAGCCCTAATATCTCTCCTATAGAGCTAACTGCCTACTGGATTCATCCATCCAGATGTCCCCTAGAATCTCAGACTCTATATATGAAATTGAGTTTACTATCTTCTCCCCTAAACCTATCCCTCTTTCTAAACTTCCCAATTTCTATTAAAAGCACTGCTATACACATAGTCCCCCAGATTTATATCCTTGGAGTTGTTCTTTACTCTTCCTTCTCCCTCGCTCTCCATAACCTCCCAGCTGCCAAGCCTTAGATCTCTCTCCATCTGTTAACATTCGTAATGTCTCCACTGGTACAGCCGCCACCTAATTCAGGTCAGCATTGCCTCCTTCCTGGACAACTGTAATACCCTCGTAATTGCTTCCAGTTTCTTCCCTAATTCGTCCTTTACACGTGGCTTAGAAGAGAATCTTCCATAGTTAAAGGGTCTGGTCATGTCATCCCCACCTGAAAAAACTTTAGGGGGCTCCTCATTGTCTTCAAGATAAAATACCAGCTCCTAAGCTTGGCGTTTATGACGTCCTTCACGTACTGGTTCCCATCTACTTTGCCAGACTCATTTCAAACTACTTTTCCTTTCAAATTCTATGTTCCAGCTAACTGGACAGCTGTTTCCTGAAGCCCTGCCCATACATGAGACCATAAGTGGTCTCTTGGACTAGACTGTCTCTTCATTTTCATCTCTTAGACACTTTGCTTTCTTGAAGCCTGAGTTCAGATACCACCTCCTCCTTGGAGCCTTCCCTAATCTCTCCAGTTGTTAATTTTCTGTCTCCCAAAACTATGTACTATGCTTCTGTGTTTGATGGATCTCCCACCTCCAAAACCCATCTTCCAGTAGCGTGTAAGCTCTTCGAAGGCAGGAGCTAATTCATTTTTTTGGTCTTTGTATTATCAGTGAATAGCATAGTGCCTTGTACATAGAAGGCCTTTAATCAGCATTTCCCAACTTGAGCTAAACTGCTTTTAGAGCTAGCTGGAAGGGGCCTCAAGAGATCATCTGACCCAACCACTCGCCTTCAGGCAGTAGAAAAAGTGGAGTGACCTGCTCAAGGTTATACTAATGATGACAGCCAGGACTGGAACACAGGTCTGAATTGTGATGAACTGCTTTCTGTCCTTGGGTAGGACAAGGCCTGATGTCCCTTCTAGCCCTCTTATTATTCAGGTTAAATAATTTCATTTGTTCCACCTCCAATTGGTTTGCAAAAAGCAACTGAATGAAAAAGAAATACTGCTGACTTTAAGTATCAGGAGATTGGGATTCTAGTCCCACTCTGCCACTGACTCTGTGTGACCCTGGGCATGTCCCTTCCTATCTCTGGGCAGCAGCTTATAGATTAGATGACCTTTGAGGTCTTTTGACTCTGCCATCTTGTGTTTAGAGGCTACATTCTCACGTTGTGGTTAACAGATGATGATTAGACCACCTTCAAATGGAAAGAAAAATGCAATGGGCCCCTCTGGCAAATGACTTAGCATTTAGCTGGAGTCCATGGAAAGGGGCCAGATAAGTAGTGTTGTGCTGTACTGGAGAAAGAGAAGAGCACTAGGCTAGGAACCTGGAGATATGGGTTCTAGGCCTGGTTCTCCCGCTAAATCAAGGGGTGGATGACTATAGCTTGTAGTCTGGTGGCAGGGACCCACATAACTGAAAAAATAACTGTACTAGAAATCTGACTGCTGGTACCATGTATAAACGAACCCTTTCTTACCTTATGGATTGTACATGTTTGTGCATGTGGATTAAAGTTCACTTTTAAAGTGTCAAGAGCCGGAAGGGACCTTTGAGATCATCTAGTCCATCTTACATGTGGGGCAACCAAGTGGAAGAGCCAGGACTAGGAACCAGGTCTCTTGATTCACAATTCGACTATGCAATGCTATCCCTTTAACCTAGTCCCATTCTAATGTCTGGGCCCCCTAAGTAGACTGTATGGTACCTGAGAGCAGGGACTGGGTCATGTAATTCTATACTTACTGGTTATTGTGCCTGGTTATTGAATGATGGATGAGACACCTTTCTTCCTAATCAGTTTCTGCCTTCTCCTTCCTCTTACCCCCATCAGACTGTGTGGAAGCACCCACCTGGATTTCCAAACCCTTCTCTAATCCTTCTGGCTGGCTGGAAGAGTCTTCCACGTCACGGGGCTGAAGTTTGACAGGTGGCTTTCTGGATTCCTTCCGCTGTTGGAAAGACACAGAATGTTTCCTTCAGGGAGTGAGCCCCTCTGAAATCTCTCCCTTGTGTTTCTTTGTGGGTGGAGTCGGGTGAGGGGTTTGGGAGAATTTTGAGAAGGGCCCAGAGAGGTTACGTGCCTTGAACACAGTCACACAGTTACAACAGCAGAGCTGAGATTAGAATCCAGAACCTAGACAGCAGCCCTTTGTGGGTGAATGGAGGAGGATGGGTACTGGCCTGGATCTTTGGGTGCTCCGGGCTTAGGAAGCTGGAGCCCGCTGAGGCCACATCAATCCACAGCATGCTGAGGAGGAGTAGGCTGCAGATGACCACCTTGGGGAGCATCTTCTCCGATGGGACAGGAAGCAGCCAGGGCCTGAATAGAGAAAGGCAGGAAGACAACCCCTCCTTCCCGCCCTGGCTAAGAGATTAGCTATGTTCCACTGTATGACTCTGCTCAGTGGGCAGTGGGCCTGGTCCCTGGTGCCTGATACTCTTGGCCCCTCTCATCTCTCCTTCCCCTACTTCTGTGTTCTCAGGCTACTTTCTGCCTGATTTCTTTTAGCTGTATTGTATAACCTATGTCCCTAGAGAGATTTTCAACGAACGATGGATTTAAATCCAGAAGGGACCTCAGAGGTGATCAATCTGATCATCTTCCCCTCTCCTAATTTTTTTCTCCCCCCACCCTTCATTTTGCAAATGAAGAAACTGATGCTCAGGAAACTTAGGTAAATTGCCTAAATCAATCTATGAAAGTATTCCTAGCAAGGCTATTACATTGGCAACCTCAGAGATGGAATTCGAATCCAGGTTTCCTCAGTCCAGAGCCAATACTCCTTGCACTGGACCATGGTATGACTGATATTGAAGCTGGAGGGAAAATTTCTTTTTTGTTTTTTCCTGTCTTACACAGTAATTTCTCTATCTTATGACTTCACCTTCCAGTCTTTAATAACAACAACAAAAATTATAGCTAACATTTATATAGCACCTACTATATGCCAGGAATTGTGCTAGGTACTTTACAATTATCCCATTTGATCCTCACAACAAACCTGGGTCATAGGTACTATTATTATCCCCATTTTACAGATGAGGAAACTGAGGCAAACAGAGGTTAAATAGCTTGCCCAGGATCTCAGAGCTAGTGTCTGAGGTCACATTTGAATTCAGGTCTTCCTGATTCTAGGCCCCAGGGCTCTGTGCACTATGGTGCCACCTTTTTACTGAGTATGTGTTGGGAGCCTTGTGTGTTCCCAGATCAATACTGGGGAGTATTAGGATATTAGAATTGTTGTCAATAGTCATAATACTAGGATGCAGCAAAAGCAGTTGTTAGGGGAAGTTTTATATCTCTAAATGCTTACATGAACAAAATAGAAAAAGAGGAGATCAATGAATTGGGCATACAACTAAAAAAACTAGAAAAAGAACAAATTAAAAATCCTCAATTAAACACCAAATTAGAATTATTGAAAACCAAAGGAAAAATTAAGAAAATTGAAATTAAGAAAACTATTGAACTAATAAATAAAACTAAGAGCTGGTTTTATGAAAAAAACAATTAACTAGATAAACCTTTGGTTAATTTAATTAAAAAAAAGAAAGAAGAAAACCAAATTACTGGTATCAAGAATGAAAAGGGTGAAGCTACCACCAAGGAAGAGGAAATTAAAACAATAATTAGGAACTATTTTGTCCACTATTTTGCCCAACTGTATGGCAATAAATTTGACAATCTTAGTGAAATAGATAAATATTTACAAAAATATAAATTGCTCAGATTAACAGAAAAGGAAGTAAAATACTTAAATAACCCCATCTCAGAAAAAGAAATTGAACAAGCCACTGATGAACTCCCTAGGAAAAAATCTCCAGGGCCAGATGGATTTACAAGCAAATTCTATCAAACATTTAAAGAACAATAGTAATAATACTAGCTATTATTTCTAAAGCACTTAAAAGTTTACAAAGAACTTTGCGTGTGTAAACTAATTGGAAGTAGGAATGGTTTCATTTTTTGGACTTGTATCCTCAGCACATAGCCCAGCACCTGGAAAGGCTTAATAAATGCTTATTGGTTAATTTAAAGAAAGAATATTTGGGGCCTTTCAGAGAGCTTATGGCCTGCTTGAGGAGACAAGGCTAATTCCCATGAGATATTAATGTGAATAGCCTCATAATCAGAGAAAGATCTTTTGAGCTGGAAAGGATGCAGAGATTTATAGAATGTCGGAGGAGGAGTGAGCAGAGTGATTGCACCCCAGTCAGAGCCTGTTTTAACTAAAGCAGGGCAGCCCTATGTCAAACACCTCCCTTCCCATCAGAGTCTTCTGACTCTGGGGAGGAGAGTGAGAGTTTGGGACTCTGGTGGCCCAGGATATGAGGTGGGAGTGTGTTTGGGGGTGGAGGGGTTGCTGAAGGGATGTTGTTCAGCCGCGCCAAAGATAATCTTGGGCAGTGGGGCAGTGCAATTCCTGGGCAGCCCAGTGAGGAGAGGCATGTGGGTCTGGGGTACCCTGGACCACTTTCCAAACAGGAAAAGAGTTCATTTGGCATATTCTTCCCTGAGAGAGGGGTTACTCTGGGACTTCCAGGCATAGAGATTGGGCTGGTCTGGGGAACAGGATGGGGTAGCAGCTACATGGCCTAGAAGTGCTCTCTGATATCATAATCTATGTCCCCCTCCTCCTCCACCCAAAAAACCACCTGGATTTGCCCTGGATACCAGGATTCCTGGTGATGGCTTTGCATCTTGTCCCCACACCAATCTCTATTTTATAGGTCAGGAAATTCCCAGGACAGGGAAGCAGTTTGCTCATGGTCTGTGCAGTGAATTAAATCTGCAAAGAAATAAGCACATAGGTAAACTGATCAAGGAATCTTTTTAGAATGGAATTCATACCTGGAGGATCTCACAGACGACTTGACCACCTTCTGTTCCAGGCTCTTATATAGTGAGTAGAGTTTGTTCTAAGCCAACACTCCGCCTCACCCCCCCCCAAAACAGGCTGGTTTGCAGAGATGTTTCATGCACCCTGGAAACAACGTGCTGATGTCACCTTGATGGAAATCAAAACAAGGGAGGTCAGAAGGTCTGGAGGAATTACAGGGTTGGTTTGGGGTGGGAAGCATGTTCCAGCTGTCACCAGAAAGCAGAAGGACAGACATACCATCCATCCCTGGGAATGAGGACATCTAGGCCTACTCTTCTCTGGGTCTTAGTTTCTCCATCCATCCATCCATCCATCCGTCGGTCAAATCATTTAATAATGCTTTGTGCCAGGTATAATGCTAAGAAAGGCAAAAACACAGTCTGCTCTCAAGGAGCTCACGTTCTACTGCAGGAGAGAACGCATAACTATGTACAGACAAAATATAGATAGAGTAAATGGAAAAAAATCTGAGAGGGAAGGCACTAGCATTGAGGAGACCCAGGAAGGGTCTCTTGCAGAAGGTGGGATTTGAGCTTTCTTGAAGGAAGCTGAGGAAAGCGAGGAGGCAGAGGTAAAGAGGCAAAACATTCCCAACATAGAGGACAGCCAGGGAAAAGATGCAGAGGTGGAGTTGGGAGTGTTGGGTGTGAGAAGCAAGGAAGCCAGTGGGGCGGGATGGAATCTGATGGAAGAGTCTGGGGGCTGGGACAGGATGAGTGGAGGACACTAAAGTATGAGAAGATTGGAAAGGAGGGAAGAGGCGAGGTTGAAAGGACTTTAAAAGCCGAAAAGAGGCTTTTATATCTGATCCTGGAGGTAATTGGGAGCCTTTGGAGTTTACTGCGTAGGAAGTGACAGAATCAGACATGCATATGAGGAAGATCACTTTGGCAGCTGAGTGGACAATGGATGGAGAGGGGAGAGAATTGAGGAAGGGAGACCAACCAGCAGGCTTGTCTGTGCATGCACCAGCATCTGCAAAGTGAGGAGGGCTTAGATAGGTGTCAAAGGGAAGAATTTATACATCTGGACAACTTCCCTATCTCTCAAGTTTTTTTAATTGCATTCTTAAGTTAGTATAGTTTCCATTTTTCTCTTTAGTGTTGAAAAGCTATTTTTTTTTTTGTTTTTGGTGATGAGGCAATTGGGGTTAAGTGACTTGCCCAGGGTCACACAGCTAGTAAGTGTCTGAGGCTGGATTTGAACTCAGGTCCTTGTGACTCCAAAGCTAGAGCTCTATCCACTGCCCCACCTAGCTGCCCCTGAAAAGCTATTAATAATGACAACAACGACAATAGTAACCAACATTTATACAGTACTTTATAAATATTACCTCATTTTATTCTCACAGCAACCCAGGGAGCTAGGTGCTGTTATTATTATCCTCGCTTATGATCCCCATTTGGATCACATAGCTCTGGGGTGTCTGAGGCTGGACTTGAACTCAGATCTTCATCTATGGCTGCCGAATGATACTGGTATTTGGAAAGTGCTATGGAAAGAATCCGAGGTCTCATATGCTTATAAAAAGCAGGACCATGGTACTACTTTGTTGAATGCATCAGGATTGTCACCATCTTTATTCTGCCATTACTGGCTTTAGAGTTAGAGCTGGGTTCAAATTTGACTTTTGCTGTTTACTACCTGTTCGGCTTTGGGTAGGGCAGGTGTGTCTGAACGATTGATTTGGTAGCAGGGTGCATTAGAGTGGGGAGAAGCTGGAAGAGGAGGAGGCCACTGCAAATGTCCAAGGACCTATGGGAGGAGGGGGTGCCACTGTGATCGAAAGGTCATTGTGACACTGTGAGCTAGGTTGAACTTATACGATGTCAGAATTGGAAGTGACTTTAGACGTCATTTAATCAAGGGCCATTTATGGAGCCCTCATTTCATGGAGGGGGAAACTGAGGCTCAGAGAAAGGAACTAACTGGGCCAAGGTCTGCTAGTGGCATACGTGGAAGTGGTGGGATTTGAATACAGGTCTTCTAAGTCTGTCCCGTGTGGCCATGTGAAGGCTGTCAGGAAGTAAGGGGTGAAACCTGCAAAGGTTTCCATAGGCTGGAAGAGGGTGGTCTGAATTGGCATTGAAATGCCACTCTCTCCCAATATTTCTCCTACCCACCTGCCTTGGTGCCTGAAATGTCAATCACTCCGAGTACTGAGTCTCTACTCTCTGCTGTCTGCCCCTGCTTCTACCCCCCATCACGCCAGGGTTCAGCGTGACAAGCCAGAGCAAATGCCCTGTGCCTCACTTGGTACTAACAACATCCCATTTCATTATTGTAGGACCTAGGAAAGTGGGGCCCTAATTAACTAGCTTCCCAACCCCCGTGGCAGGACAACTCCCACCTCCTACTCTGCTTCTCCTTGTGATTCAGAACCACAGAATTTTTGAGTTGGAAGGGACAAGATGGTACCTGAGGAAGCCATCTTATCCAGCCTGTAACTGAACAAGAATCCCTCTTACAATGTGCCAGCGAGTGACCATCAGCTTGAAGATCCCCAGTGAAGGGGAGCATCCCATTGCCCTTGGGGATTGCCCTCATGGCATCACCCCCACTTGTCTCTTTGCAGGTTTCACTCATTGCTCTTGGCTCTGCTCTCTGGGGCTAAAATTCACTATATTGAGGTGAGACTCCATTCCCAGGGTTAACCTTTTCCCACACCCTCATTCCTATTCACCTCAGCCCCTTTTTAGGAGGCAGCTAGGTGGTGTAGTGGGTGGGTGCCAAGAAGATCTTGGCAGTTCAAATCCTGCATTCAGACACTTACTGGCTGTGTGACCCTGGGCAAGTCACTTAATCTCTCTTCAGCCTCAGTTTGGTCAGCCGCAAAATGAGGATAATAAGAGAACCTACCTCCCAAGGTAGGTAAGGATAAAAGAACATGAGACAATATTAAAAAATGCTTTGCAAGTCTTGAAGTGCTATATAAATGCTACCTAATTAGTATTATCCAATGGCTTTTTCACAATGCTCATTCACCCTTTACCTTTGACATGGCTGAGCATCTCCTCTTCCTCCCGGATACCATCTCTCCCCTTGGCTTTCATGACACCATTGTCTTCTGGTTCTCTTCCTACCTGTCTGATTACTCCTCAGTCTCATTTGCTGTTTCCTTATTCATCTTTTTTTTTTTTAAGGCAGTGGGGTTAAGTGACTTGCCCAGGGTCACACAGGTAGTAAGTGTCAAGTATTTGGTCTGAGGCTGGATTTGAACTCAGGTCCTCCTGACATGAGGGCCGGTGCTCTTTCCACTGCGCCACCTAGCTGTCCCCATCTCTGTTCTTCTAACTGAGAGTGTCCCCTAGAGCTCTGTCCTGATCCTCCTCTTCTTTCTCTCCACCCTTTCTCGGTGGTCTCATCAGCGCTTATGGGTTCAATGATCTCTTCTATGAAGGTGATATGTAGGTCTCTGTATATCTAATCCTGATGTCTTTCCTGTACTCTCATATTGCATCTACAGCTGACGGATGGACATTTCCATGTGGATGTCCCATAAACATCTAAAACTCAGCATATCCAAAACAGAACTATTATCTTTCCCCCTAAACCCATCTCTTCTCCTAACTTTCTTATTTTTTTTTCAAGGTTACTACATTCCCTTCTTTCTATGCCAACCCTTCTACCCAAATTAAACAGAATGATTCTTCCCTTTCTGGCAGACTATCTTTACTCCGGGTGTGCCCTCTCCCCAGCACCCCTGTCCTGCCCTTTCCTGGAATCTTCCATGCTTGCAGAGTGGATGGCCTCAATAGCTCCATGTCTGTGACATCAGAGATGGAAAACCATTCAGAATCAGAGAATCACAGCCCAGACCGAGTGAGACCCCACTGAACTCTATGAAGCCTTCAGTCTTGGCATGTGGGCACTTCAGTCTCAGCTCTTTATTTCCGTCTTTGGAAATGGTGGGAGAAAGGCTTATTGAAGACACCTACCAGAACATGCCTCTTAGGGGACTTGAATGTAAGGTGTACCCATACAGGCACAAGTATTTCACTGCTTCAGATTGATGATCTTACCTGTGTGCCCAATCTCCTTTTGCCCACCTCATCATAAAGCCTTGCTGTTCTTAACCATTATGGACCATCTGGAATCAAGTGATGGTTCTACATAGAGTTGACCTTCCGAGACCTGGTATAGGAATGATCTTATTTCCCTAGGCTAGATTAAGAAGGTGCCAGGGTGGCTGGCAGGGAGTGGGGCCAGAGCACACATCTTCTGGTATCTTTTTTTGGGGTGGGGTATAAATGTGTATGTCTATGGATTCTTTCTATAAGTACTGGAGTTAGAGCAGCTAAAGGTAACTATGACTTCCCTGACATCCTGAATTTGACATCCTTCCTTGGGGCTGCTGTGGTGTGGAGTTAGCAAAGAACTTAGGCACTGTCCCTTACTCCACCTTTGACCAGGACTAGGAGCTGTGACTAGCTGGGTGGGCTCTCCCAGGACCATTGTTGACTTTCACCTTCCTCCTAAAAGGCCTAAAGGTCACGACCAAGGTCCAATGACTCAGCTCAAATTTTAACCTTCCAGAGGTATTGTAGTTAAGTGTCGGGAGAGGTGGGTTCAAATCCTGCCTCTGACGTGATGACCATAATAGCATAGACAAATTACAACCTCTTTGAGTCATAGTTTACTCATCTGTGAAACAAAAGTACTAGCACCTACCATATAAGGTCTTCATATGAGGTTACATGAAAGTGTTTTGTCAACCTTAAGAGTGCCTACCAATATCAGGTATTTTTATTATTCCCACTCTTGGTGACTGAGACATAGGAATATTCTTTACCTGAACCTTTATTTCCTTTCCCTTTTACCCTCTTGCTCCTGGGTATCTTGCTTTAGGCCTTGAGACATCCCTTGTATGAAGTTGAGATGCCCCAAATACAAGCCTGTTGCTTTCAGCATTAATTGGCCCATGGCCTCCTTATGGAAAAAAAAAAAACCCACCACCAAAAAACAAAACCAAAAAAGTCTCCAAATGACTTCAACAGACTGGGATCCACCTTTATTAATAACATCATATGCTGATATGTTCCCTTGTGTCCACTCACACAAACACCCCCTTCACTCAGGACCTTGTCACCTCTCACCAGGACAACTTCAATAACCTCCTGTCACAGTGAATATCCTACCTTTTCTCCCAGCTTGAAGTCTATCCCCTCCAATTTGTCCTCTCCACAACTGCCAATCCATCCATTCTTCAATCAATAAACATCACTTAGTGCCAGGTACTGTTTCGTGCTTAGAATGTGCTCCCCCATCATCTGAGTCTTTCAGAATCCTATTCCTACAAGCACAAACCCCAAACTATCCTTGAGAATTCAGTACACAAACAGTCCTGGATCCTGAGCATTATCACAAATAAAGCTGTTGCCCCTAATTGCCCAGATTTAATACTAATCTATAAACATTCAAGAGAAACATTTCTAACAGATGTTAACATGGTGAATACTCAAAATCTCCAAACAACCTTGAACTAAAAGCTTAAGAAACATAGTCATCAAGAAGAGGAAATCAAAACCAGGAACAGGATGGGGGTATGTGTCATCCCTGTTGACCCATCTGCTGAGGGGTTGTCCCAAAGACATTGAACCACCTCAAGACGACCTTCCATCCAATACTTTTATTCAGTGACAGAAAGCATTTGTGTTATCCGACTGCACAGTAGAATGTTAAATGGAAAAAAGAATACTCTGAGGATAGGGACCTGTCGCAGGACTGTTTCTATCTGAACTTCACATCAAAATAAGAAAAAAGAGGGGGCAGCTAGGTGGCGAAGTGGATAGAGCACTGACCCTGGAGTCAGGAGGACCTGAGTTCAAATTTGACCTCAGACACTTACTAGCTGTGTGACCCTGGGCAAGTCCCCAATTGCCTCACCTAAAAAAAAGAAGAAAGATAATAATAAAAGCTCATATTTACACAGGACTCTGTAAGCTTTACATCTGTAATTTCATCTGATCTTTTTTAGCATCCTAAGAGCTAGTATTATTCCTATTTTTTCAGGCCTAGGCACGCACAGCTAACAGGTTTTCAGTTTCCTTGGCTGGAGAATAGGGACAATAATGTACCACCTCCTTTGTATGGTTTTTGGTTATTATAATCCAATACTTATGCAAATACTGGGACATGTAAAGTGACATTCATCCTTATCATTGTCTGTTAACATCTTATTTCAGATTAGTTTATCAGATCACCCAGTTCTCCAACTGAGCTCTGAGGAAATGGGGCACAAAGTGGGTACTTGGAAGAATGTGAAAGACCTGGACCATGCATCGCTGTTGGGCATACTGAAGAGTCCTGCAAGAGCTGTCAAAGATTGGGACTCAGAAACCAGGACCTAGGATGATGTATGGGGAGGTTGCTGAAAGAGAGGAAGGTTGGGGAAAGAGGGCTGGAGGAAGTGGTAAGACAACCTTTGCTCACATGTCAATTTGCCTAGGGCCAACTGTAGGCCAGAAGCAGGTGTACTATGGGAAAGAGGCATTCTAAGGCCTCTGCTTTATCTGTGGTAACTGTCCCCCAGCTGGGGAATGAATCCATCCTCTCTAATCATAGCACAAATCTCCCCAGCGGCCAACCACCAGTGTTGATTTTAGATAAACACCAACCACTTTCTCTTAATGGAAAGGAAATGTTTATACAAGAATCTGCCCTAGTCACAGGTCCCATCAAATCTGTGGTGAGGTGGTTAGGCAGCCAGAGAGAGGAAATACCAGCAAAGAGCTTACTTACCTTCCCAGGCTGCGATAAGGAAAGGATTGAGAAGCTGCCTGGCTCTTACTACAATTTTCTTTCAAGGCGATACTTTATAAAAAATACCCAACTTCTCCCTCAATGTAATTTCTGAGGCTGGGCTAGATTTGAGTTGAGAAATACAGCTGAATCTTACTGATTCAGACCATTTGAGAGGCAGATCAGTGAGGATGAATGGAAAGTCTAAATTATTGCATATTCTTTCAAGAAATGAAGCTTCATTACTTAAGTATTTTTGTTGCTATTCTGAACTGACAAAGACCAAATAAAATACACTTTTCCATAAGCAAAGTGGAACAAAGAGGATTATATATGAATCTGTGAATCTCTTTTAAATTGAACTTGCTTTTATTTTAAAGTCTATGTAATAACTTCAACATAAAAACTTTCAAAGTTCTCTTGCTGGTGTTTCCTTCTTGTTTTCTTTCTCTCACTTAAAATAATACTTTAATGACTCTCTTTTATTTGTGCTAACCTAACATAAACCTCTTTCTCTTTCCCACCTACCTATTCTCTGCCCTTGACCCAAAGGAAAACAAACCCTTGTAACAAGTGTGCATAGCCAAGCAAAACAAACTCGCCCGTTGCAAAGTCCAAAAATGTGAACTTCATTCTGCACAGTGAATCCATCAGTCACTTTCTCTGTCAGCAGGGGATTAATGAGCTTCTTCCTCAGTCCTCTGGGCTTGTGATTGGTCACTGAACTGATCAGAATTCTTAAGTATTTCAAGGCTGGTTTTTTTTTTTAACAGTGTTGTTACAGTGTGCATTTTTGGAGTTTTGCTCAACTCAGGTGGCATTGGTTCATGTAAGTCTTCTTGGATTTCACTGAAACCAATCCTTTTGTCATTTTTTAATATCCATTTCTATGCCACGGCTTGTCTAGCTGTCCCTAGGTCTTTGCTCTAACAAAAGGAACTTCATTTCTTTTAAGTCTGGATAATAACCAGAAGGTGGTTGGTTAACAACCTGTTTGCAAGTCTGTCAAGGGCATAGCTCTTCTATTCCATTTCGTGTGTGTGTGTGTGTGTGTGTGTGTGTGTGTGTGTGTGTATGTGTGTCTCCCTTAGAGCCTGGCACAGGGCCCTACACAGAGTTAATGTTCAATAAATCTTTGGTGACTTATAAGACACTTATAAATACTTGTTGACTTAACTTCTTAATTCGTGCCCAATAGAAGTCCTTAGAAACTAATAGGTGAGACTGATTTGTAGTCTCTGGGTTAGCTAAACACCAGCCCCTGGAGCAATGGATCTGGGTGTGGATTCTTCCTTTGGGTGGTGAAGAATGCACCAAGTCTCTTACAGAGTCTCTGGATCCTTGCTAGTTGAGGGGGTTGGTCTGGGTGTGTGTGATTCTCTAACGTGGAAATCTCTTCCTATTAGAAAGGGCAGGGTCTGCGAGTTCACATTTGTCCTATCTCAGACACTACCTCAGTGTCTTTGTCTTGTACAGGGACTGTATCTGTACACTGTATGGTTATATAGGTCTCTCTGAAGGTCTCAGTGTCCTCTAGCACTGCTGCTGTCTCTCTTTTTAATCCCAAGAGACAGCTCAGCTGTATATAATTCATCCACCCTAAAGAGTTAACCTGGTGCTATTGCAACCTGGGAGCTGTAAGCATGGCTCAATAATAGAACAAAGGCCGCATTATGGTGAAATGAAGACTGGACAAGAAAACTTTACAACTTGACAGGAAACAGTCAAGAAAGGAGGGACGTGCGCACAATAGTGATTAAATTGTTTGTGTATAAATGAGGCAATGAGATCCATAGTCATAAAAAGAGATCACTTCAACAATCCACACAGGAGAAAGATTGTCTCAGCTGTGACATGCAAGCAGACAGGCAACCTACTGAGTTGTTAGTTTTTTCCTTGATTGACATTCCCTATGGACAATAAGCTAGGCTCAGAATAGAATATGATGAAGAGATCATGTTGAATCACATTTAGAAAACTATGATTTGATTTTAAAAATCCCCGACTGATCCCTGCTGCCAAAGCTCATCTTTTAAAAACCAGTATTCTCCCAAGGAGGTTGTGAATTATGGAATACTAGGATCTCTCAAAGAATGAAAATTGTCTGGGGCAAGAAACTGATGACATTAGGGGCACAAGCAATGTTTTCATCATTGCTGCCCATCAAAGGCAAGGGATTCAGAAGAGAACAGATGGTCATTATGCCAACAAGCATTGATTAAGCACCTACAATGTGCCAGGCACAGTGCTATGCATTGGGGTTAGGATGTAAAGAAAGGCAAAGACCTGGTTCCTGCTCTTGAGGAGCTCACATTCTAATGGAAGAGACAACATGCAAATAACCATGTAAATATGAGATACATACAATATAAATGGAAGTTAGTCTCAGAGGGAAGGCACTAGAAGCTGAGTGGGAAAGGACCAAGAAAGGCTTCTTCTAGAAGGCGAACTTTGAGCCAGGGAAGCTGGGAGTGGGAGATAAGGGAGAATGAAGGACACTCAGTGAAAATGCATGGAGTCAGGAGATGAGTGCCGTTTTCAAAGAACAGCAAGTTTACCTCCTGTAATTCTACCCATCCCATGTTTAGTCCGTCCTCATGCTATTTTATGGGAAATAGTAAGCTCCTCCCACTCTTCCCTCATTTCTTCACCCCCTTTTCTTCTCTTAAAACCAACAAAACAGAGCAGCCTCATTCCCCAATGCACCATTTGTATTGTTTATCTCCTGTGATCCTTGGAGATATCAGGATTTTTAAAGGACACAGTTTCTTCTCCTCAGTTAGCATGCAATCTGTTTAGCCTCTTCCAATAGTTCAGAGGCATTTACTTCAAAGGAGATTTTTTTTTTAAGGCAATTGGGGTTAAGTAACTTGCCCAGGGTCACACAGCTAGTAAGTGTCAAGTATTTGGTCTGAGACCAGATTTAAACTCAGGTCCTCCTGACTTCGGGGCCGGTGTTCTATCCACTGTGCTACCTAGCTGTGCCCTGCAAATGAGATATTTTTAGAGTGCTTAATACAGTGCCTGGAAATGTAGGAGGTACTTAATAAATGCTTATTTCCTCCCCTTTCCCCCCTTCACCTTCTAGGTTTCTCTTTCCTGCAGCATTTGCATTTCAAAATATCTGATCAGCTTTTACCTTTTCACCAGGAATGCTTGAAACTCTTGTATTCTATAAAAGCCCATTTCCTCTGTATAGGGTGATACTCAGTGGTTTGTTTTTAAGGTAAATTACTCTTGGTTGTAAGCCTTTATCTTTAGCCCTTTGGAACATTGTATTCCAAATTTTTCTTTCAAGTAGCTGCTAGTAAGTCTTGTGTGATCCTGACTGGTTCCTTTGTCCTTGAACTAATTTTTTTTCCTGGCTGCTTGCAATATTTTTTTTCCCGACTTGTGTAACATGTGTGTTGTGCTTCGCATAAGCCCATTCAATATATTAAGTGTGTGGGGTGGCCACCCATGCACCTCATACCTCTCTCATGAGTGTGTGACCACCTACTCACCTTCTAGGATGGCTCACTACCACCTGCCTTTACACTAGCTGGTCTAAGTTTATGGATAGGAACTATCATCACAAGGTTATAATACAACTCTCTTGAAGTCTTGGAGATAATCCTGTTGTGGAGGAATATACTTCTCCTACTCACTGTTTTAGCTCTTGGGCTTCCACTTACATAAAACAAGCCACTCACAATGATGACACATTTAGATTGTGTGTGTGTGTGTGGTAATTGGGGTTAAGTGACTTACCCAGGGTCACACAGCTAATAAGTGTCAAGTCTTTGGTCTGAGGCTAGATTTGAACTCAGGTCCTCCTGACTCCAGGGCTGTTGCACCACCTAACTGCCCCAATGCATTTAATTCTTAAACATAACCATTTGCTTAGCAATAAGGCAAAAGAAGTAACGATAACATCACAGGTATTCAAATATTAAAATAAATACAGAAATAATAAATACATCACAATTAACATGATTTAGGTCACATTCTTCTATCATTGCACTAAGTATCTGTTGGGAAAAGTGGACACACTCAGAACCTGCTAAGGAGTCACATGAAGAAAACCCATATGTTCAAGGTAACTCACAAATCTGAAGCTATAGACAGCTTTTTCCTTCTTCCTAGGAGCAGTCCCTAACAGTCTCTTGGTAAATGTAGTTTCTGTATTGAACAGATGCTTCCACTGATAAGCTGAGTTGATCCACGTTGTCTTTGACAAATACATAACTAGTCCATCCATGGAGCGAATTCTCTATTTTTCTGTTTCTAAGCTATTTCTTTGCTCAGCTGGATTTACTCCTGCCAGCACCATGTAGCAATGTTATGCTTCTGTTATGCCCCTGACAGAGGTTCCAGGGGGATGTTGGAAATCATGCTGGTCCTAGGTCTCCTGCACAGCACACCCCCGGTCCAGGCACTGAGTGTGTCTTGTTTCCTCTCTCCTACTGTGGATTCCAGTGCTCCAGGGAGTGCCAGGCTGTGCCTCCCTGCACAGTGACCTATGGGAGATGGTTTTCTGTCTGACCAAGACCAAGTCTGGGATCTGGCTTCTGGCACTGGATTATTAGAATTGGCCCTGATTGTGGTGGCCTTGTTCAGAGGGCTGGCTGGCTTCGCGTCCATTTGTAGAGTTCTTATTGGCTCCCCTCCCTTCCACTAGTTTTGTGGTGTGGGTACCAAAGTTTGTGTTAATTTCCTCGGCACCATTGTTTTGGCACCACTGGCACCATTGTCTTGCCTCTAGTGGCTTTTTTTTTTATGCATTTACTTAAGCTGGCATTCCTGGTTTGACCCCTGGAGCAGACTTCATTGTGTTTTGGCAGGCTGCCTGTGCAGTTATGGACTGGATGAAGTGATTTATTTGTTTCTTTCTGATTTTTGGTCTTTCTGGGTCTGTTTTCAGATATTTTTTAAGTTTTAGAGAATTTAAGTTTTTTAAGTTTTAGAGAATTGAGTTTCTTTACAACTTTTAATGTCACCAAAAGCATAGCTAATAGTTTTTGGATTTGTCTTAATTTGTCTTAATGATAATTTCATCCCTCAACAGGTGAAGGAATTAACAAAGGATAATACTCTTCTGGATCTGATTCTCATCAACAAGGCATTGTTTGCTTGTTGTTTGCTGGAATGGAAGTGATGGGATCTTTGTAGGGAAGTGACTTCTTTGCTTGAGAGTTTGTGATTAAAGAGAAGAGAGTCAGAGTTTGACATATACCCTTTATTTTTTTTTCAGTCTTTTTTTTATCAATTTATTTTGATTTATCAACAATCACTTCCATATGCTTTTGAGTTGAAAATTTTTCTCCCTCTTCCTCCCCCCCACCTTCTCCAAGACGGCACACAATCTGATACAGGCTTTACATTTACATACCCATTAAACATATTTTCACATTAGTGAAGTTGTAAGTAAAAATTAAAACCAATAGGAGGAACCATCAGGAAGATGAAACAAAACTCAACAGAAGGTAAAAATAAGTGATAGCAATTCGACTTCCATAGTTCTTTCTTTGGATGTGGACAGCATTTTCCATCACGAGGCTTCTGGAGATGTCTTAGATCCTCGTAATGCTGAGAAGGGTTCAGTTAAACAATCTTAGTCATTGCATAATGTGGCTGTTATTGTGTACAAAGTCCTCTTGGTTCTGCTCACTTCACTCAGCATACCCTTTATTTTTGGAGAGAAGATTTCAAAGTGCTCAGAGAAAGGATAGGGGGATCCTATAGCTTAAAATCCCACAGGGGAGGTCAGCCCTGAAGGGTATGAAACATGCATGAATATGATGCTGAAGAGAGGAAGAAAAAACATTAGGAAGAGAAGAGCTGTCTAAAGAAGCCAATGTAGATGCACAGGGCATGCCCTGATGAACTTCAGAACTTAAACAATCAAGCATGCAGGCAATCTGTTTTTTCTCTCAGGTAAGTGCCACAGACATTGTGTTAGCTGCTCCAGCAGCTAAAGAGATACAAAGACAAAAATGAAATAAGCCCTTCTTTCAAGGAGTTGATATTTTACTGGCAAAGAGGGAAGAAGAAGGAAAGAATCCTTTATTAAGTACCTACTATGTGCGCAGTACTGTCTTAAGCATTTTATTTTTTTGGTGAGGCAGTTGGGGTTCAGTGTCTGAGGGTGGATTTGAACTCTGGTCCTCCTGACTCCAGGCTTGTGCTCTGTGCACCATGACACCCTCTAGCTGCCTTAGCTTTTTTTTTTTTAGGTTGGATTTCCTTACCTTGTCCAGGCTGGAGCCATAGCAGCTGCTGCCTGGCCCAATCAATCCTCCTGTTCATTGACAAGGAAGCTTTGACTTGCTCTGTTTCCAGCGTGGGCCAGTTTGACTCTCCTTAGGTAGCCTGCGGTCCAGCTGCAGTGAGGGGCTCGCCATATCTATGCCAGACTTATTTAGAACATCTGACCATCATTAGCTTGCTACCCAGACTCCTCAGGAGCGGGAATCACAGGGGTGTGCCACCAGGCTGAAAAACTCAGCTTTTTAAAAGTGGTCTCCAGGAGACAGAAATGAGGGCAGATAAAAGGGGGATACAAAAGCCTGGTATGGCATCAGATTTGGAGTGAGGTGACAGACGCTGATGTTTGTTGCCTGTGTGGCCTCAGGCAGATGGCTTGATCTGCCTGCCTCAGTTTCCTCATCTGTAAGGCAGAGGATGGACTAGATGGTCCCTGAGCTCAAGCTCTAGCTCCCACCGACATCCTTAGAGCTGCATTACTCAGAATTCTTTTCTTCCATCTTTCCCCATCCTCCTCCCTCGCCTCTTGAGATCAGAGCTTCTCTGGATTCTTGCCCTTAAATTATGAGAGAGCCAAGGCCCTCCTAGACTGGTCGTGAGACAAGCAAGGTGGAATTCAGGAGCACAGTCTCTTCTTGGGTCCTTTTCAACTCAACATTCTGCAGTTCCATGCAAAGAACCTGAAAGACCTAGGTCTGGGCGTAAGTGGGGCATAAGTGGGCCGTAGAATGTGGCAGATGGACGACTCATCCCAGGATTGTGGAAAGCATGCTAGGTTTGGAGTCTGAGTACTTGAGTTCAAATCTCACCTCTGCTACCTGTCTGATCTTGGGCATATCACTGGATTTCCCTGGGCCTCAGTTTTCTTTCCTGTAAAATGTGTCATTTGGACTAGATGGCCTATAAGAGAAGCTAGGTGGTGCCATAGTGCACAGAGTGCTGAGCCTGGAGTCAGGAAGACTCATCTTCCTGAGTTCAAATCCAGCCTCAGACACTTATTAGCTGTGTGATCCTGGGCAAGTCACTTAACCCTGTTTATCTCAGTTTCCTCATCTGTAAAATGAGCTGGAGAAGAAAATAGCAAACCACAACAGTATCTCTGTCAAGAAAACACCAGAAGGGGTCACAAAGAGTTGGAAATGACTGAAAAATGATTAAACAACAACTAAACTAAACAACTAAATAATAACTAAAAGACCTATAAAGACCCTTCTAGCTCTAAGTCTGTAATCTTTTGTATGATTGGAAGTATGGCTTTAAATGAACAAATGAAAGAGGCCAAAGGCCTAACCCCCAGGGGTGGGGAGCTTGTGGCCTTGAGGCCCTTTCCCCAACCCTGGCATAACCCTTGACAGTGTGAAGACTTTTCCTCAAGAAGAAAGTTGGGAGGTGGCAAACATGGAAATCCTCAACAATCCTAACAAACGAATGAAATGACTGTTCTTGCAGATCGAAGCTGCTGCTGGCTACCCTGCAGGACTACTTTCTGGACCAGATGTTTGAGTAAAGTCAGACCATTGACTTGTTGCTATGCGATCAGAGTTTGAGCCCTGGCTCTGACTTGGGTCTCGGTTCTTTCATTTGCAAAATGAGAGTTGAGTTAGATGACCCCTCGGGTCCTTTTCAGCCCCAAGAATCCCAAGTCGTCTAGACCCAGGGTCAGGGTCCTTTTGAACAAGAGTGCTTTTTTTTAAAAATAAATTTATTTTTAGTTTTCAACATTCACTTCCATAAGCTTGAGTTTTAAATTTTCTCCCCCTCCCTCCCCAAGATGGCGCGCCATCTGACATAGGCTCTCCATATACATTCCTATTAAGCCTATTTTCACATTAGTTGTGTTGTAAGGATGAATTAGAACCAATGGGAGGAACTGCAAGAAAGAAGAAACAAAACAAAACAGAAGAAAAAAAAGAGCAAATAGCATGCTTCGATCTGCATTCAGACTCCATAGTTTTTTCTCTGGATATGGATAACATTTTCCATCATGAGACTTTTGGAGATGTCTTAAATCCTTGCATTACTGAGAAGGGCTAAGTCTATCAAAGTCAGTCATTGCAAAATGTGGCTGTTACTGTATACAACGTTCTGCTGGTTCTGATCACTTCACTCAGCATCCGTCCACACAAGTCTTTCCAGGTTTTTCTGAAGTCTGCCTGCTCATCATTTCTTATAGCAAAATAGTATTCCATTACATTCATATACCACAACTTGTTCAGCCATTCCCTGACTGATGGGCATCCCCTCAATTTCCAATTCTTTGCCACCACAGAAAGAGCTGCTATAAATATTTTTGTACATGTGGGTAGTCTTTTTCCCATTTTTATGATCTCTTTGAGATACAGCCCTAGAAATGCTATTGCTGGGTCAAAGGATATGCAAATTTTTATAGTCTTTTGGGCATAGTTCCAAATTGCTCTCCAAAATGGTAGGATCAGCTCACAACTCCACCAACAATGCATTAGTGTTCCAATTTTCCCACATCTTCTCCAACATTTATCATTTTCCTGTTTTGTCATGTTGGCCAATCTGATAGGTGTGATGTGGTACCTCAGAGTTGTTTTGATTTGCATTTCTCTAATCCATAGTGATTTAGAGCATTTTTTCATATGATTATAGATAGCTTTAATTTCCTTATCCGAAAACTGCCTGTTCATATCCTTTGACCATTTATCAATTGGGGAATGAAGACTGTGCTTTGTAACAAGGAAGGAAGTGATGTTTCATCATGCTCAGTAATCCACCAAAATTGGGAGTCCCCCAGACAAGCTGAAGGCATTTCTCAAATGAGGCAATTATGAGTAAACTGATCTGTAAACCTGTATGAAACCAGAGAGAACTGAGAAGGATCTTAGAAACCACCTAGTCCCCTCTACTTCTCCAGCAAGTGGTCATGCGGTCTCCTTAAGGCAAAAAGGGATTTCTTCTTTGTTCCTCCTCTGCCCCTTGACCCTTCTCCAAATTTTCCCTCCACTCTCACTGCTCCTGGGATGGATCTCCTCACTTCTCCAGGCCCCCTTAGAGCCCTGGGCACCGAAGAGCAGCTCCCTCACTGTCCTGCAGTTATTCTATGGCCAGACATGGCTTCCAAGGCCAGAAGCTCTGATGGTGTGTGTGTGTGTGTGTGTGTGTGTGTGTGTGTGTGTGTGTGTGTGTGTGTCTAAGAGCCATATTACCCAGAACCCTTTTTCTTTCATCTTAGAGTAAGGGTTAGAAGAAATAAACTCTGAGTAACATTCCTCTTAGAATGCCAGTTGGAATTATATTGGGAGGGTCTGCTTAGAGACCACAGAGGTTAATTCCTCCATCTTAGAGATGAGGAAACGAAAGTACAGAGATGAGGCTATTTGTGCAAGGTCAGAAAGGCAGCAAGTGAGCACCAGAACCTGGATTTGGACCCAGGTGACCTCACTCCAAACCTGATGCTGAGGACCACGGATTTAGAGTTAGAAGTGGATCCCAGATGCCATCTAGTCCAATTTAATAGATGAGGAAACTGAGGCCCAAGGGAAGTGTTGGGAATTGCCCAGGGTCACATAGGTGGTAAGTGGCAGAATCAGGATTTGAACCCAGGCTCTCTGACTCCAGAGCAAGGCCTTTTCCCATTGTACCATGCATGTACATGACCAGTGACTTCTGGTATGAATTGTTTCCTAGGTGGAGCTGGTAAGAATGACTTGTCATTCTGGAAACTCTACCTGGTGGTCTGGCTTCCTGAGAATTTCCCAAGGCGGAACTAGGGAAACACACATGGCATTGTTTCAAAATAGAACAGGGAGGTAGCTGCCCAACATACTGAGTGTGAGCAAAACTCTCAGCATCTCTGCCTCTTCTTTAAGACTTACCTTAAAAAAGATTTTTGGCAGTTAGTTATATTTCAATCCAATTGGTTTCCTCTGTAAGCCTATGGGTTTTAGGCATTTAAACACTGTGCTGACATGTATGAACTATATTGGATTGCTTATCATCTCAGGGAAGAGGGAGGGATAGAATTTGGAACTCAAAACTATAAAAAGAAGCTAAAAAATGTCTTAACATGTAATTGTGGAAAAATAAAACATAATTTTAAAAAACCCTGCTGTTTTGAGAAGGGGTCCATAGGGTTCACCCAAGGGTATCCATAGGCCCGAGGGGTCCATGATACCAGAAATGCTCTGAGACTGCTGAAGGCAAGGCAGTTGTTGCTGATCTGCACAGGAAGAGGGAGTTTCCTCACATGGGAATGTCCAGTGCTGATGAAATGATAGGTCCTAGTTTCTGAATAAAAAATGTTAAAAAGGAGAAAATTCTAGGCCATTTTGCTCCTCAGACTGATCTCATTCAGCCTCCGGGGTCAGGGTATTTGGTTCCTCCTTCAAAGATGGTCATTGTCACATCCCTTTTTTTTTTTTTTAAGGATGAGCCATTGTAGAGCAAAGAACAGTAAAGCAGGCAGTTAGCACCACAAAGCAAATGGTTATGAGTTGTCAAGTTGCAAGTTCTCATTTTATCAGTTCCCCCCAGAAGGACACCTAAGCACAGTTTCACGTCTGAGTTAAATTTTATTTGATCAGGACTAGTGGTGGAGCCGTGGGGGCCTTGCATTCCCATCAATTCCACCTGGTTAGTGGCCTAGGCTCCAGGGTTCTGTCCAGACTGCTGCTCTGTGGGAAGGGGCCTGTGAACAGTAAGTACCATGTTACAGTTGGATTGTCCACACAGAAGTTTGGAGAGTCCGTGCACATGCCTCCCTCTTCTCCCAATCACCCACTTAGTTCATTTTAGCCTCAGATTGTAGTTAAGAAGATAACTGTGGGAATTAAGTGAATCACACAGACTCCATCTTGTGACTCGAATCTGAAATTAGCTCAGTTCCCTTTCTATTCAATCATGGGTCTAGTCCAGTTTCTGTCTTAACTGTGAGAAAACTTGACTGTACTGTTTGATAACTCGCCCTGTGGCTGGGAAGCTGGACCACCCCTACCTGCTGCTTAGAGGCCCTTAATAAAGGACCCAGATTATGCTAACCAGAACCTAGTCAGATCCAAAGATTGATGCAGAGTTTTCTCATAATTATACATCTCAAGCAGCCTGTATGTCTTACCTGAAAACTGGCCCTGTACTAGTCGGTCAGTTACTGTTCCTTTGTTCCTTTCATTGAAAACGAACACTTGTGAAGTGGGACCCTTCTTTCTGATTTCAGGAAATTGCCCCTGTCCACTCTCCCCCTACCAACTCGGAAAGCCTCTCATCTTTCTTCCAATTATAAATCAGATTACCTAATCTTGTATCCTGGTTTATATCCTGTTTCTTTTAATGCATAAAAATTCATCCTCCCTTGTATTTGGAATCCAGTGCTAAGCTGAGGAGGCCTGGTCCCAATTTGTTACGCCATGAATTGCTTAATAAATCCACATGCTCGGGAGCTTGAACGTTTGTTTCCTCGGTTATTTCAGATTTCATCTGTCACATAACTTATGGGAAGTGGAATGGACTGGGAATAATTTCAGATTGGTTTAATTCACTTTGTATTATAGACTAGGGTGTATAAAATACTTCAAAAGATCCACCATCTCATTGGCCACCTCCACTGATAGGGACCAGAGCCTCCCCACCAGCAATGAGCCCCCCTCTCCCCGTAGGTAGGAAGGCTGGTTCCTCTATGGCGGCTGCTCTTGTGGGGGCCTGTAATGGGGGCCTTCTCAGCCGGGTGGGCTTGCCCGATGTTACATTCTGCTACGTGATTATGGAGAAACCAGGATGACTTCAGCAGCATCAGACACCAGAGGATTCGAGTGGAAAACAAGTCAGGAAGCTCTCCTGCTGGCTGCCTCAGAGCCCCTGAGAACAATCACAAGATTCCAACGGACGGCGTCAGCACAGAGGCCAGGAGAACATGCTGGGGGCGTGCCTGTGCTCTGGCCGTGCGGCTGGCAGGGGTGCTTAGAGCTGGTAGGTATCAATGTAGACGTAGTCAGATGATGTTGGCTCCCTCTGACCCTTATTTGCAATGTGAAAAACTCTTTATTATGACCACTTAGGAAGCATCTGTATTGTAGTAGAAAGACCTGCCTTAGAGTCAGAAGTACTGGGTTCTAGTCAATCTCTGTCACTTATTAGCCATGTGACCATGGGCAAGTCACTAAGCCTCAGTTTCCTTATCTGTAAAATGGAGATAATTATTTGCAAAAGCTCATTGAGGGAAATTACATTGAACTTACAACACATTTGATAACTTTAAAGCATTTTGTTAAGTGTGAGTTATTATATGGGTTACGGTCTAATGGCTAGATTATGATGTTACTCAAAGCCAAGGAATGGGTTTTAGCCTCCTGTATCCCACTGAGCACCAAGCAAAGGGCTGGACATTGAATAAGTGGCTCTACCAATACGTGGCTAGCTCACAGCTTTTGACCGACTCTAGGACACAGCAAAGTGGAGTTATCATCCCACGCCCTATGCTTTTGGGGTAAGTGGTGGAGGTGGTGCATCCTCTTGGAGGAGCAAGGGGAGAATGACAATAGATGAAATGTCCTTAAAAAGGCTCCAGAGAGTGACTCTGTCCTCTCCTCTTGGGATCAGGACATTAGGGCAGCACAGTACATGGCAAAGAGCATAGGATTTAAGGATGGGAAGACCTGCTTTTGGATCCTCATGTTTCCTCACCGTGAGACCTCAGGCAAAGCACTTTATCTCCTTGAGCTCAAATTCCTTACCTCTAAAAATAGAAATGAGAATCCCAGAAAAGATGCTGGATGTGGAAGTCTTTTGTAAAATCTACATTGATAACCAAAAGTAAAGAATTATTGACTTTATTCAATTACTTTGAAAACAACCCCACCCCCAACACAAACCCCAAATTCAAGGGGGTACACAAAAGTAGCTGATAAAAAAAATATCTTAAAATGAACAACTCTGAAGACCATTTGTAATAATTTTTCTTGAACTGTAAGTGTTCTGAATCTGTCAAGTTAACTTAGAGACCATACTGAATCATTTTAAGGCAGATGATCAATACTGTGGTGCATCTATTCGTAGGAACACGTAATCTTACTGAATTCGGAATCATCTCATTTCCTTTCCCAGTTTGGGAAAAACCTGTTCATCAGCTGACCCAGATGTAGTAGTTTCAGAGTCCTGGCTGCAGACAGCTGTCCCCTGGCTCCACGGCTAGCTGATTCCTTGGTGGGTCTGCCCTGCTGGCACTAACGTGGTCACTGCTCATTTTGCTGGCCCTCTGTGATAGCAGACACTGAACCTTGACCTTTGTTGACATCACTGATACACATCCACTGTCCATCAACCGATTCCTTCCACAGAGTAACCTGAAAGCAAAAGGTTTCATTATCATAAGGTAAAGAGTTTTAAAAAACCATTCAAAATGCAGCATTGACAGCTCTTTTCGTGGTGGCAAAGAATCGGAAATTGAGAGGATGCCCATCAATTGGGGGATGGCTGAACAAGTTGTGGTATATGAATGTGATGGAATTCTGTTGTGCTATAAGAAATGATGAACAGGCAGACTTCAGAAAAACCTGAAAAGACTTGTATGGTCTGATGCTGACTGAAGTGAGCAGAACCAGGAGAACATTGTATACAGTAACAGCCACATCGTGTGATGACTAATATTGATAGACTTAGCCCTTCTTAGCAATGCAAGGATCTAAGACATCTCCAGAGGCCTTGTGATGGAAAATGTCATCCACATACAAAGAAAGAACCATGAAGTTTGAATGCAGATCGAAGCACACTATTTGCTGTTTTTTTTCCTTCTGTTTGTTTCCTCTTTCTGGTGGTTCCTCCTATTGGTTCTAATTCTTCCTTACAACATCATTAATGTGAAAATATGTTTAATAGGAATGTATATGTATAGCCTATATCAGACTGCGTACCATCTTGGGGGGGGGAGAAATTTAAAACTCAAAAGCTTATGGAAGTGATTGTATTTTTAAAATTTTATTAATTTATTCTGATTTATCAACAATCACTTCCATATGCTTTTGAGTTGAAAATTTTTCTCCCCCTTCTTCCCCCGCACCCTCCCCAAGACAATCTGATATAGGCTTTACATTTACATATGTAAGTGATTGTTGATAAATCAAAATAAATTAATAAAAAAAATGCAGCCTTGAAGATTTTCTTCAGACAAGGTGTATCTCATGTGTATGTAAAAACTCTTTAAGATGCCATGAGGGATACAAGTACAGAAATGGTTCTGTCCAAAGCTCTGCTGAGTACTGAGTGAATGCATTAAACAGGAAGCCGTATACCAAACATGTCATGGAAGGTATCTTATGAGGGGAAGTGGTTGGACCCTCTAGCTGCAGGGCTTCAGATCGGTAATGAGCTGCATGTAATGGCCAATAAGAGGACTCTCTACTGATGACGGCAAGCTTCTCTAAAGGTTCCTCCTCTTTACAGAGGATGCTGCACCACCTGGCATATTACAAAGCTGCTTCAATGAAATAGAGAGTACTTTGAAAGATACAGGTTTAACTATCCACGATGGAAAAAAAAAAGCATATTAGATGATGACATTGCTTAGTCAGCATATAAAATATATATTATATATAATATATAAAAACATAACAATGGCTGACACATAACGCTTTAAAGTTTATAAAGTGAGACACAGTGGCTAGAGTCCTGGGCCTGGAGTCAAGATGTCCCAAGTTCAAATCCAGCCTCAGACACTTGCTAGCTGTGTGATCCTTGGCAAGTCATTAAACCTCTGTCTGCCTCAGTGCCCGGCACACAGTAGGTACAACACAAATGCTTAATCTCTTGCCTTCCCTAGTTTATACACATTATCTCACTTGGTTCTCACAATCCATTTGTGAGGTAGCTACTGCCGACCCCTTAACCATACTGTGAGTTACAGGAGGGTGGAGACTGCCTCATCTCAGCTCTTTACTTCTCTTGGCAACGGGCACGTTAAGGACGTCTGCACAGGGCAGTGGGGAGGGGGTGGGTCCCTCCACTTCCCTCAGTCACAAGACCCGACTCTAGCCCCACCTTGGCCACACACTGGCTGTAGAAGCATTGGCAAGGTCTCTGACTCCTCAGGGCCTTGGGCAACTTTCTACCTCAGGAAAGGGCCCATCTGCTTTGGTGGGAGTTTCCCCATGTTGATGAAGTAATAGGCATGGTTCAGCCTCTCTGCTCTCACCTCAAATCCCTACTCTTCATCTTAGAGGAGGGTTTCAGATGTATAATGAATGACAGAGGGATGTATTGGATTTAGAAAGTGATCCAATGCTCAATTACAAACAGCTCACCGTTGCAAAAGTCCATTTCTTTAAAACAAATACACTTTTGGTAACACTATCTGACCATAAATTGTGGAAAATCACAGCCTCATGTACTTCTAGGGGAGAAAGGCCCTGCGTCCACCTAATCCAACCCACAGTTGTACAGCATGCCTGACCAGTGGTCTTTACTATAAGAGGCAGGCCACTTCTCTTGCCAATAGCTCTAATTGTCAGCAAGTTTTTCCTTCTATCAAACCCATGACAAATAACAGGGGCAAAGAGAGAGGCACAGTGAGTGAGTCTGCGGATGTGAACACAAACACTGTGCTGAAGAACCAATGCCATTCCATCGTCACCTGGATCAAAGGACCCGAGGGATGCCTCTGGCTCTGGCTGGTTCTCTAGTGGAGGATTTTTTTGGAAAACAAGGATAAGCACCACATGGCACAACAAAGTATGAATACAGGGTATGGGATCCATTTGGTGGAGGAAGTAAAGAAAATAAGGAAACTACAGATCTTTCAAAATAACTTAATCCCAAAGAAATGCAACCTAAGGTTTCTGTTCCTTTTTCTACTTAGTGGGAGGGAAGTGCCCTACAGCAGCAGTGTCAAAGAGAAACAGGGGACACGATACCATACAGATGGATCCTCGTGGGCTGCACATTGAGTTGGAAAACCATCTATTCACGATATGTTTTGCTGCATATTTATTTTGTCAAATATTTCCCAATTGCATTTTAATCTGGTTAAGTTCAGGTTGCCATGAAAACTCCTTCTCTTTCAGTTTCTACTTTTCTCATGAAGTTTTTTCTGACCAATTATCTTTCCTTGTTATGAGTTCATAGCATTTATTTCCTGGATCACTTTTCAGGGGAGAGTTTGTTCAGTGCTTTATAGACTGGGATGTTTTGCATCAACAGGCAAGTAAAGGGGGCTAAAAAAAGATGACCATTAAAATAATTTATTTAGCATATCACAGAGTGCTTGGTGATCTCTCTGAGGTAAAGAACGTAAAGCTCAGAAAGGACTTGCACTACACCATCAAGTCCAGGAGTTCTTAACCTTTCCTGCATCATGGATTTCTTTGTTAGAAAAATGTCTTTAAATTCATAAAAATACACAGAAACCAACTATATTGAAATAGTTATCAAAATACTGAAAAAAAAAGTTTATGGAGCTCTTGACTCTAAGTGATAAGGTCCTGTTATTTAACTTTTCACACAAGTATGTCTTGTTTCACTCCAAGAGCTTTGCCCCTAAGCTCCTAGCTCTCTCTCGTTACCATCTGCCATCACTCTGTTCCCCAGGCTCACAAGTGCTAAGCCCCCTTACTCCTTCCCTTCCCTCACTCTCCCATTTCTCATCAGTTGCCAAGTTTTGTGGATACTGCCTCTAAAGCACGTTTCACATCCATGTGCTCTCCAGCCACCTGCTAGCTCAGGCCCTTAGCACATTTCCCCTGGATTATCGCTATCGCCTCCTCCTTTGTTTCTCTTGCCACAACTTTCTGCCCTCCCCCATCCATTCTCCACAGTAGTCAACCTAAAATTCCTACGGCACAGGTCTGATCATGTCATGCACGGAAGCTGCTCCACAGGCTCCCTCTTGTCTCTCAGCCATGAGATGGACTCCTCTGTTAGGCATTTAAAAGCCCCTGTAGCCAGGCTCTCCCCCTCCCCCCCTGCCCCATACAGCTGGGCTGGGCACCTGCTGTTTTCCGGGCTTTTTGTTCAAGTCTCTTCTTCCTCCCTCCCTGGCACCTTCTGGGATCCCTAGCTCCCTGCAAGGCTCAGTTAAAGAGCCTTTCCCGCTTACTCTACTTGTTAATGCTCTTCCTTTAAAGTGACTTTTGAGGTTTTGTATTTACTCACCTGGGGAAATGCTGCTTCTCCTGCCCCCCCCCCCCGCCCCAGCCGCAGGTTCTGTCAACTTTTTGTCTGTTTCCTCAGCTCAAATCTGTGTACACAGTAGTACCTGATACATGCTTGCTGAATGTAATCAAGCACATGCAGGAACACATGCACAGGGAAGGAAGCAGAACCAAGAAAACAATGTTTCACAATGATGTCTTCCTGAAACCTAGAGTGTGTGTTCTCCCAGCCCTCCTCCTACTTAGTAATCCTATCCTGTACCTGTTTCCATCTTTGTGTCCCCAGGGACAATGTCTAATACACAGAAGTGGCTTAATAACTGCTTGTATGACTCCGTGAAGTGACTCGCAAAGGCTGTCCACAAAGGTCTGTCCATCTCTAGCCCTCAGCCTTGGGGTGTCTGCAGACCAGCTCAATCTGTACCAGGCGGCATGAAAGATGGACTGGAGCCGGGGAGAGAAGGGAGCCAGGGAGGCTCTTGAGGAGGCAACAGCAGTTGTGCAGGCTTGTGGTGCTGAAAGCCTGTTCTAGGGAAGGGAGGGGAGGGGAGGGGAGAGACACGTCAACTGTCTGATACAGAACTAGTGAGAACCACGAGAGAAGAGAAGGACTGATAACAACCGGGGCCTGACCACTGGGAGCACCTGTGTCCAGAACAAAGAAGCAGAGATAATGAGCCAAGAGATCCTCATGGTGGAGATGGATGGTGAGAGCTCAGGAGAGAAGCCAGGGCTGCCCAGGCGTAGGATCATTTGCTGGCCACGAGAGCTGATATGATCGCCAGGGAGAGACTATGCACGAAGCCCTGTACTAAGTACCAGGGACACAAGCACAAGCCATCAAGCCTCTCCCCACTCTTTGTGGAGCTCACTCGGGGGCTGGAAAGTGACAAGAGAGAAAGAAAGAGGCCAAGGACAGAGTGTGAAGACATACCTACCTTGTAAAAAGAAAAGGACCAAGTGTGAGAGGCAGGAGGACAGCCAGGGGAGGGTGGTGTTTATAAAGCCCCAGGTAGAGAGGCCATCCACAGGAGGGCATGGTCAGCAGTGCCAAATGCTACAGAGGTCCAGGACGGCAAGGATTTCAAGGATGCAGATTTTTTAAAATAACTTTTTCCCAACAAAACTTATTTTAAAAGATCACTTGGTTTTTAAGATGAATGTTCCTATATTTCCGTAACAGCTAGTTTCTGTAATAGACGTCACCCTGATTCTGAGGTTTGGCCCAGGTGAAGACCTATTTCTTCCACAAAGCCTGCCCCAATTTTTCTGGCCTGCAGAGACATCATGCTATTCAGATCTAGAGAGGTCCATCAGCAGCACACATGCTAGCACAAAATCATAGCCTCTCTTATGTTAATCTAATTGCTTCATGTATGTATAAGCTTGATGGGCAGGAAGCATGTCACATTGTAGATATAATAACACTTCTGTGTCCCCCCCACCTTGGGTACAAAGGATGTACTCAAGACTTTAATCAATATAAAAATTTGCCTTCTTAGTGTCTGGGAACATTTAAAAAATCTTAAAACTCATTAAAAAAATGCTACCCCCCCTTCTTTCTTTCCTTTTTTTTTTCAAATCATTGTCTTATTTAAAATGAAAACGGGTCATGCATGCCCCCCCCTTCCTACCTTCCCCCTTTCTTGCTCCCAAGCTAGACAGAATGAATAAACAAGCAAACAAACAACAACAACAACAAAAACAAACAAGCCAGACAGAATAAAAAAGCCAAATCTTGATCGGAAGAAGACCAACGCTGCCCTCTAGTGGTCAGAATACAGATCACTCATTCTTGGAGGAGGAAGACATTAATTTCCATTTAGGTTTTTGTTTGTTCAAAATCTTTTTTGAACGCAGATCAGGATGACAAGATGGAAATAGCTGATGCGAGAAGGGCTGTAGGAAGACAGGCAACTATAAAACATTATTAGTGGAGCCGTGCTTTGGTCTAATCATTCTGGAAAATAATTCAGGATAATGCAAGAAAAGTGTCTAAATTGTTCAGACCTCAAAGACAGAAAGGCCTCATATATACCTAAATACTCACTGTGGCAGTTTTTTTTTTGTGGCAGCAAAAAAACAAAACAAAAAACCCCCTAGAAACAAAGTGGGTGCTCACTGATTACACGGTTGCACTGGTAAGAGGTATAATGGAATATTATTGAGACAGAAGAAATGGCAAATGTGCAGAATTCAGAGAACTACGGGAAAGCTTATACGAACTGAGACAGAATGAGTTAAGCAGAAAAGGGAGAACAATATACATTGTGACAATACTCAAAGAAAACCAGACTCTGGGTAGGTGTAATGACCAATCTTCGACCTCTCTCCTTCCATGGGGGCTAGTTGTGGGTGTTGGCAGGAGATGACACTGGGTGCAGAATGCTGAATATTTATGTGTGTGTGTGGGATTGTGAAATGACTGTGATGTGAAAACAAAAGGCATCAATAACTTTATTCTGAAAGAATATCTGATGTCTCCTTATCCCCCAATTGTGAGGCTTTTCACTCCAAGAACTGAAGGGTTTCAAATGAAAGAGAACACTTACTTTGTTGTCTCCTCCTGAAACAGCCAGGATGTTGGCTGTGATAGACCAGCTTACATGCCACACAACATCATTGAACTTATGCAGTAATCTGGGAGACCATGTATTTCCAGAAGCATCATCGCAGGTCCAGATGAACACTCGACCATCCTAGAAAAAAGTGCAGTCAGCAATGGTTCCTTGGGGCTCAGGGGACAGTGGAAACCTTTAGGAGGCCTGTGCTGGGTGTCTGTAGCCCCCCTCATAGTATGACTAGCAAAGGCTTTCCCTGGGGCTACTGCCTCATTTTCCTTAGGAACTTAAATTTAAAAGTACAGGAAACAAAACACAACCTTTTACGTCCACACTCCAAATCAGTTTCACATAATGAAAATGGGAGTTTTCACGCCACCAAATTAGACTTTTTTGCTCTTAGGCTCCAGGCCCAACCTCCCTCCCACTGCCCCAAAGAGAGCTCTCCCTTCAGATGGGGTTACACGAGCTTACTTTCTCCGGTTACCCTATTTTTTCCTTTGTTCTAATGACTCCACTTTTCCTTGGTCCATTCTGCTAACTCTAAGTTTGTACAGACCAAAGACTTGGACAAATCTATCCTCTCATATCTGCTAAATCCCTTCTACTCTCTTTGATAATTTTTCATGAGAATTTCCCCAGCTGACTGAGTTTAACTCTCTAGCATTTATTAGGTGTCTACGACATGCCCTGGGCAGACACCAAGGATACAATGACTAAAGTGAGACGTGTATTTCGTTTCAAACTGAGGACAAGAAGAGAAAGGACAAAAAAGAAGCAACACATTAATTCTACGTTCTCGAGGAAGCACTGACTATGGCTGACCATGTCTCCAGCAGGTGGGCTAACAACCACTGAAGACAGTGCCATTTTCCTGTCTGTCACGCTGCTGCTGGTTTTGTTAACTGCTCGTTTTCCCAGGCAGACTGAAGCCTGCTCTATGTGTCCCTATTGTCTTTGGCCTCCAAAGCTGCACAATTCCTTTCTCTGGTTCACAGTGAGTCTCAGAAGCGGGTCTCACAAAAGATGAGGCCACAGCTTTGTCTGATTATCCTGTTTGTCACCTCAAAGACTAATCACTTGGCCGCCCTTCTTCATATGCTGGGGCTCACCTGGGAGCAGCTGGCAATGGTGCTTGTCGGCAGGCCGATGGAAGGGGCCCACGCAACGTCTCGGACCCAGTCACTGTGGGCTTCCAGCTTCTGATCCTCCTTCCACTGACCATCCTCCTCCTCCCTAAAGAACAGACGGACAAGAAAGGGAGGAAAGCAGCTCATAGCCGGCTGTCTTTTATCAAAGTGAATAATGATGATCCTCAGTACTGGGCTGTTTGGATAATGGGAATGTCCCTTAAACCAATACACCACAAATCGAATTCTGAGCAACCACTTGGGGGATGGCGAGCTCTTTATTCTTTTGGGCATCAAGGTGGCCCAGTAGATAAGAACACTGGATCCGGATCTCAGGGAGACATAAGTCCAAATCCTGACTCTGATATCCAATGACTGTGTGACTCTGGGCGAGTCATTTGACCTGTATGCCTCAGTTTTGTCATCTGTAAAATGGGGACAGTAAGGCCATCTACCTTCTAGGGTGGCTGTGAGGCTCAAATGAGCTATCACATATAAAGCACTTTGCAATCCTTAAAGAGGTATACAGATTATGTTTTTATTATTTAGGTTTTTTTTCCTCTCAGTCTGTTGAAATCTACTTAATATGACCAACAGTATCCTGTAAAAAGGTTGCCTCTAAGGACAGTTCACTTGCCCCCATGTATTCTGAGGGTGGGACTCCAGCTGAACAATAAAGGGCTATTACCAAACGTGCACGATGACGTAGAGAGATCAGTTTCAGAACTCCCTGACACAGCAGAGGCTTTGAGGGAAGATATTCTGGAGACACAATGAAGAGGCAAAGGAACCAGCCTTATTCAACGTGAGTTGGCAACGCTAGCTGGTATCTGGGGGAGCAGCAAGGACTCTGTGTCTAAGACAACTAAAGGCCCACGTGCCCCGGAGGGCCCACCTACTTCCACAGCTTGACCAGGTTGTCACAGCCGCCTGAGGCAAACTTCTTGATGTAGTTTGGCTTCTGTCCAGACGGCTGGTCTACCAGGCTCCCAGGTATGACGGCAGGAGCCCAACTCACAGCATTGCAGCCAATCTGAACAGAGAAGGAAACAAGATGCTACTTGGCTTTCTACCCCACAGATTAACAGGACAGGTTCACTTGCAAGGAAGATGTGGGGCACAGGCTTTCCTGAAGTTCCACAAGCCAGTTATACGAGGTCATCCAACACAATGAACGTTTATTTAGTGCCTATTACTGTGCAAGGCACTATGGTGGGGGCTCCAGACATAAAGACAAAAATAAGAACCGGCCCCACCCCCAGCTAGCTTATACACTACACCTCAACATAGTGGCTGAGGGAGGACAGAGCACAAACAACGAGGGGGATCAGGAAAGGCTTCCTGTAGGAGGTGGCACCTGAGTTAAGTCTGGAGTTAAGCTAGGGATTCTAAAGGCGTGGAGAGGGAATCAAAGCATAGGGAAAATTTATCCTGGGCTCTCTAGAATTTTCTAAATGGACTACTCAGGAGAGAAGAAATGGCTGAGCCCTGATAGCAAGACTCCCAGGGCTCTTTTACATAACATGCAAGGCTTGAAGCAGATTTAGGAATCTGCAAAGAAACTGTCTAGGCTTTTAGCCACCTGCTTTAAGATTTCGGCTGAGCTGGTGTTAGTTGTATTTGGGGTATTGAAAATCTGGAACTGACACGTTCCATTCTCTTTGTCTTTCACTAGCTTTATGGCCTATTACTCTCTGGACAGTGATCAAAGGTCACGAACAGGCAGTTTTCAACTCAACAACCTTACGAAAGACTGCATCAAATCAACAATTTAAAGAGAAATGAGAATGAGAACAACCCTGGGGCTTCACTGCCTTCCCATCTGATTGGCAAAGATGACAAAGATCAGAATGCTAAGATTTGGTGAGGCTGTGGAAAGACAGGTCGCACTGTAAACTGGTCTAATCATTACGGAAAAAAAATCTGGAATTACACCAAAAAAGTTATTCAAGTGTACATACTCAAGTATGTTGGCACTTTCTTACCAGGACCACACATCTATTCCTACAAAGTCAAAGATGGAGGGAGAAGTTTCATCTATACAGAAACAGTTATAGCATCTCTTTTGACTTCAGAAGTCTGATCAATGCAGTGAACTATTGTGACTTCAGATGGTGAAGTATCACTCTTCCTACTTCTTCACAGAAAGATGGTGGCCATGAGTATAGAATGAGGAAAAATTTCCAAATGTGGCCAATGTGTGGATCTGTTTTTCTCAAATGTACATATTTGTTAAAAGGAAAAGTTCTATGAGGGCTGGGGAGAAGGACAGCACAGTCACTGAGGTATATAAAAAACCATTAATAAAACATATAAAAAGAAAAAAAACTGTTCCCCTGCTTGCTTGCTTTAGTTTTAATGCTCTGGAGTAGAGGGAAACGAATTCCCCAAGATCGTCATGGCCAAATTGAAAATTGCCAGCCTATGGCAGTGCTTCAAAGATGCCCCATGGATGAGTAGCTACTGCCACATCCCCGCCCCTGCCACTTGGGAGAGCGGTGTTAACTAATCTTCACGACCCAGGCCAAGTCAGCACCATATGCCACCCAGCCTATAACGGGTACTATGCCTCTCCGCCTCCTCCAGCATGCAAGAATGACAAATTTTTATCAAGTTGGCACCTGATACCCTCAGTCTCCTAGATAAGCTCAGTGTGAAAATGACATCTCTTTCGGCCGAGGACAAGGCTGACCTTGGGTTAAGTCAATTATTTCTCTAGGACCTGGGGTGCCCCCTGCTAGTCTGGAGGGGGCAAGAACCGCAAACTGCTTGAAACTGCCTGTGATGAAACCACTGCCCGATGTACAGGACTTACAGTGTGGGCGTTGTTGATCTTCTTCACTTCCCACTGCCCCTCGCCGCCATAGCTTAGCAGGGAGATGGCCCCGTCAGAGCTGCCACAGGCAAGAAGAAACCCATAGTCATGGGGGGCCCAGCACACTGAGTTCACTGTTGGAAAAACATCGATAGAGAGGAATGAAGAGTGTCCCACGAAGGAGAGAGAAGCAGGGAGGGTTCACTCTAGGCATTAGGAGGAGCTGACGAATGGGAAGTTTTTCTAGCAATGGGACAGACTTGAGAGAAGGCAACCAAATGCCAGTGAGAGGGAGGCATGTGAGTAAAAAGAGAGAAAATCAAGATGAGGGGCTGGAGGAAGAGCAATGTTTCAGACATACGAACGTCACATAATGACACACTTCTTGATGCATATTTTCTCATCAGACCATGTCATACCTGAAGAGTCATGTCCCGTGTACTCATATGTTTTTTCCCATGTGCCATTTTCTTCTTTCCAGATGATGACTTTCCGGTCATAGGAGCAGGAGGCTAAGATGTTTCCATACATAGGATGAGCCCAGGCCACTTGCCACACGGGGCCTTCATGACTATAAGAAAGCCCAAAGATTTATAAACTGCCAAATAAGGGTTTGGGAAGGCGTCTCACAAACAGACAGATTAAAAAATGGCTTGCCAAGGTGCACAGTACAGCAGGAAAGAACACTGCATCGGGACCACAGTTTCAAGGCTGAAAAAGACCTCAGTAGTGGTCTAGTCCAACCCCTTCACTTTACCGATGAGGAACCTAAGGCCTGATGAGGTTCATTCAGCCCCCGCCCAAGGTGACCAAAAAGCTGGGCTCTGAATCGAGGTGCTGCCATTTGGAACACAGGCAGCAGGGAAGCCCTTCTGCTCGCAGAGACTTAGTTTCCTAACCTGTAATATGGGAGTGGGCCCAGGGTAGATCAGACTAGCCAGTTCTATTCTATAGCTCTATTATTGGCTGAGACAACAGCTAAGGACAAAACTGTACAGGTAATGACAGAAACAATGGCTTTTCCCAAAATGTCCATTGCTAGGTAGAATCATGGCATTCAGAGCTAGAAGGGGCTCTAGGGATAATCTTGCCCATGGCTTTTGACCTATGGATTCAGATGCGAATCGAGTGTTATTTGTTATTAGCTCCAACAAAACAAACATTATGGATAATGAGTTTTTCAGATATATGTAGATGCCATTATAATTAATAAAATAGGAATTAATTTTAAAGTATTACCAAATTAATAGAAGCCTCACTGAACACTAACAGTATAACTTTCATATAAGGGGGTGCAACATTTTTTAAAGTTATAAATGGGTAAAGGGCAAGGAGCAAGGGACTGAGAATCAGAGGCCCTGGATCCTCTCCTGACCTCAGTTTTCCTCATCTATAAAATGGGAGGGGGTTTGGCTTAGACGACCTTTGAGTTCTAAATCTATGATCTTATGTGTCTGCTTAAAAGAGGCTAGGAACAACTGATCTAGTCCATTCCATTTAATTTACAGATGAGGAGACAGAAGCCCCAAAATATGCTGACTTGCTCAAGATCTCACACAGGTATTAAGGGGTAGAGATGGGACTAAAATCCATGTTTCTTGCTTCCCAGTAGACAGCAGTACAACAGAGCAGTCACACCATTCTCCTAGAATCCCAGGTTTGTAACTTGTATCATCTATGATTCTTTCTCTCCGTTATTCCTTCTCCCCACATATCTAACTGGTTGCAACATCTTGTCCGCTATATTCCATACCTCTCCTATCCATCCCCTTTTCTCCACCCTAATAAGGCTCTCATCACTTCTTACCTGGCCCATAATAATAACAATCTCCCAACTGGCGTCTGTTTTTAGTCTCTCTTCTCCAACTCATCCTATACACAGCTGGCAAAATCATACTCCTGAGGTCTGACCATGCTACTCACTTATTTAAAAATCTTCAGTGGCTCTCCATCTTGGATAAAACGTAAAGTCCTGGCCCTGGCATTTAAAGTCTTCCACAATTGGCTCCAACAGATGGCAGCCTTTTTTCATATTACTTCTCTCCATAGGACAGATGTTCCTGAGCAACTTTCTGTTCACTAAACTTGGCCTTATACCCTGATTCCATGCCACGCCTTTGCACACAAAAGGCTGTCTCTGATGTCTGGGATACAATCTGCCCTCACCTGTGCTCCTTAGAACCCATCCTTTCCTTCCAGCCTCATTCCAGGTATCTTCTCTGTGAAGCCTTCTCCACCCCTCCTGCTTGTTAGCGCTCTCTCCCTCTTCTGTCTTGTCTTTACTTATCAGTATATATGTTGTGTCTAAAGCCCTCTTGGGCAGACTTTCATTTCTGTCTTTGTACATGTCTTATTGAGCTGGACTGCCACAATGTCTCCTGGGCTCCACTGCTTTGGCCCAAAGAGAGGCTAACTTCATCATCGTCAGTCTCTATTTTCTCCTGTACCAGACAGTTTCAAATCCCAAGCAGCTGTTCTCCCTTTGGTTTACTGGGCTAATAGCTTGACCTGAGCCACAGTAAAAGAACTGATAATTAAACTATGACTAGATTTATTTCTACTACCTTTGATGTTCCTATTGGTGCTGAACTGAATATGGAAGAATTACTGTTGACGCTTTTCTAAGTACAGGTATAAATATCAACTCAATGTAGGGAAGAGTAGAGAATTTACAAGATCTGGTCCTAGCAATCTATTGACGGTACTTCTTTGTTTTGCTTGTATTTTTGAAAAATCACGAACTTAGCATTTCAGTTACAATTCTGGAAACCAAGAACCCTCCTGTTTCCCCTCTTCAACTGTCTGAAGGCACATTATCTAATCTCTTTGTGCCTCATTTACCCCAATTGATTAACTCCTGCTTTAGGAATCAGGGATTATGGATATTATTCCAAGGAAGCTGTTTCCTTTAAAGAGTTTCAGCCAATGCTGGAATCACTTTGGGCAAAACAAGGCTTTTAATAGCAGAGATATGCTCTATAGGATAATGGCCTCCTCTCCATCCTCTCTGATAAACACATAAGATTCTGATCAAGTCTAGATTGTTATTTCATTTTCCAAAGTCTATTATATAAGATCCGAGCAGCAAAATCTTTTTGTCCCCCCAGAATTTTCTCAGTGTTCGACATACTCACCCCCTCAGGTCAGCAATGAGAATTTGACCCCCATTCCGCACATCAAAGATTTTGACAGATCTATCTGATGAGCAGGTGGCCAAGCGGGTGCCATAATAGTCCATCTGGGCATCATGCTGAATATGGAACAGAGAAATCAGGAGATCTGTAGACTGTGGAGGCTCACACCCATTGTTACTAAGGCAGAGATTTTAAATTAAAAAAAAAAACCAAAAAACAAAAACACTGCTCCAGCCAATTTAGTCCCAGAGAAATCTGAAGAAAGGAAGTCAGTTTATACTATATGAAAGATTATACATCGTGTTCTCCAATATAAAATGTTCTTTTTAAAGTGAGAAATAAGTTAAAGACACAGCTAGTATTAAATACTTAAAGTCCCTTTACACCTTGTCAACTGAATACATAGATGCATTTTCTTAGTGTGTATCATGACCCCACCACAGGTAAGCTCCTGGAGGGCAGAGATCTTGTCTCATTCACTTCTGTATCACTAGTGTCTATATCTAGCATACAAGGCATAAATTCGAAATGCATAATAAAAGGTTAATGAATCTGAAAGGCAGGCTAGAACCGTTCTTTTATTTCTTCTTCCCACAGTCTTAACCACTCAAAAGCTTTTGTTGTTCCTTTCCCATAAAATATTTCAGACACCTTTACCACATATACTGGCTACGCTGTTGACCATAGGAATTTCAAGCAACTCTCTGCTTCCTGTAATAACTAGGTTTATTAGACTAATTGAGCTTATTTATTTTATACTAACATACAGCCCCATTTACTTTCCAATTTCCTATCAAAGCCGGACCATAGGAAGTTACTAAACTATTCAAGGAAAGTATTTGGATTCTTCTGCAGGAGATAAAGGCCCAACCCTTTACTTCCCTCAGGTTCTGGCCAAATCTAGATCTCTAAGTCTTAGGACTGTATTTTCTCTTTTCTAACAGTTGCATTACAGCCTTTGTAGACCCTGAATAGGTAGCATCACAGCCAACAAAACAACCGAGGATGTGAAATACTTTCAGCAGAAGGTTTAGAAAAAGAAAAGCCAGCTGCCAATTGCTGTGTGGCCCAAAAGAAAAAGCTGCTGAACATGAAGATGGAAAGTAACACCTGCCTCTATACCAGGAGTTCTTTACCTGGGATCTCTAAGCTTTCAACTGTAATTCAGTAAAACTGGTTTCCTTTGTAATCTTGCATATTTCATTTTATGCATTTGAGAGCATTATTTTGAGAAGGGGTCCCTATGCTTCTTTACCAAATTGCTGCCAAAGGGGACCATGACACGAAAAGGGTTAAGGCTTCCTACTCTATGCTGATACGACAGCCTCTCAAACAATGGGAGCATTTCTGAAGAGGACTCTAAGAAAGGCGGGATGTGGTCTTTTAATGGCTAAATACTAGAGTTTGGCGAATTCTCAAAAAAACCCCCCCAAAATCCATTCTGATTCATAAACTAACACATCAAAACTGCAGAATTAAAAATAAAAACTCTGCCATCCCACAGGAATGTCAATTTCAGATTTGCTTTAAGTAATTATTAAATGGAATACTCACAATCATGTCCTCATGGGAGGTATCCACAGTGTTAATGACTGACACCTGAAACCAAAGATTACATTAAATTAATAATGGCAATTATAAAGCAACCTCCTCAGGAATCTGATCCATTATTTCCATCTAATGTTCCTCTATCCTTTCAAAATTTTCTCAACATAAACATCAACAATTATAGTCTATGGTCACTTCCAACATCATTAAGCTTCTGTAGCACTTTCTGTACAAATTGGATTAGACCTCCCTTATTTTCCAATCTTGGGCCACAATCCTCCTGGGGCTGCTACTTAACATACATTTCTGACTGAATGAAGTCATCCATCTAACATTGGTGGCATATCTGTGTGCTAAATAGTTTGTAGAGCAAATCTGGATTATGACGACCATAAGATGTACGGGGATATGATGCTATTGCCATAGTTTTCTGCCTTCGTAAATTCCATCCATTATTCAAGGCCCAACTGAAGACCTTACCCCTTCTAGGCAGCCTTCTCTGGCCACACTCACAGAAAAGGTACTTTGGCCTCCTTTGAATTCCAAGGGCACTTTTTGTCTCTTATAGAGGTTGTGACATCTTGCCTTATGTGTGTGTTAGCCTGTAGCTGTCAGCATTCTCCTCATTTTGTAATTACTTTGTGTTTTATATTTGCCTACCTACATGCATGCTGTTTCCCCTTCCCTTCAAAAGAAGGTATGTTCCAAGGGGGCAGCAACTTTTTTCCTTTTTGTCTTTTTATCTTTAGTTCAGAAAAATACCAGGCCACAGCAAGTTCTTAATAAATGCTTCCTGAATTGAATGGGATTTTGCACTTGCCTACAAATTCTTTGCGGGCAGGGACTGCATTTTGTAACCACAAAGTATTATGTATATAGCAATTATTGCTAATAATTGACTACCAATACGAATACCTGAAGCAATGAAGTATACTAAAATTATATGAAAAGAGCAAAATTATATATTTAGGTGTGATATGGATATTTCTTATAACTTCATCCAGAAAAACATTTAGTATTCTTTATTCGAGAACAGCGAAGGCAGGGAGTGGATACAGGGGTAGGATATAAGCAAAGTCTATTATAGCACCAAGTAGCTGAATGGAGTGAATATATTTTTACCAAATTAAAAAAAAATCAGAACTAGGGACCACTATGGAACAAATAAAATAGATATTCTACATGATGAATTGTCTTGGCTCTGGGCTTTCTCTTCTGGCTATTCCTCCATGTGGGAATGCTCTCCTTCCTCTGCTTTTACTACTGACCTTCCTGGCTTGCTTTAAGTCCCAACTAAAATTCCTTCTCCAAACCTCTCCTAATTCTAGTGCCTCCCCTCTGTTAATTATTTCTTATTTATTCTGTATATGGTTTGCTGTTTGCAGGTTGTCTCCCCCATTAGACTGAATTACTTGAAGGCAAGGTACATACATCTTTTGCCTCGTTGTATCCCCAGCACTTAGCATAGTACCTTGTACAAAGAAGGCACTTAATAAATGTTTATTGATTGATTATCAAAATAGTTGTAAAGGAAAAAAATACAATTTGAAATGTAGCTACATTAATGGAAGACTCACAATGAGTTATTAAGGTTAAATTATGGATGCTCACACTTTATTCTCAACCTTTGTAGCATAATTGAATGAAGAGAGAACAAGGACCACCTTCCCACTAAAAGTAAGAGCAGGAAACCAACCTCAGAGGTAAAACATTCGTCGGGATGAATTGTGGCTTGGTATCAGCATAGCAATTTGCACACAGAGTCTAAAAGACGATTTGCTTCCTAGCTCAATCACTTGTCTGGACTTTGATAAACACCCCGGGGCAGGGTTTACTCATAAAAGATGGAGCCTAAGCAATGAACTTAAGACTTAAAGAAGAGAATCATAGATTAGAGCTACAGGTGACTTTAGAGACCAGGCTGGACTGCTCAGAATCACACCCCAAGTTAAGCCTCAACCAGAACCCAGGCTTCCGGACTGCAAGTTCAACGTTATTTTCGGGGCACTATATGCCTCTATTTTCCACTATAAATGATTTTTCCCTTATCACCTATGGTGCTTCAACTTGGGCTCCGGACAGGGCGTCCCAAAAATCTCGGTGTTGTTTTAAGTTATTAAAGCTTTAGGTTGCACTAGGACTTTCGGGACATCCTGTCTAATTCATATTCACTGAACCTTAAACCGTATATGAACCCTCCCCTTAAGTGCTCAGACTGCTCCCATAGAAGAAGCTCCGGACTTAGTTTCTGGGCTAAAAGCTCCATTGTCGCATTGCCTATCGGCGGCCTATCGTGGTTTCTCTCCCCCTCCCCAGAAATCTCGGGGCACGTTTTTGCCTCTCCTGGACTGTTGACACGTTTGCTCCCTCCCCAGGATGGCCTCAAGCCTTCTGAGGACCCGAACTGGGGTGTTTTCTTCGGGTCTTCGCAGCCCCAAAGCCCGGTCCACAGTAAGTGCTTCACGGAGGAATGAATAGCCACGTCTCTGCCCCACCCGGGGCAGGCCCCGGCGCCTTATCTCGTCCAGACCCCTCGGTTTACACCGGAACAAGCAAGGGTCAGGGGACTGTAGCCCGGCTGGACCCGAGCAGAGGCCGCCGCCCCGGGAGGGGGGCACGGTTACTAGTCGCTCCCGTTCTCGGACGGGGGCAGGAGCCAGGTCGGCTGGGCCTGTCGCCCCACCGGCTCCGGGCAGGGCCAGCGGGTCTCCTCACACTCCGGCGGGGCGTCCGGCCCCCTGTCCCGGGGGGTGGGGTGAGGGAAGCAGCGGCCTGCGGACCCGTCCTCTGCCTCCCGCCCCTCCACCCGCTCCCCACCCCGGGTCCGCGCTGGGGGCTCCACAGCTGGACTCGCAGAGCAGAGGGCTCTTACCATGGCGGCGGCGGCGGCGGCGGCGGTTCTCGGGCTCGGACGTGGCAGCTCCTCCCGCGGCGGCGACGGAGGCACCCAGGACGGGTCACTTCCGGTGCCTCTGTCAGAGCGCAGAGGCAGATCCGAGCTTGTCCACCACAGAGAAGCTTCCGGAGGGGAAACGCAGCCATCGTACAAAGGTTCCGAGGCATCTTAAGTCGGCGCACCCCCCCCCCCCCCCCCCCGCAAAAACTTTGACACGTGCCCCGGGGCTGGAGCATCTTGACTCGTCTCTATCTTATGGGATAATAGACTTAGAGCCGAGGAGTGCACCTTAGATAGAGGTCATGGAATCATGGACTTAGATGTGAGGAGAGAACCTTAGAGGTCATAGAATCATGGATTTAGAGCTGAGGAGGGAATCTTAGAGGTCAGGGGCTCATGGAGCCAGAGCTGAGGAGGTATCTTAATGTCCATCGAGTCCATCCTTCTGATTTTATAGGAGAGGAAACAGGTTCAGAGAGATTAAGGGACTTGCCCAGAGTCACACAGCTAATAAGTGCCTGAGTCAGGATTTGAGCTCAGGTCTTCCAGACTCTATTCCAGGGCTCATTGCATTACATTCTGCCCCTACCCGAATTTTAGCCATCCTTGGTCCTGACACCATACCTTCTAAGAGCCCTGTACCAGTGGCTCACGTGCGGCAGGTACCTGAGCTTAGGGCTGTGCTTGCTATAGAGGGAATGGACAACGTGCTGGCCAAGGACGCCTTTGTTCAATCCTCACAGTACTGTTTACTACCTGTGTGACCTTAGGTGACTGACAGCCTTTCCCCATCTGTGAAGTGGAAATAAGAAAATTTGTGCTATGTACTTTACAGAGCTGTGAGGAAAACCAAAGCCTGTATAAATACGTGATTGGGTAATAAAGCCTTGTCTATGAGGAAAACCAAAATCTATATAAATATGTGATTGGGTAATCAACCCTTGTCTAATTGAACTGAGCTATTGATACTGACACCCAGTGAGTTTATGTCTTAGTGCCTGTCTGCTTTCTTTTCCACATCTTCCAACCAGAATGCTCTCAATTCCTGCTCCTTTTTTTTTTTTTAAATCCTCAAACCTAGTTTAATAGGAGCTGGAACTTAGAGATTATCTATTCCAACCCCCCTCATTTTACAGATAAAGAAATTGAGAACCAAATTGAGAAATTGAGGGGGAAGGAATTTACCCAAAGTCATATATCTGTTAAGAGGCAGAGCCAAGATTCAAACCTAGGCCTTTTTATGTAAAATCCTACATGATTTCATCTACAATATAGTGTCTTCTCCTTTTCTTCTCTTTCTCTTCTTTTTTCCTTTCTTCCAAATTCTTTCTTTCCTGGCCTACTCGTTCCACTGTGTTAAGTTACTGGAGGTCAAGACTTTGTGTTATTCACTGTGGACAGAGTGCCAGGCATTGTGCCATACCCACAGGTAACTTTCACAGAGGTACTGAATGTCTCAGCTGAGCTAGTTTCGCATGTTTCCTGTCTTTGAGGGGCATCAACTCTCAAGTAACAGGAGCATATTATTAATCAGTCAGTGCAGGTTGGGGCTAGAGGAGATGATGTAAGATACAAAAAAGGGAGAGAAAAGGAAATTAGGGAGAAAGATAAGAAAAAAAGGGAGGATCATAGAATTTTAGGGCTAGAAGGGACCTTTCACAGCATGTGGTCTAGTTCGTGTGTTGTGTGGGTGGAGGCTCCACCTTCCCTTAGAACATCATGACAAGTAAGGCAGTATTTAGCCAGGATAGTATACTGGAATTAGAGTCAGGAGGATTTGGGTTAAAATCCTAGCTCTGACACTTACTAACTTTGGGACCCTGGGAAAATCACTTAATCAGTCAGATCCAGTTTCTTCATCTATAAGTTAACAATAGTATAATACCTACCTATCAGGGTTATTATTAAGGGTCAAATGAGATATTGTAAGTAAAGCACTTTGTTGTCATTGCTATTATTACTGTTATAATTTTACTATGGGATCCTCCAGCCTCAGCTTAAACACCATTAAGATATTTGGGGATTCTCAGCAGTATCACACTCAAATAGAAATGGATCTATGGCCTCATATTGACTTAGAAAACCACAAATTAGCATTATATATGTTGAATTGTATTTTTATTTATTTTGTTAAATATTTCCCAATTACATTTTAACTTTGTTTTCATTGTAATTGGGAGTTGGGCCATGAGTTTGATACCTCTGCTCTAGTCTTTTGCCTCACTGAAGCCATTCTCAATTTAGTGAACTACCTTCACCTGAAATTGACAAGTGAAAAAATCCTAGGACCTTGGAAATACTGGGCCACTACATTAGGCTATAAAATGAATGAATAGTTAATAGGCAGTGAAGGAAGAGGTATGTGTGTATATGTGTATACATGTGTTGGGGTGGAGTTGGAAAAGGAGACCAAGATCGAGAGGCCAAGAGCATCTGAGAGAAGAGATTATGCCTTGAGAGGAAATAGGTTTTGGGAGAAGAAACCAGACCATGCAGAAGGAGAAAGTTCTTGAAGAGGAACACGAGGTAGGAGGAAGGAAATACAAGGCCTTGAGATTGGAGATCCTAATTTGAGCGAGGTCCTGGGAGAGGTGAGAAGTCCCCTCCTCTTCCCCCCCCAAAAGAGAATAATCCTAAATCAATATAATAGGCAGGAGATGAAGGACTGTAATAATGAAGGCATCGTAGCTGTTTCAAACTAGGCTCCATTGTGTGCTTGAACCACGGTCCAGGTCTGGTCCTCAGCCTTGAAGCTGCAGAAACTTGATTTCATCAGCCAAGACTGATCAGGCTCTAGAGAGTTGAATCTCGCCAATCCAAACTCAGAAAGAGACTTAGAACCCCGAATGACGATGGACTCATTTACTGATTAATGGGATACATATCTGGCCTGGGAACTCGGGTTAGTCATTTGTAAAGAGTGCCCTTTTCCTAGTGGGCAAGTCCCGTCAGGAAACAAAACTATAGGCGAGAAATCTATCCAGAGAATTTCCTACAGAATTAGGCCAGAGGAATTCAGATGTCTTTAAACATGGTACAGTAGAAATAATAGCGGATTTAGAGTCAGAAGACCTGGCTTTAAATTCTAGATCTGCCACTTAATGCCCTTGTGAACTAGGGCCAAATCATTGAAACTCTTTGGACCTCAGTTCCCTCATTTTAAAATAAGGGGGTTAGATTAGATGGCCTCTATGGTCCCGTGTAGCTAGAAACCTATGATCTACGTTTCAATCATGCTAGGTAGTGTGATGACTAGGTTAGCTAGGTGGTGCAGTGGATAGAGCACCAGGCCTGGAGTCAGGAAGACCCATCTTCCTGAGTTCAAATCTGGTCTCAGTCACTTAGTAGTTGTGTGACCCTGGGCAAGTCACTTAAAACCTTGTTTGCCTCAGTTTTCTCATCTGTAAAATGAGCTGGAGAGTGAAATGGCAAATCCCTCCAGTATCTTCCAGGAAAACTTCAAATAGGGTTGCAAAGAGTTGGGCATGACTGAAACGACTGAACAACAGCAGCAAAAGTCAGATGAATTGCTTTCTCCAGTGTAAAGTCTACTGCTCTAGAATCTGCACGTGCTTCCCTGGACAGGACTGGAGATCTTTCCAAATCTCCAACTCTCTTCTGAGATTCCATAAAACAAGGACTCTGCTTGCCCTTTTCTTTACAACTGTGGGACCAGAACATACCATGGTTCAGGTGAATTTTCATTTTGTGAGAAGACTGACTTGGGTCTCAAGTGAAGGGGAAGGAGTAGGTAAGATGTTTGGAGGCACAGTGCTGGTAGTTTGTCATTCTACTTCGGGGGCCTCAGCATCCTTGAATGGATAGGCATCCACATCCCCTTACTTATTGCTTCAATCTCTCTGTCATGGGGGAAAGCTCAGCCATAATTCTTTTTAAAACTTCTTCATGCCTCAGGTACTCTAAGATTCCTATGGACCTGCATGAAATTCTGACCTTCTTCCTTAAGCTGATTTTGGAGCTGCAGAGAGACAATGTGAAAGGAGAACAGAAAGCCAGGGAAGCTGAAGGCATGTGATGGTGGAATGTGATGACATGGGGCAAGGTAAAGAGAATGGCCAGAAAGAGGGCTAACATGCTAACGTGAGTGTGGGGATGGGCAGAGCTCAGTCTGGTTGTCAGTAGCCTGGAGAATTTCCTTACTAATTTATTTATTTTTAGTTTTCAACATTCACTTCCACAAGACTTTGAATTCTAAATTTTCTCCCCTTCTCGTCCCTCCTCCCATCCCAAGACAGCCTGCATCCTGAATACCCCTTTCCCTAATCTGTCCTCCCTTCTATCACCACCCCCCTTCTCTTATTCCTCTTCCCTTTCTGTTTTCCTGTAGGGCAGGATAGATTTCTATACCTCATTGCCTGTATATCTTATTTCCCAGTTGCATGTAAAAACAATTTTTAACATTTGTTTTTAAAACTTTGGGTTCTAAATTCTCTCCCTTCCTCTCTCCCCACCCACCCTTATTGAGAAGGCAAGCAACTCGATACAGGTTATACATGTGTAGTCATGCAAAACACTACCATAGGAGTCATGTTGTGAAAAACTAACATTCAGGGGCAGCTAAGTGGCACAGTGGATAGAGGACCCGAGTTCAAATGCCTGGAGAATTTCCTTTCACCTATTTAATGGGATTTGACTTGCAGTGTTAGAAACCTTTCTCAATGTTTCCTCCCCCAAATCTAAAGTTTCCTAGTCAAGTGACTGATAAACTAATTAATGATAAAGTGTTAATGACTGGTAATGGATTATTATGTTAACCAGTTCCCAATACCTTAAAATTTCAGGCTATGATTGGAGAAATTTGGGGCAGAGTGACATATTGCTGTTAAGTTATCCCCTGTCATCTTCCTTCTCTGCATGGGGCCAACCCTGTATGGCATTCTCTAAAGTCTCTTCTAGTCTCTCTTTATTTACATTAAACATTAAAGTGGAGTCAGTAAAAAAAAAACAAACAAGCAAACAAAACCCAGTGACTTTTAATCTTCCCAACCTCACTTGATGGCTGTTTCTTCATTGCTATATTCTTTTGCCAATTAATTTTTGTATCTTGAATCCATAAAGAGAAAAATATTGGGAACAAGCAACGACTTTTGGCATCTTCCCTTTTCCCCTTCTTCATTTTTAGCTTTCATTCCCCCAGGATAGCATCTAATTATTTTTTGAATAATCATGTCTCATGGGTTCTTAGGAAATTTGAGAAGTTTGCTTCCCTATTATGTATTCCAAATTAGTTTCTCTTCAGTTTTTGTGCAGTTTTTTTCTGGTCTCTTCATCTCAGGCTAAAATTAGTTCCATGAATTGAGTGCTAAACTCTTCAGGATTTCATTCTCTTCAATTAACTTCCCTTAGAACTCTCCTTGGCTTTGTAAATGAGGTCTTAGCTGATTATCAGGCCCTTGTATTGCCCTTTGGTGCCTGTGATGGCTTTAGTCCTAAGGCCTTGGGGTAGCTGTGTTGAGGTCTGTGTTTTAACGCACTCATCTTCCAGGATAGATTCTCACCCAAAGCAACCATATTTTCCCGCTGTAACATCTAGAGACATTGACTCCCTGGAAAAGCTATCCGAAGGTCAAGATACAATCTGAGTCTACGGTCTACTCAAAACCACAGTAAAAAGCCCCCACTGATAGGTTTCCTTTTAATAGTTAACCAGAGGATGCAATTAGTTCAAAGCAAGGGCATTTCGTGAATTAGCATAGTAAGAAAAGTAGCAATAGAATGTTCTCTCTATAAATCTGGGGCACCTGGTCCCACAAATACTATCTGTTGAAAGACTGGATACACACAGGGATCAAATAGGGACACATATGTAGGGAATGGGGCCAGGGCATAAACATGGAGGGGTAGCTCCTGCCTTTGATACTACCAAGGTCCATAGGTAGTAAATGGTAGAGTTGACTACAAATCTAGCACAATTTCTATTGCACCAGGCCACCTACATCTTTCAGGAGTTCCTGTTGTCTGGGTCAATCAGTCAATGGTCAATCAACAAGTGTACATCCTATGTGCCAGGCACTGTGCTAAGCACTAGGGATACAAAGAAAGGCAAAAGACAGTCCCTTCTCTCAAGGAGCGCACAGTCAAGTGGTATTTAGGCTCCCGGATTCTGAGAATTTTGAAGGACTTTGTGAAATAGAAAATGATTAGTTTACATTTTCTATGGGAATTCACACAGCAGTTTACAACTTCTTATTTGGTCTACAGGCCAAAGACACTGTGAGCTTACTTGGTGAACTTGCCTTAGATCAGTCATCCCTCTGCTGGAGATCATTAGAAGCTGAGATGGTTTGAATCAAATCAGGATTTATGGTCCCTTTTGCCTCACCAGGAATGAGCTAAAAGAGACCAAGAGATCTGCATGCCAATCTGGGAACATCTTCTTCATTCCTACCTAGGATGATGCCCAATACTCTCTTGTCATGGTTGGTTGTATTCCCCTAAAATGCTGGCCTCACATATAGGCAAAGTAGACAGTTGCCTACTTGGTATGACTTCAGGGGAGCCAGAGAGGATCCCCATCTGAAAAATGACACCTTTCTGCTGGTTTACTGACATGGTTGAAGAGAAAGTACCCCGGGTCAGGGAGTCCCCACTATAATCTAGGCCCTTATCATAATGTCCCTGAACTATTACAGAAATCTCCTAATTGGTCTCCCTCCCTCCAATTCCCTTTTCCAATCCATCCTTCATACAGCTACCAAAATAATAATCCTAAAGCATAGGTGTAACCTTGATATGACCTTGCTCATGGGACTTCAGGAGCTCTTTCTGCTCTTATGTAAACTCTAAATTCTTCTGTTTGACATTTAGAGTCCTTCACAGTCTGTCCCTAGCCTGTCTTAACAGATGGCTCTTATAACCCAGCAAAGCATGTGGCATATAGCTGATGCTTAATAAATGCTTATTGACTGATCGACATTACTCCCCTAACAGGCTGTGTTCCAGGCAGACTGGCTTACTTTCTCTCTCTCATTTCTGTTCCTTTACACAGGCTGGAATGCCCTCCTAGCTCACTTTTGTCTCATGGGATCTCTAGCTTTCCAGGCCTTTTCTGATCCTCCCAGTTAGTGCCTCATCCCTATATTCTTTTGTATTTATATTAATATATATATATATATATAGATATAGATATTAGTATATATGTATTTTTTAAAGTAGCAGAATCTAGATTTTTAAATTAATTTATTTTGATTTATCAACAATCACTTCCATAAGCTTTTGAGTTTTAAATTTTTCTCCCCTTTCTTCCCCACCTCCCTCCCAAGACAGCATGCAATCTGATATAGGCTATACATATATATTCCTATTAAACATATTTTCACATTAGTGATGTTGTAAGTAAGAATTAGAACCAATAGGAGGAGCCACCAGAAAGAGGAAACAAAATACAACAGAAGAAAAAAATAGCAAATAGTGTGCTTTGATCTGCATTCAAACTCCATAGTTCTTCCTTTGGATGTGGATAGCATTTTCCATCATGAGGACTTTGGAGATGTCTTAGATCCTCGTATTTCTGAGAAGGGCTAAGTCTATCAATATTAGTCATCGCACAATGTGGGCATTACTGTGTACAGTGTTCTACTTGTTCTGCTCACTTCACTCAGCATCAGTCCATACAAGTTTTTTCAGGTTTTTCTGAAGTCTGCCTGCTCATCATTTCTTACAGCACAATAGTATTCCATTACATTCATATACCACAACTTGTTCAGCCGGTCCCCAGTTGATGGGCATCCTCTCAATTTCCAATTCTTTGCTACCACAAAAAGAGCTGCTATTAATATTTTTGTGTATGTGAGTCCTTTTCCCATTTGTATGATCTCTTTGGGATACAGCCCTAGAAGTGCTATTGCTGGGTCAAGGGGTATGCACATTTTTATAGCCCTTTGGGCATAGTTCCAAATTGCTCTCCAAAATGGTTGGATCAGTTCACAACTCCACCAACAATGCATTAGTGGTCCAATTTTCCCACATCTTCTCCAACATTTGTCATTTTCCTGTTTTGTTATGTTAGCCAATCTGACAGGTGTGATGCTGTACCTCAGAGTTGTTTTGATTTGCATTTCTCTAATCAATAGTGATTTAGAGCATTTTTTCACATGACTATAGATTGCTTTAATTTCTTCATCTGAGAACTGCCTGTTCATATCCTTCGACCATTTATTAATTGGGGAATGACTTGTATTCTTTTAAATTTGACTAAATTCTCTATGTATTTTAGAAATGAGGCCCTTATCAGAGACACTGATTATAAAAATTCTTTCCCAATTTTCTACTTTCCTTCTAATCTTGGTTGCATTGGCTTTGTTTGTGCAAAAACTTTTCAATTTAATATAATCAAAGTTATCCATTTTGCATTTTGTAATGTTCTCTATCTCCTGTTTGGTCATATTAGTATATATTTTAAATATACATTTAGCACCTCCCTCCCTTGTCCCCCAGCATATAAGCTCCCTGAGAGCAGGGGCCACTTTGTTTTTATGTTTGTATCTTCAGTACCTAGCACAGTCATTGGCTCATAATAAACACTTAATAAATACTTGTTGAATTCAGTTGAATTGAGTCAGGAAACTAGAGTTCTGGTCTACCTCTGCTACTTACTAGGTATGTGACCTTGAGGAGAAACTTCACCGAATTTCACTTTCCTCATCTGTAAAAGGATAGATGACCTCTCTCTCTCTCTCTCTCTCTCTCTCTCTCTCTCTCTCTCTCTCTCTCTCTCTCTCTCTCTGTCTCTCTCTCTGTCTCTCTGTCTCTCTCTGTCTCTCTCTGTCTGTCTCTCTCTCTCTCTCTCTGTCTCTCTCTCTGTCTCTCTCTGTCTCTCTCTCTCTCTGTCTCTCTCTCTCTCTTTTATTTTTTTGGCAATTGGGGTTAAGTGACTTGCCCAGGGTCACACAGCTGGTATGTGTCAAGTGTTTGGTCTGAGGCTGGATTTGGATGACCTCTATTTCTAAAATCCTATGATTCTGTGATACTTAAAATGTCATAATTAGATCTTTGTTTATTTGGTTTAATATATCAGGTTACCCTCAAAATGAACATATTTTTGGGTGGAGTTGCACTCTGTGAACCAGCACTCGCCAGCATAGTAATCATTTCCATCTTAGTGTGCATTGGTTCATCAGAGCTGTTCCTGAGTGCAGGTCATAATAGGGAAGGAAGATGGTTTATGAAGGCTCCTGGTGGTTGTGTGGGGGAGATAAAAGGGAACACTCTTCAGGAGGTAGAAAAAAGGCAAATGGAGAGACTGGGATTCTGGAAGCCAACTATACTTTCATGATGATTTTGCCCTAGTCTGTACCATTCTTCTATTTGTCTACTTTAGCTATTTTTACATTTCACCACAATTCCTTAAATAGTAGGTGTATGAAGTTTCCTGGTTAAAATTTAAAAGAAAGTGTTATTTGGACCTTCAAAGGAAGTATCTTATCACTTCTAGCCAGTTACTTAAACTCTCTGGGCCTCAGTTTACTCATCGATAAAATGAGGGGATTGGACTAGATGAGAACTAACATCTCTTCAGCTCTAAATTAATCAATTAGCATATGGATTCTCAATTATATAACGCTTTAAGGTTTACCAAGTTCTTTAATCATAACAACTACCCAGTGGGGTTGGTAGTGTACATGTTCTTATCCCCATTTCACAGATGAGTAAATAGCTACTGAAAAGTTTGGTGACTTGCCCAGCCCAGTCATACAGCTATTAAGTGTTAGAATCAGAATTTGAACCCAGGTCTCCTTGTCTAGCATCCTTTTCCACTACACTATACTTATTCTTTGCATTTGCCTTTATCTGTCAGAGTCTCAGTTTTCTCATCTGTAAAATGAAGACATTAGACCAGAGAATTTCTAAGGTCCCTTCTAAATCCTATGATTTTAAGTCCAGGCTTGAGGATTTAGTTTATAAACATCATCAGGTAAGAACCTGCTGAAATAATTGCTCATGAACGTCTCAGAAAATGTGCATCTGTGTGATGGGTGAAGATGGGGCCTGTTTCTGCTTTCTTGACATAGCAGCAGAGATCTCAGAAAGCACCATCACTTGGTGGCAGGCTTTTACCATGTTTATAGACATGGATTTGCTTCATTATATTAACCTGGCTCCAAAATCTAGTCCTTGACAGGTGACTTCTGGGTTCACCCATCTTCTTTTCAGTGTCTCCCTCTCTGCCTATTTGGTTATCCTTTTGTGGTTTCCCACTGGCTCCCTGGTGCCCCATCTCACAGGGTGTGTATTTTGATACATCACCAATTCCTGGGCAGGCCTCATGCTCTGACCCTTTCCTTCCTATCTTTCCCTCTTAAGATATTACTATTCTCTGGTATCGAGTTTAATGATGTCATAAGGAGGAGTACCATATATTAGAAAGACCATTAGCTTATGAATCAGGATACCAGGGTTCCAATCCTAGGCTTATCATGAATTGCCTGTATGACTTTGGGCAAATCCTTTCACCCCTGAGCCTCAGTTTCTTTATCTGTAAAATGAACAAATAGTTGGACAGCGTACAGGGTTATTTAGGATTTGCTGAATTCATTTGTGTTGGGTTACAAAGTATAATCTCTGTCATAAGTGTCAGTGTTTTAACAGGGAACAGAGGCATATTAAGCCAACTAAATGAAGCCCTACTTAATTTAACAAAATTAAAAGATGAGACTTTTGGCTTTGAAGATATCTCTGTGTAAGGCTTGGATGTCCCCACTGACACTACATTGATCCTGTCTCCTTGGACAGGGTCTAGAGGGTACCCTTTTCCTGAATACACAAGTAGTCTACTGATACCACTTCAGAGGTGACTGGTTGGTTGAGTCATGGGTACAATGCGTGAATAACACCATGAAGAATAAAAAAGAAAGAGGAAGAAATAGAATAGTTCAGCAAAATGAACTAACCCGTCAACTGAGTCTCATGTTACCCTCCCGCCCCCACTTCTCCAAAGTTGGAAGGCAGGGAATACATTTCACATCTCATCTTCAGGACTAAGTTTGGTCATTATAATCAAGCAGTATTCTGTTTTTTCTTTCCATTTTCACTGTGTATATTGTTATTTTTCATCAGTTCATATAAGTCTTCCCATGCTTCTTGGTGTTATTTATATTCATGATTTTTTTTTAATGGCACCGCCATGTGCCATTATATTCATGCACTGAATCCCCCCCAGATGAGGTTATCTTCCAAGCCAGTTACCCTAAGGCGCTATACTTCTGTTTCAGAGGGGCTGCAATAGATCAAGCTATTTTGGAAACTCCTATATGGGGATTGTTTTGGGGTCAGTTTATGATCCCCTTGAGAAAAACAGTCTCAGTTTATAGGGCCTATTGCAACCCTGTTTGCTAGGCGAGGCTCCAAATGACCCCTGTCTAAAAATCCCTGCTTGAAGATTTGCTGCCTTTGAGTATGTTCAAAGTGCTACAGGCAGCTTCCAAAGAGAAGCTTCCCATTATTCATGACATGGTGGGCAGTGGCATCCTGATGGGATAAGGGTGTGGCCTTCTAAGGTGGGGATACTTTGAAGGGGATGCACTTATTTGGATGGATTGGTTTTAATATGTTTGTTGAATAATCATTTGTAGTAACATTTTGTTACTTGGTACAAGATAAGATTTTAAAAAATTAGGTATTGTTTTGATACATTTTCTAGTTATATCAAAGTTCTGACTATACTTCCTCCATCTATAGATCCTCCTTTCAACAAAGAAAAACAGTTAAGTAAAACCAACCATCACAGTGATTATGTCTAATTGCATGCAGCATTCTGTATTTGTAGTTTCCCACTTCTCTACTGAAAATGAACTAATTTTTTTAAAAAATGAAATGACAGTGCTAAAGGGAAAAAAATGGAAAAGAAATGAGAGCTATGGAAGAAGGAACTGAAAAGGGAATTAACAGTTTGGCAGAAGAGATACAAAATCTTGCCCAAGCAACAGATTCCTTGAAAATGAAAAACCAAAGACTCTATCAGACAAGAAGAAATATTAAAACAAAGTTAAAAGACTGAAAAAAAAGTAGAAAAAAATGTAAGGTTTCTCATAGCAAAAACAACCGACCTGGAAAACAGATTTAAGTAGAACAAATTTAAGGACTTTCAGGACTACCTGAGAGCCATGACCAAAAAAAAAAAAAAGATCCTACATATCATACTTTTTTTTTTTTGGTGAGGCAATTGGGGGTAAGTGACTTGCCCAGGGTCACACAGCTAGTTAAGTGTCAAGTGTCTGAGGTCAGATTTGAACTCAGGTCTTCCTGACTCCAAGGCTGGAGCTCTATGCACTGCGCCACGTACACATCATACTTGAAGAAATCTTAAAAGAAAACTGTCCAGATCTCTTACAACCAGAAAGCGAGGCAGAAGTAGAAAGAAACTACTGGTTTACCTCCTGAAAAAAAACCCCAAATGAAAACTCCCAGGAACATTATAACCAAAATCCAGAGTCCCCAGTTTAAAAAAATGCTGCAAGTAGCCAGAAAGAAAGAATTCAGGTACTTAGGAGCCACAGTCAAGTTCACACATGATTTAGCTGCTACCATTATAATGGAGCCCAAAATCTTATAATATGATATTCCAGAAGGTAAAGGATATAGGCTTATAGCCTATATCTTACCCAGCAAAACTGAATATAATTACATAAAAGATTTCCAAGCATTCCCAACAAAAAACTAGAGCTATGTCGAAACTTTGAAGTTCAAAAACAAGAGGCAAGAGAAACATAAAATGGTAGACACAAAGAAGTAATCATAAATTATAGACAAAGATAAACTGCTTATATTCTCTATGTATTTATATTTGGGAGATGACATATGTGTCCCTTTTGAATACTGTCATCATCAGGGGTCTCTTAGGTCTTTATGACCTAAAGAAAAGAGAGGTGAATACACTGAAGTGGGGGGAGGAAGAGAAAGGAATGTCAAGGGGAATTATCTTACATAATCTGGGTATACAAGTGGAAGTCTATAAAAATAAGGAGAAAGTGGGGAGTGACTGATAATTGAACTTCACTATCATCTAAAGTTAGGAAGAATACATACATAATTGAGTATAGAAATATATTTCACTTAATAGAGAAATGGAGGGGAAAGGGAAAAGGGAAAAAGGAAATTAGAGGAGGGTAGATTAAGGGAAAGATTAGTTCTAAGCAAAAAAAAAATCTAACTAAGGTGATACACAAATATTTTTAACTCTTTTTTGAGGTGGCAAGAATGGGAATTCATTGGGCCCATTCATTGGGCACACCTTTAGGTGATTGAACAAATTATAGTAAGAAATGAATCAATCAATAAACATTTATTAAGTGCCTGATATGTGCCAGGCACTGCCCTAAGTGCAATGGATACAAAAAGAGGCAAAAGATGGTCCCTGCCCTTAAAGAGCTTACAATCTAATGGGGGAGAAAACATGCAAACAAATATATACAAACCAAGCTATATGCAGGATAAATAAGAATAAAAATTAACAGGGAAAGCAAAATAAGTACGAGATATAGGAAAAGGCTTCCTGTAAAAGATTTTAGTTGGGACTTCAAGGAAGCCAAAGAAGTCAGTAGTCAGAGTTGAAGAGGGTGAGCATTCCAGGCATGGGGGACACCCCGAGAAAATGCCTGGAATCTAGAGGTGGAGTATCTTGGTGGAACGACCAGGAGGCCAGCGTCCCTTGATTGAAGAGTACATGGTAAGGAGTAAAGTATAAGAAGACTAGAAGAGTAGAGGGGCCTAGGTTACAAAGGTCTTTGAAGGCCAAACAAAGCATTTTGTATTTTATTCTGGACGTGAGAGGGAGCCGCTGGAGTAGGAATAGGGATGGTGGTAATGTGTCTGAACCTGTGCTTTAGGAATATCACTTTGGTGGCTGAATGGAGGGTGGATTGGAGTAGGGAGAGACTTGAGGCAGGCAGACCCACTGGCAGGCCGTTGCCATAATCCCAGCGAGCGGAGGAGAACGAGTGAAGGTGCAGCCAGAACTGGAAAGAGTGGCCAGGGAGCCATGTCATCTGGGGGAGCCAGGTTTCAGTAATAGCT